>NC_133518.1:2687500-3312500 GCF_049354715.1 Callithrix jacchus
AAAACGCATTTTCCCAGCCAAATCCAGGCATTCAAACAATAGCTGGAAATCTCCGTCTAAAACACAAAAAGAACGTATCTTGCAAACTGCTCTGCTGGGTGTTCGCTCAGCTAAGGGAGTTGAATCCGCCTTCAGAATCAGAGAGTGAGAAGCACGGTTCTTCCAGGAGCTGGGTTTCGTAATACCCGGGTGCATTGGAACAAACGCGGTATTGAGAAATATCTGCTTCTAAAACCAAAACGGAGCTACCTAACAGAACGGTCTTCAATGTGTGCATTCAACTTACGGAGTTAAACTGATGTGTGTTTGCAGGAGTTTCTAAACCCTTTCTGTGAAGAAGTGGAAAACGCATTTTCCCAGCCAAATCCAGGTATTCAAGAAATAGCTGGAAATCTCCGTCTAAAACACAAAAAGAACGTATCTTGCAAACTGCTCTGCTGGGTGTTCGCTCAGCTCAGGGAGTTGAATCCGCCTTCAGAATCAGAGAGTGAGAAGCACAGTTCTTCCAGGTGCTGGGTGTCGTTATACCCGGGTGAATTGGAACAAACGCGGTATTGAGAAATATCTGCTTCTAAAACCAAAACGGAGCTACCTAACAGAACGGTCTTCAATGTGTGCATTTAACTTACGGAGTTAAACTGATGTGTGTTTGCAGGAGTTTCTAAACCTTTTCGGTGAAGAAGTGGAAAACGCATATTCCCAGCCAAATAAAGTCATTCAAGAAATAGCTGGAAATCTCCGTCTAAAACACAAAAAGAACGTATCTTGCAAACTGCTCTGCTGGGTGTTCGCTCAGCTAAGGGAGTTGGATCCGCCTTCAGAATCAGAGAGTGAGAAGCACGGTTCTTCCAGGAGCTGGGTTTCGTTATACCCGGATGCATTGGAACAAACGCGGTATTGAGAAATATCTGCTTCTAAAACCAAAACAAAGCTACCTAACAGAACGGTCTTCAATGTGTGCATTCAACTTACGGAGTTAAACTGATGTGTGTTTGCAGGAGTTTCTAAACCCTTTCTGTGAAGAAGTGGAAAACGCATTTTCCCAGCCAAATCCAGGCATTCAAGAAATAGCTGGAAATCTCCGTCTAAAACACAAAAAGAACGTATCTTGCAAACTGCTCTGCTGGGTGTTCGCTCAGCTAAGGGAGTTGAATCCGCCTTCAGAATCAGAGAGTGAGAAGCACGGTTTTTCCAGGAGCTGGGTTTCGTAATACCCGGGTGAATTGGAACAAACGCGGTATTGAAAAATATCTGCTTCTAAAACCAAAACAGAGCTACCTAACAGAACGGTCTTCAATGTGTGCATTCAACTTACGGAGTTAAACTGATGTGTGTTTGCAGGAGTTTCTAAACCCTTTCTGTGAGGAAGTGGAAAACGCATTTTCAAAGCCAAATCCACGCATTCAAGAAATAGCTGGAAATCTTCGTCTAAAACACAAAAAGAACGTATCTTGCAAACTGCTCTGCTGGGTGTTCGCTCAGCTAAGGGAGTTGAATCCGCCTTCAGAATCAGAGAGTGAGAAGCACGGTTCTTCCAGGAGCTGGGTTTCGTTATACCCGCGTGAATGGGAGCAAATGCAGTATTGACAAATATCTGCTTCTAAAACCAAAACGGAGCTACCTAACAGAACGGTCTTGAATGTGTGCATTCAACGTACGGAGTTAAACTGATGTGTGTTTGCAGGAGTTTCTAAACCCTTTCTGTGAAGAAGTGGAAAACGCATTTTCCCAGCCAAATCCAGGCATTCAAGAAATAGCTGGAAATCTCCGTCTAAAACACAAAAAGAACGTATCTTGCAAACTGCTCTGCTGGGTGTTCGCTCAGCGAAGGGAGTTGAATCCGCCTTCAGAATCAGAGAGTGAGAAGCACGGTTCTTCCAGGAGCTTGGTTTCGTTATACCCGGGTGAATTGGAAAAAACGCGGTATTGAGAAATATCTGCTTCTAAAACCAACACGGAGCTACCTAACAGAACAATCTTCAATGTCTGCATTCAACTTACGGAGTTAAACTGATGTGTGTTTGCAGGAGTTTCTAAACCCTTTCTGTGAAGAAGTGGAAAACGCATTTTTTCAGCCAAATCCAGGCATTCAAGAAATAGCTGGAAATCTCCGTCTAAAACACAAAAAGAACGTATCTTGCAAACTGCTCTGCTGGGTGTTCGCTCAGCTAAGGGAGTTGAATCCGCCTTCAGAATCAGAGAGTGAGAAGCACGGTTCTTCCAGGAGCTTGGTTTCGTTATACCCGGGTGAATTGGAACAAACGCGGTATTGAGAAATATCTGCTTCTAAAACCAAAACGGAGCTACATAACAGAACGGTCTTCAATGTGTGCATTCAACTTACGGAGTTAAACTGATGTGTGTTTGCAGGAGTTTCTAAACCCTTTCTGTGAAGAAGTGGAAAACGCATTTTCCCAGCCAAATCCAGGCATTCAAACAATAGCTGGAAATCTCCGTCTAAAACACAAAAAGAACGTATCTTGCAAACTGCTCTGCTGGGTGTTCGCTCAGCTAAGGGAGTTGAATCCGCCTTCAGAATCAGAGAGTGAGAAGCACGGTTCTTCCAGGAGCTGGGTTTCGTAATACCCGGGTGCATTGGAACAAACGCGGTATTGAGAAATATCTGCTTCTAAAACCAAAACGGAGCTACCTAACAGAACGGTCTTCAATGTGTGCATTCAACTTACGGAGTTAAACTGATGTGTGTTTGCAGGAGTTTCTAAACCCTTTCTGTGAAGAAGTGGAAAACGCATTTTCCCAGCCAAATCCAGGTATTCAAGAAATAGCTGGAAATCTCCGTCTAAAACACAAAAAGAACGTATCTTGCAAACTGCTCTGCTGGGTGTTCGCTCAGCTCAGGGAGTTGAATCCGCCTTCAGAATCAGAGAGTGAGAAGCACAGTTCTTCCAGGTGCTGGGTGTCGTTATACCCGGGTGAATTGGAACAAACGCGGTATTGAGAAATATCTGCTTCTAAAACCAAAACGGAGCTACCTAACAGAACGGTCTTCAATGTGTGCATTTAACTTACGGAGTTAAACTGATGTGTGTTTGCAGGAGTTTCTAAACCTTTTCGGTGAAGAAGTGGAAAACGCATATTCCCAGCCAAATAAAGTCATTCAAGAAATAGCTGGAAATCTCCGTCTAAAACACAAAAAGAACGTATCTTGCAAACTGCTCTGCTGGGTGTTCGCTCAGCTAAGGGAGTTGAATCCGCCTTCAGAATCAGAGAGTGAGAAGCACGGTTCTTCCAGGAGCTGGGTTTCGTTATACCCGGGTGCATTGGAACAAACGCGGTATTGAGAAATATCTGCTTCTAAAACCAAAACGGAGCTACCTAACAGAACGGTCTTCAATGTGTGCATTCAACTTACGGAGTTAAACTGATGTGTGTTTGCAGGAGTTTCTAAACCCTTTCTGTGAAGAAGTGGAAAACGCATTTTCCCAGCCAAATCCAGGCATTCAAGAAATAGCTGAAAATCTCCGTCTAAAACACAAAAAGAACGTATCTTGCAAACTGCTCTGCTGGGTGTTCGCTCAGCGAAGGGAGTTGAATCCGCCTTCAGAATCAGAGAGTGAGAAGCACGGTTCTTCCAGGAGCTTGGTTTCGTTATACCCGGGTGAATTGGAAAAAACGCGGTATTGAGAAATATCTGCTTCTAAAACCAAAACGGAGCTACCTAACAGAACAATCTTCAAGGTCTGCATTCAACTTACGGAGTTAAACTGATGTGTGTTTGCAGGAGTTTCTAAACCCTTTCTGTGAAGAAGTGGAAAACGCATTTTCCCAGCCAAATCCAGGCATTCAAGAAATAGCTGGAAATCTCCGTCTAAAACACAAAAAGAACGTATCTTGCAAACTGCTCTGCTGGGTGTTCGCTCAGCTAAGGGAGTTGAATCCGCCTTCAGAATCAGAGAGTGAGAAGCACGGTTCTTCCAGAAGCTGGGTTTCGTAATACCCGGGTGCATTGGAACAAACGCGGTATTGAGAAATATCTGCTTCTAAAACCAAAACGGAGCTACCTAACAGAACGGTCTTCAATGTGTGCATTCAACTTACGGAGTTAAACTGATGTGTGTTTGCAGGAGTTTCTAAACCCTTTCTGTGAAGAAGTGGAAAACGCATTTTCCCAGCCAAATCCAGGTATTCAAGAAATAGCTTGAAATCTCCGTCTAAAACACAAAAAGAACGTATCTTGCAAACTGCTCTGCTGGGTGTTCGCTCAGCTAAGGGAGTTGAATCCGCCTTCAGAATCAGAGAGTGAGAAGCACAGTTCTTCCAGGTGCTGGGTGTCGTTATACCCGGGTGAATTGGAACAAACGCGGTATTGAGAAATATCTGCTTCTAAAACCAAAACGGAGCTACCTAACAGAACGGTCTTCAATGTGTGCATTTAACTTACGGAGTTAAACTGATGTGTGTTTGCAGGAGTTTCTAAACCCTTTCTGTGAAGAAGTGGAAAACGCATTTTCCCAGCCAAATCCAGGCATTCAAGAAATAGCTGGAAATCTCCGTCTAAAACACAAAAAGAACGTATCTTGCAAACTGCTCTGCTGGGTGTTCGCTCAGCTAAGGGAGTTGAATCCGCCTTCAGAATCAGAGATTGAGACGCACGGTTCTTCCAGGAGCTGGGTTTCGTTATACCCGGGTGAATTGTAACAAACGCGGTATTGAGAAATATCTGCTTATAAAAGCAAACGGAGCTACCTAACAGAACGGTCTTCAATGTGTGCATTCATCGTACGGAGTTAAACTGAAGTGTGTTTGCAGGAGTTTCTAAACCTTTTCGGTGAAGATGTGGAAAACGCATATTCCCAGCCAAATAAAGTCATTCAAGAAATAGCTGGAAATCTCCTTCTAAAACACAAAAAGAACGTATTTTGCAAACTGCTCTGCTGGGTGTTCGCTCAGGTAAGGGAGTTGAATCCGCCTTCAGAATCAGAGAGTGAGAAGCACGGTTCTTCCAGGAGCTGGGTTTCGTTATACCCGGGTGCATTGGAACAAACGCGGTATTGAGAAATATCTGCTTCTAAAACCAAAACGGAGCTACCTAACAGAACGGTCTTCAATGTGTGCATTCAACTTACGGAGTTAAACTGATGTGTGTTTGCAGTAGTTTCTATACCCTTTCTGTGAAGAAGTGGAAAACGCATTTTCCCTGCCAAATCCAGGCATTCAAGAAATAGCTGGAAATCTCCGTCTAAAACACAAAAAGAACGTATCTTGCAAACTGCTCTGCTGGGTGTTCGCTCAGCTAAGGGAGTTGAATCCGCCTTCAGAATCAGAGAGTGAGAAGCACGGTTCTTCCAGGAGCTGGGTTTCGTTATAACCGGGTGAATTGGAACAAACGCGGTATTGAGAAATATCTGCTTCTAAAACAAAAACGGAGCTACCTAACAGAACGGTCTTCAATGTGTGCATTCAACTTACGGAGTTAAACTGATGTGTTTTTGCAGGAGTTTCTAAACCCTTTCTGTGAAGACGTGGAAAACGCATTTTCCCAGCCAAATCCAGGCATTCAAGAAATAGCTGGAAATCTCCGTCTAAAACACAAAAAGAACGTATCTTGCAAACTGCTCTGCTGGGTGTTCGCTCAGCTAAGGGAGTTGAATCCGCCTTCAGAATCAGAGAGTGAGAAGCACGGTTCTTCCAGGAGCTGGGTTTCGTTATACCCGGGTGCATTGGAACAAACGCGGTATTGAGAAATATCTGCTTCTAAAACCAAAACAAAGCTACCTAACAGAACGGTCTTCAATGTGTGCATTCAACTTACGGAGTTAAACTGATGTGTGTTTGCAGGAGTTTCTAAACCCTTTCTGTGAAGAAGTGGAAAACGCATTTTCCCAGCCAAATCCAGGCATTCAAGAAATAGCTGGAAATCTCCGTCTAAAACACAAAAAGAACGTATCTTGCAAACTGCTCTGCTGGGTGTTCGCTCAGCTAAGGGAGTTGAATCCGCCTTCAGAATTAGAGAGTGAGAAGCACGGTTCTTCCAGGAGCTGGGTTTCGTTATACCCGGGTGAATTGGAACAAACGCGGTATTGAGAAATATCTGCTTCTAAAACCAAAACGGAGCTACCTACCAGAACGGTCTTCAATGTGTGCATTCAACTTACGGAGTTAAACTGATGTGTGTTTGCAGGAGTTTCTAAACCCTTTCTGTGAAGAAGTGGAAAACGCATTTTCCCAGCCAAATCCAGGCATTCAAGAAATAGCTGGAAATCTCCGTCTAAAACACAAAAAGAACGTATCTTGCAAACTGCTCTGCTGGGTGTTCGCTCAGCTAAGGGAGTTGAATCCGCCTTCAGAATCAGAGAGTGAGAAGCACGGTTCTTCCAGGAGCTGGGTTTCGTAATACCCGGGTGCATTGGAACAAACGCGGTATTGAGAAATATCTGCTTCTAAAACCAAAACGGAGCTACCTAACAGAACGGTCTTCAATGTGTGCATTCAACTTACGGAGTTAAACTGATGTGTGTTTGCAGGAGTTTCTAAACCCTTTCTGTGAAGGAGTGGAAAACGCATATTTCCAGCCAAATCCATGCATTCAAGATATAGCTGGAAAACTCCGTCTAAAATACAAAAAGAACGTATCTTGCCAAGAGCTCTGCTGGGTGTTCGCTCAGCTAAGAAAGTTGAATCCGCCTTCAGAATCAGAGAGTGAGAAGCACGGTTCTTCCAGGAGCTGGGTTTCGTTATACCCGGGTGAATTGTAACAAACGCGGTATTGAGAAATATCTGCTTATAAAAGAAAACGGAGCTACCTAACAGAACGGTCTTCAATGTGTGCATTCATCGTACGGAGTTAAACTGAAGTGTGTTTGCAGGAGTTTCTAAACCTTTTCGGTGAAGAAGTGGAAAACGCATATTCCCAGCCAAATCAAGTCATTCAAGGAATAGCTGGAAATCTCCGTCTAACACACAAAAAGAACGTATCTTGCAAACTGCTCTGCTGGGTGTTCGCTCAGCTAAGGGAGTTGAATCCGCCTTCAGAATCAGAGAGTGAGAAGCACGGTTCTTCCAGGAGCTGGGTTTCGTTATACCCGGGTGCATTGGAACAAACGCGGTATTGAGAAATATCTGCTTCTAAAACCAAAACGGAGCTACCTAACAGAACGGTCTTCAATGTTTGCATTCAACTTACGGAGTTAAACTGATGTGTGTTTGCAGTAGTTTCTAAACCCTTTCTGTGAAGAAGTGGAAAACGCATTTTCCCAGCCAAATCCAGGCATTCAAGAAATAGCTGGAAATCTCCGTCTAAAACACAAAAAGAACGTATCTTGCAAACTGCTCTGCTGGGTGTTCGATCAGCTAAGGGAGTTGAATCCGCCTTCAGAATCAGAGAGTGAGAAGCACGGTTCTTCCAGGAGCTGGGTTTCGTTATACCCGGGTGAATTGGAACAAACGCGGTATTGAGAAATATCTGCTTCTAAAACCAAAACGGAGCTACCTAACAGAACGGTCTTCAATGCGTGCATTCAACTTACGGAGTTAAACTGATGTGTGTTTGCAGGAGTTTCTAAACCCTTTCTGTGAAGAAGTGGAAAACGCATTTTCCCAGCCAAATCCAGGCATTCAAGAAATAGCTGGAAATCTCCGTCTAAAACACAAAAAGAACGTATCTTGCAAACTGCACTGCTGGGTGTTCGCTCAGCTAAGGGAGTTGAATCCGCCTTCAGAATCAGAGATTAAGACGCACGGTTCTTCCAGGAGCTGGGTTTCGTTATACCCGGGTGAATTGGAACAAACGCGGTATTGAGAAATATCTGCTTCTAAAACAAAAACGGAGCTACCTAACAGAACGGTCTTCAATGTGTGCATTCAACTTACGGAGTTAAACTGATGTGTGTTTGCAGGAGTTTCTAAACCCTTTCTGTGAAGGAGTGGAAAACGCATATCCCCAGCCAAATCCAGGCATTCAAGATATAGCTGGAAATCTCCGTCTAAAATACAAAAAGAACGTATCTTGCCAAGAGCTCTGCTGGGTGTTCGCTCAGCTAAGAAAGTTGAATCCGCCTTCAGAATCAGAGAGTGAGAAGCACGGTTCTTCCAGGAGCTGGGTTTCGTTATACCCGGGTGAATTGGAACAAAGGCGGTATTGAGAAATATCTGCTTCTAAAACCACAACGGAGTTACCTAACAGAACGGTCTTCAATGTGTGCATTCAACTTACGGAGTTAAACTGATGTGTGTTTACAGGAGTTTCTAAACCCTTTCTGTAAAGAAGTGGAAAACGCATTTTCCCTGTCAAATCAAGTCATTCAAGAAATAGCTGGAAATTTCCGTCTAAAACACAAAAAGAACGTATCTTGCAAACTGTTCTGCTGGGTGTTCGCTCAGCTAAGGGAGTTGAATCCGCCTTCAGAATCAGAGAGTGAGAAGCACGGTTCTTCCAGGAGCTGGGTTTCGTTATACCCGGGTGAATTGTAACAAACGCGGTATTGAGAAATATCTGCTTATAAAAGCAAACGGAGCTCCCTAACAGAACGGTCTTCAATGTGTGCATTCATCGTACGGAGTTAAACTTAAGTGTGTTTGCAGGAGTTTCTAAACCTTTTCGGTGAAGAAGTGGAAAACGCATATTCCCAGCCAAATCAAGTCATTCAAGGAATAGCTGGAAATCTCCGTCTAAAACACAAAAAGAATGTATCTTGCAAACTGCTCTGCTGGGTGTTCGCTCAGCTAAGGGAGTTGAATCCGCCTTCAGAATCAGAGAGTGAGAAGCACGGTTCTTCCAGGAGCTGGGTTTCGTTATACCCGGGTGCATTGGAACAAACGCGGTATTGAGAAATATCTGCTTCTAAAACCAAAACGGAGCTACCTAACAGAACGGTCTTCAATGTTTGCATTCAACTTACGGAGTTAAACTGATGTGTGTTTGCAGTAGTTTCTAAACCCTTTCTGTGAAGAAGTGGAAAACGCATTTTCCCAGCCAAATCCAGGCATTCAAGAAATAGCTGGAAATCTCCGTCTAAAACACAAAAAGAACGTATCTTGCAAACTGCTCTGCTGGGTGTTCGCTCAGCTAAGGGAGTTGAATCCGCCTTCAGAATCAGAGAGTGAGAAGCACGGTTCTTCCAGGAGCTGGGTTTCGTTATACCCGGGTGAATTGGAACAAACGCGGTATTGAGAAATATCTGCTTCTAAAACCAAAACGGAGCTACCTAACAGAACGGTCTTCAATGTGTGCATTCAACTTACGGAGTTAAACTGATGTGTGTTTGCAGGAGTTTCTAAACCCTTTCTGTGAAGAAGTGGAAAACGCATTTTCCCAGCCAAATCCAGGCATTCAAGAAATAGCTGGAAATCTCCGTCTAAAACACAAAAAGAACGTATCTTGCAAACTGCACTGCTGGGTGTTCGCTCAGCTAAGGGAGTTGAATCCGCCTTCAGAATCAGAGATTAAGACGCACGGTTCTTCCAGGAGCTGGGTTTCGTTATACCCGGGTGAATTGGAACAAACGCGGTATTGAGAAATATCTGCTTCTAAAACAAAAACGGAGCTACCTAACAGAACGGTCTTCAATGTGTGCATTCAACTTACGGAGTTAAACTGATGTGTGTTTGCAGGAGTTTCTAAACCCTTTCTGTGAAGGAGTGGAAAACGCATATCCCCAGCCAAATCCAGGCATTCAAGATATAGCTGGAAATCTCCGTCTAAAATACAAAAAGAACGTATCTTGCCAAGAGCTCTGCTGGGTGTTCGCTCAGCTAAGAAAGTTGAATCCGCCTTCAGAATCAGAGAGTGAGAAGCACGGTTCTTCCAGGAGCTGGGTTTCGTTATACCCGGGTGAATTGGAACAAAGGCGGTATTGAGAAATATCTGCTTCTAAAACCAAAACAGAGTTACCTAACAGAACGGTCTTCAATGTGTGCATTCAACTTACGGAGTTAAACTGATGTGTGTTTACAGGAGTTTCTAAACCCTTTCTGTAAAGAAGTGGAAAACGCATTTTCCCTGTCAAATCAAGTCATTCAAGAAATAGCTGGAAATTTCCGTCTAAAACACAAAAAGAACGTATCTTGCAAACTGTTCTGCTGGGTGTTCGCTCAGCTAAGGGAGTTGAATCCGCCTTCAGAATCAGAGAGTGAGAAGCACGGTTCTTCCAGGAGCTGGGTTTCGTTATACCCGGGTGCATTGGAACAAACGCGGTATTGAGAAATATCTGCTTCTAAAACCAAAACGGAGCTACCTAACAGAACGGTCTTCAATATGTGCATTCAACTTACAGAGTTAAACTGATGTGTGTTTGCAGTAGTTTCTAAACCCTTTCTGTGAAGAATTGGAAAACGCATTTTCCCAGCCAAATCCAGGCATTCAAGAAATAGATAGAAATCTCCGTCTAAAACACAAAAAGAACGTATCTTGCAAACTGCTCTGCTGGGTGTTCGCTCAGCTAAGGGAGTTGAATCCGCCTTCAGAATCAGAGAGTGAGAAGCACGGTTCTTCCAGGAGCTGGGTTTCGTTATACCCGGGTGAATTGGAACAAACGCGGTATTGAGAAATATCTGCTTCTAAAACCAAAACGGAGCTACCTAACAGAACGGTCTTCAATGTGTGCATTCAACATACGGAGTTAAACTGATGTGTGTTTGCAGGAGTTTCTAAACCCTTTCTGTGAAGAAGTGGAAAACGCAATTTCCCAGCCAAATCCAGGCATTCAAGAAATAGCTGGAAATCTCCGTCTAAAACAAAAAAAGAACGTATCTTGCAAACTGCTCTGCTGGGTGTTCGCTCAGCTAAGGGAGTTGAATCCGCCTTCAGAATCAGAGAGTGAGAAGCAAGGTTCTTCCAGGAGCTGGGTTTCGTAATACCCGGGTGAATTGGAACAAACGCGCTATTGATAAATATCTGCTACTAAAACCAAAACGGAGCTACCTAACAGAACGGTCTTCAATGTGTGCATTCAACTTACGGAGTTAAACTGATGTGTGTTTGCAGGAGTTTCTAAACCCTTTCTGTGAAGGAGTGGAAAACGCATATTTCCAGCCAAATCCAGGCATTCAAGATATAGCTGGAAAACTCCGTCTAAAATACAAAAAGAACGTATCTTGCCAAGAGCTCTGCTGGGTGTTCGCTCGGCTAAGAAAGTTGAATCCGCCTTCAGAATCAGAGAGTGAGAAGCACGGTTCTTCCAGGAGCTGGGTTTCGTTATACCCGGGTGAATTGTAACAAACGCGGTATTGAGAAATATCTGCTTATAAAAGCAAACGGAGCTACCTAACAGAACGGTCTTCAATGTGTGCATTCATCGTACGGAGTTAAACTGAAGTGTGTTTGCAGGAGTTTCTAAACCTTTTCGGTGAAGAAGTGGAAAACGCATATTTCCAGCCAAATCAAGTCATTCAAGGAATAGCTGGAAATCTCCGTCTAACACACAAAAAGAACGTATCTTGCAAACTGCTCTGCTGGGTGTTCGCTCAGCTAAGGGAGTTGAATCCGCCTTCAGAATCAGAGAGTGAGAAGCACGGTTCTTCCAGGAGCTGGGTTTCGTTATACCCGGGTGCATTGGAACAAACGCGGTATTGAGAAATATCTGCTTCTAAAACCAAAACGGAGCTACCTAACAGAACGGTCTTCAATGTTTGCATTCAACTTACGGAGTTAAACTGATGTGTGTTTGCAGTAGTTTCTAAACCCTTTCTGTGAAGAAGTGGAAAACGCATTTTCCCAGCCAAATCCAGGCATTCAAGAAATAGCTGGAAATCTCCGTCTAAAACACAAAAAGAACGTATCTTGCAAACTGCTCTGCTGGGTGTTCGCTCAGCTAAGGGAGTTGAATCCGCCTTCAGAATCAGAGAGTGAGAAGCACGGTTCTTCCAGGAGCTGGGTTTCGTTATACCCGGGTGAATTGGAACAAACGCGGTATTGAGAAATATCTGCTTCTAAAACCAAAACGGAGCTACCTAACAGAACGGTCTTCAATGTGTGCATTCAACTTACGGAGTTAAACTGATGTGTGTTTGCAGGAGTTTCTAAACCCTTTCTGTGAAGAAGTGGAAAACGCATTTTCCCAGCCAAATCCAGGCATTCAAGAAATAGCTGGAAATCTCCGTCTAAAACACAAAAAGAACGTATCTTGCAAACTGCACTGCTGGGTGTTCGCTCAGCTAAGGGAGTTGAATCCGCCTTCAGAATCAGAGATTAAGACGCACGGTTCTTCCAGGAGCTGGGTTTCGTTATACCCGGGTGAATTGGAACAAACGCGGTATTGAGAAATATCTGCTTCTAAAACAAAAACGGAGCTACCTAACAGAACGGTCTTCAATGTGTGCATTCAACTTACGGAGTTAAACTGATGTGTGTTTGCAGGAGTTTCTAAACCCTTTCTGTGAAGGAGTGGAAAACGCATATCCCCAGCCAAATCCAGGCATTCAAGATATAGCTGGAAATCTCCGTCTAAAATACAAAAAGAACGTATCTTGCCAAGAGCTCTGCTGGGTGTTCGCTCAGCTAAGAAAGTTGAATCCGCCTTCAGAATCAGAGAGTGAGAAGCACGGTTCTTCCAGGAGCTGGGTTTCGTTATACCCGGGTGAATTGGAACAAAGGCGGTATTGAGAAATATCTGCTTCTAAAACCAAAACGGAGTTACCTAACAGAACGGTCTTCAATGTGTGCATTCAACTTACAGAGTTAAACTGATGTGTGTTTACAGGAGTTTCTAAACCCTTTCTGTAAAGAAGTGGAAAACGCATTTTCCCTGTCAAATCAAGTCATTCAAGAAATAGCTGGAAATTTCCGTCTAAAACACAAAAAGAACGTATCTTGCAAACTGTTCTGCTGGGTGTTCGCTCAGCTAAGGGAGTTGAATCCGCTTTCAGAATCAGAGAGTGAGAAGCACGGTTCTTCCAGGAGCTGGGTTTCGTTATACCCGGGTGCATTGGAACAAACGCGGTATTGAGAAATATCTGCTTCTAAAACCAAAACGGAGCTACCTAACAGAACGGTCTTCAATGTGTGCATTCAACTTACGGAGTTAAACTGATGTGTGTTTGCAGTAGTTTCTAAACCCTTTCTGTGAAGAA
Source organism: Callithrix jacchus (assembly GCF_049354715.1). NCBI lineage: Eukaryota > Metazoa > Chordata > Mammalia > Primates > Cebidae > Callithrix > Callithrix jacchus. The sequence goes on from NC_133518.1 coordinate 2,700,527, forward strand.
TTGGAAAACGCATTTTCCCAGCCAAATCCAGGCATTCAAGAAATAGATAGAAATCTCCGTCTAAAACACAAAAAGAACGTATCTTGCAAACTGCTCTGCTGGGTGTTCGCTCAGCTAAGGGAGTTGAATCCGCCTTCAGAATCAGAGAGTGAGAAGCACGGTTCTTCCAGGAGCTGGGTTTCGTTATACCCGGGTGAATTGGAACAAACGCGGTATTGAGAAATATCTGCTTCTAAAACCAAAACGGAGCTACCTAACAGAACGGTCTTCAATGTGTGCATTCAACTTACGGAGTTAAACTGATGTGTGTTTGCAGGAGTTTCTAAACCCTTTCTGTGAAGAAGTGGAAAACGCATTTTCCCAGCCAAATCCAGGCATTCAAGAAATAGCTGGAAATCTCCGTCTAAAACAAAAAAAGAACGTATCTTGCAAACTGCTCTGCTGGGTGTTCGCTCAGCTAAGGGAGTTGAATCCGCCTTCAGAATCAGAGAGTGAGAAGCAAGGTTCTTCCAGGAGCTGGGTTTCGTAATACCCGGGTGAATTGGAACAAACGCGCTATTGATAAATATCTGCTACTAAAACCAAAACGGAGCTACCTAACAGAAAGGTCTTCAATGTGTGCATTCAACTTACGGAGTTAAACTGATGCGTGTTTGCAGGAGTTTCTAAACCCTTTCTGTGAAGGAGTGGAAAACGCATATTTCCAGCCAAATCCAGGCATTCAAGATATAGCTGGAAAACTCCGTCTAAAATACAAAAAGAACGTATCTTGCCAAGAGCTCTGCTGGGTGTTCGCTCAGCTAAGAAAGTTGAATCCGCCTTCAGAATCAGAGAGTGAGAAGCACGGTTCTTCCAGGAGCTGGGTTTCGTTATACCCGGGTGAATTGTAACAAACGCGGTATTGAGAAATATCTGCTTATAAAAGCAAACGGAGCTACCTAACAGAACGGTCTTCAATGTGTGCATTCATCGTACGGAGTTAAACTGAAGTGTGTTTCCAGTAGTTTCTAAACCTTTTCGGTGAAGAAGTGGAAAACGCATATTCCCAGCCAAATCAAGTCATTCAAGGAATAGCTGGAAATCTCCGTCTAACACACAAAAAGAACGTATCTTGCAAACTGCTCTGCTGGGTGTTCGCTCAGCTAAGGGAGTTGAATCCGCCTTCAGAATCAGAGAGTGAGAAGCACGGTTCTTCCAGGAGCTGGGTTTCGTTATACCCGGGTGCATTGGAACAAACGCGGTATTGAGAAATATCTGCTTCTAAAACCAAAACGGAGCTACCTAACAGAACCGTCTTCAATGTGTGCATTCAACTTACAAAGTTAAACTGATGTGTGTTTGCAGGAGTTTCTAAACCCTTTCTGTGAAGAAGTGGAAAACGCATTTTCCAAGCCAAATCCAGGCATTCAAGAAATAGCTGGAAATCTCCGTCTAAAACACAAAAAGAACGTATCTTTCAAACTGCTCTGCTGGGTGTTCGCTCAGCTAAGGGAGTTGAATCCGCCTTCAGAATCAGAGAGTGAGAAGCACGGTTCTTCCAGGAGCTGGGTTTCGTTATACCCGGGTGAATTGGAACAAACACGGTATTGAGAAATATCTGCTTCTAAAACCAAAACGGAGCTACCAAACAGAACGGTCTTCAATGTGTGCATTCAACTTACGGAGTTAAACTGATGTGTGTTTGCAGGAGTTTCTAAACCCTTTCTGTGAAGAAGTGGAAAACGCATTTTCCCAGCCAAATGCAGGCATTCAAGAAATAGCTGGAAATCTCCGTCTAAAACACAAAAAGAACGTATCTTGCAAACTGCTCTGCTGGGTGTTCGCTCAGCTAAGGGAGTTGAATCCGCCTTCAGAATCAGAGAGTGAGAAGCAGGGTTCTTCCAGGAAGTGGGTTTCGTTATACCCGGGTGCATTGGAACAAACGCGGTATTGAGAAATATCTGCTTCTAAAACCAAAACGGAGCTACCTAACAGAACGGTCTTCAATGTGTGCATTCAACTTACGGAGTTAAACTGATGTGTGTTTGCAGGAGTTTCTAAACCCTTTCTGTGAAGAAGTGGAAAACGCATTTTCCCAGCCAAATCCAGGCATTCAAGAAATAGCTGGAAATCTCCGTCTAAAACACAAGAAGAACGTATCTTGCAAACTGCTCTGCTGGGTGTTCGCTCAGCTAAGGGAGTTGAATCCGCCTTAAGAATCAGAGAGTGAGAAGCACGGTTCTGCCAGGAGCTGGGTTTCGTTATACCCGGGTGAATTGGAACAAACGCGGTATTGAGAAATATCTGCTTCTAAAACCAAAACGGAGCTACCTAACAGAACGGTCTTCAATGTGTGCATTCAACTTACGGAGTTAAACTGATGTGTGTTTGCAGGAGTTTCTAAACCCTTTCTGTCAAGAAGTGGAAAACGCATTTTCCAAGCCAAATCCAGGCATTCAAGAAATAGCTGGAAATCTCCGTCTAAAACACAAAAAGAACGTATCTTGCAAACTGCTCTGCTGGGTGTTCGCTCAGCTAAGGGAGTTGAATCCGCCTTCAGAATCAGAGAGTGAGAAGCACGGTTCTTCCAGGAGCTGGGTTTGGTTAACCCGGGTGCATTGGAACAAACGCGGTATTGAGAAATATCTGCTTCTAAAACCAAAACGGAGCGACCTAACAGAACGGTCTTCAATGTGTGCATTCAACGTACGGAGTTAAACTGATGTGTGTTTGCAGGAGTTTCTAAACCCTTTCTGTGAAGAAGTAAAAAACGCATTTTCCCAGCCAAATCCAGGCATTCAAGAAATAGCTGGAAATCTCCGTCTAAAACACAAAAAGAACGTATCTTGCAAACTTCTCTGCTGGGTGTTCGCGCAGCTAAGGGAGTTGAATCCGCCTTCAGAATCAGAGAGTGAGAAGCACGGTTCTTCCAGGAGCTGGGTTTCGTAATACCCGGGTGAATTGTAACAAACGCGGTATTGAGAAATATCTGCTTCTAAAACCAAAACGGAGCTACCTAACAGAACGGTCTTCAATGTGTGCATTCAACTTACGGAGTTAAACTGATGTGTGTTTGTAGGAGTTTCTAAACCCTTTCTGTGAAGAAGTAGAAAACGCATTTTCCCAGCCAAATCCAGGCATTCAAGAAATAGCTGGAAATCTCCGCCTAAAACACAAAAAGAACGTATCTTGCAAACTGCTCTGCTGGGTGTTCGCTTAGCTAAGGGAGTTGAATCCGCCTTCAGAATCAGAGAGTGAGAAGCACGGTTCTTCCAGGAGCTGGGTTTCGTAATACCCGGGTGAATTGGAACAAACGCGGTATTGAGAAATATCTGCTTCTAAAACCAAAACGGAGCTACCTAACAGAACGGTCTTCAATGTGTGCATTCAACTTACGGAGTTAAACTGATGTGTGTTTGCAGGAGTTTCTAAACCCTTTCTGTGAAGAAGTGGAAAACGCATTTTCCCAGCCAAATCCAGGCATTCAAGAAATAGCTGGAAATCTCCGTCTAAAACACAAAAAGAACGTATCTTGCAAACTGTTCTGCTGGATGTTCGCTCAGCTAAGGGAGTTGAATCCGCCTTCAGAATCAGAGAGTGAGAAGCACGGTTCTTCCAGGAGCTGGGTTTCGTTATACCCGGGTGAATTGGAACAAAGGCGGTATTGAGAAATATCTGCTTCTAAAACCAAAACGGAGTTACCTAACAGAACGGTCTTCAATGTGTGCATTCAACTTACGGAGTTAAACTGATGTGTGTTTACAGGAGTTTCTAAACCCTTTCTGTAAAGAAGTGGAAAACGCATTTTCCCTGTCAAATCAAGTCATTCAAGAAATAGCTGGAAATTTCCGTCTAAAACACAAAAAGAACGTATCTTGCAAACTGTTCTGCTGGGTGTTCGCTCAGCTAAGGGAGTTGAATCCGCCTTCAGAATCAGAGAGTGAGAAGCACGGTTCTTCCAGGAGCTGGGTTTCGTTATACCCGGGTGAATTGTAACAAACGCGGTATTGAGAAATATCTGCTTATAAAAGCAAACGGAGCTCCCTAACAGAACGGTCTTCAATGTGTGCATTCATCGTACGGAGTTAAACTTAAGTGTGTTTGCAGGAGTTTCTAAACCTTTTCGGTGAAGAAGTGGAAAACGCATATTCCCAGCCAAATCAAGTCATTCAAGAAATAGCTGGAAATCTCCGTCTAAAACACAAAAAGAACGTATCTTGCAAACTGCTCTGCTGGGTGTTCGCTCAGCTAAGGGAGTTCAATCCGCCTTCAGAATCAGAGAGTGAGAAGCACGGTTCTTCCAGGAGCTGGGTTTCGTTATACCCGGGTGCATTGGAACAAACGCGGTATTGAGAAATATCTGCTTCTAAAACCAAAACGGAGCTACCTAACAGAACGGTCTTCAATGTTTGCATTCAACTTACGGAGTTAAACTGATGTGTGTTTGCAGTAGTTTCTAAACCCTTTCTGTGAAGAAGTGGAAAACGCATTTTCCCAGCCAAATCCAGGCATTCAAGAAATAGCTGGAAATCTCCGTCTAAAACACAAAAAGAACGTATCTTGCAAACTGCTCTGCTGGGTGTTCGCTCAGCTAAGGGAGTTGAATCCGCCTTCAGAATCAGAGAGTGAGAAGCACGGTTCTTCCAGGAGCTGGGTTTCGTTATACCCGGGTGAATTGGAACAAACGCGGTATTGAGAAATATCTGCTTCTAAAACCAAAACGGAGCTACCTAACAGAACGGTCTTCAATGTGTGCATTCAACTTACGGAGTTAAACTGATGTGTGTTTGCAGGAGTTTCTAAACCCTTTCTGTGAAGAAGTGGAAAACGCATTTTCCCAGCCAAATCCAGGCATTCAAGAAATAGCTGGAAATCTCCGTCTAAAACACAAAAAGAACGTATCTTGCAAACTGCACTGCTGGGTGTTCGCTCAGCTAAGGGAGTTGAATCCGCCTTCAGAATCAGAGATTAAGACGCACGGTTCTTACAGGAGCTGGGTTTCGTTATACCCGGGTGAATTGGAACAAACGCGGTATTGAGAAATATCTGATTCTAAAACAAAAACGGAGCTACCTAACAGAACGGTCTTCAATGTGTGCATTCAACTTACGGAGTTAAACTGATGTGTGTTTGCAGGAGTTTCTAAACCCTTTCTGTGAAGGAGTGGAAAACGCATATCCCCAGCCAAATCCAGGCATTCAAGATATAGCTGGAAATCTCCGTCTAAAATACAAAAAGAACGTATCTTGCCAAGAGCTCTGCTGGGTGTTCGCTCAGCTAAGAAAGTTGAATCCGCCTTCAGAATCAGAGAGTGAGAAGCACGGTTCTTCCAGGAGCTGGGTTTCGTTATACCCGGGTGAATTGGAACAAAGGCGGTATTGAGAAATATCTGCTTCTAAAACCAAAACGGAGTTACCTAACAGAACGGTCTTCAATGTGTGCATTCAACTTACGGAGTTAAACTGATGTGTGTTTACAGGAGTTTCTAAACCCTTTCTGTAAAGAAGTGGAAAACGCATTTTCCCTGTCAAATCAAGTCATTCAAGAAATAGCTGGAAATTTCCGTCTAAAACACAAAAAGAACGTATCTTGCAAACTGTTCTGCTGGGTGTTCGCTCAGCTAAGGGAGTTGAATCCGCCTTCAGAATCAGAGAGTGAGAAGCACGGTTCTTCCAGGAGCTGGGTTTCATTATACCCGGGTGCATTGGAACAAACGCGGTATTGAGAAATATCTGCTTCTAAAACCAAAACGGAGCTACCTAACAGAACGGTCTTCAATATGTGCATTCAACTTACAGAGTTAAACTGATGTGTGTTTGCAGTAGTTTCTAAACCCTTTCTGTGAAGAATTGGAAAACGCATTTTCCCAGCCAAATCCAGGCATTCAAGAAATAGATAGAAATCTCCGTCTAAAACACAAAAAGAACGTATCTTGCAAACTGCTCTGCTGGGTGTTCGCTCAGCTAAGGGAGTTGAATCCGCCTTCAGAATCAGAGAGTGAGAAGCACGGTTCTTCCAGGAGCTGGGTTTCGTTATACCCGGGTGAATTGGAACAAACGCGGTATTGAGAAATATCTGCTTCTAAAACCAAAACGGAGCTACCTAACAGAACGGTCTTCAATGTGTGCATTCAACTTACGGAGTTAAACTGATGTGTGTTTGCAGGAGTTTCTAAACCCTTTCTGTGAAGAAGTGGAAAACGCAATTTCCCAGCCAAATCCAGGCATTCAAGAAATAGCTGGAAATCTCCGTCTAAAACAAAAAAAGAACGTATCTTGCAAACTGCTCTGCTGGGTGTTCGCTCAGCTAAGGGAGTTGAATCCGCCTTCAGAATCAGAGAGTGAGAAGCAAGGTTCTTCCAGGAGCTGGGTTTCGTAATACCCGGGTGAATTGGAACAAACGCGCTATTGATAAATATCTGCTACTAAAACCAAAACGGAGCTACCTAACAGAACGGTCTTCAATGTGTGCATTCAACTTACGGAGTTAAACTGATGTGTGTTTGCAGGAGTTTCTAAACCCTTTCTGTGAAGGAGTGGAAAACGCATATTTCCAGCAAAATCCAGGCATTCAAGATATAGCTGGAAAACTCCGTCTAAAATACAAAAAGAACGTATCTTGCCAAGAGCTCTGCTGGGTGTTCGCTCGGCTAAGAAAGTTGAATCCGCCTTCAGAATCAGAGAGTGAGAAGCACGGTTCTTCCAGGAGCTGGGTTTCGTTATACCCGGGTGAATTGTAACAAACGCGGTATTGAGAAATATCTGCTTATAAAAGCAAACGGAGCTACCTAACAGAACGGTCTTCAATGTGTGCATTCATCGTACGGAGTTAAACTGAAGTGTGTTTGCAGGAGTTTCTAAACCTTTTCGGTGAAGAAGTGGAAAACGCATATTTCCAGCCAAATCAAGTCATTCAAGGAATAGCTGGAAATCTCCGTCTAACACACAAAAAGAACGTATCTTGCAAACTGCTCTGCTGGGTGTTCGCTCAGCTAAGGGAGTTGAATCCGCCTTCAGAATCAGAGAGTGAGAAGCACGGTTCTTCCAGGAGCTGGGTTTCGTTATACCCGGGTGCATTGGAACAAACGCGGTATTGAGAAATATCTGCTTCTAAAACCAAAACGGAGCTACCTAACAGAACGGTCTTCAATGTTTGCATTCAACTTACGGAGTTAAACTGATGTGTGTTTGCAGTAGTTTCTAAACCCTTTCTGTGAAGAAGTGGAAAACGCATTTTCCCAGCCAAATCCAGGCATTCAAGAAATAGCTGGAAATCTCCGTCTAAAACACAAAAAGAACGTATCTTGCAAACTGCTCTGCTGGGTGTTCGCTCAGCTAAGGGAGTTGAATCCGCCTTCAGAATCAGAGAGTGAGAAGCACGGTTCTTCCAGGAGCTGGGTTTCGTTATACCCGGGTGAATTGGAACAAACGCGGTATTGAGAAATATCTGCTTCTAAAACCAAAACGGAGCTACCTAACAGAACGGTCTTCAATGTGTGCATTCAACTTACGGAGTTAAACTGATGTGTGTTTGCAGGAGTTTCTAAACCCTTTCTGTGAAGAAGTGGAAAACGCATTTTCCCAGCCAAATCCAGGCATTCAAGAAATAGCTGGAAATCTCCGTCTAAAACACAAAAAGAACGTATCTTGCAAACTGCACTGCTGGGTGTTCGCTCAGCTAAGGGAGTTGAATCCGCCTTCAGAATCAGAGATTAAGACGCACGGTTCTTCCAGGAGCTGGGTTTCGTTATACCCGGGTGAATTACAACAAACGCGGTATTGAGAAATATCTGCTTCTAAAACAAAAACGGAGCTACCTAACAGAACGGTCTTCAATGTGTGCATTCAACTTACGGAGTTAAACTGATGTGTGTTTGCAGGAGTTTCTAAACCCTTTCTGTGAAGGAGTGGAAAACGCATATCCCCAGCCAAATCCAGGCATTCAAGATATAGCTGGAAATCTCCGTCTAAAATACAAAAAGAACGTATCTTGCCAAGAGCTCTGCTGGGTGTTCGCTCAGCTAAGAAAGTTGAATCCGCCTTCAGAATCAGAGAGTGAGAAGCACGGTTCTTCCAGGAGCTGGGTTTCGTTATACCCGGGTGAATTGGAACAAAGGCGGTATTGAGAAATATCTGCTTCTAAAACCAAAACGGAGTTACCTAACAGAACGGTCTTCAATGTGTGCATTCAACTTACAGAGTTAAACTGATGTGTGTTTACAGGAGTTTCTAAACCCTTTCTGTAAAGAAGTGGAAAACGCATTTTCCCTGTCAAATCAAGTCATTCAAGAAATAGCTGGAAATTTCCGTCTAAAACACAAAAAGAACGTATCTTGCAAACTGTTCTGCTGGGTGTTCGCTCAGCTAAGGGAGTTGAATCCGCTTTCAGAATCAGAGAGTGAGAAGCACGGTTCTTCCAGGAGCTGGGTTTCGTTATACCCGGGTGCATTGGAACAAACGCGGTATTGAGAAATATCTGCTTCTAAAACCAAAACGGAGCTACCTAACAGAACGGTCTTCAATGTGTGCATTCAACTTACGGAGTTAAACTGATGTGTGTTTGCAGTAGTTTCTAAACCCTTTCTGTGAAGAATTGGAAAACGCATTTTCCCAGCCAAATCCAGGCATTCAAGAAATAGATAGAAATCTCCGTCTAAAACACAAAAAGAACGTATCTTGCAAACTGCTCTGCTGGGTGTTCGCTCAGCTAAGGGAGTTGAATCCGCCTTCAGAATCAGAGAGTGAGAAGCACGGTTCTTCCAGGAGCTGGGTTTCGTTATACCCGGGTGAATTGGAACAAACGCGGTATTGAGAAATATCTGCTTCTAAAACCAAAACGGAGCTACCTAACAGAACGGTCTTCAATGTGTGCATTCAACTTACGGAGTTAAACTGATGTGTGTTTGCAGGAGTTTCTAAACCCTTTCTGTGAAGAAGTGGAAAACGCATTTTCCCAGCCAAATCAAGTCATTCAAGGAATAGCTGGAAATCTCCGTCTAACACACAAAAAGAACGTATCTTGCAAACTGCTCTGCTGGGTGTTCGCTCAGCTAAGGGAGTTGAATCCGCCTTCAGAATCAGAGAGTGAGAAGCACGGTTCTTCCAGGAGCTGGGTTTCGTTATACCCGGGTGCATTGGAACAAACGCGGTATTGAGAAATATCTGCTTCTAAAACCAAAACGGAGCTACCTAACAGAACGGTCTTCAATGTTTGCATTCAACTTACGGAGTTAAACTGATGTGTGTTTGCAGTAGTTTCTAAACCCTTTCTGTGAAGAAGTGGAAAACGCATTTTCCCAGCCAAATCCAGGCATTCAAGAAATAGCTGGAAATCTCCGTCTAAAACACAAAAAGAACGTATCTTGCAAACTGCTCTGCTGGGTGTTCGCTCAGCTAAGGGAGTTGAATCCGCCTTCAGAATCAGAGAGTGAGAAGCACGGTTCTTCCAGGAGCTGGGTTTCGTTATACCCGGGTGAATTGGAACAAACGCGGTATTGAGAAATATCTGCTTCTAAAACCAAAACGGAGCTACCTAACAGAACGGTCTTCAATGTGTGCATTCAACTTACGGAGTTAAACTGATGTGTGTTTGCAGGAGTTTCTAAACCCTTTCTGTGAAGAAGTGGAAAACGCATTTTCCCAGCCAAATCCAGGCATTCAAGAAATAGCTGGAAATCTCCGTCTAAAACACAAAAAGAACGTATCTTGCAAACTGCACTGCTGGGTGTTCGCTCAGCTAAGGGAGTTGAATCCGCCTTCAGAATCAGAGATTAAGACGCACGGTTCTTCCAGGAGCTGGGTTTCGTTATACCCGGGTGAATTGGAACAAACGCGGTATTGAGAAATATCTGCTTCTAAAACAAAAACGGAGCTACCTAACAGAACGGTCTTCAATGTGTGCATTCAACTTACGGAGTTAAACTGATGTGTGTTTGCAGGAGTTTCTAAACACTTTCTGTGAAGGAGTGGAAAACGCATATCCCCAGCCAAATCCAGGCATTCAAGATATAGCTGGAAATCTCCGTCTAAAATACAAAAAGAACGTATCTTGCCAAGAGCTCTGCTGGGTGTTCGCTCAGCTAAGAAAGTTGAATCCGCCTTCAGAATCAGAGAGTGAGAAGCACGGTTCTTCCAGGAGCTGGGTTTCGTTATACCCGGGTGAATTGGAACAAAGGCGGTATTGAGAAATATCTGCTTCTAAAACCAAAACGGAGTTACCTAACAGAACGGTCTTCAATGTGTGCATTCAACTTACAGAGTTAAACTGATGTGTGTTTACAGGAGTTTCTAAACCCTTTCTGTAAAGAAGTGGAAAACGCATTTTCCCTGTCAAATCAAGTCATTCAAGAAATAGCTGGAAATTTCCGTCTAAAACACAAAAAGAACGTATCTTGCAAACTGTTCTGCTGGGTGTTCGCTCAGCTAAGGGAGTTGAATCCGCTTTCAGAATCAGAGAGTGAGAAGCACGGTTCTTCCAGGAGCTGGGTTTCGTTATACCCGGGTGCATTGGAACAAACGCGGTATTGAGAAATATCTGCTTCTAAAACCAAAACGGAGCTACCTAACAGAACGGTCTTAAATGTGTGCATTCAACTTACGGAGTTAAACTGATGTGTGTTTGCAGTAGTTTCTAAACCCTTTCTGTGAAGAATTGGAAAACGCATTTTCCCAGCCAAATCCAGGCATTCAAGAAATAGATAGAAATCTCCGTCTAAAACACAAAAAGAACGTATCTTGCAAACTGCTCTGCTGGGTGTTCGCTCAGCTAAGGGAGTTGAATCCGCCTTCAGAATCAGAGAGTGAGAAGCACGGTTCTTCCAGGAGCTGGGTTTCGTTATACCCGGGTGAATTGGAACAAACGCGGTATTGAGAAATATCTGCTTCTAAAACCAAAACGGAGCTACCTAACAGAAAGGTCTTCAATGTGTGCATTCAACTTACGGAGTTAAACTGATGTGTGTTTGCAGGAGTTTCTAAACCCTTTCTGTGAAGAAGTGGAAAACGCATTTTCCCAGCCAAATCCAGGCATTCAAGAAATAGCTGGAAATCTCCGTCTAAAACAAAAAAAGAACGTATCTTGCAAACTGCTCTGCTGGGTGTTCGCTCAGCTAAGGGAGTTGAATCCGCCTTCAGAATCAGAGAGTGAGAAGCAAGGTTCTTCCAGGAGCTGGGTTTCGTAATACCCGGGTGAATTGGAACAAACGCGCTATTGATAAATATCTGCTACTAAAACCAAAACGGAGCTACCTAACAGAACGGTCTTCAATGTGTGCATTCAACTTACGGAGTTAAACTGATGTGTGTTTGCAGGAGTTTCTAAACCCTTTCTGTGAAGGAGTGGAAAACGCATATTTCCAGCCAAATCCAGGCATTCAAGATATAGCTGGAAAACTTTGTCTAAAATACAAAAAGAACGTATCTTGCCAAGAGCTCTGCTGGGTGTTCGCTCAGCTAAGAAAGTTGAATCCGCCTTCAGAATCAGAGAGTGAGAAGCACGGTTCTTCCAGGAGCTGGGTTTCGTTATACCCGGGTGAATTGTAACAAACGCGGTATTGAGAAATATCTGCTTATAAAAGCAAACGGAGCTACCTAACAGAACGGTCTTCAATGTGTGCATTCATCGTACGGAGTTAAACTGAAGTGTGTTTCCAGTAGTTTCTAAACGTTTTCGGTGAAGAAGTGGAAAACGCATATTCCCAGCCAAATCAAGTCATTCAAGGAATAGCTGGAAATCTCCGTCTAACACACAAAAAGAACGTATCTTGCAAACTGCTCTGCTGGGTGTTCGCTCAGCTAAGGGAGTTGAATCCGCCTTCAGAATCAGAGAGTGAGAAGCACGGTTCTTCCAGGAGCTGGGTTTCGTTATACCCGGGTGCATTGGAACAAACGCGGTATTGAGAAATATCTGCTTCTAAAACCAAAACGGAGCTACCTAACAGAACCGTCTTCAATGTTTGCATTCAACTTACAAAGTTAAACTGATGTGTGTTTGCAGGAGTTTCTAAACCCTTTCTGTGAAGAAGTGGAAAACGCATTTTCCCAGCCAAATCCAGGCATTCAAGAAATAGCTGGAAATCTCCGTCTAAAACACAAAAAGAACGTATCTTGCAAACTGCTCTGCTGGGTGTTCGCTCAGCTAAGGGAGTTGAATCCGCCTTCAGAATCAGAGAGTGAGAAGCACGGTTCTTCCAGGAGCTGGGTTTCGTTATACCCGGGTGAATTGGAACAAACGCGGTATTGAGAAATATCTGCTTCTAAAACCAAAACGGAGCTACCAAACAGAACGGTCTTCAATGTGTGCATTCAACTTACGGAGTTAAACTGATGTGTGTTTGCAGGAGTTTCTAAACCCTTTCTGTGAAGAAGTGGAAAACGCATTTTCCCAGCCAAATGCAGGCATTCAAGAAATAGCTGGAAATCTCCGTCTAAAACACAAAAAGAACGTATCTTGCAAACTGCTCTGCTGGGTGTTCGCTCAGCTAAGGGAGTTGAATCCGCCTTCAGAATCAGAGAGTGAGAAGCAGGGTTCTTCCAGGAAGTGGGTTTCGTTATACCCGGGTGCATTGGAACAAACGCGGTATTGAGAAATATCTGCTTCTAAAACCAAAACGGAGCTACCTAACAGAACGGTCTTCAATGTGTGCATTCAACTTACGGAGTTAAACTGATGTGTGTTTGCAGGAGTTTCTAAACCCTTTCTGTGAAGAAGTGGAAAACGCATTTTCCCAGCCAAATCCAGGCATTCAAGAAATAGCTGGAAATCTCCGTCTAAAACACAAGAAGAACGTATCTTGCAAACTGCTCTGCTGGGTGTTCGCTCAGCTAAGGGAGTTGAATCCGCCTTAAGAATCAGAGAGTGAGAAGCACGGTTCTGCCAGGAGCTGGGTTTCGTTATACCCGGGTGAATTGGAACAAACGCGGTATTGAGAAATATCTGCTTCTAAAACCAAAACGGAGCTACCTAACAGAACGGTCTTCAATGTGTGCATTCAACTTACGGAGTTAAACTGATGTGTGTTTGCAGGAGTTTCTAAACCCTTTCTGTCAAGAAGTGGAAAACGCATTTTCCAAGCCAAATCCAGGCATTCAAGAAATAGCTGGAAATCTCCGTCTAAAACACAAAAAGAACGTATCTTGCAAACTGCTCTGCTGGGTGTTCGCTCAGCTAAGGGAGTTGAATCCGCCTTCAGAATCAGAGAGTGAGAAGCACGGTTCTTCCAGGAGCTGGGTTTGGTTAACCCGGGTGCATTGGAACAAACGCGGTATTGAGAAATATCTGCTTCTAAAACCAAAACGGAGCGACCTAACAGAACCGTCTTCAATGTGTGCATTCAACGTACGGAGTTAAACTGATGTGTGTTTGCAGGAGTTTCTAAACCCTTTCTGTGAAGAAGTAAAAAACGCATTTTCCCAGCCAAATCCAGGCATTCAAGAAATAGCTGGAAATCTCCGTCTAAAACACAAAAAGAACGTATCTTGCAAACTGCTCTGCTGGGTGTTCGCTCAGCTAAGGGAGTTGAATCCGCCTTCAGAATCAGAGAGTGAGAAGCACGGTTCTTCCAGGAGCTGGGTTTCGTAATACCCGGGTGAATTGGAACAAACGCGGTATTGAGAAATATCTGCTTCTAAAACCAAAACGGAGCTACCTAACAGAACGGTCTTCAATGTGTTCATTCAACTTACGGAGTTAAACTGATGCGTGTTTGCAGGAGTTTCTAAACCCTTTCTGTGAAGAAGTGGAAAACGCATTTTCCCAGCCAAATCCAGGCATTCAAGAAATAGCTGGAAATCTCGGTATAAGACACAAAAAGAACGTATCTTGCAAACTGCTCTGCTGGGTGTTCGCTCAGCGAAAAGAGTTGAATCCGCCTTCAGAATCAGAGAGTGAGAAGCACGGTTCTTCCAGGAGCTGGGTTTCGTAATACCCGGGTGAATTGGAACAAACGCGGTATTGAGAAATATCTGCTTCTAAAACCAAAACGGAGCTACCTAACAGAACGGTCTTCAATGTGTGCACTCAACTTACGGAGTTAAACTGATGTGTGTTTGCAGGAGTTTCTAAACCCTTTCTGTGAAGAAGTGGAAAACGCATTTTCCCAGCCAAATCCAGGCATTCAACAAATAGCTGGAAATCTCCGTCTAAAACACAAAAAGAACGTATCTTGCAAACTGCTCTGCTGGCTGTTCGCTCAGCTAAGGGAGTTGAATCCGCCTTCAGAATCAGAGAGTGAGAAGCACGGTTCTTCCAGGAGCTGGGTTTCGTAATACCCGGGTGAATTGGAACAAACGCGGTATTGAGAAATATCTGCTTCTAAAACCAAAACGGAGCTACCTAACAGAACGGTCTTCAATGTGTGCATTCAACTTACAAAGTTAAACTGATGTGTGATTGCAGGAGTTTCTAAACCCTTTCTGTGAAGAAGTGGAAAACGCATTTTTCCAGCCAGATACAGGCATTCAAGAAATAGCCGGAAATCTCCGTTTAAAACACAAAAAGAACGTATCTTGCAAACTGCTCTGCTGGGTGTTCGCTCAGCTAAGGGAGTTGTATCCGCCTTCAGAATCAGAGAGTGAGAAGCACGGTTCTTCCAGGAGCTGGGTTTCGTTATACCCGGGTGCATTGGAACAAACGCGGTATTGAGAAATATCTGCTTCTAAAACCAAAACGGAGCTACCTAACAGAACGGTCTTCAATGTGTGCATTCAACTTACAAAGTTAAACTGATGTGTGTTTGCAGGAGTTTCTAAACTCTTTCTGTGAAGAAGTGGAAAACGCATTTTCCCAGCCAAATCCAGGCATTCAAGAAATAGCTGGAAATCTCCGTCTAAAACACAAAAAGAACGTATCTTGCAAACTGCTCTGCTGGGTGTTCGCTCAGCTAAGGGAGTTGAATCCGCCTTCAGAATCAGAGAGTGAGAAGCACGGTTCTTCCAGGAGCTGGGTTTCGTTATACCCGGGTGAATTGGAACAAGCACGGTATTGAGAAATATCTGCTTCTAAAACCAAAACGGAGCTACCTAACAGAACGGTCTTCAATGTGTGCATTCAACTTACGGAGTTAAACTGATGTGTGTTTGCAGGAGTTTCTAAACCCTTTCTGTGAAGAAGTGGAAAACGCATTTTCCCAGCCAAATCCAGGCATTCAAGAAATAGCTGGAAATCTCCGTCTAAAACACAAAAAGAACGTATCTTGCAAACTGCTCTGCTGGGTGTTCGCTCGACTAAGGGAGTTGAATCCGCCTTCAGAATCAGAGAGTGAGAAGCAGGGTTCTTCCAGGAAGTGGGTTTCGTTATACCCGGGTGCATTGGAACAAACGCGGTATTGAGAAATATCTGCTTCTAAAACCAAAACGGAGCTACCTAACAGAACGGTCTTCAATGTGTGCATTCAACTTACGGAGTTAAACTGATGTGTGTTTGCAGGAGTTTCTAAACCCTTTCTGTGAAGAAGTGGAAAACGCATTTTCCCAGCCAAATCCAGGCATTCAAGAAATAGCTGGAAATCTCCGTCTAAAACACAAGAAGAACGTATCTTGCAAACTGCTCTGCTGGGTGTTCGCTCAGCTAAGGGAGTTGAATCCGCCTTCAGAATCAGAGAGTGAGAAGCACGGTTCTGCCAGGAGCTGGGTTTCGTTATACCCGGGTGAATTGGAACAAACGCGGTCTTGAGAAATATCTGCTTCTAAAACCAAAACGGAGCTACCTAACAGAACGGTCTTCAATGTGTGCATTCAACTTACGGAGTTAAACTGATGTGTGTTTGCAGGAGTTTCTAAACCCTTTCTGTCAAGAAGTGGAAAACGCATTTTCCAAGCCAAATCCAGGCATTCAAGAAATAGCTGGAAATCTCCGTCTAAAACACAAAAAGAACGTATCTTGCAAACTGCTCTGCTGGGTGTTCGCTCAGCTAAGGGAGTTGAATCCGCCTTCAGAATCAGAGAGTGAGAAGCACGGTTCTTCCAGGAGCTGGGTTTGGTTAACCCGGGTGCATTGGAACAAACGCGGTATTGAGAAATATCTGCTTCTAAAACCAAAACGGAGCTACCTAACAGACCGATCTTCAATGTGTGCATTCAACGTACGGAGTTAAACTGATGTGTGTTTGCAGGAGTTTCTAAACCCTTTCTGTGAAGAAGTAAAAAACGCATTTTCCCAGCCAAATCCAGGCATTCAAGAAATAGCTGGAAATCTCCGTCTAAAACACAAGAAGAACGTATCTTGCAAACTTCTCTGCTGGGTGTTCGCTCAGCTAAGGGAGTTGAATCCGCCTTCAGAATCAGAGAGTGAGAAGCACGGTTCTTCCAGGAGCTGGGTTTCGTAATACCCGGGTGAATTGTAACAAACGCGGTATTGAGAAATATCTGCTTCTAAAACCAAAACAAAGCTACTTAACAGAACGGTCTTCAATGTGTGCATTCAACTTACGGAGTTAAACTGATGTGTGTTTGCAGGAGTTTCTAAACCCTTTCTGTGAAGAAGTAGAAAACGCATTTTCCCAGCCAAATCCAGGCATTCAAGAAATAGCTGGAAATCTCCGTCTAAAACACAAAAAGAACGTATCTTGCAAACTGCTCTGCTGGGTGTTCGCTCAGCTAAGGGAGTTGAATCCGCCTTCAGAATCAGAGAGTGAGAAGCACGGTTCTTCCAGGAGCTGGGTTTCGTAATACCCGGGTGAATTGGAACAAACGCGGTATTGAGAAATATCTGCTTCTAAAACCAAAACGGAGCTACCTAACAGAACGGTCTTCAATGTGTGCATTTAACTTACGGAGTTAAACTGATGTGTGTTTGCAGGAGTTTCTAAACCCTTTCTGTGAAGAAGTGGAAAACGCATTTTCCCAGCCAAATCCAGGCATTCAAGAAATAGCTGGAAATCTCCGTCTAAAACACAAAAAGAACGTATCTTGCAAACTGTTCTGCTGGATGTTCGCTCAGCTAAGGGAGTTGAATCCGCCTTCAGAATCAGAGAGTGAGAAGCACGGTTCTTCCAGGAGCTGGGTTTCGTTATACCCGGGTGAATTGGAACAAACGCGGTATTGAGAAATATCTGCTTCTAAAACCAAAACGGAGCTACCTAACAGAACGGTCTTCAATGTGTTCATTCAACTTACGGAGTTAAACTGATGTGTGTTTGCAGGAGTTTCTAAACCCTTTCTGTGAAGAAGTGGAATACGAATTTTCCCAGCCAAATCCAGGCATTCAAGAAATAGCTGGAAATCTCTGTCTAAAACACAAAAAGAACGTATCTTGCAAACTGCTCTGCTGGGTGTTCGCTCAGCTAAGGGAGTTGAATCCGCCTTCAGAATCAGAGAGTGAGAAGCACGGTTCTTCCAGGAGCTGGGTTTCGTAATACCCGGGTGAATTGGAACAAACGCGGTATTGAGAAATATCTGCTTCTAAAACCAAAACGGAGCTACCTAACAGAACGGTCTTCAATGTGTGCATTCAACTTACGGAGTTAAACAGATGTGTGTTTGCAGGAGTTTCTAAACCCTTTCTGTGAAGAAGTGGAAAACGCATTTTCCCAGCCAAATGCAGGCATTCAGGACATAGCTGGAAATCTCCGTCTAAAACACAAAAAGAACGTATCTTGCAAACTGCTCTGCTGGGAGTTCGCTCAGCTAAGGGAGTTGAATCCGCCTTCAGAATCAGAGAGTGAGAAGCACGGTTCTTCCAGGAGCTGGGTTTCGTTATACCCGGGTGCATTGGAACAAACGCGGTATTGAGAAATATCTGCTTCTAAAACCAAAACGGAGCTACCTAACAGAACGGTCTTCAATGTGTGCATTCAACTTACGGAGTTAAACTGATGTGTGTTTGCAGGAGTTTCTAAACCCTTTCTGTGAAGAAGTGGAAAACGCATTTTCCCAGCCAAATCCAGGCATTCAAGAAATAGCTGGAAATCTCCGTCTAAAACACAAAAAGAACGTATCTTGCAAACTGTTCTGCTTGGTGTTCGCTCAGCTAAGGGAGTTGAATCCGCCTTCAGAATCAGAGAGTGAGAAGCACGGTTCTTCCAGGAGCTTGGTTTCGTTATACCCGGGTGAATTGGAACAAACGCAATATTGAGAAATATCTGCTTCTAAAACCAAAACGGAGTTACCTAACAGAACGGTCTTCAATGTGTTCATTCAACTTACGGAGTTAAACTGATGTGTGTTTGCAGGAGTTTCTAAACCCTTTCTGTGAAGAAGTGGAAAACGCATTTTCCCAGCCAAATCCAGGCATTCCAGAAATAGCTGGAAATCTCCGTCTAAAACACAAAAAGAACGTATCTTGCAAACTGCTCTGCTGGGTGTTCGCTCAGCTAAGGGAGTTGAATCCGCCTTCAGAATCAGAGAGTGAGAAGCACGGTTCTTCCAGGAGCTGGGTTTCGTAATACCCGGGTGCATTTGAACAAACGCGGTATTGAGAAATATTTGCTTCTAAAACCAAAACGGAGCTACCTAACAGAACGGTCTTCAATGTGTGCATTCAACTTACGGAGTTAAACTGATGTGTGTTTGCAGGAGTTTCTAAACCCTTTCTGTGAAGAAGTGGAAAACGCATTTTCCCAGCCAAATACAGGCATTCAGGAAATAGCTGGAAATCTCCGTCTAAAACACAAAAAGAACGTATCTTGCAAACTGCTCTGCTGGGTGTTCGCTCAGCTAAGGGAATTGAATCCGCCTTCAGAATCAGAGAGTGAGAAGCACGGTTCTTCCAGGAGCTGGGTTTCGTTATACCCGGGTGCATTGGAACAAACGCGGTATTGAGAAATATCTGCTTCTAAAACCAAAACGGAGCTACCTAACAGAACAGTCTTCAATGTGTGCATTCAACTTACGGAGTTAAACTGATGTGTGTTTGCAGGAGTTTCTAAACCCTTTCTGTGAAGAAGTGGAAAACGCATTTTCCCAGCCAAATCCAGGCATTCAAGAAATAGCTGGAAATCTCCGTCTAAAACACAAAAAGAACGTATCTTGCAAACTGTTCTGCTGGGTGTTCGCTCAGCTAAGAAAGTTGAATCCGCCTTCAGAATCAGAGAGTGAGAAGCACGGTTCTTCCAGGAGCTTGGTTTCGTTATACCCGGGTGAATTGGAACAAACGCGGTATTGAGAAATATCTGCTTCTAAAACCAATACGGAGCTACCTAACAGAACGGTCTTCAATGTGTTCATTCAACTTACGGAGTTAAACTGATGTGTGTTTGCAGGAGTTTCTAAACCCTTTCTGTGAAGAAGTGGAAAACGCATTTTCCCAGCCAAATCCAGGCATTCAAGAAATAGCTGGAAATCTCCGTATAAGACACAAAAAGAACGTATCTTGCAAACTGCTCTGCTGGGTGTTCGCTCAGCTAAAAGAGTTGAATCCGCCTTCAGAATCAGAGAGTGAGAAGCACGGTTCGTCCAGGAGCTGGGTTTCGTAATACCCGGGTGAATTGGAACAAACGCGGTATTGAGAAATATCTGCTTCTAAAACCAAAACGGAGCTACCTAACAGAACGGTCTTCAATGTGTGCACTCAACTTACGGAGTTAAACTGATGTGTGTTTGCAGGAGTTTCTAAACCCTTTCTGTGAAGAAGTGGAAAACGCATTTTCCCAGCCAAATCCAGGCATTCAACAAATAGCTGGAAATCTCCGTCTAAAACACAAAAAGAACGTATCTTGCAAACTGCTCTGCTGGCTGTTCGCTCAGCTAAGGGAGTTGAATCCGCCTTCAGAATCAGAGAGTGAGAAGCACGGTTCTTCCAGGAGCTGGGTTTCGTAATACCCGGGTGAATTGGAACAAACGCGGTATTGAGAAATATCTGCTTCTAAAACCAAAACGGAGCTACCTAACAGAACGGTCTTCAATGTGTGCATTCAACTTACAAAGTTAAACTGATGTGTGATTGCAGGAGTTTCTAAACCCTTTCTGTGAAGAAGTGGAAAACGCATTTTCCCAGCCAAATCCAGGCATTCAAGAAATAGCTGGAAATCTCCGTCTAAAACACAAAAAGAACGTATCTTGCAAACTGCTCTGCTGGGTGTTCGCTCAGCTAAGGGAGTTGAATCCGCCTTCAGAATCAGAGAGTGAGAAGCACAGTTCTTCCAGGAGCTGGGTTTCGTAATACCCGGGTGAATTGGAACAAACGCGGTATTGAGAAATATCTGCTTCTAAAACCAAAACGGAGCTACCTAACAGAACGGTCTTCAATGTGTGCATTCAACTTACGGAGTTAAACTGATGTGTGTTTGCAGGAGTTTCTAAACCCTCTCTGTGAAGAAGTGGAAAACGCATTTTCCCAGCCAAATCCAGGCATTCAAGAAATAGCTGGAAATCTCCGTCTAATACACAAAAAGAACGTATCCTGCAAACTGCTCTGCTGGGTTTTCGCTCAGCTAAGGGAGTTGAATCCGCCTTCAGAATCAGAGAGTGAGAAGCACGGTTCTTCCAGGAGCTGGGTTTCGTAATACCCGGGTGAATTGGAACAAACGCGGTATTGAGAAATATCTGCTTCTAAAACCAAAACGGAGCTACCTAACAGAACGGTCTTCAATGTGTGCATTCAACTTATGGAGTTAAACTGATGTGTGTTTGCAGGAGTTTCTAAACCCTATCTGTGAAGAAGTGGAAAACGCATTTTCCCAGCCAAATCCAGGCATTCAAGAAATAGCTGGAAATCTCCGTCTAAAACACAAAAAGAACGTATCTTGCAAACTGCTCTGCTGGGTGTTCGCTCAGCTAAGGGAGTTGAATCCGCCTTCAGAATCAGAGAGTGAGAAGCACGGTTCTTCCAGGAGCTGGGTTTCGTTATACCCGGGTGCATTGGAACAAACGCGGTATTGAGAAATATCTGCTTCTAAGACCAAAACGGAACTACCTAACAGAACGGTCTTCAATGTGTGCATTCAACTTACGGAGTTCAACTGATGTGTGTTTGCAGGAGTTTCTAAACCCTTTCTGTGAAGAAGTGGAAAACGCATTTTCCCAGCCAAATCCAGGCATTCAAGAAATAGCTGGAAATCTCCGTCTAAAACACAAAAAGAACGTATCTTGCAAACTGTTCTGCTGGGTGTTCGCTCAGCTAAGGGAGTTGAATCCGCCTTCAGAATCAGAGAGTGAGAAGCACGGTTCTTCCAGGAGCTGGGTTTCGTTATACCCGGGTGAATTGGAACAAACGCGGTATTGAGAAATATCTGCTTCTAAAACCAAAACGGAGCTACCTAACAGAACGGTCTTCAATGTGTTCATTCAACTTACGGAGTTAAACTGATGTGTGTTTGCAGGAGTTTCTAAACCCTTTCTGTGAAGAAGTGGAAAACGCATTTTCCCAGCCAAATCCAGGCATTCCAGAAATAGCTGGAAATCTCCGTCTAAAACACAAAAAGAACGTATCTTGCAAACTGCTCTGCTGGGTGTTCGCTCAGCAAAGGGAGTTGAATCCGCCTTAAGAATCAGAGAGTGAGAAGCACGGTTCTTCCAGGAGCTGGGTTTCGTAATACCCGGGTGCATTGAAACAAACGCGGTATTGAGAAATATTTGCTTCTAAAACCAAAACGGAGCTACCTAACAGAACGGTCTTCAATGTGTGCATTCAACTTACGGAGTTAAACTGATGTGTGTTTGCAGGAGTTTCTAAACCCTTTCTGTGAAGAAGTGGAAAACGCATTTTCCCAGCCAAATACAGGCATTCAGGAAATAGCTGGAAATCTCCGTCTAAAACACAAAAAGAACGTATCTTGCAAACTGCTCTGCTGGGTGTTCGCTCAGCTAAGGGAGTTGAATCCGCCTTCAGAATCAGAGAGTGAGAAGCACGGTTCTTCCAGGAGCTGGGTTTCGTTATACCCGGGTGCATTGGAACAAACGCGGTATTGAGAAATATCTGCTTCTAAAACCAAAACGGAGCTACCTAACAGAACGGTCTTCAATGTGTGCATTCAACTTACGGAGTTAAACTGATGTGTGTTTGCAGGAGTTTCTAAACCCTTTCTGTGAAGAAGTGGAAAACGCATTTTCCCAGCCAAATCCAGGCATTCAAGAAATAGCTGGAAATCTCCGTCTAAAACACAAAAAGAACGTATCTTGCAAACTGTTCTGCTGGGTGTTCGCTCAGCTAAGAAAGTTGAATCCGCCTTCAGAATCAGAGAGTGAGAAGCACGGTTCTTCCAGGAGCTTGGTTTCGTTATACCCGGGTGAATTGGAACAAACGCGGTATTGAGAAATATCTGCTTCTAAAACCAAAACGGAGCTACCTAACAGAACGGTCTTAAATGTGTTCATTCAACTTACGAAGTTAAACTGATGTGTGTTTGCAGGAGTTTCTAAACCCTTTCTGTGAAGAAGTGGAAAACGCATTTTCCCAGCCAAATCCAGGCATTCAAGAAATAGCTGGAAATCTCCGTATAAGACACAAAAAGAACGTATCTTGCAAACTGCTCTGCTGGGTGTTCGCTCAGCTAAAAGAGTTGAATCCGCCTTCAGAATCAGAGAGTGAGAAGCACGGTTCTTCCAGGAGCTGGGTTTCGTAATACCCTGGTGAATTGGAACAAACGCGGTATTGAGAAATATCTGCTTCTAAAACCAAAACGGAGCTACCTAACAGAACGGTCTTCAATGTGTGCATTCAACTTACGGAGTTAAACTGATGTGTGTTTGCAGGAGTTTCTAAACCCTTTCTGTGAAGAAGTGGAAAACGCATTTTCCCAGCCAAATCCAGGCATTCAACAAATAGCTGGAAATCTCCGTCTAAAACACAAAAAGAACGTATCTTGCAAACTGCTCTGCTGGCTGTTCGCTCAGCTAAGGGAGTTGAATCCGCCTTCAGAATCAGAGAGTGAGAAGCACGGTTCTTCCAGGAGCTGGGTTTCGTAATACCCGGGTGAATTGTAACAAACGCGGTATTGAGAAATATCTGCTTCTAAAACCAAAACGGAGCTACCTAACAGAACGGTCTTCAATGTGTGCATTCAACTTACAAAGTTAAACTGATGTGTGATTGCAGGAGTTTCTAAACCCTTTCTGTGAAGAAGTGGAAAACGCATTTTCCCAGCCAAATCCAGGCATTCAAGAAATAGCTGGAAATCTCCGTCTAAAACACAAAAAGAACGTATCTTGCAAACTGCTCTGCTGGGTGTTCGCTCAGCTAAGGGAGTTGAATCCACCTTCAGAATCAGAGAGTGAGAAGCACGGTTCTTCCAGGAGCTGGGTTTCGTAATACACGGGTGAATTGGAACAAACGCGGTATTGAGAAATATCTGCTTCTAAAACCAAAACGGAGCTACCTAACAGAACGGTCTTCAATGTGTGCATTCAACTTACGGAGTTAAACTGATGTGTGTTTGCAGGAGTTTCTAAACCCTCTCTGTGAAGAAGTGGAAAACGCATTTTCCCAGCCAAATCCAGGCATTCAAGAAATAGCTGGAAATCTCCGTCTAAAACACAAAAAGAACGTATCTTGCAAACTGCTCTGCTGGGTTTTCGCTCAGCTAAGGGAGTTGAATCCGCCTTCAGAATCAGAGAGTGAGAAGCACGGTTCTTCCAGGAGCTGGGTTTCGTAATACCCGGGTGAATTGGAACAAACGCGGTATTGAGAAATATCTGCTTCTAAAACCAAAACGGAGCTACCTAACAGAACGGTCTTCAATGTGTGCATTCAACTTACGGAGTTAAACTGATGTGTGTTTGCAGGAGTTTCTAAACCCTTTCTGTGAAGAAGTGGAAAACGCATTTTCCCAGCCAAATCCAGGCATTCAGGAAATAGCTGGAAATCTCCGTCTAAAACACAAAAAGAACGTATCTTGCAAACTGCTCTGCTGGGTGTTCGCTCAGCTAAGGGAGTTGAATCCGCCTTCAGAATCAGAGAGTGAGAAGCACGGTTCTTCCAGGAGCTGGGTTTTGTTATACCCGGGTGCATTGGAACAAACGCGGTATTGAGAAATATCTGCTTCTAAAACCAAAACGGAGCTACCTAACAGAACGGTCTTCAATGTGTGCATTCAACTTACGGAGTTAAACTGATGTGTGTTTGCAGGAGTTTCTAAACCCTTTCTGTGAAGAAGTGGAAAACGCATTTTCCCAGCCAAATCCAGGCATTCAAGAAATAGCTGGAAATCTCCGTCTAAAACACAAAAAGAACGTATCTTGCAAACTGTTCTGCTGGGTGTTCGCTCAGCTAAGAAAGTTGAATCCGTTTTCAGAATCAGAGAGTGAGAAGCACGGTTCTTTTAGGAGCTTGGTTTCGTTATACCCGGGTGAATTGGAACAAACGCGGTATTGAGAAATATCTGCTTCTAAAACCAAAACGGAGCTACCTAACAGAACGGTCTTCAATGTGTTCATTCAACTTACGGAGTTAAACTGATGTGTGTTTGCAGGAGTTTCTAAACCCTTTCTGTGAAGAAGTGGAAAACGCATTTTCCCAGCCAAATCCAGGCATTCAAGAAATAGCTGGAAATCTCCGTATAAGACACAAAAAGAACGTATCTTGCAAACTGCTCTGCTGGGTGTTCGCTCAGCTAAAAGAGTTGAATCCGCCTTCAGAATCAGAGAGTGAGAAGCACGGTTCTTCCAGGAGCTGGGTTTCGTAATACCCGGGTGAATTGGAACAAACGCGGTATTGAGAAATATCTGCTTCTAAAACCAAAACGGAGCTACCTAACAGAACGGTCTTCAATGTGTGCATTCAACTTACGGAGTTAAACTGATGTGTGTTTGCAGGAGTTTCTAAACCCTTTCTGTGAAGAAGTGGAAAACGCATTTTCCCAGCCAAATCCAGGCATTCAACAAATAGCTGGAAATCTCCGTCTAAAACACAAAAAGAACGTATCTTGCAAACTGCTCTGCTGGCTGTTCGCTCAGCTAAGGGAGTTGAATCCGCCTTCAGAATCAGAGAGTGAGAAGCACGGTTCTTCCAGGAGCTGGGTTTCGTAATACCCGGGTGAATTGGAACAAACGCGGTATTGAGAAATATCTGCTTCTAAAACCAAAACGGAGCTACCTAACAGAACGGTCTTCAATGTGTGCATTCAACTTACAAAGTTAAACTGATGTGTGATTGCAGGAGTTTCTAAACCCTTTCTGTGAAGAAGTGGAAAACGCATTTTCCCAGCCAAATCCAGGCATTCAAGAAATAGCTGGAAATCTCCGTCTAAAACACAAAAAGAACGTATCTTGCAAACTGCTCTGCTGGGTGTTCGCTCAGCTAAGGGAGTTGAATCCACCTTCAGAATCAGAGAGTGAGAAGCACGGTTCTTCCAGGAGCTGGGTTTCGTAATACACGGGTGAATTGGAACAAACGCGGTATTGAGAAATATCTGCTTCTAAAACCAAAACGGAGCTACCTAACAGAACGGTCTTCAATGTGTGCATTCAACTTACGGAGTTAAACTGATGTGTGTTTGCAGGAGTTTCTAAACCCTCTCTGTGAAGAAGTGGAAAACGCATTTTCCCAGCCAAATCCAGGCATTCAAGAAATAGCTGGAAATCTCCGTCTAAAACACAAAAAGAACGTATCTTGCAAACTGCTCTGCTGGGTTTTCGCTCAGCTAAGGGAGTTGAATCCGCCTTCAGAATCAGAGAGTGAGAAGCACGGTTCTTCCAGGAGCTGGGTTTCGTAATACCCGGGTGAATTGGAACAAACGCGGTATTGAGAAATATCTGCTTCTAAAACCAAAACGGAGCTACCTAACAGAACGGTCTTCAATGTGTGCATTCAACTTACGGAGTTAAACTGATGTGTGTTTGCAGGAGTTTCTAAACCCTTTCTGTGAAGAAGTGGAAAACGCATTTTCCAAGCCAAATCCAGGCATTCAAACAATAGATGGAAATCTCCGTCTAAAACACAAAAAGAACGTATCTTGCAAACTGCTCTGCTGGGTGTTCGCTCAGCTAAGGGAGTTGAATCCGCCTTCAGAATCAGAGAGTGAGAAGCACGGTTCTTCCAGGAGCTGGGTTTCGTTATACCCGGGTGCATTGGAACAAACACGGTATTGAGAAATATCTGCTTCTAAAACCAAAACGGAACTACCTAACAGAACGGTCTTCAATGTGTGCATTCAACTTACGGAGTTAAACTGATGTGTGTTTGCAGGAGTTTCTAAACCCTCTCTGTGAAGAAGTGGAAAACGCATTTTTCCAGCCAAATCCAGGCATTCAAGAAATAGCTGGAAATCTCCGTCTAAAACACAAAAAGAACGTATCTTGCAAACTGCTCTGCTGGGTGTTCGCTCAGCTAAGGGAGTTGAATCCGCCTTCAGAATCAGAGAGTGAGAAGCACGGTTCTTCCAGGAGCTGGGTTTCGTTATACCCGGGTGCATTGGAACAAACGCGGTATTGAGAAATATCTGCTTCTAAAACCAAAACGGAGCTACCTAACAGAACGGTCTTCAATGTGTGCATTCAACTTACGGAGTTAAACTGATGTGTGTTTGCAGGAGTTTCTAAACTCTTTCTGTGAAGAAGTGGAAAACGCGTTTTCCCAGCCAAATCCAGGCATTCAAACAATAGATGGAAATCTCCGTCTAAAACACAAAAAGAACGTATCTTGCAAACTGCTCTGCTGGGTGTTCGCTCAGCTAAGGGAGTTGAATCCGCCTTCAGAATCAGAGAGTGAGAAGCACGGTTCTTCCAGGAGCTGGGTTTCGTTATACCCGGGTGCATTGGAACAAACGCGGTATTGAGAAATATCTGCTTCTAAAACCAAAACGGAACTACCTAACAGAACGGTCTTCAATGTGTGCATTCAACTTACGGAGTTAAACTGATGTGTGTTTGCAGGAGTTTCTAAACCCTCTCTGTGAAGAAGTGGAAAACGCATTTTTCCAGCCAAATCCAGGCATTCAAGAAATAGCTGGAAATCTCCGTCTAAAACACAAAAAGAACGTATCTTGCAAACTGCTCTGCTGGGTGTTCGCTCAGCTAAGGGAGTTGAATCCGCCTTCAGAATCAGAGAGTGAGAAGCACGGTTCTTCCAGGAGCTGGGTTTCGTTATACCCGGGTGAATTGGAACAAACGCGGTATTGAGAAATATCTGCTTCTAAAACCAAAACGGAGCTACCTAACAGAACGGTCTTCAATGTGTTCATTCAACTTACGGAGTTAAACTGATGTGTGTTTGCAGGAGTTTCTAAACCCTTTCTGTGAAGAAGTGGAAAACGCATTTTCCCAGCCAAATCCAGGCATTCAAGAAATAGCTGGAAATCTCCGTCTAAAACACAAAAAGAAAGTATCTTGCAAACTGCTCTGCGGGGTGTTCGCTCAGCTAAGGGAGTTTAATCCGCCTGCAGAATCAGAGAGTGAGAAGCACGGTTTTTCCAGGAGCTGGGTTTCGTAATACCCGGGTGAATTGGAACAAACGCGGTATTGAGAAATATCTGCTTCTAAAACCAAAACGGAGCTACCTAACAGAACGGTCTTCAATGTGTGCATTCAACTTACGGAGTTAAACTGATGTGTGTTTGCAGGAGTTTCTAAACCCTTTCTGTGAAGAAGTGGAAAACGCATTTTCCCAGCCAAATCCAGGCATTCAGGACATAGCTGGAAATCTCCGTCTAAAACACAAAAAGAACGTATCTTGCAAACTGCTCTGCTGGGTGTTCGCTCAGCTAAGGGAGTTGAATCCGCGTTCAGAATCAGAGAGTGAGAAGCACGGTTCTTCCAGGAGCTGGGTTTCGTTATACCCGGGTGAATTGGAACAAACGCGGTATTGAGAAATATCTGCTTCTAAAACCAAAACGGAGCTACCTAACAGAACGGTCTTCAATGTGTGCATTCAACTTACGGAGTTAAACTGATGTGTGTTTGCAGGAGTTTCTAAACCCTTTCTGTGAAGAAGTGGAAAACGCATTTTCCCAGCCAAATCCAGGCATTCAAGAAATAGCTGGAAATCTCCGTCTAAAACACAAAAAGAACGTATCTTGCAAACTGCTCTGCTGGGTGTTCGCTCAGCTAAGGGAGTTGAATCCGCCTTCAGAATCAGAGAGTGAGAAGCACGGTTCTTCCAGGAGCTTGGTTTCGTTATACCCGGGTGAATTGGAACAAACGCGGTATTGAGAAATATCTGCTTCTAAAACCAAAACGGAGCTACCTAACAGAACGGTCTTCAATGTGTGCATTCAACTTACGGAGTTAAACTGATGTGTGTTTGCAGGAGTTTCTAAACCCTTTCTGTGAAGAAGTGGAAAACGCATTTTCCCAGCCAAATCCAGGCATTCAAGAAATAGCTGGAAATCTCCGTCTAAAACACAAAAAGAACGTATCTTGCAAACTGCTCTGCTGGGTGTTCGCTCAGCTAAGGGAGTTGAATCCGCCTTCAGAATCAGAGAGTGAGAAGCACGGTTCTTCCAGGAGCTGGGTTTCGTAATACCCGGGTGCATTGGAACAAACGCGGTATTGAGAAATATCTGCTTCTAAAACCAAAACGGAGCTACCTAACAGAACGGTCTTCAATGTGTGCATTCAACTTACGGAGTTAAACTGATGTGTGTTTTCAGGAGTTTCTAAACCCTTTCTGTGAAGAAGTGGAAAACGCATTTTCCCAGCCAAATCCAGGCATTCAGGAAATAGCTGGAAATCTCCGTCTAAAACACAAAAAGAACGTATCTTGCAAACTGCTCTGCTGGGTGTTCGCTCAGCTAAGGGAGTTGAATCCGCCTTCAGAATCAGAGAGTGAGAAGCACGGTTCTTCCAGGAGCTGGGTTTCGTTATACCCGGGTGCATTGGAACAAACGCGGTATTGAGAAATATCTGCTTCTAAAACCAAAACGGAGCTACCTAACAGAACGGTCTTCAATGTGTGCATTCAACTTACGGAGTTAAACTGATGTGTGTTTGCAGGAGTTTCTAAACCCTTTCTGTGAAAAAGTGGAAAACGCATTTTCCCAGCCAAATCCAGGCATTCAAGAAATAGCTGGAAATCTCCGTCTAAAACACAAAAAGAACGTATCTTGCAAACTGTTCTGCTGTGTGTTCGCTCAGCTAAGGGAGTTGAATCCGCCTTCAGAATCAGAGAGTGAGAAGCACGGTTCTTCCAGGAGCTTGGTTTCGTTATACCCGGGTGAATTTGAACAAACGCGGTATTGAGAAATATCTGCTTCTAAAACCAAAACGGAGCTACCTAACAGAACGGTCTTCAATGTGTGCATTCAACTTACGGAGTTAAACTGATGTGTGTTTGCAGGAGTTTCTAAACCCTTTCTGTGAAGAAGTGGAAAACGCATTTTCCCAGCCAAATCCAGGCATTCAAGAAATAGCTGGAAATCTCCGTCTAAAACACAAAAAGAACGTATCTTGAAAACTGCTCTGCTGGCTGTTCGCTTAGCTAAGGGAGTTGAATCCGCCTTCAGAATCAGAGAGTGAGAAGCACGGTTCTTCCAGGAGCTGGGTTTCGTAATACCCGGGTGAATTGGAACAAACGCGGTATTGAGAAATATCTGCTTCTAAAACCAAAACGGAGCTACCTAACAGAACGGTCTTCAATGTGTGCATTCAACTTACAAAGTTAAACTGATGTGTGATTGCAGGAGTTTCTAAACCCTTTCTGTGAAGAAGTGGAAAACACATTTTCCCAGCCAAATCAAGGCATTCAAAAAATAGCTGGAAATCTCCGTCTAAAACACAAAAAGAACGTATCTTGCAAACTGCTCTGCTGGGTGTTCGCTCAGCTAAGGGAGTTGAATCCACCTTCAGAATCAGAGAGTGAGAAGCACGGTTCTTCCAGGAGCTGGGTTTCGTAATACCCGGGTGAATTGGAACAAACGCGGTATTGAGAAATATCTGCTTCTAAAACCAAAACGGAGCTACCTAACAGAACGGTCTTCAATGTGTGCATTCAACTTACGGAGTTAAACTGATGTGTGTTTGCAGGAGTTTCTAAACCCTTTCTGTGAAGAAGTGGAAAACGCATTTTCCCAGCCAAATCCAGGCATTCAAGAAATAGCTGGAAATCTCCGTCTAAAACACAAAAAGAACGTATCTTGCAAACTGCTCTGCTGGGTGTTCGCTCAGCTAAGGGAGTGAATCCGCCTTCAGAATCAGAGAGTGAGAAGCACGGTTCTTCCAGGAGCTGGGTTTCGTTATACCCGGGTGAATTGGAACAAACGCGGTATTGAGAAATATCTGCTTCTAAAACCAAAACGGAGCTACCTAACAGAACGGTCTTCAATGTGTGCATTCAACTTACGGAGTTAAACTGATGTGTGTTTGCAGGAGTTTCTAAACCCTTTCTGTGAAGAAGTGGAAAACGCATTTTCCCAGCCAAATCCAGGCATTCATGAAATAGCTGGAAATCTCCGTCTAAAACACAAAAAGAACGTATCTTGCAAACTGCTCTGCTGGGTGTTCGCTCAGCTAAGGGAGTTGAATCCGCCTTCAGAATCAGAGAGTGAGAAGCACGGTTCTTCCAGGAGCTGGGTTTCGTAATACCCGGGTGAATTGGAACAAATGCGGTATTGAGAAATATCTGCTTCTGAAACCAAAACGGAGCTACCTAACAGAACGGTCTTCAATGTGTGCATTCAACTTACGGAGTTCAACTGATGTGTGTTTGCAGGAGTTTCTAAACCCTTTGTGTGAAGAAGTGGAAAACGCATTTTCCCAGCCAAATCCAGGCATTCATGAAATAGCTGGAAATCTCCGTCTAAAACACAAAAAGAACGTATCTTGCAAACTGCTCTGCTGGGTGTTCGCTCAGCTAAGGGAGTTGAATCCGCCTTCAGAATCAGAGAGTGAGAAGCACGGTTCTTCCAGGAGCTGGGTTTCGTTATACCCGGGTGAATTGGAACAAACGCGGTATTGAGAAATATCTGCTTCTAAAACCAAAACGGAGCTACCTAACAGAACGGTCTTCAATGTGTGCATTCAACTTACGGAGTTAAACTGATGTGTGTTTGCAGGAGTTTCTAAACCCTTTCTGTGAAGAAGTGGAAAACGCATTTTCCCAGCCAAATCCAGGCATTCAAGAAATAGCTGGAAATCTCCGTCTAAAACACAAAAAGAACGTATCTTGCAAACTGCTCTGCTGGGTGTTCGCTCAGCTAAGGGAGTTGAATCCGCCTTCAGAATCAGAGAGTGAGAAGCACGGTTCTTCCAGGAGCTGGGTTTCGTTATACCCGGGTGAATTGGAACAAACGCGGTATTGAGAAATATCTGCTTCTAAAACCAAAACGGAGCTACCTAACAGAACGGTCTTCAATGTGTGCATTCAGCTTACGGAGTTAAACTGATGTGTGTTTGCAGGAGTTTCTAAACCCTTTCTGTGAAGAAGTGGAAAACGCATTTTCCCAGCCAAATCCAGGCATTCAAGAAATAGCTGGAAATCTCCGTCTAAAACAAAAAAAGAACGTATCTTGCAAACTGCTCTGCTGGGTGTTCGCTCAGCTAAGGGAGTTGAATCCGCCTTCAGAATCAGAGAGTGAGAAGCACGGTTCTTCCAGGAGCTGGGTTTCGTTATACCCGGGTGCATTGGAACAAACGCGGTATTGAGAAATATCTGCTTCTAAAACCAAAACGGAGCTACCTAACAGAACGGTCTTCAATGTGTGCATTCAACTTACGGAGTTAAACTGATGTGTGTTTGCAGGAGTTTCTAAACCCTTTCTGTGAAGAAGTGGAAAACGCATTTTCCCAGCCAAATCCAGGCATTCAAGAAATAGCTGGAAATCTCCGTCTAAAACACAAAAAGAACGTATCTTGCAAACTGCTCTGCTGGGTGTTCGCTCAGCTAAGGGAGTTGAATCCGCCTTCAGAATCAGAGAGTGAGAAGCACGGTTCTTCCAGGAGTCGGGTTTCTTAATACCCGGGTGAATTGGAACAAACGCGGTATTGAGAAATATCTGCTTCTAAAACCAAAACGGAGCTACCTAACAGAACGGTCTTCAATGTGTGCATTCAACTTACGGAGTTCAACTGATGTGTGTTTGCAGGAGTTTCTAAACCCTTTCTGTGAAGAAGTGGAAAACGCATTTTCCCAGCCAAATCCAGGCATTCAAGAAATAGCTGGAAATCTCCGTCTAAAACACAAAAAGAACGTATCTTGCAAACTGCTCTGCTGGGTGTTCGCTCAGCTAAGGGAGTGAATCCGCCTTCAGAATCAGAGAGTGAGAAGCACGGTTCTTCCAGGAGCTGGGTTTCGTTATACCCGGGTGAATTGGAACAAACGCGGTATTGAGAAATATCTGCTTCTAAAACCAAAACGGAGCTACCTAACAGAACGGTCTTCAATATGTGC
The DNA here is from genome assembly GCF_049354715.1 of Callithrix jacchus. NCBI lineage: Eukaryota > Metazoa > Chordata > Mammalia > Primates > Cebidae > Callithrix > Callithrix jacchus. The sequence goes on from NC_133518.1 coordinate 2,732,696, forward strand.
ATTCAACTTACGGAGTTAAACTGATGTGTGTTTGCAGGAGTTTCTAAACCCTTTCTGTGAAGAAGTGGAAAACGCATTTTCCCAGCCAAATCCAGGCATTCATGAAATAGCTGGAAATCTCCGTCTAAAACACAAAAAGAACGTATCTTGCAAACTGCTCTGCTGGGTGTTCGCTCAGCTAAGGGAGTTGAATCCGCCTTCAGAATCAGAGAGTGAGAAGCACGGTTCTTCCAGGAGCTGGGTTTCGTAATACCCGGGTGAATTGGAACAAATGCGGTATTGAGAAATATCTGCTTCTGAAACCAAAACGGAGCTACCTAACAGAACGGTCTTCAATGTGTGCATTCAACTTACGGAGTTCAACTGATGTGTGTTTGCAGGAGTTTCTAAACCCTTTGTGTGAAGAAGTGGAAAACGCATTTTCCCAGCCAAATCCAGGCATTCATGAAATAGCTGGAAATCTCCGTCTAAAACACAAAAAGAACGTATCTTGCAAACTGCTCTGCTGGGTGTTCGCTCAGCTAAGGGAGTTGAATCCGCCTTCAGAATCAGAGAGTGAGAAGCACGGTTCTTCCAGGAGCTGGGTTTCGTTATACCCGGGTGAATTGGAACAAACGCGGTATTGAGAAATATCTGCTTCTAAAACCAAAACGGAGCTACCTAACAGAACGGTCTTCAATGTGTGCATTCAACTTACGGAGTTAAACTGATGTGTGTTTGCAGGAGTTTCTAAACCCTTTCTGTGAAGAAGTGGAAAACGCATTTTCCCAGCCAAATCCAGGCATTCAAGAAATAGCTGGAAATCTCCGTCTAAAACACAAAAAGAACGTATCTTGCAAACTGCTCTGCTGGGTGTTCGCTCAGCTAAGGGAGTTGAATCCGCCTTCAGAATCAGAGAGTGAGAAGCACGGTTCTTCCAGGAGCTGGGTTTCGTTATACCCGGGTGAATTGGAACAAACGCGGTATTGAGAAATATCTGCTTCTAAAACCAAAACGGAGCTACCTAACAGAACGGTCTTCAATGTGTGCATTCAGCTTACGGAGTTAAACTGATGTGTGTTTGCAGGAGTTTCTAAACCCTTTCTGTGAAGAAGTGGAAAACGCATTTTCCCAGCCAAATCCAGGCATTCAAGAAATAGCTGGAAATCTCCGTCTAAAACACAAAAAGAACGTATCTTGCAAACTGCTCTGCTGGGTGTTCGCTCAGCTAAGGGAGTTGAATCCGCCTTCAGAATCAGAGAGTGAGAAGCACGGTTCTTCCAGGAGCTGGGTTTCGTTATACCCGGGTGCATTGGAACAAACGCGGTATTGAGAAATATCTGCTTCTAAAACCAAAACGGAGCTACCTAACAGAACGGTCTTCAATGTGTGCATTCAACTTACGGAGTTAAACTGATGTGTGTTTGCAGGAGTTTCTAAACCCTTTCTGTGAAGAAGTGGAAAAAGCATTTTCCCAGCCAAATCCAGGCATTCAAGAAATAGCTGGAAATCTCCGTCTAAAACACAAAAAGAACGTATCTTGCAAACTGCTCTGCTGGGTGTTCGCTCAGCTAAGGGAGTTGAATCCGCCTTCAGAATCAGAGAGTGAGAAGCACGGTCCTTCCAGGAGCTGGGTTTCGTTATACCCGGGTGAATTGGAACAAACGCGGTATTGAGAAATATCTGCTTCTAAAACCAAAACGGAGCTACCTAACAGAACGGTCTTCAATGTGTGCATTCAACTTACGGAGTTCAACTGATGTGTGTTTGCAGGAGTTTCTAAACCCTTTGTGTGAAGAAGTGGAAAACGCATTTTCCCAGCCAAATCCAGGCATTCATGAAATAGCTGGAAATCTCCATCTAAAACACAAAAAGAACGTATCTTGCAAACTGCTCTGCTGGGTGTTCGCTCAGCTAAGGGAGTTGAATCCGCCTTCAGAATCAGAGAGTGAGAAGCACGGTTCTTCCAGGAGCTGGGTTTCGTAATACCCGGGTGAATTGGAACAAACGCGGTATTGAGAAATATCTGCTTCTAAAACCAAAACGGAGCTACCTAACAGAACGGTCTTCAATGTGTGCATTCAACTTACGGAGTTCAACTGATGTGTGTTTGCAGGAGTTTCTAAACCCTTTCTGTGAAGAAGTGGAAAACGCATTTTCCCAGGCAAATCCAGGCATTCAAGAAATAGCTGGAAATCTCCGTCTAAAACACAAAAAGAACGTATCTTGCAAACTGCTCTGCTGGGTGTTCGCTCAGCTAAGGGAGTTGAATCCGCCTTCAGAATCAGAGAGTGAGAAGCACGGTTCTTCCAGGAGCTGGGTTTCGTTATACCCGGGTGAATTGGAACAAACGCGGTATTGAGAAATATCTGCTTCTAAAACCAAAACGGAGCTACCTAACAGAACGGTCTTCAATGTGTGCATTCAACTTACGGAGTTAAACTGATGTGTGTTTGCAGGAGTTTCTAAACCCTTTCTGTGAAGAAGTGGAAAACGCATTTTCCCAGCCAAATCCAGGCATTCAAGAAATAGCTGGAAATCTCCGTCTAAAACACAAAAAGAACGTATCTTGCAAACTGCTCTGCTGGGTGTTCGCTCAGCTAAGGGAGTTGAATCCGCCTTCAGAATCAGAGAGTGAGAAGCACGGTTCTTCCAGGAGCTGGGTTTCGTTATACCCGGGTGAATTGGAACAAACGCGGTATTGAGAAATATCTGCTTCTAAAACCAAAACGGAGCTACCTAACAGAACGGTCTTCAATGTGTGCATTCAACTTACGGAGTTAAACTGATGTGTGTTTGCAGGAGTTTCTAAACCCTTTCTGTGAAGAAGTGGAAAACGCATATTCCCAGCAAAATCCAGGCATTCAAGAAATAGCTGGAAATCTCCGTCTAAAACACAAAAAGAACATATCTGGCAAACTGCTCTGCTGGGTGTTCGCTCAGCTAAGGGAGTTGAATCCGCCTTCAGAATCAGAGAGTGAGAAGCACGGTTCTTCCAGGAGCTGGGTTTCGTTATACCCGGGTGAATTGGAACAAACGCGGTATTGAGAAATATCTGCTTCTAAAACCAAAACGGAGCTACCTAACAGAACGGTCTTCAATGTGTGCATTCAACTTACGGAGTTAAACTGATGTGTGTTTGCAGGAGTTTCTAAACCCTTTCTGTGAAGAAGTGGAAAACGCATTTTCCCAGCCAAATCCAGGCATTCAAGAAATAGCTGGAAATCTCCGTCTAAAACACAAAAAGAACGTATCTTGCAAACTGCTCTGCTGGGTGTTCGCTCAGCTAAGGGAGTTGAATCCGCCTTCAGAATCAGAGAGTGAGAAGCACGGTTCTTCCAGGAGCTGGGTTTCGTTATACCCGGGTAAATTGGAACAAACGCGGTATTGAGAAATATCTGCTTCTAAAACCAAAACGGAGCTACCTAACAGAACGGTCTTCAATGTGTGCATTCAACTTACGGAGTTAAACTGATGTGTGTTTGCAGGAGTTTCTAAACCCTTTCTGTGAAGAAGTGGAAAACGCATTTTCCCAGCCAAATCCAGGCATTCAAGAAATAGCTGGAAATCTCCGTCTAAAACACAAAAAGAACGTATCTTGCAAACTGCTCTGCTGGGTGTTCGCTCAGCTAAGGGAGTTGATTCCGCCTTCAGAATCAGAGAGTGAGAAGCACGGTTCTTCCAGGAGCTGGGTTTCGTTATACCCGGGTGAATTGGAACAAACGCGGTATTGAGAAATATCTGCTTCTAAAACCAAAACGGAGCTACCTAACAGAACGGTCTTCAATGTGTGCATTCAACTTACGGAGTTAAACTGATGTGTGTTTGCAGGAGTTTCTAAACCCTTTCTGTGAAGAAGTGGAAAACGCATTTTCCCAGCCAAATCCAGGCATTCAAGAAATAGCTGGAAATCTCCGTCTAAAACACAAAAAGAACGTATCTTGCAAACTGCTCTGCTGGGTGTTCGCTCAGCTAAGAAAGTTGAATCCGCCTTCAGAATCACAGAGTGAGAAGCACGGTTCTTCCAGGAGCTGGGTTTCGTTATACCCGGGTGAATTGGAACAAACGCGGTATTGAGAAATATCTGCTTCTAAAACCAAAACGGAGCTACCTAACAGAACGGTCTTCAATGTGTGCATTCAACTTACGGAGTTAAAGTGATGTGTGTTTGCAGGAGTTTCTAAACCCTTCCTGTGAAGAAGTGGAAAACGCATTTTCCCAGCCAAATCCAGGCATTCAAGAAATAGCTGGAAATCTCCGTCTAAAACACAAAAAGAACGTATCTTGCAAACTGCTCTGCTGGGTGTTCGCTCAGCTAAGGGAGTTGAATCCGCCTTCAGAATCAGAGAGTGAGAAGCACGGTTCTTCCAGGAGCTGGGTTTCGTAATACCCGGGTGAATTGGAACAAACGCGGTATTGAGAAATATCTGCTTCTAAAACCAAAACGGAGCTACCTAATAGAACGGTCTTCAATGTGTGCATTCAACTTACGGAGTTAAACTGATGTGTGTTTGCAGGAGTTTCTAAACCCTTTCTGTGAAGAAGTGGAAAACGCATTTTCCCAGCCAAATCCAGGCATTCAAGAAATAGCTGGAAATCTCCGTCTAAAACACAAAAAGAACGTATCTTGCAAACTGCTCTGCTGGGTGTTCGCTCAGCTAAGGGAGTTGAATCCGCCTTCAGAATCAGAGAGTGAGAAGCACGGTTCTTCCAGGAGCTGGGTTTCGTAATACCCGGGTGAATTGGAACAAACGCGGTATTGAGAAATATCTGCTTCTAAAACCAAAACGGAGCTACCTAACAGAACGGTCTTCAATGTGTGCATTCAACTTACGGAGTTAAACTGATGTGTGTTTGCAGGAGTTTCTAAACCCTTTCTGTGAAGAAGTGGAAAACGCATTTTCCCAGCCAAATCCAGGCATTCAAGAAATAGCTGGAAATCTCCGTCTAAAACACAAAAAGAACGTATCTTGCAAACTGCTCTGCTGGGTGTTCGCTCAGCTAAGAAAGTTGAATCCGCCTTCAGAATCAGAGAGTGAGAAGCACGGTTCTTCCAGGAGCTGGGTTTCGTTATACCCGGGTGAATTGGAACAAACGCGGTATTGAGAAATATCTGCTTCTAAAACCAAAACGGAGCTACCTAACAGAACGGTCTTCAATGTGTGCATTCAACTTACGGAGTTAAACTGATGTGTGTTTGCAGGAGTTTCTAAACCCTTTCTGTGAAGAAGTGGAAAACGCATTTTCCCAGCCAAATCCAGGCATTCAAGAAATAGCTGGAAATCTCCGTCTAAAACACAAAAAGAACGTATCTTGCAAACTGCTCTGCTGGGTGTTCGCTCAGCTAAGGGAGTTGAATCCGCCTTCAGAATCAGAGAGTGAGAAGCACGGTTCTTCCAGGAGCTGGGTTTCGTTATACCCGGGTGAATTGGAACAAACGCGGTATTGAGAAATATCTGCTTCTAAAACCAAAACGGAGCTACCTAACAGAACGGTCTTCAATGTTTGCATTCAACTTACGGAGTTAAAGTGATGTGTGTTTGCAGGAGTTTCTAAACCCTTTCTGTGAAGAAGTGGAAAACGCATTTTCCCAGCCAAATCCAGGCATTCAAGAAATAGCTGGAAATCTCCGTCTAAAACACAAAAAGAACGTATCTTGCAAACTGCTCTGCTGGGTGTTCGCTCAGCTAAGGGAGTTGAATCCGCCTTCAGAATCAGAGAGTGAGAAGCACGGTTCTTCCAGGAGCTGGGTTTCGTTATACCCGGGTGAATTGGAACAAACGCGGTATTGAGAAATATCTGCTTCTAAAACCAAAACGGAGCTACCTAACAGAACGGTCTTCAATGTTTGCATTCAACTTACGGAGTTAAACTGATGTGTGTTTGCAGGAGTTTCTAAACCCTTTCTGTGAAGAAGTGGAAAACGCATTTTCCCAGCCAAATCCAGGCATTCAAGAAATAGCTGGAAATCTCCGTCTAAAACACAAAAAGAACGTATCTTGCAAACTGCTCTGCTGGGTGTTCGCTCAGCTAAGGGAGTTGAATCCGCCTTCAGAATCAGAGAGTGAGAAGCACGGTTCTTCCAGGAGCTGGGTTTCGTTATACCCGGGTGAATTGGAACAAACGCGGTATTGAGAAATATCTGCTTCTAAAACCAAAACGGAGCTACCTAACAGAACGGTCTTCAATGTGTGCATTCAACTTACGGAGATAAACTGATGTGTGTTTGCAGGAGTTTCTAAACCCTTTCTGTGAAGAAGTGGAAAACGCATTTTCCCAGCCAAATCCAGGCATTCAAGAAATAGCTGGAAATCTCCGTCTAAAACACAAAAAGAACGTATCTTGCAAACTGCTCTGCTGGGTGTTCGCTCAGCTAAGGGAATTGAATCCGCCTTCAGAATCAGAGAGTGAGAAGCACGGTTCTTCCAGGAGCTGGGTTTCGTAATACCCGGGTGAATTGGAACAAACGCGGTATTGAGAAATATCTGCTTCTAAAACCAAAACGGAGCTACCTAACAGAACGGTCTTCAATGTGTGCATTCAACTTATGGAGTTAAAGTGATGTGTGTTTGCAGGAGTTTCTAAACCCTTTCTGTGAAGAAGTGGAAAACGCATTTTCCCAGCCAAATCCAGGCATTCAAGAAATAGCTGGAAATCTCCGTCTAAAACACAAAAAGAACGTATCTTGCAAACTGCACTGCTGGGTGTTCGCTCAGCTAAGGGAGTTGAATCCGCCTTCAGAATCAGAGAGTGAGAAGCACGGTTCTTCCAGGAGCTGGGTTTCGTAATACCCGGGTGAATTGGAACAAACGCGGTATTGAGAAATATCTGCTTCTAAAACCAAAACGGAGCTACCTAACAGAACGGTCTTCAATGTGTGCATTCAACTTACGGAGTTCAACTGATGTGTGTTTGCAGGAGTTTCTAAACCCTTTCTGTGAAGAAGTGGAAAACGCATTTTCCCAGCCAAATCCAGGCATTCAAGAAATAGCTGGAAATCTCCGTCTAAAACACAAAAAGAACGTATCTTGCAAACTGCTCTGCTGGGTGTTCGCTCAGCTAAGGGAGTTGAATCTGACTTCAGAATCAGAGAGTGAGAAGCACGGTTCTTCCAGGAGCTGGGTTTCGTTATACCCGGGTGAATTGGAACAAACGCGGTATTGAGAAATATCTGCTTCTAAAACCAAAACGGAGCTACCTAACAGAACGGTCTTCAATGTGTGCATTCAACTTACGGAGTTAAAGTGATGTGTGTTTGCAGGAGTTTCTAAACCCTTCCTGTGAAGAAGTGGAAAACGCATTTTCCCAGCCAAATCCAGGCATTCAAGAAATAGCTGGAAATCTCCGTCTAAAACACAAAAAGAACGTATCTTGCAAACTGCTCTGCTGGGTGTTCGCTCAGCTAAGGGAGTTGAATCCGCCTTCAGAATCAGAGAGTGAGAAGCACGGTTCTTCCAGGAGCTGGGTTTCGTAATACCCGGGTGAATTGGAACAAACGCGGTATTGAGAAATATCTGCTTCTGAAACCAAAACGGAGCTACCTAATAGAACGGTCTTCAATGTGTGCATTCAACTTACGGAGTTAAACTGATGTGTGTTTGCAGGAGTTTCTAAACCCTTTCTGTGAAGAAGTGGAAAACGCATTTTCCCAGCCAAATCCAGGCATTCAAGAAATAGCTGGAAATCTCCGTCTAAAACACAAAAAGAACGTATCTTGCAAACTGCTCTGCTGGGTGTTCGCTCAGCTAAGGGAGTTGAATCCGCCTTCAGAATCAGAGAGTGAGAAGCACGGTTCTTCCAGGAGCTGGGTTTCGTAATACCCGGGTGAATTGGAACAAACGCGGTATTGAGAAATATCTGCTTCTAAAACCAAAACGGAGCTACCTAACAGAACGGTCTTCAATGTGTGCATTCAACTTACGGAGTTAAACTGATGTGTGTTTGCAGGAGTTTCTAAACCCTTTCTGTGAAGAAGTGGAAAACGCATTTTCCCAGCCAAATCCAGGCATTCAAGAAATAGCTGGAAATCTCCGTCTAAAACACAAAAAGAACGTATCTTGCAAACTGCTCTGCTGGGTGTTCGCTCAGCTAAGGGAGTTGAATCCGCCTTCAGAATCAGAGAGTGAGAAGCACGGTTCTTCCAGGAGCTGGGTTTCGTTATACCCGGGTGAATTGGAACAAACGCGGTATTGAGAAATATCTGCTTCTAAAACCAAAACGGAGCTACCTAACAGAACGGTCTTCAATGTGTGCATTCAACTTACGGAGTTAAACTGATGTGTGTTTGCAGGAGTTTCTAAACCCTTTCTGTGAAGAAGTGGAAAACGCATTTTCCCAGCCAAATCCAGGCATTCAAGAAATAGCTGGAAATCTCCGTCTAAAACACAAAAAGAACGTATCTTGCAAACTGCTCTGCTGGGTGTTCGCTCAGCTAAGGGAGTTGAATCCGCCTTCAGAATCAGAGAGTGAGAAGCACGGTTCTTCCAGGAGCTGGGTTTCGTTATACCCGGGTGAATTGGAACAAACGCGGTATTGAGAAATATCTGCTTCTAAAACCAAAACGGAGCTACCTAACAGAACGGTCTTCAATGTTTGCATTCAACTTACGGAGTTAAAGTGATGTGTGTTTGCAGGAGTTTCTAAACCCTTTCTGTGAAGAAGTGGAAAACGCATTTTCCCAGCCAAATCCAGGCATTCAAGAAATAGCTGGAAATCTCCGTCTAAAACACAAAAAGAACGTATCTTGCAAACTGCTCTGCTGGGTGTTCGCTCAGCTAAGGGAGTGAATCCGCCTTCAGAATCAGAGAGTGAGAAGCACGGTTCTTCCAGGAGCTGGGTTTCGTTATACCCGGGTGAATTGGAACAAACGCGGTATTGAGAAATATCTGCTTCTAAAACCAAAACGGAGCTACCTAACAGAACGGTCTTCAATGTGTGCATTCAACTAACGGAGTTAAACTGATGTGTGTTTGCAGGAGTTTCTAAACCCTTTCTGTGAAGAAGTGGAAAACGCATTTTCCCAGCCAAATCCAGGCATTCATGAAATAGCTGGAAATCTCCGTCTAAAACACAAAAAGAACGTATCTTGCAAACTGCTCTGCTGGGTGTTCGCTCAGCTAAGGGAGTTGAATCCGCCTTCAGAATCAGAGAGTGAGAAGCACGGTTCTTCCAGGAGCTGGGTTTCGTAATACCCGGGTGAATTGGAACAAATGCGGTATTGAGAAATATCTGCTTCTGAAACCAAAACGGAGCTACCTAACAGAACGGTCTTCAATGTGTGCATTCAACTTACGGAGTTCAACTGATGTGTGTTTGCAGGAGTTTCTAAACCCTTTGTGTGAAGAAGTGGAAAACGCATTTTCCCAGCCAAATCCAGGCATTCATGAAATAGCTGGAAATCTCCGTCTAAAACACAAAAAGAACGTATCTTGCAAACTGCTCTGCTGGGTGTTCGCTCAGCTAAGGGAGTTGAATCCGCCTTCAGAATCAGAGAGTGAGAAGCACGGTTCTTCCAGGAGCTGGGTTTCGTTATACCCGGGTGAATTGGAACAAACGCGGTATTGAGAAATATCTGCTTCTAAAACCAAAACGGAGCTACCTAACAGAACGGTCTTCAATGTGTGCATTCAACTTACGGAGTTAAACTGATGTGTGTTTGCAGGAGTTTCTAAACCCTTTCTGTGAAGAAGTGGAAAACGCATTTTCCCAGCCAAATCCAGGCATTCAAGAAATAGCTGGAAATCTCCGTCTAAAACACAAAAAGAACGTATCTTGCAAACTGCTCTGCTGGGTGTTCGCTCAGCTAAGGGAGTTGAATCCGCCTTCAGAATCAGAGAGTGAGAAGCACGGTTCTTCCAGGAGCTGGGTTTCGTTATACCCGGGTGAATTGGAACAAACGCGGTATTGAGAAATATCTGCTTCTAAAACCAAAACGGAGCTACCTAACAGAACGGTCTTCAATGTGTGCATTCAGCTTACGGAGTTAAACTGATGTGTGTTTGCAGGAGTTTCTAAACCCTTTCTGTGAAGAAGTGGAAAACGCATTTTCCCAGCCAAATCCAGGCATTCAAGAAATAGCTGGAAATCTCCGTCTAAAACACAAAAAGAACGTATCTTGCAAACTGCTCTGCTGGGTGTTCGCTCAGCTAAGGGAGTTGAATCCGCCTTCAGAATCAGAGAGTGAGAAGCACGGTTCTTCCAGGAGCTGGGTTTCGTTATACCCGGGTGCATTGGAACAAACGCGGTATTGAGAAATATCTGCTTCTAAAACCAAAACGGAGCTACCTAACAGAACGGTCTTCAATGTGTGCATTCAACTTACGGAGTTAAACTGATGTGTGTTTGCAGGAGTTTCTAAACCCTTTCTGTGAAGAAGTGGAAAAAGCATTTTCCCAGCCAAATCCAGGCATTCAAGAAATAGCTGGAAATCTCCGTCTAAAACACAAAAAGAACGTATCTTGCAAACTGCTCTGCTGGGTGTTCGCTCAGCTAAGGGAGTTGAATCCGCCTTCAGAATCAGAGAGTGAGAAGCACGGTCCTTCCAGGAGCTGGGTTTCGTTATACCCGGGTGAATTGGAACAAACGCGGTATTGAGAAATATCTGCTTCTAAAACCAAAACGGAGCTACCTAACAGAACGGTCTTCAATGTGTGCATTCAACTTACGGAGTTCAACTGATGTGTGTTTGCAGGAGTTTCTAAACCCTTTGTGTGAAGAAGTGGAAAACGCATTTTCCCAGCCAAATCCAGGCATTCATGAAATAGCTGGAAATCTCCATCTAAAACACAAAAAGAACGTATCTTGCAAACTGCTCTGCTGGGTGTTCGCTCAGCTAAGGGAGTTGAATCCGCCTTCAGAATCAGAGAGTGAGAAGCACGGTTCTTCCAGGAGCTGGGTTTCGTAATACCCGGGTGAATTGGAACAAACGCGGTATTGAGAAATATCTGCTTCTAAAACCAAAACGGAGCTACCTAACAGAACGGTCTTCAATGTGTGCATTCAACTTACGGAGTTCAACTGATGTGTGTTTGCAGGAGTTTCTAAACCCTTTCTGTGAAGAAGTGGAAAACGCATTTTCCCAGCCAAATCCAGGCATTCAAGAAATAGCTGGAAATCTCCGTCTAAAACACAAAAAGAACGTATCTTGCAAACTGCTCTGCTGGGTGTTCGCTCAGCTAAGGGAGTTGAATCCGCCTTCAGAATCAGAGAGTGAGAAGCACGGTTCTTCCAGGAGCTGGGTTTCGTTATACCCGGGTGCATTGGAACAAACGCGGTATTGAGAAATATCTGCTTCTAAAACCAAAACGGAGCTACCTAACAGAACGGTCTTCAATGTGTGCATTCAACTTACGGAGTTAAACTGATGTGTGTTTGCAGGAGTTTCTAAACCCTTTCTGTGAAGAAGTGGAAAACGCATTTTCCCAGCCAAATCCAGGCATTCAAGAAATAGCTGGAAATCTCCGTCTAAAACACAAAAAGAACGTATCTTGCAAACTGCTCTGCTGGGTGTTCGCTCAGCTAAGGGAGTTGAATCCGCCTTCAGAATCAGAGAGTGAGAAGCACGGTTCTTCCAGGAGCTGGGTTTCGTTATACCCGGGTGAATTGGAACAAACGCGGTATTGAGAAATATCTGCTTCTAAAACCAAAACGGAGCTACCTAACAGAACGGTCTTCAATGTGTGCATTCAACTTACGGAGTTAAACTGATGTGTGTTTGCAGGAGTTTCTAAACCCTTTCTGTGAAGAAGTGGAAAACGCATATTCCCAGCAAAATCCAGGCATTCAAGAAATAGCTGGAAATCTCCGTCTAAAACACAAAAAGAACATATCTGGCAAACTGCTCTGCTGGGTGTTCGCTCAGCTAAGGGAGTTGAATCCGCCTTCAGAATCAGAGAGTGAGAAGCACGGTTCTTCCAGGAGCTGGGTTTGGTAATACCCGGGTGAATTGGAACAAACGCGGTATTGAGAAATATCTGCTTCTAAAACCAAAACGGAGCTACCTAACAGAACGGTCTTCAATGTGTGCATTCAACTTACGGAGTTAAACTGATGTGTGTTTGCAGGAGTTTCTAAACCCTTTCTGTGAAGAAGTGGAAAACGCATTTTCCCAGCCAAATCCAGGCATTCAAGAAATAGCTGGAAATCTCCGTCTAAAACACAAAAAGGACGTATCTTGCAAACTGCTCTGCTGGGTGTTCGCTCAGCTAAGGGAGTTGAATCCGCCTTCAGAATCAGAGAGTGAGAAGCACGGTTCTTCCAGGAGCTGGGTTTCGTTATACCCGGGTAAATTGGAACAAACGCGGTATTGAGAAATATCTGCTTCTAAAACCAAAACGGAGCTACCTAACAGAACGGTCTTCAATGTGTGCATTCAACTTACGGAGTTAAACTGATGTGTGTTTGCAGGAGTTTCTAAACCCTTTCTGTGAAGAAGTGGAAAACGCATTTTCCCAGCCAAATCCAGGCATTCAAGAAATAGCTGGAAATCTCCGTCTAAAACACAAAAAGAACGTATCTTGCAAACTGCTCTGCTGGGTGTTCGCTCAGCTAAGGGAGTTGAATCCGCCTTCAGAATCAGAGAGTGAGAAGCACGGTTCTTCCAGGAGCTGGGTTTCGTTATACCCGGGTGAATTGGAACAAACGCGGTATTGAGAAATATCTGCTTCTAAAACCAAAACGGAGCTACCTAACAGAACGGTCTTCAATGTGTGCATTCAACTTACGGAGTTAAACTGATGTGTGTTTGCAGGAGTTTCTAAACCCTTTCTGTGAAGAAGTGGAAAACGCATTTTCCCAGCCAAATCCAGGCATTCAAGAAATAGCTGGAAATCTCCGTCTAAAACACAAAAAGAACGTATCTTGCAAACTGCTCTGCTGGGTGTTCGCTCAGCTAAGAAAGTTGAATCCGCCTTCAGAATCACAGAGTGAGAAGCACGGTTCTTCCAGGAGCTGGGTTTCGTTATACCCGGGTGAATTGGAACAAACGCGGTATTGAGAAATATCTGCTTCTAAAACCAAAACGGAGCTACCTAACAGAACGGTCTTCAATGTGTGCATTCAACTTACGGAGTTAAAGTGATGTGTGTTTGCAGGAGTTTCTAAACCCTTCCTGTGAAGAAGTGGAAAACGCATTTTCCCAGCCAAATCCAGGCATTCAAGAAATAGCTGGAAATCTCCGTCTAAAACACAAAAAGAACGTATCTTGCAAACTGCTCTGCTGGGTGTTCGCTCAGCTAAGGGAGTTGAATCCGCCTTCAGAATCAGAGAGTGAGAAGCACGGTTCTTCCAGGAGCTGGGTTTCGTAATACCCGGGTGAATTGGAACAAACGCGGTATTGAGAAATATCTGCTTCTAAAACCAAAACGGAGCTACTTAATAGAACGGTCTTCAATGTGTGCATTCAACTTACGGAGTTAAACTGATGTGTGTTTGCAGGAGTTTCTAAACCCTTTCTGTGAAGAAGTGGAAAACGCATTTTCCCAGCCAAATCCAGGCATTCAAGAAATAGCTGGAAATCTCCGTCTAAAACACAAAAAGAACGTATCTTGCAAACTGCTCTGCTGGGTGTTCGCTCAGCTAAGGGAGTTGAATCCGCCTTCAGAATCAGAGAGTGAGAAGCACGGTTCTTCCAGGAGCTGGGTTTCGTAATACCCGGGTGAATTGGAACAAACGCGGTATTGAGAAATATCTGCTTCTAAAACCAAAACGGAGCTACCTAACAGAACGGTCTTCAATGTGTGCATTCAACTTACGGAGTTCAACTGATGTGTGTTTGCAGGAGTTTCTAAACCCTTTCTGTGAAGAAGTGGAAAACGCATTTTCCCAGCCAAATCCAGGCATTCAAGAAATAGCTGGAAATCTCCGTCTAAAACACAAAAAGAACGTATCTTGCAAACTGCTCTGCTGGGTGTTCGCTCAGCTAAGGGAGTTGAATCCGCCTTCAGAATCAGAGAGTGAGAAGCACGGTTCTTCCAGGAGCTGGGTTTCGTTATACCCGGGTGAATTGGAACAAACGCGGTATTGAGAAATATCTGCTTCTAAAACCAAAACGGAGCTACCTAACAGAACGGTCTTCAATGTGTGCATTCAACTTACGGAGTTAAACTGATGTGTGTTTGCAGGAGTTTCTAAACCCTTTCTGTGAAGAAGTGGAAAACGCATTTTCCCAGCCAAATCCAGGCATTCAAGAAATAGCTGGAAATCTCCGTCTAAAACACAAAAAGAACGTATCTTGCAAACTGCTCTGCTGGGTGTTCGCTCAGCTAAGGGAGTTGAATCCGCCTTCAGAATCAGAGAGTGAGAAGCACGGTTCTTCCAGGAGCTGGGTTTCGTTATACCCGGGTGAATTGGAACAAACGCGGTATTGAGAAATATCTGCTTCTAAAACCAAAACGGAGCTACCTAACAGAACGGTCTTCAATGTTTGCATTCAACTTACGGAGTTAAAGTGATGTGTGTTTGCAGGAGTTTCTAAACCCTTTCTGTGAAGAAGTGGAAAACGCATTTTCCCAGCCAAATCCAGGCATTCAAGAAATAGCTGGAAATCTCCGTCTAAAACACAAAAAGAACGTATCTTGCAAACTGCTCTGCTGGGTGTTCGCTCAGCTAAGGGAGTTGAATCCGCCTTCAGAATCAGAGAGTGAGAAGCACGGTTCTTCCAGGAGCTGGGTTTCGTTATACCCGGGTGAATTGGAACAAACGCGGTATTGAGAAATATCTGCTTCTAAAACCAAAACGGAGCTACCTAACAGAACGGTCTTCAATGTTTGCATTCAACTTACGGAGTTAAACTGATGTGTGTTTGCAGGAGTTTCTAAACCCTTTCTGTGAAGAAGTGGAAAACGCATTTTCCCAGCCAAATCCAGGCATTCAAGAAATAGCTGGAAATCTTCGTCTAAAACACAAAAAGAACGTATCTTTCAAACTGCTCTGCTGGGTGTTCGCTCAGCTAAGGGAGTTGAATCCGCCTTCAGAATCAGAGAGTGAGAAGCACGGTTCTTCCAGGAGCTGGGTTTCGTTATACCCGGGTGAATTGGAACAAACGCGGTATTGAGAAATATCTGCTTCTAAAACCAAAACGGAGCTACCTAACAGAACGGTCTTCAATGTGTGCATTCAACTTACGGAGTTAAACTGATGTGTGTTTGCAGGAGTTTCTAAACCCTTTCTGTGAAGAAGTGGAAAACGCATTTTCCCAGCCAAATCCAGGCATTCAAGAAATAGCTGGAAATCTCCGTCTAAAACACAAAAAGAACGTATCTTGCAAACTGCTCTGCTGGGTGTTCGCTCAGCTAAGGGAGTTGAATCCGCCTTCAGAATCAGAGAGTGAGAAGCACGGTTCTTCCAGGAGCTGGGTTTCGTTATACCCGGGTGAATTGGAACAAACGCGGTATTGAGAAATATCTGCTTCTAAAACCAAAACGGAGCTACCTAACAGAACGGTCTTCAATGTGTGCATTCAACTTACGGAGTTAAACTGATGTGTGTTTGCAGGAGTTTCTAAACCCTTTCTGTGAAGAAGTGGAAAACGCATTTTCCCAGCCAAATCCAGGCATTCAAGAAATAGCTGGAAATCTCCGTCTAAAACACAAAAAGAACGTATCTTGCAAACTGCTCTGCTGGGTGTTCGCTCAGCTAAGGGAATTGAATCCGCCTTCAGAATCAGAGAGTGAGAAGCACGGTTCTTCCAGGAGCTGGGTTTCGTAATACCCGGGTGAATTGGAACAAACGCGGTATTGAGAAATATCTGCTTCTAAAACCAAAACGGAGCTACCTAACAGAACGGTCTTCAATGTGTGCATTCAACTTACGGAGTTAAAGTGATGTGTGTTTGCAGGAGTTTCTAAACCCTTTCTGTGAAGAAGTGGAAAACGCATTTTCCCAGCCAAATCCAGGCATTCAAGAAATAGCTGGAAATCTCCGTCTAAAACACAAAAAGAACGTATCTTGCAAACTGCACTGCTGGGTGTTCGCTCAGCTAAGGGAGTTGAATCCGCCTTCAGAATCAGAGAGTGAGAAGCACGGTTCTTCCAGGAGCTGGGTTTCGTAATACCCGGGTGAATTGGAACAAACGCGGTATTGAGAAATATCTGCTTCTAAAACCAAAACGGAGCTACCTAACAGAACGGTCTTCAATGTGTGCATTCAACTTACGGAGTTAAACTGATGTGTGTTTGCAGGAGTTTCTAAACCCTTTCTGTGAAGAAGTGGAAAACGCATTTTCCCAGCCAAATCCAGGCATTCAAGAAATAGCTGGAAATCTCCGTCTAAAACACAAAAAGAACGTATCTTGCAAACTGCTCTGCTGGGTGTTCGCTCAGCTAAGGGAGTTGAATCCGCCTTCAGAATCAGAGAGTGAGAAGCACGGTCCTTCCAGGAGCTGGGTTTCGTTATACCCGGGTGAATTGGAACAAACGCGGTATTGAGAAATATCTGCTTCTAAAACCAAAACGGAGCTACCTAACAGAACGGTCTTCAATGTGTGCATTCAACTTACGGAGTTCAACTGATGTGTGTTTGCAGGAGTTTCTAAACCCTTTGTGTGAAGAAGTGGAAAACGCATTTTCCCAGCCAAATCCAGGCATTCATGAAATAGCTGGAAATCTCCATCTAAAACACAAAAAGAACGTATCTTGCAAACTGCTCTGCTGGGTGTTCGCTCAGCTAAGGGAGTTGAATCCGCCTTCAGAATCAGAGAGTGAGAAGCACGGTTCTTCCAGGAGCTGGGTTTCGTAATACCCGGGTGAATTGGAACAAACGCGGTATTGAGAAATATCTGCTTCTAAAACCAAAACGGAGCTACCTAACAGAACGGTCTTCAATGTGTGCATTCAACTTACGGAGTTCAACTGATGTGTGTTTGCAGGAGTTTCTAAACCCTTTCTGTGAAGAAGTGGAAAACGCATTTTCCCAGCCAAATCCAGGCATTCAAGAAATAGCTGGAAATCTCCGTCTAAAACACAAAAAGAACGTATCTTGCAAACTGCTCTGCTGGGTGTTCGCTCAGCTAAGGGAGTTGAATCCGCCTTCAGAATCAGAGAGTGAGAAGCACGGTTCTTCCAGGAGCTGGGTTTCGTTATACCCGGGTGCATTGGAACAAACGCGGTATTGAGAAATATCTGCTTCTAAAACCAAAACGGAGCTACCTAACAGAACGGTCTTCAATGTGTGCATTCAACTTACGGAGTTAAACTGATGTGTGTTTGCAGGAGTTTCTAAACCCTTTCTGTGAAGAAGTGGAAAACGCATTTTCCCAGCCAAATCCAGGCATTCAAGAAATAGCTGGAAATCTCCGTCTAAAACACAAAAAGAACGTATCTTGCAAACTGCACTGCTGGGTGTTCGCTCAGCTAAGGGAGTTGAATCCGCCTTCAGAATCAGAGAGTGAGAAGCACGGTTCTTCCAGGAGCTGGGTTTCGTTATACCCGGGTGAATTGGAACAAACGCGGTATTGAGAAATATCTGCTTCTAAAACCAAAACGGAGCTACCTAACAGAACGGTCTTCAATGTGTGCATTCAACTTACGGAGTTAAACTGATGTGTGTTTGCAGGAGTTTCTAAACCCTTTCTGTGAAGAAGTGGAAAACGCATATTCCCAGCAAAATCCAGGCATTCAAGAAATAGCTGGAAATCTCCGTCTAAAACACAAAAAGGACATATCTGGCAAACTGCTCTGCTGGGTGTTCGCTCAGCTAAGGGAGTTGAATCCGCCTTCAGAATCAGAGAGTGAGAAGCACGGTTCTTCCAGGAGCTGGGTTTGGTAATACCCGGGTGAATTGGAACAAACGCGGTATTGAGAAATATCTGCTTCTAAAACCAAAACGGAGCTACCTAACAGAACGGTCTTCAATGTGTGCATTCAACTTACGGAGTTAAACTGATGTGTGTTTGCAGGAGTTTCTAAACCCTTTCTGTGAAGAAGTGGAAAACGCATTTTCCCAGCCAAATCCAGGCATTCAAGAAATAGCTGGAAATCTCCGTCTAAAACACAAAAAGAACGTATCTTGCAAACTGCTCTGCTGGGTGTTCGCTCAGCTAAGGGAGTTGAATCCGCCTTCAGAATCAGAGAGTGAGAAGCACGGTTCTTCCAGGAGCTGGGTTTCGTTATACCCGGGTAAATTGGAACAAACGCGGTATTGAGAAATATCTGCTTCTAAAACCAAAACGGAGCTACCTAACAGAACGGTCTTCAATGTGTGCATTCAACTTACGGAGTTAAACTGATGTGTGTTTGCAGGAGTTTCTAAACCCTTTCTGTGAAGAAGTGGAAAACGCATTTTCCCAGCCAAATCCAGGCATTCAAGAAATAGCTGGAAATCTCCGTCTAAAACACAAAAAGAACGTATCTTGCAAACTGCTCTGCTGGGTGTTCGCTCAGCTAAGGGAGTTGAATCCGCCTTCAGAATCAGAGAGTGAGAAGCACGGTTCTTCCAGGAGCTGGGTTTCGTTATACCCGGGTGAATTGGAACAAACGCGGTATTGAGAAATATCTGCTTCTAAAACCAAAACGGAGCTACCTAACAGAACGGTCTTCAATGTGTGCATTCAACTTACGGAGTTAAACTGATGTGTGTTTGCAGGAGTTTCTAAACCCTTTCTGTGAAGAAGTGGAAAACGCATTTTCCCAGCCAAATCCAGGCATTCAAGAAATAGCTGGAAATCTCCGTCTAAAACACAAAAAGAACGTATCTTGCAAACTGCTCTGCTGGGTGTTCGCTCAGCTAAGAAAGTTGAATCCGCCTTCAGAATCACAGAGTGAGAAGCACGGTTCTTCCAGGAGCTGGGTTTCGTTATACCCGGGTGAATTGGAACAAACGCGGTATTGAGAAATATCTGCTTCTAAAACCAAAACGGAGCTACCTAACAGAACGGTCTTCAATGTGTGCATTCAACTTACGGAGTTAAAGTGATGTGTGTTTGCAGGAGTTTCTAAACCCTTCCTGTGAAGAAGTGGAAAACGCATTTTCCCAGCCAAATCCAGGCATTCAAGAAATAGCTGGAAATCTCCGTCTAAAACACAAAAAGAACGTATCTTGCAAACTGCTCTGCTGGGTGTTCGCTCAGCTAAGGGAGTTGAATCCGCCTTCAGAATCAGAGAGTGAGAAGCACGGTTCTTCCAGGAGCTGGGTTTCGTAATACCCGGGTGAATTGGAACAAACGCGGTATTGAGAAATATCTGCTTCTAAAACCAAAACGGAGCTACCTAATAGAACGGTCTTCAATGTGTGCATTCAACTTACGGAGTTAAACTGATGTGTGTTTGCAGGAGTTTCTAAACCCTTTCTGTGAAGAAGTGGAAAACGCATTTTCCCAGCCAAATCCAGGCATTCAAGAAATAGCTGGAAATCTCCGTCTAAAACACAAAAAGAACGTATCTTGCAAACTGCTCTGCTGGGTGTTCGCTCAGCTAAGGGAGTTGAATCCGCCTTCAGAATCAGAGAGTGAGAAGCACGGTTCTTCCAGGAGCTGGGTTTCGTAATACCCGGGTGAATTGGAACAAACGCGGTATTGAGAAATATCTGCTTCTAAAACCAAAACGGAGCTACCTAACAGAACGGTCTTCAATGTGTGCATTCAACTTACGGAGTTAAACTGATGTGTGTTTGCAGGAGTTTCTAAACCCTTTCTGTGAAGAAGTGGAAAACGCATTTTCCCAGCCAAATCCAGGCATTCAAGAAATAGCTGGAAATCTCCGTCTAAAACACAAAAAGAACGTATCTTGCAAACTGCTCTGCTGGGTGTTCGCTCAGCTAAGGGAGTTGAATCCGCCTTCAGAATCAGAGAGTGAGAAGCACGGTTCTTCCAGGAGCTGGGTTTCGTTATACCCGGGTGAATTGGAACAAACGCGGTATTGAGAAATATCTGCTTCTAAAACCAAAACGGAGCTACCTAACAGAACGGTCTTCAATGTGTGCATTCAACTTACGGAGTTAAACTGATGTGTGTTTGCAGGAGTTTCTAAACCCTTTCTGTGAAGAAGTGGAAAACGCATTTTCCCAGCCAAATCCAGGCATTCAAGAAATAGCTGGAAATCTCCGTCTAAAACACAAAAAGAACGTATCTTGCAAACTGCTCTGCTGGGTGTTCGCTCAGCTAAGGGAGTTGAATCCGCCTTCAGAATCAGAGAGTGAGAAGCACGGTTCTTCCAGGAGCTGGGTTTCGTTATACCCGGGTGAATTGGAACAAACGCGGTATTGAGAAATATCTGCTTCTAAAACCAAAACGGAGCTACCTAACAGAACGGTCTTCAATGTTTGCATTCAACTTACGGAGTTAAAGTGATGTGTGTTTGCAGGAGTTTCTAAACCCTTTCTGTGAAGAAGTGGAAAACGCATTTTCCCAGCCAAATCCAGGCATTCAAGAAATAGCTGGAAATCTCCGTCTAAAACACAAAAAGAACGTATCTTGCAAACTGCTCTGCTGGGTGTTCGCTCAGCTAAGGGAGTTGAATCCGCCTTCAGAATCAGAGAGTGAGAAGCACGGTTCTTCCAGGAGCTGGGTTTCGTTATACCCGGGTGAATTGGAACAAACGCGGTATTGAGAAATATCTGCTTCTAAAACCAAAACGGAGCTACCTAACAGAACGGTCTTCAATGTTTGCATTCAACTTACGGAGTTAAACTGATGTGTGTTTGCAGGAGTTTCTGAACCCTTTCTGTGAAGAAGTGGAAAACGCATTTTCCCAGCCAAATCCAGGCATTCAAGAAATAGCTGGAAATCTCCGTCTAAAACACAAAAAGAACGTATCTTTCAAACTGCTCTGCTGGGTGTTCGCTCAGCTAAGGGAGTTGAATCCGCCTTCAGAATCAGAGAGTGAGAAGCACGGTTCTTCCAGGAGCTGGGTTTCGTTATACCCGGGTGAATTGGAACAAACGCGGTATTGAGAAATATCTGCTTCTAAAACCAAAACGGAGCTACCTAACAGAACGGTCTTCAATGTGTGCATTCAACTTACGGAGTTAAAGTGATGTGTGTTTGCAGGAGTTTCTAAACCCTTTCTGTGAAGAAGTGGAAAACGCATTTTCCCAGCCAAATCCAGGCATTCAAGAAATAGCTGGAAATCTCCGTCTAAAACACAAAAAGAACGTATCTTGCAAACTGCTCTGCTGGGTGTTCGCTCAGCTAAGGGAGTTGAATCCGCCTTCAGAATCAGAGAGTGAGAAGCACGGTTCTTCCAGGAGCTGGGTTTCGTTATACCCGGGTGAATTGGAACAAACGCGGTATTGAGAAATATCTGCTTCTAAAACCAAAACGGAGCTACCTAACAGAACGGTCTTCAATGTGTGCATTCAACTTACGGAGTTAAACTGATGTGTGTTTGCAGGAGTTTCTAAACCCTTTCTGTGAAGAAGTGGAAAACGCATTTTCCCAGCCAAATCCAGGCATTCAAGAAATAGCTGGAAATCTCCGTCTAAAACACAAAAAGAACGTATCTTGCAAACTGCTCTGCTGGGTGTTCGCTCAGCTAAGGGAATTGAATCCGCCTTCAGAATCAGAGAGTGAGAAGCACGGTTCTTCCAGGAGCTGGGTTTCGTAATACCCGGGTGAATTGGAACAAACGCGGTATTGAGAAATATCTGCTTCTAAAACCAAAACGGAGCTACCTAACAGAACGGTCTTCAATGTGTGCATTCAACTTACGGAGTTAAAGTGATGTGTGTTTGCAGGAGTTTCTAAACCCTTTCTGTGAAGAAGTGGAAAACGCATTTTCCCAGTCAAATCCAGGCATTCAAGAAATAGCTGGAAATCTCCGTCTAAAACACAAAAAGAACGTATCTTGCAAACTGCACTGCTGGGTGTTCGCTCAGCTAAGGGAGTTGAATCCGCCTTCAGAATCAGAGAGTGAGAAGCACGGTTCTTCCAGGAGCTGGGTTTCGTAATACCCGGGTGAATTGGAACAAACGCGGTATTGAGAAATATCTGCTTCTAAAACCAAAACGGAGCTACCTAACAGAACGGTCTTCAATGTGTGCATTCAACTTACGGAGTTAAACTGATGTGTGTTTGCAGGAGTTTCTAAACCCTTTCTGTGAAGAAGTGGAAAACGCATTTTCCCAGCCAAATCCAGGCATTCAAGAAATAGCTGGAAATCTCCGTCTAAAACACAAAAAGAACGTATCTTGCAAACTGCTCTGCTGGGTGTTCGCTCAGCTAAGGGAGTTGAATCTGACTTCAGAATCAGAGAGTGAGAAGCACGGTTCTTCCAGGAGCTGGGTTTCGTTATACCCGGGTGAATTGGAACAAACGCGGTATTGAGAAATATCTGCTTCTAAAACCAAAACGGAGCTACCTAACAGAACGGTCTTCAATGTGTGCATTCAACTTACGGAGTTAAAGTGATGTGTGTTTGCAGGAGTTTCTAAACCCTTCCTGTGAAGAAGTGGAAAACGCATTTTCCCAGCCAAATCCAGGCATTCAAGAAATAGCTGGAAATCTCCGTCTAAAACACAAAAAGAACGTATCTTGCAAACTGCTCTGCTGGGTGTTCGCTCAGCTAAGGGAGTTGAATCCGCCTTCAGAATCAGAGAGTGAGAAGCACGGTTCTTCCAGGAGCTGGGTTTCGTAATACCCGGGTGAATTGGAACAAACGCGGTATTGAGAAATATCTGCTTCTGAAACCAAAACGGAGCTACCTAATAGAACGGTCTTCAATGTGTGCATTCAACTTACGGAGTTAAACTGATGTGTGTTTGCAGGAGTTTCTAAACCCTTTCTGTGAAGAAGTGGAAAACGCATTTTCCCAGCCAAATCCAGGCATTCAAGAAATAGCTGGAAATCTCCGTCTAAAACACAAAAAGAACGTATCTTGCAAACTGCTCTGCTGGGTGTTCGCTCAGCTAAGGGAGTTGAATCCGCCTTCAGAATCACAGAGTGAGAAGCACGGTTCTTCCAGGAGCTGGGTTTCGTAATACCCGGGTGAATTGGAACAAACGCGGTATTGAGAAATATCTGCTTCTAAAACCAAAACGGAGCTACCTAACAGAACGGTCTTCAATGTGTGCATTCAACTTACGGAGTTCAACTGATGTGTGTTTGCAGGAGTTTCTAAACCCTTTCTGTGAAGAAGTGGAAAACGCATTTTCCCAGCCAAATCCAGGCATTCAAGAAATAGCTGGAAATCTCCGTCTAAAACACAAAAAGAACGTATCTTGCAAACTGCTCTGCTGGGTGTTCGCTCAGCTAAGGGAGTTGAATCCGCCTTCAGAATCAGAGAGTGAGAAGCACGGTTCTTCCAGGAGCTGGGTTTCGTTATACCCGGGTGCATTGGAACAAACGCGGTATTGAGAAATATCTGCTTCTAAAACCAAAACGGAGCTACCTAACAGAACGGTCTTCAATGTGTGCATTCAACTTACGGAGTTAAAGTGATGTGTGTTTGCAGGAGTTTCTAAACCCTTTCTGTGAAGAAGTGGAAAACGCATTTTCCCAGCCAAATCCAGGCATTCAAGAAATAGCTGGAAATCTCCGTCTAAAACACAAAAAGAACGTATCTTGCAAACTGCTCTGCTGGGTGTTCGCTCAGCTAAGGGAGTTGAATCCGCCTTCAGAATCAGAGAGTGAGAAGCACGGTTCTTCCAGGAGCTGGGTTTCGTTATACCCGGGTGAATTGGAACAAACGCGGTATTGAGAAATATCTGCTTCTAAAACCAAAACGGAGCTACCTAACAGAACGGTCTTCAATGTGTGCATTCAACTTACGGAGTTAAACTGATGTGTGTTTGCAGGAGTTTCTAAACCCTTTCTGTGAAGAAGTGGAAAACGCATTTTCCCAGCCAAATCCAGGCATTCAAGAAATAGCTGGAAATCTCCGTCTAAAACACAAAAAGAACGTATCTTGCAAACTGCTCTGCTGGGTGTTCGCTCAGCTAAGGGAGTTGAATCCGCCTTCAGAATCAGAGAGTGAGAAGCACGGTTCTTCCAGGAGCTGGGTTTCGTTATACCCGGGTGCATTGGAACAAACGCGGTATTGAGAAATATCTGCTTCTAAAACCAAAACGGAGCTACCTAACAGAACGGTCTTCAATGTGTGCATTCAACTTACGGAGTTAAACTGATGTGTGTTTGCAGGAGTTTCTAAACACTTTCTGTGAAGAAGTGGAAAACGCATTTTCCCAGCCAAATCCAGGCATTCAAGAAATAGCTGGAAATCTCCGTCTAAAACACAAAAAGAACGTATCTTGCAAACTGCTCTGCTGGGTGTTCGCTCAGCTAAGGGAGTTGAATCCGCCTTCAGAATCAGAGAGTGAGAAGCACGGTTCTTCCAGGAGCTGGGTTTCGTTATACCCGGGTGAATTGGAACAAACGCGGTATTGAGAAATATCTGCTTCTAAAACCAAAACGGAGCTACCTAACAGAACGGTCTTCAATGTGTGCATTCAACTTACGGAGTTCAACTGATGTGTGTTTGCAGGAGTTTCTAAACCCTTTCTGTGAAGAAGTGGAAAACGCATTTTCCCAGCCAAATCCAGGCATTCAAGAAATAGCTGGAAATCTCCGTCTAAAACACAAAAAGAACGTATCTTGCAAACTGCTCTGCTGGGTGTTCGCTCAGCTAAGGGAGTTGAATCCGCCTTCAGAATCAGAGAGTGAGAAGCACGGTTCTTCCAGGAGCTGGGTTTCGTTATACCCGGGTGCATTGGAACAAACGCGGTATTGAGAAATATCTGCTTCTAAAACCAAAACGGAGCTACCTAACAGAACGGTCTTCAATGTGTGCATTCAACTTACGGAGTTAAAGTGATGTGTGTTTGCAGGAGTTTCTAAACCCTTTCTGTGAAGAAGTGGAAAACGCATTTTCCCAGCCAAATCCAGGCATTCAAGAAATAGCTGGAAATCTCCGTCTAAAACACAAAAAGAACGTATCTTGCAAACTGCACTGCTGGGTGTTCGCTCAGCTAAGGGAGTTGAATCCGCCTTCAGAATCAGAGAGTGAGAAGCACGGTTCTTCCAGGAGCTGGGTTTCGTAATACCCGGGTGAATTGGAACAAACGCGGTATTGAGAAATATCTGCTTCTAAAACCAAAACGGAGCTACCTAACAGAACGGTCTTCAATGTGTGCATTCAACTTACGGAGTTAAACTGATGTGTGTTTGCAGGAGTTTCTAAACCCTTTCTGTGAAGAAGTGGAAAACGCATTTTCCCAGCCAAATCCAGGCATTCAAGAAATAGCTGGAAATCTCCGTCTAAAACACAAAAAGAACGTATCTTGCAAACTGCTCTGCTGGGTGTTCGCTCAGCTAAGGGAGTTGAATCTGACTTCAGAATCAGAGAGTGAGAAGCACGGTTCTTCCAGGAGCTGGGTTTCGTTATACCCGGGTGAATTGGAACAAACGCGGTATTGAGAAATATCTGCTTCTAAAACCAAAACGGAGCTACCTAACAGAACGGTCTTCAATGTGTGCATTCAACTTACGGAGTTCAACTGATGTGTGTTTGCAGGAGTTTCTAAACCCTTTCTGTGAAGAAGTGGAAAACGCATTTTCCCAGCCAAATCCAGGCATTCAAGAAATAGCTGGAAATCTCCGTCTAAAACACAAAAAGAACGTATCTTGCAAACTGCTCTGCTGGGTGTTCGCTCAGCTAAGGGAGTTGAATCCGCCTTCAGAATCAGAGAGTGAGAAGCACGGTTCTTCCAGGAGCTGGGTTTCGTTATACCCGGGTGCATTGGAACAAACGCGGTATTGAGAAATATCTGCTTCTAAAACCAAAACGGAGCTACCTAACAGAACGGTCTTCAATGTGTGCATTCAACTTACGGAGTTAAAGTGATGTGTGTTTGCAGGAGTTTCTAAACCCTTTCTGTGAAGAAGTGGAAAACGCATTTTCCCAGCCAAATCCAGGCATTCAAGAAATAGCTGGAAATCTCCGTCTAAAACACAAAAAGAACGTATCTTGCAAACTGCTCTGCTGGGTGTTCGCTCAGCTAAGGGAGTTGAATCCGCCTTCAGAATCAGAGAGTGAGAAGCACGGTTCTTCCAGGAGCTGGGTTTCGTTATACCCGGGTGAATTGGAACAAACGCGGTATTGAGAAATATCTGCTTCTAAAACCAAAACGGAGCTACCTAACAGAACGGTCTTCAATGTGTGCATTCAACTTACGGAGTTAAACTGATGTGTGTTTGCAGGAGTTTCTAAACCCTTTCTGTGAAGAAGTGGAAAACGCATTTTCCCAGCCAAATCCAGGCATTCAAGAAATAGCTGGAAATCTCCGTCTAAAACACAAAAAGAACGTATCTTGCAAACTGCTCTGCTGGGTGTTCGCTCAGCTAAGAAAGTTGAATCCGCCTTCAGAATCACAGAGTGAGAAGCACGGTTCTTCCAGGAGCTGGGTTTCGTAATACCCGGGTGAATTGGAACAAACGCGGTATTGAGAAATATCTGCTTCTAAAACCAAAACGGAGCTACCTAACAGAACGGTCTTCAATGTGTGCATTCAACTTACGGAGTTAAACTGATGTGTGTTTGCAGGAGTTTCTAAACCCTTTCTGTGAAGAAGTGGAAAACGCATTTTCCCAGCCAAATCCAGGCATTCAAGAAATAGCTGGAAATCTCCGTCTAAAACACAAAAAGAACGTATCTTGCAAACTGCTCTGCTGGGTGTTCGCTCAGCTAAGGGAGTTGAATCCGCCTTCAGAATCAGAGAGTGAGAAGCACGGTTCTTCCAGGAGCTGGGTTTCGTTATACCCGGGTGCATTGGAACAAACGCGGTATTGAGAAATATCTGCTTCTAAAACCAAAACGGAGCTACCTAACAGAACGGTCTTCAATGTGTGCATTCAACTTACGGAGTTAAACTGATGTGTGTTTGCAGGAGTTTCTAAACCCTTTCTGTGAAGAAGTGGAAAACGCATTTTCCCAACCAAATCCAGGCATCCAAGAAATAGCTGGAAATCTCCGTCTAAAACACAAAAAGAACGTATCTTGCAAACTGCTCTGCTGGGTGTTCGCTCAGCTAAGGGAGTTGAATCCGCCTTCAGAATCAGAGAGTGAGAAGCACGGTTCTTCCAGGAGCTGGGTTTGGTAATACCCGGGTGAATTGGAACAAACGCGGTATTGAGAAATATCTGCTTCTAAAACCAAAACGGAGCTACCTAACAGAACGGTCTTCAATGTGTGCATTCAACTTACGGAGTTCAACTGATGTGTGTTTGCAGGAGTTTCTAAACCCTTTCTGTGAAGAAGTGGAAAACGCATTTTCCCAGCCAAATCCAGGCATTCAAGAAATAGCTGGAAATCTCCGTCTAAAACACAAAAAGAACGTATCTTGCAAACTGCTCTGCTGGGTGTTCGCTCAGCTAAGGGAGTTGAATCCGCCTTCAGAATCAGAGAGTGAGAAGCACGGTTCTTCCAGGAGCTGGGTTTCGTTATACCCGGGTAAATTGGAACAAACGCGGTATTGAGAAATATCTGCTTCTAAAACCAAAACGGAGCTACCTAACAGAACGGTCTTCAATGTGTGCATTCAACTTACGGAGTTAAACTGATGTGTGTTTGCAGGAGTTTCTAAACCCTTTCTGTGAAGAAGTGGAAAACGCATTTTCCCAGCCAAATCCAGGCATTCAAGAAATAGCTGGAAATCTCCGTCTAAAACACAAAAAGA
Source organism: Callithrix jacchus (assembly GCF_049354715.1). Classification (NCBI taxonomy): domain Eukaryota; kingdom Metazoa; phylum Chordata; class Mammalia; order Primates; family Cebidae; genus Callithrix; species Callithrix jacchus. The sequence continues at coordinate 2,760,275 of NC_133518.1, forward strand.
ACGTATCTTGCAAACTGCTCTGCTGGGTGTTCGCTCAGCTAAGGGAGTTGAATCCGCCTTCAGAATCAGAGAGTGAGAAGCACGGTTCTTCCAGGAGCTGGGTTTCGTTATACCCGGGTGAATTGGAACAAACGCGGTATTGAGAAATATCTGCTTCTAAAACCAAAACGGAGCTACCTAACAGAACGGTCTTCAATGTGTGCATTCAACTTACGGAGTTAAACTGATGTGTGTTTGCAGGAGTTTCTAAACCCTTTCTGTGAAGAAGTGGAAAACGCATTTTCCCAGCCAAATCCAGGCATTCAAGAAATAGCTGGAAATCTCCGTCTAAAACACAAAAAGAACGTATCTTGCAAACTGCTCTGCTGGGTGTTCGCTCAGCTAAGGGAGTTGAATCCGCCTTCAGAATCAGAGAGTGAGAAGCACGGTTCTTCCAGGAGCTGGGTTTCGTTATACCCGGGTGCATTGGAACAAACGCGGTATTGAGAAATATCTGCTTCTAAAACCAAAACGGAGCTACCTAACAGAACGGTCTTCAATGTGTGCATTCAACTTACGGAGTTAAACTGATGTGTGTTTGCAGGAGTTTCTAAACCCTTTCTGTGAAGAAGTGGAAAACGCATTTTCCCAGCCAAATCCAGGCATTCAAGAAATAGCTGGAAATCTCCGTCTAAAACACAAAAAGAACGTATCTTGCAAACTGCTCTGCTGGGTGTTCGCTCAGCTAAGGGAATTGAATCCGCCTTCAGAATCAGAGAGTGAGAAGCACGGTTCTTCCAGGAGCTGGGTTTCGTAATACCCGGGTGAATTGGAACAAACGCGGTATTGAGAAATATCTGCTTCTAAAACCAAAACGGAGCTACCTAACAGAACGGTCTTCAATGTGTGCATTCAACTTACGGAGTTAAAGTGATGTGTGTTTGCAGGAGTTTCTAAACCCTTTCTGTGAAGAAGTGGAAAACGCATTTTCCCAGCCAAATCCAGGCATTCAAGAAATAGCTGGAAATCTCCGTCTAAAACACAAAAAGAACGTATCTTGCAAACTGCACTGCTGGGTGTTCGCTCAGCTAAGGGAGTTGAATCCGCCTTCAGAATCAGAGAGTGAGAAGCACGGTTCTTCCAGGAGCTGGGTTTCGTAATACCCGGGTGAATTGGAACAAACGCGGTATTGAGAAATATCTGCTTCTAAAACCAAAACGGAGCTACCTAACAGAACGGTCTTCAATGTGTGCATTCAACTTACGGAGTTAAACTGATGTGTGTTTGCAGGAGTTTCTAAACCCTTTCTGTGAAGAAGTGGAAAACGCATATTCCCAGCCAAATCCAGGCATTCAAGAAATAGCTGGAAATCTCCGTCTAAAACACAAAAAGAACGTATCTTGCAAACTGCTCTGCTGGGTGTTCGCTCAGCTAAGGGAGTTGAATCTGACTTCAGAATCAGAGAGTGAGAAGCACGGTTCTTCCAGGAGCTGGGTTTCGTTATACCCGGGTGAATTGGAACAAACGCGGTATTGAGAAATATCTGCTTCTAAAACCAAAACGGAGCTACCTAACAGAACGGTCTTCAATGTGTGCATTCAACTTACGGAGTTAAAGTGATGTGTGTTTGCAGGAGTTTCTAAACCCTTCCTGTGAAGAAGTGGAAAACGCATTTTCCCAGCCAAATCCAGGCATTCAAGAAATAGCTGGAAATCTCCGTCTAAAACACAAAAAGAACGTATCTTGCAAACTGCTCTGCTGGGTGTTCGCTCAGCTAAGGGAGTTGAATCCGCCTTCAGAATCAGAGAGTGAGAAGCACGGTTCTTCCAGGAGCTGGGTTTCGTAATACCCGGGTGAATTGGAACAAACGCGGTATTGAGAAATATCTGCTTCTGAAACCAAAACGGAGCTACCTAATAGAACGGTCTTCAATGTGTGCATTCAACTTACGGAGTTAAACTGATGTGTGTTTGCAGGAGTTTCTAAACCCTTTCTGTGAAGAAGTGGAAAACGCATTTTCCCAGCCAAATCCAGGCATTCAAGAAATAGCTGGAAATCTCCGTCTAAAACACAAAAAGAACGTATCTTGCAAACTGCTCTGCTGGGTGTTCGCTCAGCTAAGGGAGTTGAATCCGCCTTCAGAATCACAGAGTGAGAAGCACGGTTCTTCCAGGAGCTGGGTTTCGTAATACCCGGGTGAATTGGAACAAACGCGGTATTGAGAAATATCTGCTTCTAAAACCAAAACGGAGCTACCTAACAGAACGGTCTTCAATGTGTGCATTCAACTTACGGAGTTCAACTGATGTGTGTTTGCAGGAGTTTCTAAACCCTTTCTGTGAAGAAGTGGAAAACGCATTTTCCCAGCCAAATCCAGGCATTCAAGAAATAGCTGGAAATCTCCGTCTAAAACACAAAAAGAACGTATCTTGCAAACTGCTCTGCTGGGTGTTCGCTCAGCTAAGGGAGTTGAATCCGCCTTCAGAATCAGAGAGTGAGAAGCACGGTTCTTCCAGGAGCTGGGTTTCGTTATACCCGGGTGCATTGGAACAAACGCGGTATTGAGAAATATCTGCTTCTAAAACCAAAACGGAGCTACCTAACAGAACGGTCTTCAATGTGTGCATTCAACTTACGGAGTTAAAGTGATGTGTGTTTGCAGGAGTTTCTAAACCCTTTCTGTGAAGAAGTGGAAAACGCATTTTCCCAGCCAAATCCAGGCATTCAAGAAATAGCTGGAAATCTCCGTCTAAAACACAAAAAGAACGTATCTTGCAAACTGCTCTGCTGGGTGTTCGCTCAGCTAAGGGAGTTGAATCCGCCTTCAGAATCAGAGAGTGAGAAGCACGGTTCTTCCAGGAGCTGGGTTTCGTTATACCCGGGTGAATTGGAACAAACGCGGTATTGAGAAATATCTGCTTCTAAAACCAAAACGGAGCTACCTAACAGAACGGTCTTCAATGTGTGCATTCAACTTACGGAGTTAAACTGATGTGTGTTTGCAGGAGTTTCTAAACCCTTTCTGTGAAGAAGTGGAAAACGCATTTTCCCAGCCAAATCCAGGCATTCAAGAAATAGCTGGAAATCTCCGTCTAAAACACAAAAAGAACGTATCTTGCAAACTGCTCTGCTGGGTGTTCGCTCAGCTAAGGGAGTTGAATCCGCCTTCAGAATCAGAGAGTGAGAAGCACGGTTCTTCCAGGAGCTGGGTTTCGTTATACCCGGGTGCATTGGAACAAACGCGGTATTGAGAAATATCTGCTTCTAAAACCAAAACGGAGCTACCTAACAGAACGGTCTTCAATGTGTGCATTCAACTTACGGAGTTAAACTGATGTGTGTTTGCAGGAGTTTCTAAACCCTTTCTGTGAAGAAGTGGAAAACGCATTTTCCCAGCCAAATCCAGGCATTCAAGAAATAGCTGGAAATCTCCGTCTAAAACACAAAAAGAACGTATCTTGCAAACTGCTCTGCTGGGTGTTCGCTCAGCTAAGGGAGTTGAATCCGCCTTCAGAATCAGAGAGTGAGAAGCACGGTTCTTCCAGGAGCTGGGTTTCGTTATACCCGGGTGAATTGGAACAAACGCGGTATTGAGAAATATCTGCTTCTAAAACCAAAACGGAGCTACCTAACAGAACGGTCTTCAATGTGTGCATTCAACTTACGGAGTTCAACTGATGTGTGTTTGCAGGAGTTTCTAAACCCTTTCTGTGAAGAAGTGGAAAACGCATTTTCCCAGCCAAATCCAGGCATTCAAGAAATAGCTGGAAATCTCCGTCTAAAACACAAAAAGAACGTATCTTGCAAACTGCTCTGCTGGGTGTTCGCTCAGCTAAGGGAGTTGAATCCGCCTTCAGAATCAGAGAGTGAGAAGCACGGTTCTTCCAGGAGCTGGGTTTCGTTATACCCGGGTGCATTGGAACAAACGCGGTATTGAGAAATATCTGCTTCTAAAACCAAAACGGAGCTACCTAACAGAACGGTCTTCAATGTGTGCATTCAACTTACGGAGTTAAAGTGATGTGTGTTTGCAGGAGTTTCTAAACCCTTTCTGTGAAGAAGTGGAAAACGCATTTTCCCAGCCAAATCCAGGCATTCAAGAAATAGCTGGAAATCTCCGTCTAAAACACAAAAAGAACGTATCTTGCAAACTGCACTGCTGGGTGTTCGCTCAGCTAAGGGAGTTGAATCCGCCTTCAGAATCAGAGAGTGAGAAGCACGGTTCTTCCAGGAGCTGGGTTTCGTAATACCCGGGTGAATTGGAACAAACGCGGTATTGAGAAATATCTGCTTCTAAAACCAAAACGGAGCTACCTAACAGAACGGTCTTCAATGTGTGCATTCAACTTACGGAGTTAAACTGATGTGTGTTTGCAGGAGTTTCTAAACCCTTTCTGTGAAGAAGTGGAAAACGCATTTTCCCAGCCAAATCCAGGCATTCAAGAAATAGCTGGAAATCTCCGTCTAAAACACAAAAAGAACGTATCTTGCAAACTGCTCTGCTGGGTGTTCGCTCAGCTAAGGGAGTTGAATCTGACTTCAGAATCAGAGAGTGAGAAGCACGGTTCTTCCAGGAGCTGGGTTTCGTTATACCCGGGTGAATTGGAACAAACGCGGTATTGAGAAATATCTGCTTCTAAAACCAAAACGGAGCTACCTAACAGAACGGTCTTCAATGTGTGCATTCAACTTACGGAGTTAAAGTGATGTGTGTTTGCAGGAGTTTCTAAACCCTTCCTGTGAAGAAGTGGAAAACGCATTTTCCCAGCCAAATCCAGGCATTCAAGAAATAGCTGGAAATCTCCGTCTAAAACACAAAAAGAACGTATCTTGCAAACTGCTCTGCTGGGTGTTCGCTCAGCTAAGGGAGTTGAATCCGCCTTCAGAATCAGAGAGTGAGAAGCACGGTTCTTCCAGGAGCTGGGTTTCGTAATACCCGGGTGAATTGGAACAAACGCGGTATTGAGAAATATCTGCTTCTGAAACCAAAACGGAGCTACCTAATAGAACGGTCTTCAATGTGTGCATTCAACTTACGGAGTTAAACTGATGTGTGTTTGCAGGAGTTTCTAAACCCTTTCTGTGAAGAAGTGGAAAACGCATATTCCCAGCCAAATCCAGGCATTCAAGAAATAGCTGGAAATCTCCGTCTAAAACACAAAAAGAACGTATCTTGCAAACTGCTCTGCTGGGTGTTCGCTCAGCTAAGGGAGTTGAATCCGCCTTCAGAATCACAGAGTGAGAAGCACGGTTCTTCCAGGAGCTGGGTTTCGTAATACCCGGGTGAATTGGAACAAACGCGGTATTGAGAAATATCTGCTTCTAAAACCAAAACGGAGCTACCTAACAGAACGGTCTTCAATGTGTGCATTCAACTTACGGAGTTCAACTGATGTGTGTTTGCAGGAGTTTCTAAACCCTTTCTGTGAAGAAGTGGAAAACGCATTTTCCCAGCCAAATCCAGGCATTCAAGAAATAGCTGGAAATCTCCGTCTAAAACACAAAAAGAACGTATCTTGCAAACTGCTCTGCTGGGTGTTCGCTCAGCTAAGGGAGTTGAATCCGCCTTCAGAATCAGAGAGTGAGAAGCACGGTTCTTCCAGGAGCTGGGTTTCGTTATACCCGGGTGCATTGGAACAAACGCGGTATTGAGAAATATCTGCTTCTAAAACCAAAACGGAGCTACCTAACAGAACGGTCTTCAATGTGTGCATTCAACTTACGGAGTTAAAGTGATGTGTGTTTGCAGGAGTTTCTAAACCCTTTCTGTGAAGAAGTGGAAAACGCATTTTCCCAGCCAAATCCAGGCATTCAAGAAATAGCTGGAAATCTCCGTCTAAAACACAAAAAGAACGTATCTTGCAAACTGCTCTGCTGGGTGTTCGCTCAGCTAAGGGAGTTGAATCCGCCTTCAGAATCAGAGAGTGAGAAGCACGGTTCTTCCAGGAGCTGGGATTCGTTATACCCGGGTGAATTGGAACAAACGCGGTATTGAGAAATATCTGCTTCTAAAACCAAAACGGAGCTACCTAACAGAACGGTCTTCAATGTGTGCATTCAACTTACGGAGTTAAACTGATGTGTGTTTGCAGGAGTTTCTAAACCCTTTCTGTGAAGAAGTGGAAAACGCATTTTCCCAGCCAAATCCAGGCATTCAAGAAATAGCTGGAAATCTCCGTCTAAAACACAAAAAGAACGTATCTTGCAAACTGCTCTGCTGGGTGTTCGCTCAGCTAAGAAAGTTGAATCCGCCTTCAGAATCACAGAGTGAGAAGCACGGTTCTTCCAGGAGCTGGGTTTCGTAATACCCGGGTGAATTGGAACAAACGCGGTATTGAGAAATATCTGCTTCTAAAACCAAAACGGAGCTACCTAACAGAACGGTCTTCAATGTGTGCATTCAACTTACGGAGTTAAACTGATGTGTGTTTGCAGGAGTTTCTAAACCCTTTCTGTGAAGAAGTGGAAAACGCATTTTCCCAGCCAAATCCAGGCATTCAAGAAATAGCTGGAAATCTCCGTCTAAAACACAAAAAGAACGTATCTTGCAAACTGCTCTGCTGGGTGTTCGCTCAGCTAAGGGAGTTGAATCCGCCTTCAGAATCAGAGAGTGAGAAGCACGGTTCTTCCAGGAGCTGGGTTTCGTTATACCCGGGTGCATTGGAACAAACGCGGTATTGAGAAATATCTGCTTCTAAAACCAAAACGGAGCTACCTAACAGAACGGTCTTCAATGTGTGCATTCAACTTACGGAGTTAAACTGATGTGTGTTTGCAGGAGTTTCTAAACCCTTTCTGTGAAGAAGTGGAAAACGCATTTTCCCAACCAAATCCAGGCATTCAAGAAATAGCTGGAAATCTCCGTCTAAAACACAAAAAGAACGTATCTTGCAAACTGCTCTGCTGGGTGTTCGCTCAGCTAAGGGAGTTGAATCCGCCTTCAGAATCAGAGAGTGAGAAGCACGGTTCTTCCAGGAGCTGGGTTTGGTAATACCCGGGTGAATTGGAACAAACGCGGTATTGAGAAATATCTGCTTCTAAAACCAAAACGGAGCTACCTAACAGAACGGTCTTCAATGTGTGCATTCAACTTACGGAGTTAAACTGATGTGTGTTTGCAGGAGTTTCTAAACCCTTTCTGTGAAGAAGTGGAAAACGCATTTTCCCAGCCAAATCCAGGCATTCAAGAAATAGCTGGAAATCTCCGTCTAAAACACAAAAAGAACGTATCTTGCAAACTGCTCTGCTGGGTGTTCGCTCAGCTAAGGGAGTTGAATCCGCCTTCAGAATCAGAGAGTGAGAAGCACGGTTCTTCCAGGAGCTGGGTTTCGTTATGCCCGGGTAAATTGGAACAAACGCGGTATTGAGAAATATCTGCTTCTAAAACCAAAACGGAGCTACCTAACAGAACGGTCTTCAATGTGTGCATTCAACTTACGGAGTTAAACTGATGTGTGTTTGCAGGAGTTTCTAAACCCTTTCTGTGAAGAAGTGGAAAACGCATTTTCCCAGCCAAATCCAGGCATTCAAGAAATAGCTGGAAATCTCCGTCTAAAACACAAAAAGAACGTATCTTGCAAACTGCTCTGCTGGGTGTTCGCTCAGCTAAGGGAGTTGAATCCGCCTTCAGAATCAGAGAGTGAGAAGCACGGTTCTTCCAGGAGCTGGGTTTCGTTATACCCGGGTGAATTGGAACAAACGCGGTATTGAGAAATATCTGCTTCTAAAACCAAAACGGAGCTACCTAACAGAACGGTCTTCAATGTGTGCATTCAACTTACGGAGTTAAACTGATGTGTGTTTGCAGGAGTTTCTAAACCCTTTCTGTGAAGAAGTGGAAAACGCATTTTCCCAGCCAAATCCAGGCATTCAAGAAATAGCTGGAAATCTCCGTCTAAAACACAAAAAGAACGTATCTTGCAAACTGCTCTGCTGGGTGTTCGCTCAGCTAAGAAAGTTGAATCCGCCTTCAGAATCACAGAGTGAGAAGCACGGTTCTTCCAGGAGCTGGGTTTCGTTATACCCGGGTGAATTGGAACAAACGCGGTATTGAGAAATATCTGCTTCTAAAACCAAAACGGAGCTACCTAACAGAACGGTCTTCAATGTGTGCATTCAACTTACGGAGTTAAAGTGATGTGTGTTTGCAGGAGTTTCTAAACCCTTCCTGTGAAGAAGTGGAAAACGCATTTTCCCAGCCAAATCCAGGCATTCAAGAAATAGCTGGAAATCTCCGTCTAAAACACAAAAAGAACGTATCTTGCAAACTGCTCTGCTGGGTGTTCGCTCAGCTAAGGGAGTTGAATCCGCCTTCAGAATCAGAGAGTGAGAAGCACGGTTCTTCCAGGAGCTGGGTTTCGTAATACCCGGGTGAATTGGAACAAACGCGGTATTGAGAAATATCTGCTTCTAAAACCAAAACGGAGCTACCTAATAGAACGGTCTTCAATGTGTGCATTCAACTTACGGAGTTAAACTGATGTGTGTTTGCAGGAGTTTCTAAACCCTTTCTGTGAAGAAGTGGAAAACGCATTTTCCCAGCCAAATCCAGGCATTCAAGAAATAGCTGGAAATCTCCGTCTAAAACACAAAAAGAACGTATCTTGCAAACTGCTCTGCTGGGTGTTCGCTCAGCTAAGGGAGTTGAATCCGCCTTCAGAATCAGAGAGTGAGAAGCACGGTTCTTCCAGGAGCTGGGTTTCGTAATACCCGGGTGAATTGGAACAAACGCGGTATTGAGAAATATCTGCTTCTAAAACCAAAACGGAGCTACCTAACAGAACGGTCTTCAATGTGTGCATTCAACTTACGGAGTTAAACTGATGTGTGTTTGCAGGAGTTTCTAAACCCTTTCTGTGAAGAAGTGGAAAACGCATTTTCCCAGCCAAATCCAGGCATTCAAGAAATAGCTGGAAATCTCCGTCTAAAACACAAAAAGAACGTATCTTGCAAACTGCTCTGCTGGGTGTTCGCTCAGCTAAGGGAGTTGAATCCGCCTTCAGAATCAGAGAGTGAGAAGCACGGTTCTTCCAGGAGCTGGGTTTCGTTATACCCGGGTGAATTGGAACAAACGCGGTATTGAGAAATATCTGCTTCTAAAACCAAAACGAAGCTACCTAACAGAACGGTCTTCAATGTTTGCATTCAACTTACGGAGTTAAAGTGATGTGTGTTTGCAGGAGTTTCTAAACCCTTTCTGTGAAGAAGTGGAAAACGCATTTTCCCAGCCAAATCCAGGCATTCAAGAAATAGCTGGAAATCTCCGTCTAAAACACAAAAAGAACGTATCTTGCAAACTGCTCTGCTGGGTGTTCGCTCAGCTAAGGGAGTTGAATCCGCCTTCAGAATCAGAGAGTGAGAAGCACGGTTCTTCCAGGAGCTGGGTTTCGTTATACCCGGGTGAATTGGAACAAACGCGGTATTGAGAAATATCTGCTTCTAAAACCAAAACGGAGCTACCTAACAGAACGGTCTTCAATGTTTGCATTCAACTTACGGAGTTAAACTGATGTGTGTTTGCAGGAGTTTCTAAACCCTTTCTGTGAAGAAGTGGAAAACGCATTTTCCCAGCCAAATCCAGGCATTCAAGAAATAGCTGGAAATCTCCGTCTAAAACACAAAAAGAACGTATCTTGCAAACTGCTCTGCTGGGTGTTCGCTCAGCTAAGGGAGTTGAATCCGCCTTCAGAATCAGAGAGTGAGAAGCACGGTTCTTCCAGGAGCTGGGTTTCGTTATACCCGGGTGAATTGGAACAAACGCGGTATTGAGAAATATCTGCTTCTAAAACCAAAACGGAGCTACCTAACAGAACGGTCTTCAATGTGTGCATTCAACTTACGGAGTTAAACTGATGTGTGTTTGCAGGAGTTTCTAAACCCTTTCTGTGAAGAAGTGGAAAACGCATTTTCCCAGCCAAATCCAGGCATTCAAGAAATAGCTGGAAATCTCCGTCTAAAACACAAAAAGAACGTATCTTGCAAACTGCTCTGCTGGGTGTTCGCTCAGCTAAGGGAGTTGAATCCGCCTTCAGAATCAGAGAGTGAGAAGCACGGTTCTTCCAGGAGCTGGGTTTCGTTATACCCGGGTGAATTGGAACAAACGCGGTATTGAGAAATATCTGCTTCTAAAACCAAAACGGAGCTACCTAACAGAACGGTCTTCAATGTGTGCATTCAACTTACGGAGTTAAACTGATGTGTGTTTGCAGGAGTTTCTAAACCCTTTCTGTGAAGAAGTGGAAAACGCATTTTCCCAGCCAAATCCAGGCATTCAAGAAATAGCTGGAAATCTCCGTCTAAAACACAAAAAGAACGTATCTTGCAAACTGCTCTGCTGGGTGTTCGCTCAGCTAAGGGAATTGAATCCGCCTTCAGAATCAGAGAGTGAGAAGCACGGTTCTTCCAGGAGCTGGGTTTCGTAATACCCGGGTGAATTGGAACAAACGCGGTATTGAGAAATATCTGCTTCTAAAACCAAAACGGAGCTACCTAACAGAACGGTCTTCAATGTGTGCATTCAACTTACGGAGTTAAAGTGATGTGTGTTTGCAGGAGTTTCTAAACCCTTTCTGTGAAGAAGTGGAAAACGCATTTTCCCAGCCAAATCCAGGCATTCAAGAAATAGCTGGAAATCTCCGTCTAAAACACAAAAAGAACGTATCTTGCAAACTGCACTGCTGGGTGTTCGCTCAGCTAAGGGAGTTGAATCCGCCTTCAGAATCAGAGAGTGAGAAGCACGGTTCTTCCAGGAGCTGGGTTTCGTAATACCCGGGTGAATTGGAACAAACGCGGTATTGAGAAATATCTGCTTCTAAAACCAAAACGGAGCTACCTAACAGAACGGTCTTCAAAGTGTGCATTCAACTTACGGAGTTAAACTGATGTGTGTTTGCAGGAGTTTCTAAACCCTTTCTGTGAAGAAGTGGAAAACGCATTTTCCCAGCCAAATCCAGGCATTCAAGAAATAGCTGGAAATCTCCGTCTAAAACACAAAAAGAACGTATCTTGCAAACTGCTCTGCTGGGTGTTCGCTCAGCTAAGGGAGTTGAATCTGACTTCAGAATCAGAGAGTGAGAAGCACGGTTCTTCCAGGAGCTGGGTTTCGTTATACCCGGGTGAATTGGAACAAACGCGGTATTGAGAAATATCTGCTTCTAAAACCAAAACGGAGCTACCTAACAGAACGGTCTTCAATGTGTGCATTCAACTTACGGAGTTAAAGTGATGTGTGTTTGCAGGAGTTTCTAAACCCTTCCTGTGAAGAAGTGGAAAACGCATTTTCCCAGCCAAATCCAGGCATTCAAGAAATAGCTGGAAATCTCCGTCTAAAACACAAAAAGAACGTATCTTGCAAACTGCTCTGCTGGGTGTTCGCTCAGCTAAGGGAGTTGAATCCGCCTTCAGAATCAGAGAGTGAGAAGCACGGTTCTTCCAGGAGCTGGGTTTCGTAATACCCGGGTGAATTGGAACAAACGCGGTATTGAGAAATATCTGCTTCTGAAACCAAAACGGAGCTACCTAATAGAACGGTCTTCAATGTGTGCATTCAAATTACGGAGTTAAACTGATGTGTGTTTGCAGGAGTTTCTAAACCCTTTCTGTGAAGAAGTGGAAAACGCATTTTCCCAGCCAAATCCAGGCATTCAAGAAATAGCTGGAAATCTCCGTCTAAAACACAAAAAGAACGTATCTTGCAAACTGCTCTGCTGGGTGTTCGCTCAGCTAAGGGAGTTGAATCCGCCTTCAGAATCAGAGAGTGAGAAGCACGGTTCTTCCAAGAGCTGGGTTTCGTAATACCCGGGTGAATTGGAACAAACGCGGTATTGAGAAATATCTGCTTCTAAAACCAAAACGGAGCTACCTAACAGAACGGTCTTCAATGTGTGCATTCAACTTACGGAGTTAAACTGATGTGTGTTTGCAGGAGTTTCTAAACCCTTTCTGTGAAGAAGTGGAAAACGCATTTTCCCAGCCAAATCCAGGCATTCAAGAAATAGCTGGAAATCTCCGTCTAAAACACAAAAAGAACGTATCTTGCAAACTGCTCTGCTGGGTGTTCGCTCAGCTAAGGGAGTTGAATCCGCCTTCAGAATCAGAGAGTGAGAAGCACGGTTCTTCCAGGAGCTGGGTTTCGTTATACCCGGGTGAATTGGAACAAACGCGGTATTGAGAAATATCTGCTTCTAAAACCAAAACGGAGCTACCTAACAGAACGGTCTTCAATGTGTGCATTCAACTTACGGAGTTAAACTGATGTGTGTTTGCAGGAGTTTCTAAACCCTTTCTGTGAAGAAGTGGAAAACGCATTTTCCCAGCCAAATCCAGGCATTCAAGAAATAGCTGGAAATCTCCGTCTAAAACACAAAAAGAACGTATCTTGCAAACTGCTCTGCTGGGTGTTCGCTCAGCTAAGGGAGTTGAATCCGCCTTCAGAATCAGAGAGTGAGAAGCACGGTTCTTCCAGGAGCTGGGTTTCGTTATACCCGGGTGAATTGGAACAAACGCGGTATTGAGAAATATCTGCTTCTAAAACCAAAACGGAGCTACCTAACAGAACGGTCTTCAATGTTTGCATTCAACTTACGGAGTTAAAGTGATGTGTGTTTGCAGGAGTTTCTAAACCCTTTCTGTGAAGAAGTGGAAAACGCATTTTCCCAGCCAAATCCAGGCATTCAAGAAATAGCTGGAAATCTCCGTCTAAAACACAAAAAGAACGTATCTTGCAAACTGCTCTGCTGGGTGTTCGCTCAGCTAAGGGAGTGAATCCGCCTTCAGAATCAGAGAGTGAGAAGCACGGTTCTTCCAGGAGCTGGGTTTCGTTATACCCGGGTGAATTGGAACAAACGCGGTATTGAGAAATATCTGCTTCTAAAACCAAAACGGAGCTACCTAACAGAACGGTCTTCAATGTGTGCATTCAACTAACGGAGTTAAACTGATGTGTGTTTGCAGGAGTTTCTAAACCCTTTCTGTGAAGAAGTGGAAAACGCATTTTCCCAGCCAAATCCAGGCATTCATGAAATAGCTGGAAATCTCCGTCTAAAACACAAAAAGAACGTATCTTGCAAACTGCTCTGCTGGGTGTTCGCTCAGCTAAGGGAGTTGAATCCGCCTTCAGAATCAGAGAGTGAGAAGCACGGTTCTTCCAGGAGCTGGGTTTCGTAATACCCGGGTGAATTGGAACAAATGCGGTATTGAGAAATATCTGCTTCTGAAACCAAAACGGAGCTACCTAACAGAACGGTCTTCAATGTGTGCATTCAACTTACGGAGTTCAACTGATGTGTGTTTGCAGGAGTTTCTAAACCCTTTGTGTGAAGAAGTGGAAAACGCATTTTCCCAGCCAAATCCAGGCATTCATGAAATAGCTGGAAATCTCCGTCTAAAACACAAAAAGAACGTATCTTGCAAACTGCTCTGCTGGGTGTTCGCTCAGCTAAGGGAGTTGAATCCGCCTTCAGAATCAGAGAGTGAGAAGCACGGTTCTTCCAGGAGCTGGGTTTCGTTATACCCGGGTGAATTGGAACAAACGCGGTATTGAGAAATATCTGCTTCTAAAACCAAAACGGAGCTACCTAACAGAACGGTCTTCAATGTGTGCATTCAACTTACGGAGTTAAACTGATGTGTGTTTGCAGGAGTTTCTAAACCCTTTCTGTGAAGAAGTGGAAAACGCATTTTCCCAGCCAAATCCAGGCATTCAAGAAATAGCTGGAAATCTCCGTCTAAAACACAAAAAGAACGTATCTTGCAAACTGCTCTGCTGGGTGTTCGCTCAGCTAAGGGAGTTGAATCCGCCTTCAGAATCAGAGAGTGAGAAGCACGGTTCTTCCAGGAGCTGGGTTTCGTTATACCCGGGTGAATTGGAACAAACGCGGTATTGAGAAATATCTGCTTCTAAAACCAAAACGGAGCTACCTAACAGAACGGTCTTCAATGTGTGCATTCAGCTTACGGAGTTAAACTGATGTGTGTTTGCAGGAGTTTCTAAACCCTTTCTGTGAAGAAGTGGAAAACGCATTTTCCCAGCCAAATCCAGGCATTCAAGAAATAGCTGGAAATCTCCGTCTAAAACACAAAAAGAACGTATCTTGCAAACTGCTCTGCTGGGTGTTCGCTCAGCTAAGGGAGTTGAATCCGCCTTCAGAATCAGAGAGTGAGAAGCACGGTTCTTCCAGGAGCTGGGTTTCGTTATACCCGGGTGCATTGGAACAAACGCGGTATTGAGAAATATCTGCTTCTAAAACCAAAACGGAGCTACCTAACAGAACGGTCTTCAATGTGTGCATTCAACTTACGGAGTTAAACTGATGTGTGTTTGCAGGAGTTTCTAAACCCTTTCTGTGAAGAAGTGGAAAAAGCATTTTCCCAGCCAAATCCAGGCATTCAAGAAATAGCTGGAAATCTCCGTCTAAAACACAAAAAGAACGTATCTTGCAAACTGCTCTGCTGGGTGTTCGCTCAGCTAAGGGAGTTGAATCCGCCTTCAGAATCAGAGAGTGAGAAGCACGGTCCTTCCAGGAGCTGGGTTTCGTTATACCCGGGTGAATTGGAACAAACGCGGTATTGAGAAATATCTGCTTCTAAAACCAAAACGGAGCTACCTAACAGAACGGTCTTCAATGTGTGCATTCAACTTACGGAGTTCAACTGATGTGTGTTTGCAGGAGTTTCTAAACCCTTTGTGTGAAGAAGTGGAAAACGCATTTTCCCAGCCAAATCCAGGCATTCATGAAATATCTGGAAATCTCCATCTAAAACACAAAAAGAACGTATCTTGCAAACTGCTCTGCTGGGTGTTCGCTCAGCTAAGGGAGTTGAATCCGCCTTCAGAATCAGAGAGTGAGAAGCACGGTTCTTCCAGGAGCTGGGTTTCGTAATACCCGGGTGAATTGGAACAAACGCGGTATTGAGAAATATCTGCTTCTAAAACCAAAACGGAGCTACCTAACAGAACGGTCTTCAATGTGTGCATTCAACTTACGGAGTTCAACTGATGTGTGTTTGCAGGAGTTTCTAAACCCTTTCTGTGAAGAAGTGGAAAACGCATTTTCCCAGCCAAATCCAGGCATTCAAGAAATAGCTGGAAATCTCCGTCTAAAACACAAAAAGAACGTATCTTGCAAACTGCTCTGCTGGGTGTTCGCTCAGCTAAGGGAGTTGAATCCGCCTTCAGAATCAGAGAGTGAGAAGCACGGTTCTTCCAGGAGCTGGGTTTCGTTATACCCGGGTGCATTGGAACAAACGCGGTATTGAGAAATATCTGCTTCTAAAACCAAAACGGAGCTACCTAACAGAACGGTCTTCAATGTGTGCATTCAACTTACGGAGTTAAACTGATGTGTGTTTGCAGGAGTTTCTAAACCCTTTCTGTGAAGAAGTGGAAAACGCATTTTCCCAGCCAAATCCAGGCATTCAAGAAATAGCTGGAAATCTCCGTCTAAAACACAAAAAGAACGTATCTTGCAAACTGCTCTGCTGGGTGTTCGCTCAGCTAAGGGAGTTGAATCCGCCTTCAGAATCAGAGAGTGAGAAGCACGGTTCTTCCAGGAGCTGGGTTTCGTTATACCCGGGTGAATTGGAACAAACGCGGTATTGAGAAATATCTGCTTCTAAAACCAAAACGGAGCTACCTAACAGAACGGTCTTCAATGTGTGCATTCAACTTACGGAGTTAAACTGATGTGTGTTTGCAGGAGTTTCTAAACCCTTTCTGTGAAGAAGTGGAAAACGCATATTCCCAGCAAAATCCAGGCATTCAAGAAATAGCTGGAAATCTCCGTCTAAAACACAAAAAGAACATATCTGGCAAACTGCTCTGCTGGGTGTTCGCTCAGCTAAGGGAGTTGAATCCGCCTTCAGAATCAGAGAGTGAGAAGCACGGTTCTTCCAGGAGCTGGGTTTGGTAATACCCGGGTGAATTGGAACAAACGCGGTATTGAGAAATATCTGCTTCTAAAACCAAAACGGAGCTACCTAACAGAACGGTCTTCAATGTGTGCATTCAACTTACGGAGTTAAACTGATGTGTGTTTGCAGGAGTTTCTAAACCCTTTCTGTGAAGAAGTGGAAAACGCATTTTCCCAGCCAAATCCAGGCATTCAAGAAATAGCTGGAAATCTCCGTCTAAAACACAAAAAGAACGTATCTTGCAAACTGCTCTGCTGGGTGTTCGCTCAGCTAAGGGAGTTGAATCCGCCTTCAGAATCAGAGAGTGAGAAGCACGGTTCTTCCAGGAGCTGGGTTTCGTTATACCCGGGTAAATTGGAACAAACGCGGTATTGAGAAATATCTGCTTCTAAAACCAAAACGGAGCTACCTAACAGAACGGTCTTCAATGTGTGCATTCAACTTACGGAGTTAAAGTGATGTGTGTTTGCAGGAGTTTCTAAACCCTTCCTGTGAAGAAGTGGAAAACGCATTTTCCCAGCCAAATCCAGGCATTCAAGAAATAGCTGGAAATCTCCGTCTAAAACACAAAAAGAACGTATCTTGCAAACTGCTCTGCTGGGTGTTCGCTCAGCTAAGGGAGTTGAATCCGCCTTCAGAATCAGAGAGTGAGAAGCACGGTTCTTCCAGGAGCTGGGTTTCGTAATACCCGGGTGAATTGGAACAAACGCGGTATTGAGAAATATCTGCTTCTAAAACCAAAACGGAGCTACCTAATAGAACGGTCTTCAATGTGTGCATTCAACTTACGGAGTTAAACTGATGTGTGTTTGCAGGAGTTTCTAAACCCTTTCTGTGAAGAAGTGGAAAACGCATTTTCCCAGCCAAATCCAGGCATTCAAGAAATAGCTGGAAATCTCCGTCTAAAACACAAAAAGAACGTATCTTGCAAACTGCTCTGCTGGGTGTTCGCTCAGCTAAGGGAGTTGAATCCGCCTTCAGAATCAGAGAGTGAGAAGCACGGTTCTTCCAGGAGCTGGGTTTCGTAATACCCGGGTGAATTGGAACAAACGCGGTATTGAGAAATATCTGCTTCTAAAACCAAAACGGAGCTACCTAACAGAACGGTCTTCAATGTGTGCATTCAACTTACGGAGTTAAACTGATGTGTGTTTGCAGGAGTTTCTAAACCCTTTCTGTGAAGAAGTGGAAAACGCATTTTCCCAGCCAAATCCAGGCATTCAAGAAATAGCTGGAAATCTCCGTCTAAAACACAAAAAGAACGTATCTTGCAAACTGCTCTGCTGGGTGTTCGCTCAGCTAAGGGAGTTGAATCCGCCTTCAGAATCAGAGAGTGAGAAGCACGGTTCTTCCAGGAGCTGGGTTTCGTTATACCCGGGTGAATTGGAACAAACGCGGTATTGAGAAATATCTGCTTCTAAAACCAAAACGGAGCTACCTAACAGAACGGTCTTCAATGTGTGCATTCAACTTACGGAGTTAAACTGATGTGTGTTTGCAGGAGTTTCTAAACCCTTTCTGTGAAGAAGTGGAAAACGCATTTTCCCAGCCAAATCCAGGCATTCAAGAAATAGCTGGAAATCTCCGTCTAAAACACAAAAAGAACGTATCTTGCAAACTGCTCTGCTGGGTGTTCGCTCAGCTAAGGGAGTTGAATCCGCCTTCAGAATCAGAGAGTGAGAAGCACGGTTCTTCCAGGAGCTGGGTTTCGTTATACCCGGGTGAATTGGAACAAACGCGGTATTGAGAAATATCTGCTTCTAAAACCAAAACGGAGCTACCTAACAGAACGGTCTTCAATGTTTGCATTCAACTTACGGAGTTAAAGTGATGTGTGTTTGCAGGAGTTTCTAAACCCTTTCTGTGAAGAAGTGGAAAACGCATTTTCCCAGCCAAATCCAGGCATTCAAGAAATAGCTGGAAATCTCCGTCTAAAACACAAAAAGAACGTATCTTGCAAACTGCTCTGCTGGGTGTTCGCTCAGCTAAGGGAGTTGAATCCGCCTTCAGAATCAGAGAGTGAGAAGCACGGTTCTTCCAGGAGCTGGGTTTCGTTATACCCGGGTGAATTGGAACAAACGCGGTATTGAGAAATATCTGCTTCTAAAACCAAAACGGAGCTACCTAACAGAACGGTCTTCAATGTGTGCATTCAACTTACGGAGTTAAACTGATGTGTGTTTGCAGGAGTTTCTAAACCCTTTCTGTGAAGAAGTGGAAAACGCATTTTCCCAGCCAAATCCAGGCATTCAAGAAATAGCTGGAAATCTCCGTCTAAAACACAAAAAGAACGTATCTTGCAAACTGCTCTGCTGGGTGTTCGCTCAGCTAAGGGAGTTGAATCCGCCTTCAGAATCAGAGAGTGAGAAGCACGGTTCTTCCAGGAGCTGGGTTTCGTTATACCCGGGTGAATTGGAACAAACGCGGTATTGAGAAATATCTGCTTCTAAAACCAAAACGGAGCTACCTAACAGAACGGTCTTCAATGTGTGCATTCAACTTACGGAGTTAAACTGATGTGTGTTTGCAGGAGTTTCTAAACCCTTTCTGTGAAGAAGTGGAAAACGCATTTTCCCAGCCAAATCCAGGCATTCAAGAAATAGCTGGAAATCTCCGTCTAAAACACAAAAAGAACGTATCTTGCAAACTGCTCTGCTGGGTGTTCGCTCAGCTAAGGGAATTGAATCCGCCTTCAGAATCAGAGAGTGAGAAGCACGGTTCTTCCAGGAGCTGGGTTTCGTAATACCCGGGTGAATTGGAACAAACGCGGTATTGAGAAATATCTGCTTCTAAAACCAAAACGGAGCTACCTAACAGAACGGTCTTCAATGTGTGCATTCAACTTACGGAGTTAAAGTGATGTGTGTTTGCAGGAGTTTCTAAACCCTTTCTGTGAAGAAGTGGAAAACGCATTTTCCCAGCCAAATCCAGGCATTCAAGAAATAGCTGGAAATCTCCGTCTAAAACACAAAAAGAACGTATCTTGCAAACTGCACTGCTGGGTGTTCGCTCAGCTAAGGGAGTTGAATCCGCCTTCAGAATCAGAGAGTGAGAAGCACGGTTCTTCCAGGAGCTGGGTTTCGTAATACCCGGGTGAATTGGAACAAACGCGGTATTGAGAAATATCTGCTTCTAAAACCAAAACGGAGCTACCTAACAGAACGGTCTTCAATGTGTGCATTCAACTTACGGAGTTAAACTGATGTGTGTTTGCAGGAGTTTCTAAACCCTTTCTGTGAAGAAGTGGAAAACGCATTTTCCCAGCCAAATCCAGGCATTCAAGAAATAGCTGGAAATCTCCGTCTAAAACACAAAAAGAACGTATCTTGCAAACTGCTCTGCTGGGTGTTCGCTCAGCTAAGGGAGTTGAATCTGACTTCAGAATCAGAGAGTGAGAAGCACGGTTCTTCCAGGAGCTGGGTTTCGTTATACCCGGGTGAATTGGAACAAACGCGGTATTGAGAAATATCTGCTTCTAAAACCAAAACGGAGCTACCTAACAGAACGGTCTTCAATGTGTGCATTCAACTTACGGAGTTAAAGTGATGTGTGTTTGCAGGAGTTTCTAAACCCTTCCTGTGAAGAAGTGGAAAACGCATTTTCCCAGCCAAATCCAGGCATTCAAGAAATAGCTGGAAATCTCCGTCTAAAACACAAAAAGAACGTATCTTGCAAACTGCTCTGCTGGGTGTTCGCTCAGCTAAGGGAGTTGAATCCGCCTTCAGAATCAGAGAGTGAGAAGCACGGTTCTTCCAGGAGCTGGGTTTCGTAATACCCGGGTGAATTGGAACAAACGCGGTATTGAGAAATATCTGCTTCTGAAACCAAAACGGAGCTACCTAATAGAACGGTCTTCAATGTGTGCATTCAACTTACGGAGTTAAACTGATGTGTGTTTGCAGGAGTTTCTAAACCCTTTCTGTGAAGAAGTGGAAAACGCATTTTCCCAGCCAAATCCAGGCATTCAAGAAATAGCTGGAAATCTCCGTCTAAAACACAAAAAGAACGTATCTTGCAAACTGCTCTGCTGGGTGTTCGCTCAGCTAAGGGAGTTGAATCCGCCTTCAGAATCACAGAGTGAGAAGCACGGTTCTTCCAGGAGCTGGGTTTCGTAATACCCGGGTGAATTGGAACAAACGCGGTATTGAGAAATATCTGCTTCTAAAACCAGAACGGAGCTACCTAACAGAACGGTCTTCAATGTGTGCATTCAACTTACGGAGTTCAACTGATGTGTGTTTGCAGGAGTTTCTAAACCCTTTCTGTGAAGAAGTGGAAAACGCATTTTCCCAGCCAAATCCAGGCATTCAAGAAATAGCTGGAAATCTCCGTCTAAAACACAAAAAGAACGTATCTTGCAAACTGCTCTGCTGGGTGTTCGCTCAGCTAAGGGAGTTGAATCCGCCTTCAGAATCAGAGAGTGAGAAGCACGGTTCTTCCAGGAGCTGGGTTTCGTTATACCCGGGTGCATTGGAACAAACGCGGTATTGAGAAATATCTGCTTCTAAAACCAAAACGGAGCTACCTAACAGAACGGTCTTCAATGTGTGCATTCAACTTACGGAGTTAAACTGATGTGTGTTTGCAGGAGTTTCTAAACCCTTTCTGTGAAGAAGTGGAAAACGCATTTTCCCAGCCAAATCCAGGCATTCAAGAAATAGCTGGAAATCTCCGTCTAAAACACAAAAAGAACGTATCTTGCAAACTGCTCTGCTGGGTGTTCGCTCAGCTAAGGGAGTTGAATCCGCCTTCAGAATCAGAGAGTGAGAAGCACGGTTCTTCCAGGAGCTGGGTTTCGTTATACCCGGGTGAATTGGAACAAACGCGGTATTGAGAAATATCTGCTTCTAAAACCAAAACGGAGCTACCTAACAGAACGGTCTTCAATGTGTGCATTCAACTTACGGAGTTAAACTGATGTGTGTTTGCAGGAGTTTCTAAACCCTTTCTGTGAAGAAGTGGAAAACGCATTTTCCCAGCCAAATCCAGGCATTCAAGAAATAGCTGGAAATCTCCGTCTAAAACACAAAAAGAACGTATCTTGCAAACTGCTCTGCTGGGTGTTCGCTCAGCTAAGGGAATTGAATCCGCCTTCAGAATCAGAGAGTGAGAAGCACGGTTCTTCCAGGAGCTGGGTTTCGTAATACCCGGGTGAATTGGAACAAACGCGGTATTGAGAAATATCTGCTTCTAAAACCAAAACGGAGCTACCTAACAGAACGGTCTTCAATGTGTGCATTCAACTTACGGAGTTAAAGTGATGTGTGTTTGCAGGAGTTTCTAAACCCTTTCTGTGAAGAAGTGGAAAACGCATTTTCCCAGCCAAATCCAGGCATTCAAGAAATAGCTGGAAATCTCCGTCTAAAACACAAAAAGAACGTATCTTGCAAACTGCACTGCTGGGTGTTCGCTCAGCTAAGGGAGTTGAATCCGCCTTCAGAATCAGAGAGTGAGAAGCACGGTTCTTCCAGGAGCTGGGTTTCGTAATACCCGGGTGAATTGGAACAAACGCGGTATTGAGAAATATCTGCTTCTAAAACCAAAACGGAGCTACCTAACAGAACGGTCTTCAATGTGTGCATTCAACTTACGGAGTTAAACTGATGTGTGTTTGCAGGAGTTTCTAAACCCTTTCTGTGAAGAAGTGGAAAACGCATTTTCCCAGCCAAATCCAGGCATTCAAGAAATAGCTGGAAATCTCCGTCTAAAACACAAAAAGAACGTATCTTGCAAACTGCTCTGCTGGGTGTTCGCTCAGCTAAGGGAGTTGAATCTGACTTCAGAATCAGAGAGTGAGAAGCACGGTTCTTCCAGGAGCTGGGTTTCGTTATACCCGGGTGAATTGGAACAAACGCGGTATTGAGAAATATCTGCTTCTAAAACCAAAACGGAGCTACCTAACAGAACGGTCTTCAATGTGTGCATTCAACTTACGGAGTTAAAGTGATGTGTGTTTGCAGGAGTTTCTAAACCCTTCCTGTGAAGAAGTGGAAAACGCATTTTCCCAGCCAAATCCAGGCATTCAAGAAATAGCTGGAAATCTCCGTCTAAAACACAAAAAGAACGTATCTTGCAAACTGCTCTGCTGGGTGTTCGCTCAGCTAAGGGAGTTGAATCCGCCTTCAGAATCAGAGAGTGAGAAGCACGGTTCTTCCAGGAGCTGGGTTTCGTAATACCCGGGTGAATTGGAACAAACGCGGTATTGAGAAATATCTGCTTCTGAAACCAAAACGGAGCTACCTAATAGAACGGTCTTCAATGTGTGCATTCAACTTACGGAGTTAAAGTGATGTGTGTTTGCAGGAGTTTCTAAACCCTTTCTGTGAAGAAGTGGAAAACGCATTTTCCCAGCCAAATCCAGGCATTCAAGAAATAGCTGGAAATCTCCGTCTAAAACACAAAAAGAACGTATCTTGCAAACTGCTCTGCTGGGTGTTCGCTCAGCTAAGGGAGTTGAATCCGCCTTCAGAATCACAGAGTGAGAAGCACGGTTCTTCCAGGAGCTGGGTTTCGTAATACCCGGGTGAATTGGAACAAACGCGGTATTGAGATATATCTGCTTCTAAAACCAAAACGGAGCTACCTAACAGAACGGTCTTCAATGTGTGCATTCAACTTACGGAGTTCAACTGATGTGTGTTTGCAGGAGTTTCTAAACCCTTTCTGTGAAGAAGTGGAAAACGCATTTTCCCAGCCAAATCCAGGCATTCAAGAAATAGCTGGAAATCTCCGTCTAAAACACAAAAAGAACGTATCTTGCAAACTGCTCTGCTGGGTGTTCGCTCAGCTAAGGGAGTTGAATCCGCCTTCAGAATCAGAGAGTGAGAAGCACGGTTCTTCCAGGAGCTGGGTTTCGTTATACCCGGGTGCATTGGAACAAACGCGGTATTGAGAAATATCTGCTTCTAAAACCAAAACGGAGCTACCTAACAGAACGGTCTTCAATGTGTGCATTCAACTTACGGAGTTAAAGTGATGTGTGTTTGCAGGAGTTTCTAAACCCTTTCTGTGAAGAAGTGGAAAACGCATTTTCCCAGCCAAATCCAGGCATTCAAGAAATAGCTGGAAATCTCCGTCTAAAACACAAAAAGAACGTATCTTGCAAACTGCTCTGCTGGGTGTTCGCTCAGCTAAGGGAGTTGAATCCGCCTTCAGAATCAGAGAGTGAGAAGCACGGTTCTTCCAGGAGCTGGGTTTCGTTATACCCGGGTGAATTGGAACAAACGCGGTATTGAGAAATATCTGCTTCTAAAACCAAAACGGAGCTACCTAACAGAACGGTCTTCAATGTGTGCATTCAACTTACGGAGTTAAACTGATGTGTGTTTGCAGGAGTTTCTAAACCCTTTCTGTGAAGAAGTGGAAAACGCATTTTCCCAGCCAAATCCAGGCATTCAAGAAATAGCTGGAAATCTCCGTCTAAAACACAAAAAGAACGTATCTTGCAAACTGCTCTGCTGGGTGTTCGCTCAGCTAAGAAAGTTGAATCCGCCTTCAGAATCACAGAGTGAGAAGCACGGTTCTTCCAGGAGCTGGGTTTCGTAATACCCGGGTGAATTGGAACAAACGCGGTATTGAGAAATATCTGCTTCTAAAACCAAAACGGAGCTACCTAACAGAACGGTCTTCAATGTGTGCATTCAACTTACGGAGTTAAACTGATGTGTGTTTGCAGGAGTTTCTAAACCCTTTCTGTGAAGAAGTGGAAAACGCATTTTCCCAGCCAAATCCAGGCATTCAAGAAATAGCTGGAAATCTCCGTCTAAAACACAAAAAGAACGTATCTTGCAAACTGCTCTGCTGGGTGTTCGCTCAGCTAAGGGAGTTGAATCCGCCTTCAGAATCAGAGAGTGAGAAGCACGGTTCTTCCAGGAGCTGGGTTTCGTTATACCCGGGTGCATTGGAACAAACGCGGTATTGAGAAATATCTGCTTCTAAAACCAAAACGGAGCTACCTAACAGAACGGTCTTCAATGTGTGCATTCAACTTACGGAGTTAAACTGATGTGTGTTTGCAGGAGTTTCTAAACCCTTTCTGTGAAGAAGTGGAAAACGCATTTTCCCAACCAAATCCAGGCATTCAAGAAATAGCTGGAAATCTCCGTCTAAAACACAAAAAGAACGTATCTTGCAAACTGCTCTGCTGGGTGTTCGCTCAGCTAAGGGAGTTGAATCCGCCTTCAGAATCAGAGAGTGAGAAGCACGGTTCTTCCAGGAGCTGGGTTTGGTAATACCCGGGTGAATTGGAACAAACGCGGTATTGAGAAATATCTGCTTCTAAAACCAAAACGGAGCTACCTAACAGAACGGTCTTCAATGTGTGCATTCAACTTACGGAGTTCAACTGATGTGTGTTTGCAGGAGTTTCTAAACCCTTTCTGTGAAGAAGTGGAAAACGCATTTTCCCAGCCAAATCCAGGCATTCAAGAAATAGCTGGAAATCTCCGTCTAAAACACAAAAAGAACGTATCTTGCAAACTGCTCTGCTGGGTGTTCGCTCAGCTAAGGGAGTTGAATCCGCCTTCAGAATCAGAGAGTGAGAAGCACGGTTCTTCCAGGAGCTGGGTTTCGTTATACCCGGGTGAATTGGAACAAACGCGGTATTGAGAAATATCTGCTTCTAAAACCAAAACGGAGCTACCTAACAGAACGGTCTTCAATGTGTGCATTCAACTTACGGAGTTCAACTGATGTGTGTTTGCAGGAGTTTCTAAACCCTTTCTGTGAAGAAGTGGAAAACGCATTTTCCCAGCCAAATCCAGGCATTCAAGAAATAGCTGGAAATCTCCGTCTAAAACACAAAAAGAACGTATCTTGCAAACTGCTCTGCTGGGTGTTCGCTCAGCTAAGGGAGTTGAATCCGCCTTCAGAATCAGAGAGTGAGAAGCACGGTTCTTCCAGGAGCTGGGTTTCGTTATACCCGGGTGAATTGGAACAAACGCGGTATTGAGAAATATCTGCTTCTAAAACCAAAACGGAGCTACCTAACAGAACGGTCTTCAATGTGTGCATTCAACTTACGGAGTTCAACTGATGTGTGTTTGCAGGAGTTTCTAAACCCTTTCTGTGAAGAAGTGGAAAACGCATTTTCCCAGCCAAATCCAGGCATTCAAGAAATAGCTGGAAATCTCCGTCTAAAACACAAAAAGAACGTATCTTGCAAACTGCTCTGCTGGGTGTTCGCTCAGCTAAGAAAGTTGAATCCGCCTTCAGAATCACAGAGTGAGAAGCACGGTTCTTCCAGGAGCTGGGTTTCGTAATACCCGGGTGAATTGGAACAAACGCGGTATTGAGAAATATCTGCTTCTAAAACCAAAACGGAGCTACCTAACAGAACGGTCTTCAATGTGTGCATTCAACTTACGGAGTTAAACTGATGTGTGTTTGCAGGAGTTTCTAAACCCTTTCTGTGAAGAAGTGGAAAACGCATTTTCCCAGCCAAATCCAGGCATTCAAGAAATAGCTGGAAATCTCCGTCTAAAACACAAAAAGAACGTATCTTGCAAACTGCTCTGCTGGGTGTTCGCTCAGCTAAGGGAGTTGAATCCGCCTTCAGAATCAGAGAGTGAGAAGCACGGTTCTTCCAGGAGCTGGGTTTCGTTATACCCGGGTGCATTGGAACAAACGCGGTATTGAGAAATATCTGCTTCTAAAACCAAAACGGAGCTACCTAACAGAACGGTCTTCAATGTGTGCATTCAACTTACGGAGTTCAACTGATGTGTGTTTGCAGGAGTTTCTAAACCCTTTCTGTGAAGAAGTGGAAAACGCATTTTCCCAGCCAAATCCAGGCATTCAAGAAATAGCTGGAAATCTCCGTCTAAAACACAAAAAGAACGTATCTTGCAAACTGCTCTGCTGGGTGTTCGCTCAGCTAAGGGAGTTGAATCCGCCTTCAGAATCAGAGAGTGAGAAGCACGGTTCTTCCAGGAGCTGGGTTTGGTAATACCCGGGTGAATTGGAACAAACGCGGTATTGAGAAATATCTGCTTCTAAAACCAAAACGGAGCTACCTAACAGAACGGTCTTCAATGTGTGCATTCAACTTACGGAGTTCAACTGATGTGTGTTTGCAGGAGTTTCTAAACCCTTTCTGTGAAGAAGTGGAAAACGCATTTTCCCAGCCAAATCCAGGCATTCAAGAAATAGCTGGAAATCTCCGTCTAAAACACAAAAAGAACGTATCTTGCAAACTGCTCTGCTGGGTGTTCGCTCAGCTAAGGGAGTTGAATCCGCCTTCAGAATCAGAGAGTGAGAAGCACGGTTCTTCCAGGAGCTGGGTTTCGTTATACCCGGGTGCATTGGAACAAACGCGGTATTGAGAAATATCTGCTTCTAAAACCAAAACGGAGCTACCTAACAGAACGGTCTTCAATGTGTGCATTCAACTTACGGAGTTAAACTGATGTGTGTTTGCAGGAGTTTCTAAACCCTTTCTGTGAAGAAGTGGAAAACGCATTTTCCCAGCCAAATCCAGGCATTCAAGAAATAGCTGGAAATCTCCGCCTAAAACACAAAAAGAACGTATCTTGCAAACTGCTCTGCTGGGTGTTCGCTCAGCTAAGGGAGTTGAATCCGCCTTCAGAATCAGAGAGTGAGAAGCACGGTTCTTCCAGGAGCTGGGTTTCGTTATACCCGGGTGAATTGGAACAAACGCGGTATTGAGAAATATCTGCTTCTAAAACCAAAACGGAGCTACCTAACAGAACGGTCTTCAATGTGTGCATTCAACTTACGGAGTTAAACTGATGTGTGTTTGCAGGAGTTTCTAAACCCTTTCTGTGAAGAAGTGGAAAACGCATATTCCCAGCAAAATCCAGGCATTCAAGAAATAGCTGGAAATCTCCGTCTAAAACACAAAAAGAACATATCTGGCAAACTGCTCTGCTGGGTGTTCGCTCAGCTAAGGGAGTTGAATCCGCCTTCAGAATCAGAGAGTGAGAAGCACGGTTCTTCCAGGAGCTGGGTTTGGTAATACCCGGGTGAATTGGAACAAACGCGGTATTGAGAAATATCTGCTTCTAAAACCAAAACGGAGCTACCTAACAGAACGGTCTTCAATGTGTGCATTCAACTTACGGAGTTAAACTGATGTGTGTTTGCAGGAGTTTCTAAACCCTTTCTGTGAAGAAGTGGAAAACGCATTTTCCCAGCCAAATCCAGGCATTCAAGAAATAGCTGGAAATCTCCGTCTAAAACACAAAAAGAACGTATCTTGCAAACTGCTCTGCTGGGTGTTCGCTCAGCTAAGGGAGTTGAATCCGCCTTCAGAATCAGAGAGTGAGAAGCACGGTTCTTCCAGGAGCTGGGTTTCGTTATACCCGGGTGAATTGGAACAAACGCGGTATTGAGAAATATCTGCTTCTAAAACCAAAACGGAGCTACCTAACAGAACGGTCTTCAATGTTTGCATTCAACTTACGGAGTTCAACTGATGTGTGTTTGCAGGAGTTTCTAAACCCTTTCTGTGAAGAAGTGGAAAACGCATTTTCCCAGCCAAATCCAGGCATTCAAGAAATAGCTGGAAATCTCCGTCTAAAACACAAAAAGAACGTATCTTGCAAACTGCTCTGCTGGGTGTTCGCTCAGCTAAGAAAGTTGAATCCGCCTTCAGAATCACAGAGTGAGAAGCACGGTTCTTCCAGGAGCTGGGTTTCGTAATACCCGGGTGAATTGGAACAAACGCGGTATTGAGAAATATCTGCTTCTAAAACCAAAACGGAGCTACCTAACAGAACGGTCTTCAATGTGTGCATTCAACTTACGGAGTTAAACTGATGTGTGTTTGCAGGAGTTTCTAAACCCTTTCTGTGAAGAAGTGGAAAACGCATATTCCCAGCAAAATCCAGGCATTCAAGAAATAGCTGGAAATCTCCGTCTAAAACACAAAAAGAACATATCTGGCAAACTGCTCTGCTGGGTGTTCGCTCAGCTAAGGGAGTTGAATCCGCCTTCAGAATCAGAGAGTGAGAAGCACGGTTCTTCCAGGAGCTGGGTTTGGTAATACCCGGGTGAATTGGAACAAACGCGGTATTGAGAAATATCTGCTTCTAAAACCAAAACGGAGCTACCTAACAGAACGGTCTTCAATGTGTGCATTCAACTTACGGAGTTAAACTGATGTGTGTTTGCAGGAGTTTCTAAACCCTTTCTGTGAAGAAGTGGAAAACGCATTTTCCCAGCCAAATCCAGGCATTCAAGAAATAGCTGGAAATCTCCGTCTAAAACACAAAAAGAACGTATCTTGCAAACTGCTCTGCTGGGTGTTCGCTCAGCTAAGGGAGTTGAATCCGCCTTCAGAATCAGAGAGTGAGAAGCACGGTTCTTCCAGGAGCTGGGTTTCGTTATACCCGGGTGAATTGGAACAAACGCGGTATTGAGAAATATCTGCTTCTAAAACCAAAACGGAGCTACCTAACAGAACGGTCTTCAATGTTTGCATTCAACTTACGGAGTTAAAGTGATGTGTGTTTGCAGGAGTTTCTAAACCCTTTCTGTGAAGAAGTGGAAAACGCATTTTCCCAGCCAAATCCAGGCATTCAAGAAATAGCTGGAAATCTCCGTCTAAAACACAAAAAGAACGTATCTTGCAAACTGCTCTGCTGGGTGTTCGCTCAGCTAAGGGAGTTGAATCCGCCTTCAGAATCAGAGAGTGAGAAGCACGGTTCTTCCAGGAGCTGGGTTTCGTTATACCCGGGTGAATTGGAACAAACGCGGTATTGAGAAATATCTGCTTCTAAAACCAAAACGGAGCTACCTAACAGAACGGTCTTCAATGTGTGCATTCAACTTACGGAGTTCAACTGATGTGTGTTTGCAGGAGTTTCTAAACCCTTTCTGTGAAGAAGTGGAAAACGCATTTTCCCAGCCAAATCCAGGCATTCAAGAAATAGCTGGAAATCTCCGTCTAAAACACAAAAAGAACGTATCTTGCAAACTGCTCTGCTGGGTGTTCGCTCAGCTAAGGGAGTTGAATCCGCCTTCAGAATCAGAGAGTGAGAAGCACGGTTCTTCCAGGAGCTGGGTTTCGTAATACCCGGGTGAATTGGAACAAACGCGGTATTGAGAAATATCTGCTTCTAAAACCAAAACGGAGCTACCTAACAGAACGGTCTTCAATGTGTGCATTCAACTTACGGAGTTAAACTGATGTGTGTTTGCAGGAGTTTCTAAACCCTTTCTGTGAAGAAGTGGAAAACGCATTTTCCCAGCCAAATCCAGGCATTCAAGAAATAGCTGGAAATCTCCGTCTAAAACACAAAAAGAACGTATCTTGCAAACTGCTCTGCTGGGTGTTCGCTCAGCTAAGGGAGTTGAATCCGCCTTCAGAATCAGAGAGTGAGAAGCACGGTTCTTCCAGGAGCTGGGTTTCGTTATACCCGGGTGCATTGGAACAAACGCGGTATTGAGAAATATCTGCTTCTAAAACCAAAACGGAGCTACCTAACAGAACGGTCTTCAATGTGTGCATTCAACTTACGGAGTTCAACTGATGTGTGTTTGCAGGAGTTTCTAAACCCTTTCTGTGAAGAAGTGGAAAACGCATTTTCCCAGCCAAATCCAGGCATTCAAGAAATAGCTGGAAATCTCCGTCTAAAACACAAAAAGAACGTATCTTGCAAACTGCTCTGCTGGGTGTTCGCTCAGCTAAGGGAGTTGAATCCGCCTTCAGAATCACAGAGTGAGAAGCACGGTTCTTCCAGGAGCTGGGTTTCGTAATACCCGGGTGAATTGGAACAAACGCGGTATTGAGAAATATCTGCTTCTAAAACCAAAACGGAGCTACCTAACAGAACGGTCTTCAATGTGTGCATTCAACTTACGGAGTTAAACTGATGTGTGTTTGCAGGAGTTTCTAAACCCTTTCTGTGAAGAAGTGGAAAACGCATTTTCCCAGCCAAATCCAGGCATTCAAGAAATAGCTGGAAATCTCCGTCTAAAACACAAAAAGAACGTATCTTGCAAACTGCTCTGCTGGGTGTTCGCTCAGCTAAGGGAGTTGAATCCGCCTTCAGAATCAGAGAGTGAGAAGCACGGTTCTTCCAGGAGCTGGGTTTCGTTATACCCGGGTGCATTGGAACAAACGCGGTATTGAGAAATATCTGCTTCTAAAACCAAAACGGAGCTACCTAACAGAACGGTCTTCAATGTGTGCATTCAACTTACGGAGTTAAAGTGATGTGTGTTTGCAGGAGTTTCTAAACCCTTTCTGTGAAGAAGTGGAAAACGCATTTTCCCAGCCAAATCCAGGCATTCAAGAAATAGCTGGAAATCTCCGTCTAAAACACAAAAAGAACGTATCTTGCAAACTGCTCTGCTGGGTGTTCGCTCAGCTAAGGGAGTTGAATCCGCCTTCAGAATCAGAGAGTGAGAAGCACGGTTCTTCCAGGAGCTGGGTTTCGTTATACCCGGGTGAATTGGAACAAACGCGGTATTGAGAAATATCTGCTTCTAAAACCAAAACGGAGCTACCTAACAGAACGGTCTTCAATGTGTGCATTCAACTTACGGAGTTAAACTGATGTGTGTTTGCAGGAGTTTCTAAACCCTTTCTGTGAAGAAGTGGAAAACGCATTTTCCCAGCCAAATCCAGGCATTCAAGAAATAGCTGGAAATCTCCGTCTAAAACACAAAAAGAACGTATCTTGCAAACTGCTCTGCTGGGTGTTCGCTCAGCTAAGAAAGTTGAATCCGCCTTCAGAATCACAGAGTGAGAAGCACTGTTCTTCCAGGAGCTGGGTTTCGTAATACCCGGGTGAATTGGAACAAACGCGGTATTGAGAAATATCTGCTTCTAAAACCAAAACGGAGCTACCTAACAGAACGGTCTTCAATGTGTGCATTCAACTTACGGAGTTAAACTGATGTGTGTTTGCAGGAGTTTCTAAACCCTTTCTGTGAAGAAGTGGAAAACGCATTTTCCCAGCCAAATCCAGGCATTCAAGAAATAGCTGGAAATCTCCGTCTAAAACACAAAAAGAACGTATCTTGCAAACTGCTCTGCTGGGTGTTCGCTCAGCTAAGGGAGTTGAATCCGCCTTCAGAATCAGAGAGTGAGAAGCACGGTTCTTCCAGGAGCTGGGTTTCGTTATACCCGGGTGCATTGGAACAAACGCGGTATTGAGAAATATCTGCTTCTAAAACCAAAACGGAGCTACCTAACAGAACGGTCTTCAATGTGTGCATTCAACTTACGGAGTTAAACTGATGTGTGTTTGCAGGAGTTTCTAAACCCTTTCTGTGAAGAAGTGGAAAACGCATTTTCCCAGCCAAATCCAGGCATTCAAGAAATAGCTGGAAATCTCCGTCTAAAACACAAAAAGAACGTATCTTGCAAACTGCTCTGCTGGGTGTTCGCTCAGCTAAGGGAGTTGAATCCGCCTTCAGAATCAGAGAGTGAGAAGCACGGTTCTTCCAGGAGCTGGGTTTGGTAATACCCGGGTGAATTGGAACAAACGCGGTATTGAGAAATATCTGCTTCTAAAACCAAAACGGAGCTACCTAACAGAACGGTCTTCAATGTGTGCATTCAACTTACGGAGTTCAACTGATGTGTGTTTGCAGGAGTTTCTAAACCCTTTCTGTGAAGAAGTGGAAAACGCATTTTCCCAGCCAAATCCAGGCATTCAAGAAATAGCTGGAAATCTCCGTCTAAAACACGAAAAGAACGTATCTTGCAAACTGCTCTGCTGGGTGTTCGCTCAGCTAAGGGAGTTGAATCCGCCTTCAGAATCAGAGAGTGAGAAGCACGGTTCTTCCAGGAGCTGGGTTTCGTTATACCCGGGTGCATTGGAACAAACGCGGTATTGAGAAATATCTGCTTCTAAAACCAAAACGGAGCTACCTAACAGAACGGTCTTCAATGTGTGCATTCAACTTACGGAGTTAAACTGATGTGTGTTTGCAGGAGTTTCTAAACCCTTTCTGTGAAGAAGTGGAAAACGCATTTTCCCAGCCAAATCCAGGCATTCAAGAAATAGCTGGAAATCTCCGTCTAAAACACAAAAAGAACGTATCTTGCAAACTGCTCTGCTGGGTGTTCGCTCAGCTAAGGGAGTTGAATCCGCCTTCAGAATCAGAGAGTGAGAAGCACGGTTCTTCCAGGAGCTGGGTTTCGTTATACCCGGGTGAATTGGAACAAACGCGGTATTGAGAAATATCTGCTTCTAAAACCAAAACGGAGCTACCTAACAGAACGGTCTTCAATGTGTGCATTCAACTTACGGAGTTAAACTGATGTGTGTTTGCAGGAGTTTCTAAACCCTTTCTGTGAAGAAGTGGAAAACGCATATTCCCAGCAAAATCCAGGCATTCAAGAAATAGCTGGAAATCTCCGTCTAAAACACAAAAAGAACATATCTGGCAAACTGCTCTGCTGGGTGTTCGCTCAGCTAAGGGAGTTGAATCCGCCTTCAGAATCAGAGAGTGAGAAGCACGGTTCTTCCAGGAGCTGGGTTTGGTAATACCCGGGTGAATTGGAACAAACGCGGTATTGAGAAATATCTGCTTCTAAAACCAAAACGGAGCTACCTAACAGAACGGTCTTCAATGTGTGCATTCAACTTACGGAGTTAAACTGATGTGTGTTTGCAGGAGTTTCTAAACCCTTTCTGTGAAGAAGTGGAAAACGCATTTTCCCAGCCAAATCCAGGCATTCAAGAAATAGCTGGAAATCTCCGTCTAAAACACAAAAAGAACGTATCTTGCAAACTACTCTGCTGGGTGTTCGCTCAGCTAAGGGAGTTGAATCCGCCTTCAGAATCAGAGAGTGAGAAGCACGGTTCTTCCAGGAGCTGGGTTTCGTTATACCCGGGTGAATTGGAACAAACGCGGTATTGAGAAATATCTGCTTCTAAAACCAAAACGGAGCTACCTAACAGAACGGTCTTCAATGTGTGCATTCAACTTACGGAGTTAAACTGATGTGTGTTTGCAGGAGTTTCTAAACCCTCTCTGTGAAGAAGTGGAAAACGCATTTTCCCAGCCAAATCCAGGCATTCAAGAAATAGCTGGAAATCTCCGTCTAAAACACAAAAAGAACGTATCTTGCAAACTGCTCTGCTGGGTGTTCGCTCAGCTAAGGGAGTTGAATCCGCCTTCAGAATCAGAGAGTGAGAAGCACGGTTCTTCCAGGAGCTGGGTTTCGTTATACCCGGGTGAATTGGAACAAACGCGGTATTGAGAAATATCTGCTTCTAAAACCAAAACGGAGCTACCTAACAGAACGGTCTTCAATGTGTGCATTCAACTTACGGAGTTAAACTGATGTGTGTTTGCAGGAGTTTCTAAACCCTTTCTGTGAAGAAGTGGAAAACGCATTTTCCCAGCCAAATCCAGGCATTCAAGAAATAGCTGGAAATCTCCGTCTAAAACACAAAAAGAACGTATCTTGCAAACTGCTCTGCTGGGTGTTCGCTCAGCTAAGGGAGTTGAATCCGCCTTCAGAATCAGAGAGTGAGAAGCACGGTTCTTCCAGGAGCTGGGTTTCGTTATACCCGGGTGAATTGGAACAAACGCGGTATTGAGAAATATCTGCTTCTAAAACCAAAACGGAGCTACCTAACAGAACGGTCTTCAATGTGTGCATTCAACTTACGGAGTTAAACTGATGTGTGTTTGCAGGAGTTTCTAAACCCTTTCTGTGAAGAAGTGGAAAACGCATTTTCCCAGCCAAATCCAGGCATTCAAGAAATAGCTGGAAATCTCCGTCTAAAACACAAAAAGAACGTATCTTGCAAACTGCTCTGCTGGGTGTTCGCTCAGCTAAGAAAGTTGAATCCGCCTTCAGAATCACAGAGTGAGAAGCACGGTTCTTCCAGGAGCTGGGTTTCGTTATACCCGGGTGAATTGGAACAAACGCGGTATTGAGAAATATCTGCTTCTAAAACCAAAACGGAGCTACCTAACAGAACGGTCTTCAATGTGTGCATTCAACTTACGGAGTTAAAGTGATGTGTGTTTGCAGGAGTTTCTAAACCCTTCCTGTGAAGAAGTGGAAAACGCATTTTCCCAGCCAAATCCAGGCATTCAAGAAATAGCTGGAAATCTCCGTCTAAAACACAAAAAGAACGTATCTTGCAAACTGCTCTGCTGGGTGTTCGCTCAGCTAAGGGAGTTGAATCCGCCTTCAGAATCAGAGAGTGAGAAGCACGGTTCTTCCAGGAGCTGGGTTTCGTAATACCCGGGTGAATTGGAACAAACGCGGTATTGAGAAATATCTGCTTCTAAAACCAAAACGGAGCTACCTAATAGAACGGTCTTCAATGTGTGCATTCAACTTACGGAGTTAAACTGATGTGTGTTTGCAGGAGTTTCTAAACCCTTTCTGTGAAGAAGTGGAAAACGCATTTTCCCAGCCAAATCCAGGCATTCAAGAAATAGCTGGAAATCTCCGTCTAAAACACAAAAAGAACGTATCTTGCAAACTGCTCTGCTGGGTGTTCGCTCAGCTAAGAAAGTTGAATCCGCCTTCAGAATCACAGAGTGAGAAGCACGGTTCTTCCAGGAGCTGGGTTTCGTTATACCCGGGTGAATTGGAACAAACGCGGTATTGAGAAATATCTGCTTCTAAAACCAAAACGGAGCTACCTAACAGAACGGTCTTCAATGTGTGCATTCAACTTACGGAGTTAAAGTGATGTGTGTTTGCAGGAGTTTCTAAACCCTTCCTGTGAAGAAGTGGAAAACGCATTTTCCCAGCCAAATCCAGGCATTCAAGAAATAGCTGGAAATCTCCGTCTAAAACACAAAAAGAACGTATCTTGCAAACTGCTCTGCTGGGTGTTCGCTCAGCTAAGGGAGTTGAATCCGCCTTCAGAATCAGAGAGTGAGAAGCACGGTTCTTCCAGGAGCTGGGTTTCGTAATACCCGGGTGAATTGGAACAAACGCGGTATTGAGAAATATCTGCTTCTAAAACCAAAACGGAGCTACCTAATAGAACGGTCTTCAATGTGTGCATTCAACTTACGGAGTTAAACTGATGTGTGTTTGCAGGAGTTTCTAAACCCTTTCTGTGAAGAAGTGGAAAACGCATTTTCCCAGCCAAATCCAGGCATTCAAGAAATAGCTGGAAATCTCCGTCTAAAACACAAAAAGAACGTATCTTGCAAACTGCTCTGCTGGGTGTTCGCTCAGCTAAGGGAGTTGAATCCGCCTTCAGAATCAGAGAGTGAGAAGCACGGTTCTTCCAGGAGCTGGGTTTCGTAATACCCGGGTGAATTGGAACAAACGCGGTATTGAGAAATATCTGCTTCTAAAACCAAAACGGAGCTACCTAACAGAACGGTCTTCAATGTGTGCATTCAACTTACGGAGTTAAACTGATGTGTGTTTGCAGGAGTTTCTAAACCCTTTCTGTGAAGAAGTGGAAAACGCATTTTCCCAGCCAAATCCAGGCATTCAAGAAATAGCTGGAAATCTCCGTCTAAAACACAAAAAGAACGTATCTTGCAAACTGCTCTGCTGGGTGTTCGCTCAGCTAAGGGAGTTGAATCCGCCTTCAGAATCAGAGAGTGAGAAGCACGGTTCTTCCAGGAGCTGGGTTTCGTTATACCCGGGTGAATTGGAACAAACGCGGTATTGAGAAATATCTGCTTCTAAAACCAAAACGGAGCTACCTAACAGAACGGTCTTCAATGTTTGCATTCAACTTACGGAGTTAAAGTGATGTGTGTTTGCAGGAGTTTCTAAACCCTTTCTGTGAAGAAGTGGAAAACGCATTTTCCCAGCCAAATCCAGGCATTCAAGAAATAGCAGGAAATCTCCGTCTAAAACACAAAAAGAACGTATCTTGCAAACTGCTCTGCTGGGTGTTCGCTCAGCTAAGGGAGTTGAATCCGCCTTCAGAATCAGAGAGTGAGAAGCACGGTTCTTCCAGGAGCTGGGTTTCGTTATACCCGGGTGAATTGGAACAAACGCGGTATTGAGAAATATCTGCTTCTAAAACCAAAACGGAGCTACCTAACAGAACGGTCTTCAATGTGTGCATTCAACTTACGGAGTTAAACTGATGTGTGTTTGCAGGAGTTTCTAAACCCTTTCTGTGAAGAAGTGGAAAACGCATTTTCCCAGCCAAATCCAGGCATTCAAGAAATAGCTGGAAATCTCCGTCTAAAACACAAAAAGAACGTATCTTGCAAACTGCTCTGCTGGGTGTTCGCTCAGCTAAGGGAGTTGAATCCGCCTTCAGAATCAGAGAGTGAGAAGCACGGTTCTTCCAGGAGCTGGGTTTCGTTATACCCGGGTGAATTGGAACAAACGCGGTATTGAGAAATATCTGCTTCTAAAACCAAAACGGAGCTACCTAATAGAACGGTCTTCAATGTGTGCATTCAACTTACGGAGTTCAACTGATGTGTGTTTGCAGGAGTTTCTAAACCCTTTCTGTGAAGAAGTGGAAAACGCATTTTCCCAGCCAAATCCAGGCATTCAAGAAATAGCTGGAAATCTCCGTCTAAAACACAAAAAGAACGTATCTTGCAAACTGCTCTGCTGGGTGTTCGCTCAGCTAAGGGAGTTGAATCCGCCTTCAGAATCAGAGAGTGAGAAGCACGGTTCTTCCAGGAGCTGGGTTTCGTTATACCCGGGTGAATTGGAACAAACGCGGTATTGAGAAATATCTGCTTCTAAAACCAAAACGGAGCTACCTAACAGAACGGTCTTCAATGTGTGCATTCAACTTACGGAGTTAAACTGATGTGTGTTTGCAGGAGTTTCTAAACCCTTTCTGTGAAGAAGTGGAAAACGCATTTTCCCGGCCAAATCCAGGCATTCAAGAAATAGCTGGAAATCTCCGTCTAAAACACAAAAAGAACGTATCTTGCAAACTGCTCTGCTGGGTGTTCGCTCAGCTAAGAAAGTTGAATCCGCCTTCAGAATCACAGAGTGAGAAGCACGGTTCTTCCAGGAGCTGGGTTTCGTTATACCCGGGTGAATTGGAACAAACGCGGTATTGAGAAATATCTGCTTCTAAAACCAAAACGGAGCTACCTAACAGAACGGTCTTCAATGTGTGCATTCAACTTACGGAGTTAAAGTGATGTGTGTTTGCAGGAGTTTCTAAACCCTTCCTGTGAAGAAGTGGAAAACGCATTTTCCCAGCCAAATCCAGGCATTCAAGAAATAGCTGGAAATCTCCGTCTAAAACACAAAAAGAACGTATCTTGCAAACTGCTCTGCTGGGTGTTCGCTCAGCTAAGGGAGTTGAATCCGCCTTCAGAATCAGAGAGTGAGAAGCACGGTTCTTCCAGGAGCTGGGTTTCGTAATACCCGGGTGAATTGGAACAAACGCGGTATTGAGAAATATCTGCTTCTAAAACCAAAACGGAGCTACCTAATAGAACGGTCTTCAATGTGTGCATTCAACTTACGGAGTTAAACTGATGTGTGTTTGCAGGAGTTTCTAAACCCTTTCTGTGAAGAAGTGGAAAACGCATTTTCCCAGCCAAATCCAGGCATTCAAGAAATAGCTGGAAATCTCCGTCTAAAACACAAAAAGAACGTATCTTGCAAACTGCTCTGCTGGGTGTTCGCTCAGCTAAGAAAGTTGAATCCGCCTTCAGAATCACAGAGTGAGAAGCACGGTTCTTCCAGGAGCTGGGTTTCGTTATACCCGGGTGAATTGGAACAAACGCGGTATTGAGAAATATCTGCTTCTAAAACCAAAACGGAGCTACCTAACAGAACGGTCTTCAATGTGTGCATTCAACTTACGGAGTTAAAGTGATGTGTGTTTGCAGGAGTTTCTAAACCCTTCCTGTGAAGAAGTGGAAAACGCATTTTCCCAGCCAAATCCAGGCATTCAAGAAATAGCTGGAAATCTCCGTCTAAAACACAAAAAGAACGTATCTTGCAAACTGCTCTGCTGGGTGTTCGCTCAGCTAAGGGAGTTGAATCCGCCTTCAGAATCAGAGAGTGAGAAGCACGGTTCTTCCAGGAGCTGGGTTTCGTAATACCCGGGTGAATTGGAACAAACGCGGTATTGAGAAATATCTGCTTCTAAAACCAAAACGGAGCTACCTAATAGAACGGTCTTCAATGTGTGCATTCAACTTACGGAGTTAAACTGATGTGTGTTTGCAGGAGTTTCTAAACCCTTTCTGTGAAGAAGTGGAAAACGCATTTTCCCAGCCAAATCCAGGCATTCAAGAAATAGCTGGAAATCTCCGTCTAAAACACAAAAAGAACGTATCTTGCAAACTGCTCTGCTGGGTGTTCGCTCAGCTAAGGGAGTTGAATCCGCCTTCAGAATCAGAGAGTGAGAAGCACGGTTCTTCCAGGAGCTGGGTTTCGTAATACCCGGGTGAATTGGAACAAACGCGGTATTGAGAAATATCTGCTTCTAAAACCAAAACGGAGCTACCTAACAGAACGGTCTTCAATGTGTGCATTCAACTTACGGAGTTAAACTGATGTGTGTTTGCAGGAGTTTCTAAACCCTTTCTGTGAAGAAGTGGAAAACGCATTTTCCCAGCCAAATCCAGGCATTCAAGAAATAGCTGGAAATCTCCGTCTAAAACACAAAAAGAACGTATCTTGCAAACTGCTCTGCTGGGTGTTCGCTCAGCTAAGGGAGTTGAATCCGCCTTCAGAATCAGAGAGTGAGAAGCACGGTTCTTCCAGGAGCTGGGTTTCGTTATACCCGGGTGAATTGGAACAAACGCGGTATTGAGAAATATCTGCTTCTAAAACCAAAACGGAGCTACCTAACAGAACGGTCTTCAATGTGTGCATTCAACTTACGGAGTTCAACTGATGTGTGTTTGCAGGAGTTTCTAAACCCTTTCTGTGAAGAAGTGGAAAACGCATTTTCCCAGCCAAATCCAGGCATTCAAGAAATAGCTGGAAATCTCCGTCTAAAACACAAAAAGAACGTATCTTGCAAACTGCTCTGCTGGGTGTTCGCTCAGCTAAGGGAGTTGAATCCGCCTTCAGAATCAGAGAGTGAGAAGCACGGTTCTTCCAGGAGCTGGGTTTCGTTATACCCGGGTGAATTGGAACAAACGCGGTATTGAGAAATATCTGCTTCTAAAACCAAAACGGAGCTACCTAACAGAACGGTCTTCAATGTGTGCATTCAACTTACGGAGTTAAACTGATGTGTGTTTGCAGGAGTTTCTAAACCCTTTCTGTGAAGAAGTGGAAAACGCATTTTCCCAGCCAAATCCAGGCATTCAAGAAATAGCTGGAAATCTCCGTCTAAAACACAAAAAGAACGTATCTTGCAAACTGCTCTGCTGGGTGTTCGCTCAGCTAAGGGAGTTGAATCCGCCTTCAGAATCAGAGAGTGAGAAGCACGGTTCTTCCAGGAGCTGGGTTTCGTTATACCCGGGTGAATTGGAACAAACGCGGTATTGAGAAATATCTGCTTCTAAAACCAAAACGGAGCTACCTAACAGAACGGTCTTCAATGTGTGCATTCAACTTACGGAGTTCAACTGATGTGTGTTTGCAGGAGTTTCTAAACCCTTTCTGTGAAGAAGTGGAAAACGCATTTTCCCAGCCAAATCCAGGCATTCAAGAAATAGCTGGAAATCTCCGTCTAAAACACAAAAAGAACGTATCTTGCAAACTGCTCTGCTGGGTGTTCGCTCAGCTAAGAAAGTTGAATCCGCCTTCAGAATCACAGAGTGAGAAGCACGGTTCTTCCAGGAGCTGGGTTTCGTTATACCCGGGTGAATTGGAACAAACGCGGTATTGAGAAATATCTGCTTCTAAAACCAAAACGGAGCTACCTAACAGAACGGTCTTCAATGTGTGCATTCAACTTACGGAGTTAAAGTGATGTGTGTTTGCAGGAGTTTCTAAACCCTTCCTGTGAAGAAGTGGAAAACGCATTTTCCCAGCCAAATCCAGGCATTCAAGAAATAGCTGGAAATCTCCGTCTAAAACACAAAAAGAACGTATCTTGCAAACTGCTCTGCTGGGTGTTCGCTCAGCTAAGGGAGTTGAATCCGCCTTCAGAATCAGAGAGTGAGAAGCACGGTTCTTCCAGGAGCTGGGTTTCGTAATACCCGGGTGAATTGGAACAAACGCGGTATTGAGAAATATCTGCTTCTAAAACCAAAACGGAGCTACCTAATAGAACGGTCTTCAATGTGTGCATTCAGCTTACGGAGTTAAACTGATGTGTGTTTGCAGGAGTTTCTAAACCCTTTCTGTGAAGAAGTGGAAAACGCATTTTCCCAGCCAAATCCAGGCATTCAAGAAATAGCTGGAAATCTCCGTCTAAAACACAAAAAGAACGTATCTTGCAAACTGCTCTGCTGGGTGTTCGCTCAGCTAAGGGAGTTGAATCCGCCTTCAGAATCAGAGAGTGAGAAGCACGGTTCTTCCAGGAGCTGGGTTTCGTTATACCCGGGTGAATTGGAACAAACGCGGTATTGAGAAATATCTGCTTCTAAAACCAAAACGGAGCTACCTAACAGAACGGTCTTCAATGTGTGCATTCAACTTACGGAGTTAAACTGATGTGTGTTTGCAGGAGTTTCTAAACCCTTTCTGTGAAGAAGTGGAAAACGCATTTTCCCAGCCAAATCCAGGCATTCAAGAAATAGCTGGAAATCTCCGTCTAAAACACAAAAAGAACGTATCTTGCAAACTGCTCTGCTGGGTGTTCGCTCAGCTAAGGGAGTTGAATCCGCCTTCAGAATCAGAGAGTGAGAAGCACGGTTCTTCCAGGAGCTGGGTTTCGTTATACCCGGGTGAATTGGAACAAACGCGGTATTGAGAAATATCTGCTTCTAAAACCAAAACGGAGCTACCTAACAGAACGGTCTTCAATGTGTGCATTCAACTTACGGAGTTAAACTGATGTGTGTTTGCAGGAGTTTCTAAACCCTTTCTGTGAAGAAGTGGAAAACGCATTTTCCCAGCCAAATCCAGGCATTCAAGAAATAGCTGGAAATCTCCGTCTAAAACACAAAAAGAACGTATCTTGCAAACTGCTCTGCTGGGTGTTCGCTCAGCTAAGGGAGTTGAATCCGCCTTCAGAATCAGAGAGTGAGAAGCACGGTTCTTCCAGGAGCTGGGTTTCGTTATACCCGGGTGAATTGGAACAAACGCGGTATTGAGAAATATCTGCTTCTAAAACCAAAACGGAGCTACCTAACAGAACGGTCTTCAATGTGTGCATTCAACTTACGGAGTTCAACTGATGTGTGTTTGCAGGAGTTTCTAAACCCTTTCTGTGAAGAAGTGGAAAACGCATTTTCCCAGCCAAATCCAGGCATTCAAGAAATAGCTGGAAATCTCCGTCTAAAACACAAAAAGAACGTATCTTGCAAACTGCTCTGCTGGGTGTTCGCTCAGCTAAGAAAGTTGAATCCGCCTTCAGAATCACAGAGTGAGAAGCACGGTTCTTCCAGGAGCTGGGTTTCGTTATACCCGGGTGAATTGGAACAAACGCGGTATTGAGAAATATCTGCTTCTAAAACCAAAACGGAGCTACCTAACAGAACGGTCTTCAATGTGTGCATTCAACTTACGGAGTTAAAGTGATGTGTGTTTGCAGGAGTTTCTAAACCCTTCCTGTGAAGAAGTGGAAAACGCATTTTCCCAGCCAAATCCAGGCATTCAAGAAATAGCTGGAAATCTCCGTCTAAAACACAAAAAGAACGTATCTTGCAAACTGCTCTGCTGGGTGTTCGCTCAGCTAAGGGAGTTGAATCCGCCTTCAGAATCAGAGAGTGAGAAGCACGGTTCTTCCAGGAGCTGGGTTTCGTAATACCCGGGTGAATTGGAACAAACGCGGTATTGAGAAATATCTGCTTCTAAAACCAAAACGGAGCTACCTAATAGAACGGTCTTCAATGTGTGCATTCAACTTACGGAGTTAAACTGATGTGTGTTTGCAGGAGTTTCTAAACCCTTTCTGTGAAGAAGTGGAAAACGCATTTTCCCAGCCAAATCCAGGCATTCAAGAAATAGCTGGAAATCTCCGTCTAAAACACAAAAAGAACGTATCTTGCAAACTGCTCTGCTGGGTGTTCGCTCAGCTAAGGGAGTTGAATCCGCCTTCAGAATCAGAGAGTGAGAAGCACGGTTCTTCCAGGAGCTGGGTTTCGTTATACCCGGGTGAATTGGAACAAACGCGGTATTGAGAAATATCTGCTTCTAAAACCAAAACGGAGCTACCTAACAGAACGGTCTTCAATGTGTGCATTCAACTTACGGAGTTA
Organism: Callithrix jacchus; assembly: GCF_049354715.1. Classification (NCBI taxonomy): domain Eukaryota; kingdom Metazoa; phylum Chordata; class Mammalia; order Primates; family Cebidae; genus Callithrix; species Callithrix jacchus. The sequence goes on from NC_133518.1 coordinate 2,802,341, forward strand.
AACTGATGTGTGTTTGCAGGAGTTTCTAAACCCTTTCTGTGAAGAAGTGGAAAACGCATTTTCCCAGCCAAATCCAGGCATTCAAGAAATAGCTGGAAATCTCCGTCTAAAACACAAAAAGAACGTATCTTGCAAACTGCTCTGCTGGGTGTTCGCTCAGCTAAGGGAGTTGAATCCGCCTTCAGAATCAGAGAGTGAGAAGCACGGTTCTTCCAGGAGCTGGGTTTCGTTATACCCGGGTGAATTGGAACAAACGCGGTATTGAGAAATATCTGCTTCTAAAACCAAAACGGAGCTACCTAACAGAACGGTCTTCAATGTGTGCATTCAACTTACGGAGTTAAACTGATGTGTGTTTGCAGGAGTTTCTAAACCCTTTCTGTGAAGAAGTGGAAAACGCATTTTCCCAGCCAAATCCAGGCATTCAAGAAATAGCTGGAAATCTCCGTCTAAAACACAAAAAGAACGTATCTTGCAAACTGCTCTGCTGGGTGTTCGCTCAGCTAAGGGAGTTGAATCCGCCTTCAGAATCAGAGAGTGAGAAGCACGGTTCTTCCAGGAGCTGGGTTTCGTTATACCCGGGTGAATTGGAACAAACGCGGTATTGAGAAATATCTGCTTCTAAAACCAAAACGGAGCTACCTAACAGAACGGTCTTCAATGTGTGCATTCAACTTACGGAGTTCAACTGATGTGTGTTTGCAGGAGTTTCTAAACCCTTTCTGTGAAGAAGTGGAAAACGCATTTTCCCAGCCAAATCCAGGCATTCAAGAAATAGCTGGAAATCTCCGTCTAAAACACAAAAAGAACGTATCTTGCAAACTGCTCTGCTGGGTGTTCGCTCAGCTAAGAAAGTTGAATCCGCCTTCAGAATCACAGAGTGAGAAGCACGGTTCTTCCAGGAGCTGGGTTTCGTTATACCCGGGTGAATTGGAACAAACGCGGTATTGAGAAATATCTGCTTCTAAAACCAAAACGGAGCTACCTAACAGAACGGTCTTCAATGTGTGCATTCAACTTACGGAGTTAAAGTGATGTGTGTTTGCAGGAGTTTCTAAACCCTTCCTGTGAAGAAGTGGAAAACGCATTTTCCCAGCCAAATCCAGGCATTCAAGAAATAGCTGGAAATCTCCGTCTAAAACACAAAAAGAACGTATCTTGCAAACTGCTCTGCTGGGTGTTCGCTCAGCTAAGGGAGTTGAATCCGCCTTCAGAATCAGAGAGTGAGAAGCACGGTTCTTCCAGGAGCTGGGTTTCGTAATACCCGGGTGAATTGGAACAAACGCGGTATTGAGAAATATCTGCTTCTAAAACCAAAACGGAGCTACCTAATAGAACGGTCTTCAATGTGTGCATTCAACTTACGGAGTTAAACTGATGTGTGTTTGCAGGAGTTTCTAAACCCTTTCTGTGAAGAAGTGGAAAACGCATTTTCCCAGCCAAATCCAGGCATTCAAGAAATAGCTGGAAATCTCCGTCTAAAACACAAAAAGAACGTATCTTGCAAACTGCTCTGCTGGGTGTTCGCTCAGCTAAGGGAGTTGAATCCGCCTTCAGAATCAGAGAGTGAGAAGCACGGTTCTTCCAGGAGCTGGGTTTCGTTATACCCGGGTGAATTGGAACAAACGCGGTATTGAGAAATATCTGCTTCTAAAACCAAAACGGAGCTACCTAACAGAACGGTCTTCAATGTGTGCATTCAACTTACGGAGTTAAACTGATGTGTGTTTGCAGGAGTTTCTAAACCCTTTCTGTGAAGAAGTGGAAAACGCATTTTCCCAGCCAAATCCAGGCATTCAAGAAATAGCTGGAAATCTCCGTCTAAAACACAAAAAGAACGTATCTTGCAAACTGCTCTGCTGGGTGTTCGCTCAGCTAAGGGAGTTGAATCCGCCTTCAGAATCAGAGAGTGAGAAGCACGGTTCTTCCAGGAGCTGGGTTTCGTTATACCCGGGTGAATTGGAACAAACGCGGTATTGAGAAATATCTGCTTCTAAAACCAAAACGGAGCTACCTAACAGAACGGTCTTCAATGTGTGCATTCAACTTACGGAGTTAAACTGATGTGTGTTTGCAGGAGTTTCTAAACCCTTTCTGTGAAGAAGTGGAAAACGCATTTTCCCAGCCAAATCCAGGCATTCAAGAAATAGCTGGAAATCTCCGTCTAAAACACAAAAAGAACGTATCTTGCAAACTGCTCTGCTGGGTGTTCGCTCAGCTAAGGGAGTTGAATCCGCCTTCAGAATCAGAGAGTGAGAAGCACGGTTCTTCCAGGAGCTGGGTTTCGTTATACCCGGGTGAATTGGAACAAACGCGGTATTGAGAAATATCTGCTTCTAAAACCAAAACGGAGCTACCTAACAGAACGGTCTTCAATGTGTGCATTCAACTTACGGAGTTAAACTGATGTGTGTTTGCAGGAGTTTCTAAACCCTTTCTGTGAAGAAGTGGAAAACGCATTTTCCCAGCCAAATCCAGGCATTCAAGAAATAGCTGGAAATCTCCGTCTAAAACACAAAAAGAACGTATCTTGCAAACTGCTCTGCTGGGTGTTCGCTCAGCTAAGGGAGTTGAATCCGCCTTCAGAATCAGAGAGTGAGAAGCACGGTTCTTCCAGGAGCTGGGTTTCGTTATACCCGGGTGAATTGGAACAAACGCGGTATTGAGAAATATCTGCTTCTAAAACCAAAACGGAGCTACCTAACAGAACGGTCTTCAATGTGTGCATTCAACTTACGGAGTTCAACTGATGTGTGTTTGCAGGAGTTTCTAAACCCTTTCTGTGAAGAAGTGGAAAACGCATTTTCCCAGCCAAATCCAGGCATTCAAGAAATAGCTGGAAATCTCCGTCTAAAACACAAAAAGAACGTATCTTGCAAACTGCTCTGCTGGGTGTTCGCTCAGCTAAGAAAGTTGAATCCGCCTTCAGAATCACAGAGTGAGAAGCACGGTTCTTCCAGGAGCTGGGTTTCGTTATACCCGGGTGAATTGGAACAAACGCGGTATTGAGAAATATCTGCTTCTAAAACCAAAACGGAGCTACCTAACAGAACGGTCTTCAATGTGTGCATTCAACTTACGGAGTTAAAGTGATGTGTGTTTGCAGGAGTTTCTAAACCCTTCCTGTGAAGAAGTGGAAAACGCATTTTCCCAGCCAAATCCAGGCATTCAAGAAATAGCTGGAAATCTCCGTCTAAAACACAAAAAGAACGTATCTTGCAAACTGCTCTGCTGGGTGTTCGCTCAGCTAAGGGAGTTGAATCCGCCTTCAGAATCAGAGAGTGAGAAGCACGGTTCTTCCAGGAGCTGGGTTTCGTAATACCCGGGTGAATTGGAACAAACGCGGTATTGAGAAATATCTGCTTCTAAAACCAAAACGGAGCTACCTAATAGAACGGTCTTCAATGTGTGCATTCAACTTACGGAGTTAAACTGATGTGTGTTTGCAGGAGTTTCTAAACCCTTTCTGTGAAGAAGTGGAAAACGCATTTTCCCAGCCAAATCCAGGCATTCAAGAAATAGCTGGAAATCTCCGTCTAAAACACAAAAAGAACGTATCTTGCAAACTGCTCTGCTGGGTGTTCGCTCAGCTAAGGGAGTTGAATCCGCCTTCAGAATCAGAGAGTGAGAAGCACGGTTCTTCCAGGAGCTGGGTTTCGTTATACCCGGGTGAATTGGAACAAACGCGGTATTGAGAAATATCTGCTTCTAAAACCAAAACGGAGCTACCTAACAGAACGGTCTTCAATGTGTGCATTCAACTTACGGAGTTAAACTGATGTGTGTTTGCAGGAGTTTCTAAACCCTTTCTGTGAAGAAGTGGAAAACGCATTTTCCCAGCCAAATCCAGGCATTCAAGAAATAGCTGGAAATCTCCGTCTAAAACACAAAAAGAACGTATCTTGCAAACTGCTCTGCTGGGTGTTCGCTCAGCTAAGGGAGTTGAATCCGCCTTCAGAATCAGAGAGTGAGAAGCACGGTTCTTCCAGGAGCTGGGTTTCGTTATACCCGGGTGAATTGGAACAAACGCGGTATTGAGAAATATCTGCTTCTAAAACCAAAACGGAGCTACCTAACAGAACGGTCTTCAATGTGTGCATTCAACTTACGGAGTTAAACTGATGTGTGTTTGCAGGAGTTTCTAAACCCTTTCTGTGAAGAAGTGGAAAACGCATTTTCCCAGCCAAATCCAGGCATTCAAGAAATAGCTGGAAATCTCCGTCTAAAACACAAAAAGAACGTATCTTGCAAACTGCTCTGCTGGGTGTTCGCTCAGCTAAGGGAGTTGAATCCGCCTTCAGAATCAGAGAGTGAGAAGCACGGTTCTTCCAGGAGCTGGGTTTCGTTATACCCGGGTGAATTGGAACAAACGCGGTATTGAGAAATATCTGCTTCTAAAACCAAAACGGAGCTACCTAACAGAACGGTCTTCAATGTGTGCATTCAACTTACGGAGTTCAACTGATGTGTGTTTGCAGGAGTTTCTAAACCCTTTCTGTGAAGAAGTGGAAAACGCATTTTCCCAGCCAAATCCAGGCATTCAAGAAATAGCTGGAAATCTCCGTCTAAAACACAAAAAGAACGTATCTTGCAAACTGCTCTGCTGGGTGTTCGCTCAGCTAAGAAAGTTGAATCCGCCTTCAGAATCACAGAGTGAGAAGCACGGTTCTTCCAGGAGCTGGGTTTCGTTATACCCGGGTGAATTGGAACAAACGCGGTATTGAGAAATATCTGCTTCTAAAACCAAAACGGAGCTACCTAACAGAACGGTCTTCAATGTGTGCATTCAACTTACGGAGTTAAAGTGATGTGTGTTTGCAGGAGTTTCTAAACCCTTCCTGTGAAGAAGTGGAAAACGCATTTTCCCAGCCAAATCCAGGCATTCAAGAAATAGCTGGAAATCTCCGTCTAAAACACAAAAAGAACGTATCTTGCAAACTGCTCTGCTGGGTGTTCGCTCAGCTAAGGGAGTTGAATCCGCCTTCAGAATCAGAGAGTGAGAAGCACGGTTCTTCCAGGAGCTGGGTTTCGTAATACCCGGGTGAATTGGAACAAACGCGGTATTGAGAAATATCTGCTTCTAAAACCAAAACGGAGCTACCTAACAGAACGGTCTTCAATGTGTGCATTCAACTTACGGAGTTAAACTGATGTGTGTTTGCAGGAGTTTCTAAACCCTTTCTGTGAAGAAGTGGAAAACGCATTTTCCCAGCCAAATCCAGGCATTCAAGAAATAGCTGGAAATCTCCGTCTAAAACACAAAAAGAACGTATCTTGCAAACTGCTCTGCTGGGTGTTCGCTCAGCTAAGGGAGTTGAATCCGCCTTCAGAATCAGAGAGTGAGAAGCACGGTTCTTCCAGGAGCTGGGTTTCGTTATACCCGGGTGAATTGGAACAAACGCGGTATTGAGAAATATCTGCTTCTAAAACCAAAACGGAGCTACCTAACAGAACGGTCTTCAATGTGTGCATTCAACTTACGGAGTTAAACTGATGTGTGTTTGCAGGAGTTTCTAAACCCTTTCTGTGAAGAAGTGGAAAACGCATTTTCCCAGCCAAATCCAGGCATTCAAGAAATAGCTGGAAATCTCCGTCTAAAACACAAAAAGAACGTATCTTGCAAACTGCTCTGCTGGGTGTTCGCTCAGCTAAGGGAGTTGAATCCGCCTTCAGAATCAGAGAGTGAGAAGCACGGTTCTTCCAGGAGCTGGGTTTCGTAATACCCGGGTGAATTGGAACAAACGCGGTATTGAGAAATATCTGCTTCTAAAACCAAAACGGAGCTACCTAACAGAACGGTCTTCAATGTGTGCATTCAACTTACGGAGTTAAACTGATGTGTGTTTGCAGGAGTTTCTAAACCCTTTCTGTGAAGAAGTGGAAAACGCATTTTCCCAGCCAAATCCAGGCATTCAAGAAATAGCTGGAAATCTCCGTCTAAAACACAAAAAGAACGTATCTTGCAAACTGCTCTGCTGGGTGTTCGCTCAGCTAAGGGAGTTGAATCCGCCTTCAGAATCAGAGAGTGAGAAGCACGGTTCTTCCAGGAGCTGGGTTTCGTTATACCCGGGTGAATTGGAACAAACGCGGTATTGAGAAATATCTGCTTCTAAAACCAAAACGGAGCTACCTAACAGAACGGTCTTCAATGTGTGCATTCAACTTACGGAGGTCAACTGATGTGTGTTTGCAGGAGTTTCTAAACCCTTTCTGTGAAGAAGTGGAAAACGCATTTTCCCAGCCAAATCCAGGCATTCAAGAAATAGCTGGAAATCTCCGTCTAAAACACAAAAAGAACGTATCTTGCAAACTGCTCTGCTGGGTGTTCGCTCAGCTAAGAAAGTTGAATCCGCCTTCAGAATCACAGAGTGAGAAGCACGGTTCTTCCAGGAGCTGGGTTTCGTTATACCCGGGTGAATTGGAACAAACGCGGTATTGAGAAATATCTGCTTCTAAAACCAAAACGGAGCTACCTAACAGAACGGTCTTCAATGTGTGCATTAAACTTACGGAGTTAAAGTGATGTGTGTTTGCAGGAATTTCTAAACCCTTCCTGTGAAGAAGTGGAAAACGCATTTTCCCAGCCAAATCCAGGCATTCAAGAAATAGCTGGAAATCTCCGTCTAAAACACAAAAAGAACGTATCTTGCAAACTGCTCTGCTGGGTGTTCGCTCAGCTAAGGGAGTTGAATCCGCCTTCAGAATCAGAGAGTGAGAAGCACGGTTCTTCCAGGAGCTGGGTTTCGTAATACCCGGGTGAATTGGAACAAACGCGGTATTGAGAAATATCTGCTTCTAAAACCAAAACGGAGCTACCTAATAGAACGGTCTTCAATGTGTGCATTCAACTTACGGAGTTAAACTGATGTGTGTTTGCAGGAGTTTCTAAACCCTTTCTGTGAAGAAGTGGAAAACGCATTTTCCCAGCCAAATCCAGGCATTCAAGAAATAGCTGGAAATCTCCGTCTAAAACACAAAAAGAACGTATCTTGCAAACTGCTCTGCTGGGTGTTCGCTCAGCTAAGGGAGTTGAATCCGCCTTCAGAATCAGAGAGTGAGAAGCACGGTTCTTCCAGGAGCTGGGTTTCGTTATACCCGGGTGAATTGGAACAAACGCGGTATTGAGAAATATCTGCTTCTAAAACCAAAACGGAGCTACCTAACAGAACGGTCTTCAATGTGTGCATTCAACTTACGGAGTTAAACTGATGTGTGTTTGCAGGAGTTTCTAAACCCTTTCTGTGAAGAAGTGGAAAACGCATTTTCCCAGCCAAATCCAGGCATTCAAGAAATAGCTGGAAATCTCCGTCTAAAACACAAAAAGAACGTATCTTGCAAACTGCTCTGCTGGGTGTTCGCTCAGCTAAGGGAGTTGAATCCGCCTTCAGAATCAGAGAGTGAGAAGCACGGTTCTTCCAGGAGCTGGGTTTCGTTATACCCGGGTGAATTGGAACAAACGCGGTATTGAGAAATATCTGCTTCTAAAACCAAAACGGAGCTACCTAACAGAACGGTCTTCAATGTGTGCATTCAACTTACGGAGTTAAACTGATGTGTGTTTGCAGGAGTTTCTAAACCCTTTCTGTGAAGAAGTGGAAAACGCATTTTCCCAGCCAAATCCAGGCATTCAAGAAATAGCTGGAAATCTCCGTCTAAAACACAAAAAGAACGTATCTTGCAAACTGCTCTGCTGGGTGTTCGCTCAGCTAAGGGAGTTGAATCCGCCTTCAGAATCAGAGAGTGAGAAGCACGGTTCTTCCAGGAGCTGGGTTTCGTTATACCCGGGTGAATTGGAACAAACGCGGTATTGAGAAATATCTGCTTCTAAAACCAAAACGGAGCTACCTAACAGAACGGTCTTCAATGTGTGCATTCAACTTACGGAGTTAAACTGATGTGTGTTTGCAGGAGTTTCTAAACCCTTTCTGTGAAGAAGTGGAAAACGCATTTTCCCAGCCAAATCCAGGCATTCAAGAAATAGCTGGAAATCTCCGTCTAAAACACAAAAAGAACGTATCTTGCAAACTGCTCTGCTGGGTGTTCGCTCAGCTAAGAAAGTTGAATCCGCCTTCAGAATCACAGAGTGAGAAGCACGGTTCTTCCAGGAGCTGGGTTTCGTTATACCCGGGTGAATTGGAACAAACGCGGTATTGAGAAATATCTGCTTCTAAAACCAAAACGGAGCTACCTAACAGAACGGTCTTCAATGTGTGCATTCAACTTACGGAGTTAAAGTGATGTGTGTTTGCAGGAGTTTCTAAACCCTTCCTGTGAAGAAGTGGAAAACGCATTTTCCCAGCCAAATCCAGGCATTCAAGAAATAGCTGGAAATCTCCGTCTAAAACACAAAAAGAACGTATCTTGCAAACTGCTCTGCTGGGTGTTCGCTCAGCTAAGGGAGTTGAATCCGCCTTCAGAATCAGAGAGTGAGAAGCACGGTTCTTCCAGGAGCTGGGTTTCGTAATACCCGGGTGAATTGGAACAAACGCGGTATTGAGAAATATCTGCTTCTAAAACCAAAACGGAGCTACCTAATAGAACGGTCTTCAATGTGTGCATTCAACTTACGGAGTTAAACTGATGTGTGTTTGCAGGAGTTTCTAAACCCTTTCTGTGAAGAAGTGGAAAACGCATTTTCCCAGCCAAATCCAGGCATTCAAGAAATAGCTGGAAATCTCCGTCTAAAACACAAAAAGAACGTATCTTGCAAACTGCTCTGCTGGGTGTTCGCTCAGCTAAGGGAGTTGAATCCGCCTTCAGAATCAGAGAGTGAGAAGCACGGTTCTTCCAGGAGCTGGGTTTCGTTATACCCGGGTGAATTGGAACAAACGCGGTATTGAGAAATATCTGCTTCTAAAACCAAAACGGAGCTACCTAACAGAACGGTCTTCAATGTGTGCATTCAACTTACGGAGTTAAACTGATGTGTGTTTGCAGGAGTTTCTAAACCCTTTCTGTGAAGAAGTGGAAAACGCATTTTCCCAGCCAAATCCAGGCATTCAAGAAATAGCTGGAAATCTCCGTCTAAAACACAAAAAGAACGTATCTTGCAAACTGCTCTGCTGGGTGTTCGCTCAGCTAAGGGAGTTGAATCCGCCTTCAGAATCAGAGAGTGAGAAGCACGGTTCTTCCAGGAGCTGGGTTTCGTTATACCCGGGTGAATTGGAACAAACGCGGTATTGAGAAATATCTGCTTCTAAAACCAAAACGGAGCTACCTAACAGAACGGTCTTCAATGTGTGCATTCAACTTACGGAGTTAAACTGATGTGTGTTTGCAGGAGTTTCTAAACCCTTTCTGTGAAGAAGTGGAAAACGCATTTTCCCAGCCAAATCCAGGCATTCAAGAAATAGCTGGAAATCTCCGTCTAAAACACAAAAAGAACGTATCTTGCAAACTGCTCTGCTGGGTGTTCGCTCAGCTAAGGGAGTTGAATCCGCCTTCAGAATCAGAGAGTGAGAAGCACGGTTCTTCCAGGAGCTGGGTTTCGTTATACCCGGGTGAATTGGAACAAACGCGGTATTGAGAAATATCTGCTTCTAAAACCAAAACGGAGCTACCTAACAGAACGGTCTTCAATGTGTGCATTCAACTTACGGAGTTAAACTGATGTGTGTTTGCAGGAGTTTCTAAACCCTTTCTGTGAAGAAGTGGAAAACGCATTTTCCCAGCCAAATCCAGGCATTCAAGAAATAGCTGGAAATCTCCGTCTAAAACACAAAAAGAACGTATCTTGCAAACTGCTCTGCTGGGTGTTCGCTCAGCTAAGGGAGTTGAATCCGCCTTCAGAATCAGAGAGTGAGAAGCACGGTTCTTCCAGGAGCTGGGTTTCGTTATACCCGGGTGAATTGGAACAAACGCGGTATTGAGAAATATCTGCTTCTAAAACCAAAACGGAGCTACCTAACAGAACGGTCTTCAATGTGTGCATTCAACTTACGGAGTTAAACTGATGTGTGTTTGCAGGAGTTTCTAAACCCTTCCTGTGAAGAAGTGGAAAACGCATTTTCCCAGCCAAATCCAGGCATTCAAGAAATAGCTGGAAATCTCCGTCTAAAACACAAAAAGAACGTATCTTGCAAACTGCTCTGCTGGGTGTTCGCTCAGCTAAGGGAGTTGAATCCGCCTTCAGAATCAGAGAGTGAGAAGCACGGTTCTTCCAGGAGCTGGGTTTCGTTATACCCGGGTGAATTGGAACAAACGCGGTATTGAGAAATATCTGCTTCTAAAACCAAAACGGAGCTACCTAACAGAACGGTCTTCAATGTGTGCATTCAACTTACGGAGTTCAACTGATGTGTGTTTGCAGGAGTTTCTAAACCCTTTCTGTGAAGAAGTGGAAAACGCATTTTCCCAGCCAAATCCAGGCATTCAAGAAATAGCTGGAAATCTCCGTCTAAAACACAAAAAGAACGTATCTTGCAAACTGCTCTGCTGGGTGTTCGCTCAGCTAAGGGAGTTGAATCCGCCTTCAGAATCAGAGAGTGAGAAGCACGGTTCTTCCAGGAGCTGGGTTTCGTTATACCCGGGTGAATTGGAACAAACGCGGTATTGAGAAATATCTGCTTCTAAAACCAAAACGGAGCTACCTAACAGAACGGTCTTCAATGTGTGCATTCAACTTACGGAGTTAAACTGATGTGTGTTTGCAGGAGTTTCTAAACCCTTTCTGTGAAGAAGTGGAAAACGCATTTTCCCAGCCAAATCCAGGCATTCAAGAAATAGCTGGAAATCTCCGTCTAAAACACAAAAAGAACGTATCTTGCAAACTGCTCTGCTGGGTGTTCGCTCAGCTAAGGGAGTTGAATCCGCCTTCAGAATCAGAGAGTGAGAAGCACGGTTCTTCCAGGAGCTGGGTTTCGTTATACCCGGGTGAATTGGAACAAACGCGGTATTGAGAAATATCTGCTTCTAAAACCAAAACGGAGCTACCTAACAGAACGGTCTTCAATGTGTGCATTCAACTTACGGAGTTAAACTGATGTGTGTTTGCAGGAGTTTCTAAACCCTTTCTGTGAAGAAGTGGAAAACGCATTTTCCCAGCCAAATCCAGGCATTCAAGAAATAGCTGGAAATCTCCGTCTAAAACACAAAAAGAACGTATCTTGCAAACTGCTCTGCTGGGTGTTCGCTCAGCTAAGGGAGTTGAATCCGCCTTCAGAATCAGAGAGTGAGAAGCACGGTTCTTCCAGGAGCTGGGTTTCGTTATACCCGGGTGAATTGGAACAAACGCGGTATTGAGAAATATCTGCTTCTAAAACCAAAACGGAGCTACCTAACAGAACGGTCTTCAATGTGTGCATTCAACTTACGGAGTTCAACTGATGTGTGTTTGCAGGAGTTTCTAAACCCTTTCTGTGAAGAAGTGGAAAACGCATTTTCCCAGCCAAATCCAGGCATTCAAGAAATAGCTGGAAATCTCCGTCTAAAACACAAAAAGAACGTATCTTGCAAACTGCTCTGCTGGGTGTTCGCTCAGCTAAGAAAGTTGAATCCGCCTTCAGAATCACAGAGTGAGAAGCACGGTTCTTCCAGGAGCTGGGTTTCGTTATACCCGGGTGAATTGGAACAAACGCGGTATTGAGAAATATCTGCTTCTAAAACCAAAACGGAGCTACCTAACAGAACGGTCTTCAATGTGTGCATTCAACTTACGGAGTTAAAGTGATGTGTGTTTGCAGGAGTTTCTAAACCCTTCCTGTGAAGAAGTGGAAAACGCATTTTCCCAGCCAAATCCAGGCATTCAAGAAATAGCTGGAAATCTCCGTCTAAAACACAAAAAGAACGTATCTTGCAAACTGCTCTGCTGGGTGTTCGCTCAGCTAAGGGAGTTGAATCCGCCTTCAGAATCAGAGAGTGAGAAGCACGGTTCTTCCAGGAGCTGGGTTTCGTAATACCCGGGTGAATTGGAACAAACGCGGTATTGAGAAATATCTGCTTCTAAAACCAAAACGGAGCTACCTAACAGAACGGTCTTCAATGTGTGCATTCAACTTACGGAGTTAAACTGATGTGTGTTTGCAGGAGTTTCTAAACCCTTTCTGTGAAGAAGTGGAAAACGCATTTTCCCAGCCAAATCCAGGCATTCAAGAAATAGCTGGAAATCTCCGTCTAAAACACAAAAAGAACGTATCTTGCAAACTGCTCTGCTGGGTGTTCGCTCAGCTAAGGGAGTTGAATCCGCCTTCAGAATCAGAGAGTGAGAAGCACGGTTCTTCCAGGAGCTGGGTTTCGTTATACCCGGGTGAATTGGAACAAACGCGGTATTGAGAAATATCTGCTTCTAAAACCAAAACGGAGCTACCTAACAGAACGGTCTTCAATGTGTGCATTCAACTTACGGAGTTAAACTGATGTGTGTTTGCAGGAGTTTCTAAACCCTTTCTGTGAAGAAGTGGAAAACGCATTTTCCCAGCCAAATCCAGGCATTCAAGAAATAGCTGGAAATCTCCGTCTAAAACACAAAAAGAACGTATCTTGCAAACTGCTCTGCTGGGTGTTCGCTCAGCTAAGGGAGTTGAATCCGCCTTCAGAATCAGAGAGTGAGAAGCACGGTTCTTCCAGGAGCTGGGTTTCGTTATACCCGGGTGAATTGGAACAAACGCGGTATTGAGAAATATCTGCTTCTAAAACCAAAACGGAGCTACCTAACAGAACGGTCTTCAATGTGTGCATTCAACTTACGGAGTTCAACTGATGTGTGTTTGCAGGAGTTTCTAAACCCTTTCTGTGAAGAAGTGGAAAACGCATTTTCCCAGCCAAATCCAGGCATTCAAGAAATAGCTGGAAATCTCCGTCTAAAACACAAAAAGAACGTATCTTGCAAACTGCTCTGCTGGGTGTTCGCTCAGCTAAGAAAGTTGAATCCGCCTTCAGAATCACAGAGTGAGAAGCACGGTTCTTCCAGGAGCTGGGTTTCGTTATACCCGGGTGAATTGGAACAAACGCGGTATTGAGAAATATCTGCTTCTAAAACCAAAACGGAGCTACCTAACAGAACGGTCTTCAATGTGTGCATTCAACTTACAGAGTTAAAGTGATGTGTGTTTGCAGGAGTTTCTAAACCCTTCCTGTGAAGAAGTGGAAAACGCATTTTCCCAGCCAAATCCAGGCATTCAAGAAATAGCTGGAAATCTCCGTCTAAAACACAAAAAGAACGTATCTTGCAAACTGCTCTGCTGGGTGTTCGCTCAGCTAAGGGAGTTGAATCCGCCTTCAGAATCAGAGAGTGAGAAGCACGGTTCTTCCAGGAGCTGGGTTTCGTAATACCCGGGTGAATTGGAACAAACGCGGTATTGAGAAATATCTGCTTCTAAAACCAAAACGGAGCTACCTAACAGAACGGTCTTCAATGTGTGCATTCAACTTACGGAGTTAAACTGATGTGTGTTTGCAGGAGTTTCTAAACCCTTTCTGTGAAGAAGTGGAAAACGCATTTTCCCAGCCAAATCCAGGCATTCAAGAAATAGCTGGAAATCTCCGTCTAAAACACAAAAAGAACGTATCTTGCAAACTGCTCTGCTGGGTGTTCGCTCAGCTAAGGGAGTTGAATCCGCCTTCAGAATCAGAGAGTGAGAAGCACGGTTCTTCCAGGAGCTGGGTTTCGTTATACCCGGGTGAATTGGAACAAACGCGGTATTGAGAAATATCTGCTTCTAAAACCAAAACGGAGCTACCTAACAGAACGGTCTTCAATGTGTGCATTCAACTTACGGAGTTAAACTGATGTGTGTTTGCAGGAGTTTCTAAACCCTTTCTGTGAAGAAGTGGAAAACGCATTTTCCCAGCCAAATCCAGGCATTCAAGAAATAGCTGGAAATCTCCGTCTAAAACACAAAAAGAACGTATCTTGCAAACTGCTCTGCTGGGTGTTCGCTCAGCTAAGGGAGTTGAATCCGCCTTCAGAATCAGAGAGTGAGAAGCACGGTTCTTCCAGGAGCTGGGTTTCGTAATACCCGGGTGAATTGGAACAAACGCGGTATTGAGAAATATCTGCTTCTAAAACCAAAACGGAGCTACCTAACAGAACGGTCTTCAATGTGTGCATTCAACTTACGGAGTTAAACTGATGTGTGTTTGCAGGAGTTTCTAAACCCTTTCTGTGAAGAAGTGGAAAACGCATTTTCCCAGCCAAATCCAGGCATTCAAGAAATAGCTGGAAATCTCCGTCTAAAACACAAAAAGAACGTATCTTGCAAACTGCTCTGCTGGGTGTTCGCTCAGCTAAGGGAGTTGAATCCGCCTTCAGAATCAGAGAGTGAGAAGCACGGTTCTTCCAGGAGCTGGGTTTCGTTATACCCGGGTGAATTGGAACAAACGCGGTATTGAGAAATATCTGCTTCTAAAACCAAAACGGAGCTACCTAACAGAACGGTCTTCAATGTGTGCATTCAACTTACGGAGTTCAACTGATGTGTGTTTGCAGGAGTTTCTAAACCCTTTCTGTGAAGAAGTGGAAAACGCATTTTCCCAGCCAAATCCAGGCATTCAAGAAATAGCTGGAAATCTCCGTCTAAAACACAAAAAGAACGTATCTTGCAAACTGCTCTGCTGGGTGTTCGCTCAGCTAAGAAAGTTGAATCCGCCTTCAGAATCACAGAGTGAGAAGCACGGTTCTTCCAGGAGCTGGGTTTCGTTATACCCGGGTGAATTGGAACAAACGCGGTATTGAGAAATATCTGCTTCTAAAACCAAAACGGAGCTACCTAACAGAACGGTCTTCAATGTGTGCATTCAACTTACGGAGTTAAAGTGATGTGTGTTTGCAGGAGTTTCTAAACCCTTCCTGTGAAGAAGTGGAAAACGCATTTTCCCAGCCAAATCCAGGCATTCAAGAAATAGCTGGAAATCTCCGTCTAAAACACAAAAAGAACGTATCTTGCAAACTGCTCTGCTGGGTGTTCGCTCAGCTAAGGGAGTTGAATCCGCCTTCAGAATCAGAGAGTGAGAAGCACGGTTCTTCCAGGAGCTGGGTTTCGTAATACCCGGGTGAATTGGAACAAACGCGGTATTGAGAAATATCTGCTTCTAAAACCAAAACGGAGCTACCTAATAGAACGGTCTTCAATGTGTGCATTCAACTTACGGAGTTAAACTGATGTGTGTTTGCAGGAGTTTCTAAACCCTTTCTGTGAAGAAGTGGAAAACGCATTTTCCCAGCCAAATCCAGGCATTCAAGAAATAGCTGGAAATCTCCGTCTAAAACACAAAAAGAACGTATCTTGCAAACTGCTCTGCTGGGTGTTCGCTCAGCTAAGGGAGTTGAATCCGCCTTCAGAATCAGAGAGTGAGAAGCACGGTTCTTCCAGGAGCTGGGTTTCGTTATACCCGGGTGAATTGGAACAAACGCGGTATTGAGAAATATCTGCTTCTAAAACCAAAACGGAGCTACCTAACAGAACGGTCTTCAATGTGTGCATTCAACTTACGGAGTTAAACTGATGTGTGTTTGCAGGAGTTTCTAAACCCTTTCTGTGAAGAAGTGGAAAACGCATTTTCCCAGCCAAATCCAGGCATTCAAGAAATAGCTGGAAATCTCCGTCTAAAACACAAAAAGAACGTATCTTGCAAACTGCTCTGCTGGGTGTTCGCTCAGCTAAGGGAGTTGAATCCGCCTTCAGAATCAGAGAGTGAGAAGCACGGTTCTTCCAGGAGCTGGGTTTCGTTATACCCGGGTGAATTGGAACAAACGCGGTATTGAGAAATATCTGCTTCTAAAACCAAAACGGAGCTACCTAACAGAACGGTCTTCAATGTGTGCATTCAACTTACGGAGTTAAACTGATGTGTGTTTGCAGGAGTTTCTAAACCCTTTCTGTGAAGAAGTGGAAAACGCATTTTCCCAGCCAAATCCAGGCATTCAAGAAATAGCTGGAAATCTCCGTCTAAAACACAAAAAGAACGTATCTTGCAAACTGCTCTGCTGGGTGTTCGCTCAGCTAAGGGAGTTGAATCCGCCTTCAGAATCAGAGAGTGAGAAGCACGGTTCTTCCAGGAGCTGGGTTTCGTTATACCCGGGTGAATTGGAACAAACGCGGTATTGAGAAATATCTGCTTCTAAAACCAAAACGGAGCTACCTAACAGAACGGTCTTCAATGTGTGCATTCAACTTACGGAGTTAAACTGATGTGTGTTTGCAGGAGTTTCTAAACCCTTTCTGTGAAGAAGTGGAAAACGCATTTTCCCAGCCAAATCCAGGCATTCAAGAAATAGCTGGAAATCTCCGTCTAAAACACAAAAAGAACGTATCTTGCAAACTGCTCTGCTGGGTGTTCGCTCAGCTAAGGGAGTTGAATCCGCCTTCAGAATCAGAGAGTGAGAAGCACGGTTCTTCCAGGAGCTGGGTTTCGTAATACCCGGGTGAATTGGAACAAACGCGGTATTGAGAAATATCTGCTTCTAAAACCAAAACGGAGCTACCTAACAGAACGGTCTTCAATGTGTGCATTCAACTTACGGAGTTCAACTGATGTGTGTTTGCAGGAGTTTCTAAACCCTTTCTGTGAAGAAGTGGAAAACGCATTTTCCCAGCCAAATCCAGGCATTCAAGAAATAGCTGGAAATCTCCGTCTAAAACACAAAAAGAACGTATCTTGCAAACTGCACTGCTGGGTGTTCGCTCAGCTAAGGGAGTTGAATCCGCCTTCAGAATCAGAGAGTGAGAAGCACGGTTCTTCCAGGAGCTGGGTTTCGTAATACCCGGGTGAATTGGAACAAACGCGGTATTGAGAAATATCTGCTTCTAAAACCAAAACGGAGCTACCTAACAGAACGGTCTTCAATGTGTGCATTCAACTTACGGAGTTAAACTGATGTGTGTTTGCAGGAGTTTCTAAACCCTTTCTGTGAAGAAGTGCAAAACGCATTTTCCCAGCCAAATCCAGGCATTCAAGAAATAGCTGGAAATCTCCGTCTAAAACACAAAAAGAACGTATCTTGCAAACTGCTCTGCTGGGTGTTCGCTCAGCTAAGGGAGTTGAATCTGACTTCAGAATCAGAGAGTGAGAAGCACGGTTCTTCCAGGAGCTGGGTTTCGTTATACCCGGGTGAATTGGAACAAACGCGGTATTGAGAAATATCTGCTTCTAAAACCAAAACGGAGCTACCTAACAGAACGGTCTTCAATGTGTGCATTCAACTTACGGAGTTAAAGTGATGTGTGTTTGCAGGAGTTTCTAAACCCTTCCTGTGAAGAAGTGGAAAACGCATTTTCCCAGCCAAATCCAGGCATTCAAGAAATAGCTGGAAATCTCCGTCTAAAACACAAAAAGAACGTATCTTGCAAACTGCTCTGCTGGGTGTTCGCTCAGCTAAGGGAGTTGAATCCGCCTTCAGAATCAGAGAGTGAGAAGCACGGTTCTTCCAGGAGCTGGGTTTCGTAATACCCGGGTGAATTGGAACAAACGCGGTATTGAGAAATATCTGCTTCTAAAACCAAAACGGAGCTACCTAACAGAACGGTCTTCAATGTGTGCATTCAACTTACGGAGTTAAACTGATGTGTGTTTGCAGGAGTTTCTAAACCCTTTCTGTGAAGAAGTGGAAAACGCATTTTCCCAGCCAAATCCAGGCATTCAAGAAATAGCTGGAAATCTCCGTCTAAAACACAAAAAGAACGTATCTTGCAAACTGCTCTGCTGGGTGTTCGCTCAGCTAAGGGAGTTGAATCCGACTTCAGAATCACAGAGTGAGAAGCACGGTTCTTCCAGGAGCTGGGTTTCGTAATACCCGGGTGAATTGGAACAAACGCGGTATTGAGAAATATCTGCTTCTAAAACCAAAACGGAGCTACCTAACAGAACGGTCTTCAATGTGTGCATTCAACTTACGGAGTTAAACTGATGTGTGTTTGCAGGAGTTTCTAAACCCTTTCTGTGAAGAAGTGGAAAACGCATTTTCCCAGCCAAATCCAGGCATTCAAGAAATAGCTGGAAATCTCCATCTAAAACACAAAAAGAACGTATCTTGCAAACTGCTCTGCTGGGTGTTCGCTCAGCTAAGGGAGTTGAATCCGCCTTCAGAATCAGAGAGTGAGAAGCACGGTTCTTCCAGGAGCTGGGTTTCGTAATACCCGGGTGAATTGGAACAAACGCGGTATTGAGAAATATCTGCTTCTAAAACCAAAACGGAGCTACCTAACAGAACGGTCTTCAATGTGTGCATTCAACTTACGGAGTTAAACTGATGTGTGTTTGCACGAGTTTCTAAACCCTTTCTGTGAAGAAGTGGAAAACGCATATTTCCAGCAAAATCCAGGCATTCAAGAAATAGCTGGAAATCTCCGTCTAAAACACAAAAACTACGTATCGTGCAAACTGCTCTGCTGGGTGTTCGCTCAGCTAAGGGAGTTGAATCTGACTTCAGAATCAGAGAGTGAGAAGCACGGTTCTTCCAGGAGCTGGGTTTCGTAATACCCGGGTGAATTGGAACAAACGCGGTATTGAGAAATATCTGCTTCTAAAACCAAAACGGAGCTACCTAACAGAACGGTCTTCAATGTGTGCATTCAACTTACGGAGTTAAAGTGATGTGTGTTTGCAGGAGTTTCTAAACCCTTTCTGTGAAGAAGTGGAAAACGCATTTTCCCAGCCAAATCCAGGCATTCAAGAAATAGCTGGAAATCTCCGTCTAAAACACAAAAAGAACGTATCTTGCAAACTGCTCTGCTGGGTGTTCGCTCAGCTAAGGGAGTTGAATCCGCCTTCAGAATCAGAGAGTGAGAAGCACGGTTCTTCCAGGAGCTGGGTTTCGTTATACCCGGGTGAATTGGAACAAACGCGGTATTGAGAAATATCTGCTTCTAAAACCAAAACGGAGCTACCTAACACAACGGTCTTCAATGTGTGCATTCAACTTACGGAGTTAAACAGATGTGTGTTTGCAGGAGTTTCTAAACCCTTTCTGTGAAGAAGTGGAAAACGCATTTTCCCAGCCAAATCCAGGCATTCAAGAAATAGCTGGAAATCTCCGTCTAAAACACAAAAAGAACGTATCTTGCAAACTGCTCTGCTGGGTGTTCGCTCAGCTAAGGGAGTTGAATCTGACTTCAGAATCAGAGAGTGAGAAGCACGGTTCTTCCAGGAGCTGGGTTTCGTTATACCCGGGTGAATTGGAACAAACGCGGTATTGAGAAATATCTGCTTCTAAAACCAAAACGGAGCTACCTAACAGAACGGTCTTCAATGTGTGCATTCAACTTACGGAGTTAAAGTGATGTGTGTTTGCAGGAGTTTCTAAACCCTTTCTGTGAAGAAGTGGAAAACGCATTTTCCCAGCCAAATCCAGGCATTCAAGAAATAGCTGGAAATCTCCGTCTAAAACACAAAAAGAACGTATCTTGCAAACTGCTCTGCTGGGTGTTCGCTCAGCTAAGGGAGTTGAATCCGCCTTCAGAATCAGAGAGTGAGAAGCACGGTTCTTCCAGGAGCTGGGTTTCGTAATACCCGGGTGAATTGGAACAAACGCGGTATTGAGAAATATCTGCTTCTAAAACCAAAACGGAGCTACCTAACAGAACGGTCTTCAATGTGTGCATTCAACTTACGGAGTTAAAGTGATGTGTGTTTGCAGGAGTTTCTAAACCCTTTCTGTGAAGAAGTGGAAAACGCATTTTCCCAGCCAAATCCAGGCATTCAAGAAATAGCTGGAAATCTCCGTCTATAACACAAAAAGAACGTATCTTGCAAACTGCTCTGTTGGGTGTTCGCTCAGCTAAGGGAGTTGAATCCGCCTTCAGAATCAGAGAGTGAGAAGCACGGTTCTTCCAGGAGCTGGGTTTCGTAATACCCGGGTGAATTGGAACAAACGCGGTATTGAGAAATATCTGCTTCTAAAACCAAAACGGAGCTACCTAACAGAACGGTCTTCAATGTGTGCATTCAACTTACGGAGTTCAACTGATGTGTGTTTGCAGGAGTTTCTAAACCCTTTCTGTGAAGAAGTGGAAAACGCATTTTCCCAGCCAAATCCAGGCATTCAAGAAATAGCTGGAAATCTCCGTCTAAAACACAAAAAGAACGTATCTTGCAAACTGCTCTGCTGGGTGTTCGCTCAGCTAAGGGAGTTGAATCCGCCTTCAGAATCAGAGAGTGAGAAGCACGGTTCTTCCAGGAGCTGGGTTTCGTTATACCCGGGTGAATTGGAACAAACGCGGTATTGAGAAATATCTGCTTCTAAAACCAAAACGGAGCTACCTAACAGAACGGTCTTCAATGTGTGCATTCAACTTACGGAGTTAAACTGATGTGTGTTTGCAGGAGTTTCTAAACCCTTTCTGTGAAGAAGTGGAAAACGCATTTTCCCAGCCAAATCCAGGCATTCAAGAAATAGCTGGAAATCTCCGTCTAAAACACAAAAAGAACGTATCTTGCAAACTGCTCTGCTGGGTGTTCGCTCAGCTAAGGGAGTTGAATCCGCCTTCAGAATCAGAGAGTGAGAAGCACGGTTCTTCCAGGAGCTGGGTTTCGTTATACCCGGGTGAATTGGAACAAACGCGGTATTGAGAAATATCTGCTTCTAAAACCAAAACGGAGCTACCTAACAGAACGGTCTTCAATGTGTGCATTCAACTTACGGAGTTAAACAGATGTGTGTTTGCAGGAGTTTCTAAACCCTTTCTGTGAAGAAGTGGAAAACGCATTTTCCCAGCCAAATCCAGGCATTCAAGAAATAGCTGGAAATCTCCGTCTAAAACACAAAAAGAACGTATCTTGCAAACTGCTCTGCTGGGTGTTCGCTCAGCTAAGGGAGTTGAATCTGACTTCAGAATCAGAGAGTGAGAAGCACGGTTCTTCCAGGAGCTGGGTTTCGTTATACCCGGGTGAATTGGAACAAACGCGGTATTGAGAAATATCTGCTTCTAAAACCAAAACGGAGCTACCTAACAGAACGGTCTTCAATGTGTGCATTCAACTTACGGAGTTAAAGTGATGTGTGTTTGCAGGAGTTTCTAAACCCTTTCTGTGAAGAAGTGGAAAACGCATTTTCCCAGCCAAATCCAGGCATTCAAGAAATAGCTGGAAATCTCCGTCTAAAACACAAAAAGAACGTATCTTGCAAACTGCTCTGCTGGGTGTTCGCTCAGCTAAGGGAGTTGAATCCGCCTTCAGAATCAGAGAGTGAGAAGCACGGTTCTTCCAGGAGCTGGGTTTCGTAATACCCGGGTGAATTGGAACAAACGCGGTATTGAGAAATATCTGCTTCTAAAACCAAAACGGAGCTACCTAACAGAACGGTCTTCAATGTGTGCATTCAACTTACGGAGTTAAAGTGATGTGTGTTTGCAGGAGTTTCTAAACCCTTTCTGTGAAGAAGTGGAAAACGCATTTTCCCAGCCAAATCCAGGCATTCAAGAAATAGCTGGAAATCTCCGTCTATAACACAAAAAGAACGTATCTTGCAAACTGCTCTGTTGGGTGTTCGCTCAGCTAAGGGAGTTGAATCCGCCTTCAGAATCAGAGAGTGAGAAGCACGGTTCTTCCAGGAGCTGGGTTTCGTAATACCCGGGTGAATTGGAACAAACGCGGTATTGAGAAATATCTGCTTCTAAAACCAAAACGGAGCTACCTAACAGAACGGTCTTCAATGTGTGCATTCAACTTACGGAGTTCAACTGATGTGTGTTTGCAGGAGTTTCTAAACCCTTTCTGTGAAGAAGTGGAAAACGCATTTTCCCAGCCAAATCCAGGCATTCAAGAAATAGCTGGAAATCTCCGTCTAAAACACAAAAAGAACGTATCTTGCAAACTGCTCTGCTGGGTGTTCGCTCAGCTAAGGGAGTTGAATCCGCCTTCAGAATCAGAGAGTGAGAAGCACGGTTCTTCCAGGAGCTGGGTTTCGTTATACCCGGGTGAATTGGAACAAACGCGGTATTGAGAAATATCTGCTTCTAAAACCAAAACGGAGCTACCTAACAGAACGGTCTTCAATGTGTGCATTCAACTTACGGAGTTAAACTGATGTGTGTTTGCAGGAGTTTCTAAACCCTTTCTGTGAAGAAGTGGAAAACGCATTTTCCCAGCCAAATCCAGGCATTCAAGAAATAGCTGGAAATCTCCGTCTAAAACACAAAAAGAACGTATCTTGCAAACTGCTCTGCTGGGTGTTCGCTCAGCTAAGGGAGTTGAATCCGCCTTCAGAATCAGAGAGTGAGAAGCACGGTTCTTCCAGGAGCTGGGTTTCGTTATACCCGGGTGAATTGGAACAAACGCGGTATTGAGAAATATCTGCTTCTAAAACCAAAACGGAGCTACCTAACAGAACGGTCTTCAATGTGTGCATTCAACTTACGGAGTTAAACAGATGTGTGTTTGCAGGAGTTTCTAAACCCTTTCTGTGAAGAAGTGGAAAACGCATTTTCCCAGCCAAATCCAGGCATTCAAGAAATAGCTGGAAATCTCCGTCTAAAACACAAAAAGAACGTATCTTGCAAACTGGTCTGCTGGGTGTTCGCTCAGCTAAGGGAGTTGAATCTGACTTCAGAATCAGAGAGTGAGAAGCACGGTTCTTCCAGGAGCTGGGTTTCGTTATACCCGGGTGAATTGGAACAAACGCGGTATTGAGAAATATCTGCTTCTAAAACCAAAACGGAGCTACCTAACAGAACGGTCTTCAATGTGTGCATTCAACTTACGGAGTTAAAGTGATGTGTGTTTGCAGGAGTTTCTAAACCCTTTCTGTGAAGAAGTGGAAAACGCATTTTCCCAGCCAAATCCAGGCATTCAAGAAATAGCTGGAAATCTCCGTCTATAACACAAAAAGAACGTATCTTGCAAACTGCTCTGTTGGGTGTTCGCTCAGCTAAGGGAGTTGAATCCGCCTTCAGAATCAGAGAGTGAGAAGCACGGTTCTTCCAGGAGCTGGGTTTCGTAATACCCGGGTGAATTGGAACAAACGCGGTATTGAGAAATATCTGCTTCTAAAACCAAAACGGAGCTACCTAACAGAACGGTCTTCAATGTGTGCATTCAACTTACGGAGTTAAACTGATGTGTGTTTGCAGGAGTTTCTAAACCCTTTCTGTGAAGAAGTGGAAAACGCATTTTCCCAGCCAAATCCAGGCATTCAAGAAATAGCTGGAAATCTCCGTCTAAAACACAAAAAGAACGTATCTTGCAAACTGCTCTGCTGGGTGTTCGCTCAGCTAAGGGAGTTGAATCCGCCTTCAGAATCAGAGAGTGAGAAGCACGGTTCTTCCAGGAGCTGGGTTTCGTTATACCCGGGTGAATTGGAACAAACGCGGTATTGAGAAATATCTGCTTCTAAAACCAAAACGGAGCTACCTAACAGAACGGTCTTCAATGTGTGCATTCAACTTACGGAGTTAAACAGATGTGTGTTTGCAGGAGTTTCTAAACCCTTTCTGTGAAGAAGTGGAAAACGCATTTTCCCAGCCAAATCCAGGCATTCAAGAAATAGCTGGAAATCTCCGTCTAAAACACAAAAAGAACGTATCTTGCAAACTGCTCTGCTGGGTGTTCGCTCAGCTAAGGGAGTTGAATCTGACTTCAGAATCAGAGAGTGAGAAGCACGGTTCTTCCAGGAGCTGGGTTTCGTTATACCCGGGTGAATTGGAACAAACGCGGTATTGAGAAATATCTGCTTCTAAAACCAAAACGGAGCTACCTAACAGAACGGTCTTCAATGTGTGCATTCAACTTACGGAGTTAAAGTGATGTGTGTTTGCAGGAGTTTCTAAACCCTTTCTGTGAAGAAGTGGAAAACGCATTTTCCCAGCCAAATCCAGGCATTCAAGAAATAGCTGGAAATCTCCGTCTAAAACACAAAAAGAACGTATCTTGCAAACTGCTCTGCTGGGTGTTCGCTCAGCTAAGGGAGTTGAATCCGCCTTCAGAATCAGAGAGTGAGAAGCACGGTTCTTCCAGGAGCTGGGTTTCGTAATACCCGGGTGAATTGGAACAAACGCGGTATTGAGAAATATCTGCTTCTAAAACCAAAACGGAGCTACCTAACAGAACGGTCTTCAATGTGTGCATTCAACTTACGGAGTTAAAGTGATGTGTGTTTGCAGGAGTTTCTAAACCCTTTCTGTGAAGAAGTGGAAAACGCATTTTCCCAGCCAAATCCAGGCATTCAAGAAATAGCTGGAAATCTCCGTCTATAACACAAAAAGAACGTATCTTGCAAACTGCTCTGTTGGGTGTTCGCTCAGCTAAGGGAGTTGAATCCGCCTTCAGAATCAGAGAGTGAGAAGCACGGTTCTTCCAGGAGCTGGGTTTCGTAATACCCGGGTGAATTGGAACAAACGCGGTATTGAGAAATATCTGCTTCTAAAACCAAAACGGAGCTACCTAACAGAACGGTCTTCAATGTGTGCATTCAACTTACGGAGTTCAACTGATGTGTGTTTGCAGGAGTTTCTAAACCCTTTCTGTGAAGAAGTGGAAAACGCATTTTCCCAGCCAAATCCAGGCATTCAAGAAATAGCTGGAAATCTCCGTCTAAAACACAAAAAGAACGTATCTTGCAAACTGCTCTGCTGGGTGTTCGCTCAGCTAAGGGAGTTGAATCCGCCTTCAGAATCAGAGAGTGAGAAGCACGGTTCTTCCAGGAGCTGGGTTTCGTTATACCCGGGTGAATTGGAACAAACGCGGTATTGAGAAATATCTGCTTCTAAAACCAAAACGGAGCTACCTAACAGAACGGTCTTCAATGTGTGCATTCAACTTACGGAGTTAAACAGATGTGTGTTTGCAGGAGTTTCTAAACCCTTTCTGTGAAGAAGTGGAAAACGCATTTTCCCAGCCAAATCCAGGCATTCAAGAAATAGCTGGAAATCTCCGTCTATAACACAAAAAGAACGTATCTTGCAAACTGCTCTGTTGGGTGTTCGCTCAGCTAAGGGAGTTGAATCCGCCTTCAGAATCAGAGAGTGAGAAGCACGGTTCTTCCAGGAGCTGGGTTTCGTAATACCCGGGTGAATTGGAACAAACGCGGTATTGAGAAATATCTGCTTCTAAAACCAAAACGGAGCTACCTAACAGAACGGTCTTCAATGTGTGCATTCAACTTACGGAGTTCAACTGATGTGTGTTTGCAGGAGTTTCTAAACCCTTTCTGTGAAGAAGTGGAAAACGCATTTTCCCAGCCAAATCCAGGCATTCAAGAAATAGCTGGAAATCTCCGTCTAAAACACAAAAAGAACGTATCTTGCAAACTGCTCTGCTGGGTGTTCGCTCAGCTAAGGGAGTTGAATCCGCCTTCAGAATCAGAGAGTGAGAAGCACGGTTCTTCCAGGAGCTGGGTTTCGTTATACCCGGGTGAATTGGAACAAACGCGGTATTGAGAAATATCTGCTTCTAAAACCAAAACGGAGCTACCTAACAGAACGGTCTTCAATGTGTGCATTCAACTTACGGAGTTAAACAGATGTGTGTTTGCAGGAGTTTCTAAACCCTTTCTGTGAAGAAGTGGAAAACGCATTTTCCCAGCCAAATCCAGGCATTCAAGAAATAGCTGGAAATCTCCGTCTAAAACACAAAAAGAACGTATCTTGCAAACTGCTCTGCTGGGTGTTCGCTCAGCTAAGGGAGTTGAATCTGACTTCAGAATCAGAGAGTGAGAAGCACGGTTCTTCCAGGAGCTGGGTTTCGTTATACCCGGGTGAATTGGAACAAACGCGGTATTGAGAAATATCTGCTTCTAAAACCAAAACGGAGCTACCTAACAGAACGGTCTTCAATGTGTGCATTCAACTTACGGAGTTAAAGTGATGTGTGTTTGCAGGAGTTTCTAAACCCTTTCTGTGAAGAAGTGGAAAACGCATTTTCCCAGCCAAATCCAGGCATTCAAGAAATAGCTGGAAATCTCCGTCTAAAACACAAAAAGAACGTATCTTGCAAACTGCTCTGCTGGGTGTTCGCTCAGCTAAGGGAGTTGAATCCGCCTTCAGAATCAGAGAGTGAGAAGCACGGTTCTTCCAGGAGCTGGGTTTCGTAATACCCGGGTGAATTGGAACAAACGCGGTATTGAGAAATATCTGCTTCTAAAACCAAAACGGAGCTACCTAACAGAACGGTCTTCAATGTGTGCATTCAACTTACGGAGTTAAAGTGATGTGTGTTTGCAGGAGTTTCTAAACCCTTTCTGTGAAGAAGTGGAAAACGCATTTTCCCAGCCAAATCCAGGCATTCAAGAAATAGCTGGAAATCTCCGTCTATAACACAAAAAGAACGTATCTTGCAAACTGCTCTGTTGGGTGTTCGCTCAGCTAAGGGAGTTGAATCCGCCTTCAGAATCAGAGAGTGAGAAGCACGGTTCTTCCAGGAGCTGGGTTTCGTAATACCCGGGTGAATTGGAACAAACGCGGTATTGAGAAATATCTGCTTCTAAAACCAAAACGGAGCTACCTAACAGAACGGTCTTCAATGTGTGCATTCAACTTACGGAGTTCAACTGATGTGTGTTTGCAGGAGTTTCTAAACCCTTTCTGTGAAGAAGTGGAAAACGCATTTTCCCAGCCAAATCCAGGCATTCAAGAAATAGCTGGAAATCTCCGTCTAAAACACAAAAAGAACGTATCTTGCAAACTGCTCTGCTGGGTGTTCGCTCAGCTAAGGGAGTTGAATCCGCCTTCAGAATCAGAGAGTGAGAAGCACGGTTCTTCCAGGAGCTGGGTTTCGTTATACCCGGGTGAATTGGAACAAACGCGGTATTGAGAAATATCTGCTTCTAAAACCAAAACGGAGCTACCTAACAGAACGGTCTTCAATGTGTGCATTCAACTTACGGAGTTAAACTGATGTGTGTTTGCAGGAGTTTCTAAACCCTTTCTGTGAAGAAGTGGAAAACGCATTTTCCCAGCCAAATCCAGGCATTCAAGAAATAGCTGGAAATCTCCGTCTAAAACACAAAAAGAACGTATCTTGCAAACTGCTCTGCTGGGTGTTCGCTCAGCTAAGGGAGTTGAATCCGCCTTCAGAATCAGAGAGTGAGAAGCACGGTTCTTCCAGGAGCTGGGTTTCGTTATACCCGGGTGAATTGGAACAAACGCGGTATTGAGAAATATCTGCTTCTAAAACCAAAACGGAGCTACCTAACAGAACGGTCTTCAATGTGTGCATTCAACTTACGGAGTTAAACAGATGTGTGTTTGCAGGAGTTTCTAAACCCTTTCTGTGAAGAAGTGGAAAACGCATTTTCCCAGCCAAATCCAGGCATTCAAGAAATAGCTGGAAATCTCCGTCTAAAACACAAAAAGAACGTATCTTGCAAACTGCTCTGCTGGGTGTTCGCTCAGCTAAGGGAGTTGAATCTGACTTCAGAATCAGAGAGTGAGAAGCACGGTTCTTCCAGGAGCTGGGTTTCGTTATACCCGGGTGAATTGGAACAAACGCGGTATTGAGAAATATCTGCTTCTAAAACCAAAACGGAGCTACCTAACAGAACGGTCTTCAATGTGTGCATTCAACTTACGGAGTTAAAGTGATGTGTGTTTGCAGGAGTTTCTAAACCCTTTCTGTGAAGAAGTGGAAAACGCATTTTCCCAGCCAAATCCAGGCATTCAAGAAATAGCTGGAAATCTCCGTCTATAACACAAAAAGAACGTATCTTGCAAACTGCTCTGTTGGGTGTTCGCTCAGCTAAGGGAGTTGAATCCGCCTTCAGAATCAGAGAGTGAGAAGCACGGTTCTTCCAGGAGCTGGGTTTCGTAATACCCGGGTGAATTGGAACAAACGCGGTATTGAGAAATATCTGCTTCTAAAACCAAAACGGAGCTACCTAACAGAACGGTCTTCAATGTGTGCATTCAACTTACGGAGTTCAACTGATGTGTGTTTGCAGGAGTTTCTAAACCCTTTCTGTGAAGAAGTGGAAAACGCATTTTCCCAGCCAAATCCAGGCATTCAAGAAATAGCTGGAAATCTCCGTCTAAAACACAAAAAGAACGTATCTTGCAAACTGCTCTGCTGGGTGTTCGCTCAGCTAAGGGAGTTGAATCCGCCTTCAGAATCAGAGAGTGAGAAGCACGGTTCTTCCAGGAGCTGGGTTTCGTTATACCCGGGTGAATTGGAACAAACGCGGTATTGAGAAATATCTGCTTCTAAAACCAAAACGGAGCTACCTAACAGAACGGTCTTCAATGTGTGCATTCAACTTACGGAGTTAAACAGATGTGTGTTTGCAGGAGTTTCTAAACCCTTTCTGTGAAGAAGTGGAAAACGCATTTTCCCAGCCAAATCCAGGCATTCAAGAAATAGCTGGAAATCTCCGTCTAAAACACAAAAAGAACGTATCTTGCAAACTGCTCTGCTGGGTGTTCGCTCAGCTAAGGGAGTTGAATCTGACTTCAGAATCAGAGAGTGAGAAGCACGGTTCTTCCAGGAGCTGGGTTTCGTTATACCCGGGTGAATTGGAACAAACGCGGTATTGAGAAATATCTGCTTCTAAAACCAAAACGGAGCTACCTAACAGAACGGTCTTCAATGTGTGCATTCAACTTACGGAGTTAAAGTGATGTGTGTTTGCAGGAGTTTCTAAACCCTTTCTGTGAAGAAGTGGAAAACGCATTTTCCCAGCCAAATCCAGGCATTCAAGAAATAGCTGGAAATCTCCGTCTAAAACACAAAAAGAACGTATCTTGCAAACTGCTCTGCTGGGTGTTCGCTCAGCTAAGGGAGTTGAATCCGCCTTCAGAATCAGAGAGTGAGAAGCACGGTTCTTCCAGGAGCTGGGTTTCGTAATACCCGGGTGAATTGGAACAAACGCGGTATTGAGAAATATCTGCTTCTAAAACCAAAACGGAGCTACCTAACAGAACGGTCTTCAATGTGTGCATTCAACTTACGGAGTTAAAGTGATGTGTGTTTGCAGGAGTTTCTAAACCCTTTCTGTGAAGAAGTGGAAAACGCATTTTCCCAGCCAAATCCAGGCATTCAAGAAATAGCTGGAAATCTCCGTCTATAACACAAAAAGAACGTATCTTGCAAACTGCTCTGTTGGGTGTTCGCTCAGCTAAGGGAGTTGAATCCGCCTTCAGAATCAGAGAGTGAGAAGCACGGTTCTTCCAGGAGCTGGGTTTCGTAATACCCGGGTGAATTGGAACAAACGCGGTATTGAGAAATATCTGCTTCTAAAACCAAAACGGAGCTACCTAACAGAACGGTCTTCAATGTGTGCATTCAACTTACGGAGTTCAACTGATGTGTGTTTGCAGGAGTTTCTAAACCCTTTCTGTGAAGAAGTGGAAAACGCATTTTCCCAGCCAAATCCAGGCATTCAAGAAATAGCTGGAAATCTCCGTCTAAAACACAAAAAGAACGTATCTTGCAAACTGCTCTGCTGGGTGTTCGCTCAGCTAAGGGAGTTGAATCCGCCTTCAGAATCAGAGAGTGAGAAGCACGGTTCTTCCAGGAGCTGGGTTTCGTTATACCCGGGTGAATTGGAACAAACGCGGTATTGAGAAATATCTGCTTCTAAAACCAAAACGGAGCTACCTAACAGAACGGTCTTCAATGTGTGCATTCAACTTACGGAGTTAAACTGATGTGTGTTTGCAGGAGTTTCTAAACCCTTTCTGTGAAGAAGTGGAAAACGCATTTTCCCAGCCAAATCCAGGCATTCAAGAAATAGCTGGAAATCTCCGTCTAAAACACAAAAAGAACGTATCTTGCAAACTGCTCTGCTGGGTGTTCGCTCAGCTAAGGGAGTTGAATCCGCCTTCAGAATCAGAGAGTGAGAAGCACGGTTCTTCCAGGAGCTGGGTTTCGTTATACCCGGGTGAATTGGAACAAACGCGGTATTGAGAAATATCTGCTTCTAAAACCAAAACGGAGCTACCTAACAGAACGGTCTTCAATGTGTGCATTCAACTTACGGAGTTAAACAGATGTGTGTTTGCAGGAGTTTCTAAACCCTTTCTGTGAAGAAGTGGAAAACGCATTTTCCCAGCCAAATCCAGGCATTCAAGAAATAGCTGGAAATCTCCGTCTAAAACACAAAAAGAACGTATCTTGCAAACTGCTCTGCTGGGTGTTCGCTCAGCTAAGGGAGTTGAATCTGACTTCAGAATCAGAGAGTGAGAAGCACGGTTCTTCCAGGAGCTGGGTTTCGTTATACCCGGGTGAATTGGAACAAACGCGGTATTGAGAAATATCTGCTTCTAAAACCAAAACGGAGCTACCTAACAGAACGGTCTTCAATGTGTGCATTCAACTTACGGAGTTAAAGTGATGTGTGTTTGCAGGAGTTTCTAAACCCTTTCTGTGAAGAAGTGGAAAACGCATTTTCCCAGCCAAATCCAGGCATTCAAGAAATAGCTGGAAATCTCCGTCTATAACACAAAAAGAACGTATCTTGCAAACTGCTCTGTTGGGTGTTCGCTCAGCTAAGGGAGTTGAATCCGCCTTCAGAATCAGAGAGTGAGAAGCACGGTTCTTCCAGGAGCTGGGTTTCGTAATACCCGGGTGAATTGGAACAAACGCGGTATTGAGAAATATCTGCTTCTAAAACCAAAACGGAGCTACCTAACAGAACGGTCTTCAATGTGTGCATTCAACTTACGGAGTTCAACTGATGTGTGTTTGCAGGAGTTTCTAAACCCTTTCTGTGAAGAAGTGGAAAACGCATTTTCCCAGCCAAATCCAGGCATTCAAGAAATAGCTGGAAATCTCCGTCTAAAACACAAAAAGAACGTATCTTGCAAACTGCTCTGCTGGGTGTTCGCTCAGCTAAGGGAGTTGAATCCGCCTTCAGAATCAGAGAGTGAGAAGCACGGTTCTTCCAGGAGCTGGGTTTCGTTATACCCGGGTGAATTGGAACAAACGCGGTATTGAGAAATATCTGCTTCTAAAACCAAAACGGAGCTACCTAACAGAACGGTCTTCAATGTGTGCATTCAACTTACGGAGTTAAACTGATGTGTGTTTGCAGGAGTTTCTAAACCCTTTCTGTGAAGAAGTGGAAAACGCATTTTCCCAGCCAAATCCAGGCATTCAAGAAATAGCTGGAAATCTCCGTCTAAAACACAAAAAGAACGTATCTTGCAAACTGCTCTGCTGGGTGTTCGCTCAGCTAAGGGAGTTGAATCCGCCTTCAGAATCAGAGAGTGAGAAGCACGGTTCTTCCAGGAGCTGGGTTTCGTTATACCCGGGTGAATTGGAACAAACGCGGTATTGAGAAATATCTGCTTCTAAAACCAAAACGGAGCTACCTAACAGAACGGTCTTCAATGTGTGCATTCAACTTACGGAGTTAAACAGATGTGTGTTTGCAGGAGTTTCTAAACCCTTTCTGTGAAGAAGTGGAAAACGCATTTTCCCAGCCAAATCCAGGCATTCAAGAAATAGCTGGAAATCTCCGTCTAAAACACAAAAAGAACGTATCTTGCAAACTGCTCTGCTGGGTGTTCGCTCAGCTAAGGGAGTTGAATCTGACTTCAGAATCAGAGAGTGAGAAGCACGGTTCTTCCAGGAGCTGGGTTTCGTTATACCCGGGTGAATTGGAAAAAACGCGGTATTGAGAAATATCTGCTTCTAAAACCAAAACGGAGCTACCTAACAGAACGGTCTTCAATGTGTGCATTCAACTTACGGAGTTAAAGTGATGTGTGTTTGCAGGAGTTTCTAAACCCTTTCTGTGAAGAAGTGGAAAACGCATTTTCCCAGCCAAATCCAGGCATTCAAGAAATAGCTGGAAATCTCCGTCTAAAACACAAAAAGAACGTATCTTGCAAACTGCTCTGCTGGGTGTTCGCTCAGCTAAGGGAGTTGAATCCGCCTTCAGAATCAGAGAGTGAGAAGCACGGTTCTTCCAGGAGCTGGGTTTCGTAATACCCGGGTGAATTGGAACAAACGCGGTATTGAGAAATATCTGCTTCTAAAACCAAAACGGAGCTACCTAACAGAACGGTCTTCAATGTGTGCATTCAACTTACGGAGTTAAAGTGATGTGTGTTTGCAGGAGTTTCTAAACCCTTTCTGTGAAGAAGTGGAAAACGCATTTTCCCAGCCAAATCCAGGCATTCAAGAAATAGCTGGAAATCTCCGTCTATAACACAAAAAGAACGTATCTTGCAAACTGCTCTGTTGGGTGTTCGCTCAGCTAAGGGAGTTGAATCCGCCTTCAGAATCAGAGAGTGAGAAGCACGGTTCTTCCAGGAGCTGGGTTTCGTAATACCCGGGTGAATTGGAACAAACGCGGTATTGAGAAATATCTGCTTCTAAAACCAAAACGGAGCTACCTAACAGAACGGTCTTCAATGTGTGCATTCAACTTACGGAGTTCAACTGATGTGTGTTTGCAGGAGTTTCTAAACCCTTTCTGTGAAGAAGTGGAAAACGCATTTTCCCAGCCAAATCCAGGCATTCAAGAAATAGCTGGAAATCTCCGTCTAAAACACAAAAAGAACGTATCTTGCAAACTGCTCTGCTGGGTGTTCGCTCAGCTAAGGGAGTTGAATCCGCCTTCAGAATCAGAGAGTGAGAAGCACGGTTCTTCCAGGAGCTGGGTTTCGTTATACCCGGGTGAATTGGAACAAACGCGGTATTGAGAAATATCTGCTTCTAAAACCAAAACGGAGCTACCTAACAGAACGGTCTTCAATGTGTGCATTCAACTTACGGAGTTAAACAGATGTGTGTTTGCAGGAGTTTCTAAACCCTTTCTGTGAAGAAGTGGAAAACGCATTTTCCCAGCCAAATCCAGGCATTCAAGAAATAGCTGGAAATCTCCGTCTATAACACAAAAAGAACGTATCTTGCAAACTGCTCTGTTGGGTGTTCGCTCAGCTAAGGGAGTTGAATCCGCCTTCAGAATCAGAGAGTGAGAAGCACGGTTCTTCCAGGAGCTGGGTTTCGTAATACCCGGGTGAATTGGAACAAACGCGGTATTGAGAAATATCTGCTTCTAAAACCAAAACGGAGCTACCTAACAGAACGGTCTTCAATGTGTGCATTCAACTTACGGAGTTCAACTGATGTGTGTTTGCAGGAGTTTCTAAACCCTTTCTGTGAAGAAGTGGAAAACGCATTTTCCCAGCCAAATCCAGGCATTCAAGAAATAGCTGGAAATCTCCGTCTAAAACACAAAAAGAACGTATCTTGCAAACTGCTCTGCTGGGTGTTCGCTCAGCTAAGGGAGTTGAATCCGCCTTCAGAATCAGAGAGTGAGAAGCACGGTTCTTCCAGGAGCTGGGTTTCGTTATACCCGGGTGAATTGGAACAAACGCGGTATTGAGAAATATCTGCTTCTAAAACCAAAACGGAGCTACCTAACAGAACGGTCTTCAATGTGTGCATTCAACTTACGGAGTTAAACAGATGTGTGTTTGCAGGAGTTTCTAAACCCTTTCTGTGAAGAAGTGGAAAACGCATTTTCCCAGCCAAATCCAGGCATTCAAGAAATAGCTGGAAATCTCCGTCTAAAACACAAAAAGAACGTATCTTGCAAACTGCTCTGCTGGGTGTTCGCTCAGCTAAGGGAGTTGAATCTGACTTCAGAATCAGAGAGTGAGAAGCACGGTTCTTCCAGGAGCTGGGTTTCGTTATACCCGGGTGAATTGGAACAAACGCGGTATTGAGAAATATCTGCTTCTAAAACCAAAACGGAGCTACCTAACAGAACGGTCTTCAATGTGTGCATTCAACTTACGGAGTTAAAGTGATGTGTGTTTGCAGGAGTTTCTAAACCCTTTCTGTGAAGAAGTGGAAAACGCATTTTCCCAGCCAAATCCAGGCATTCAAGAAATAGCTGGAAATCTCCGTCTAAAACACAAAAAGAACGTATCTTGCAAACTGCTCTGCTGGGTGTTCGCTCAGCTAAGGGAGTTGAATCCGCCTTCAGAATCAGAGAGTGAGAAGCACGGTTCTTCCAGGAGCTGGGTTTCGTAATACCCGGGTGAATTGGAACAAACGCGGTATTGAGAAATATCTGCTTCTAAAACCAAAACGGAGCTACCTAACAGAACGGTCTTCAATGTGTGCATTCAACTTACGGAGTTAAAGTGATGTGTGTTTGCAGGAGTTTCTAAACCCTTTCTGTGAAGAAGTGGAAAACGCATTTTCCCAGCCAAATCCAGGCATTCAAGAAATAGCTGGAAATCTCCGTCTATAACACAAAAAGAACGTATCTTGCAAACTGCTCTGTTGGGTGTTCGCTCAGCTAAGGGAGTTGAATCCGCCTTCAGAATCAGAGAGTGAGAAGCACGGTTCTTCCAGGAGCTGGGTTTCGTAATACCCGGGTGAATTGGAACAAACGCGGTATTGAGAAATATCTGCTTCTAAAACCAAAACGGAGCTACCTAACAGAACGGTCTTCAATGTGTGCATTCAACTTACGGAGTTCAACTGATGTGTGTTTGCAGGAGTTTCTAAACCCTTTCTGTGAAGAAGTGGAAAACGCATTTTCCCAGCCAAATCCAGGCATTCAAGAAATAGCTGGAAATCTCCGTCTAAAACACAAAAAGAACGTATCTTGCAAACTGCTCTGCTGGGTGTTCGCTCAGCTAAGGGAGTTGAATCCGCCTTCAGAATCAGAGAGTGAGAAGCACGGTTCTTCCAGGAGCTGGGTTTCGTTATACCCGGGTGAATTGGAACAAACGCGGTATTGAGAAATATCTGCTTCTAAAACCAAAACGGAGCTACCTAACAGAACGGTCTTCAATGTGTGCATTCAACTTACGGAGTTAAACAGATGTGTGTTTGCAGGAGTTTCTAAACCCTTTCTGTGAAGAAGTGGAAAACGCATTTTCCCAGCCAAATCCAGGCATTCAAGAAATAGCTGGAAATCTCCGTCTATAACACAAAAAGAACGTATCTTGCAAACTGCTCTGTTGGGTGTTCGCTCAGCTAAGGGAGTTGAATCCGCCTTCAGAATCAGAGAGTGAGAAGCACGGTTCTTCCAGGAGCTGGGTTTCGTAATACCCGGGTGAATTGGAACAAACGCGGTATTGAGAAATATCTGCTTCTAAAACCAAAACGGAGCTACCTAACAGAACGGTCTTCAATGTGTGCATTCAACTTACGGAGTTCAACTGATGTGTGTTTGCAGGAGTTTCTAAACCCTTTCTGTGAAGAAGTGGAAAACGCATTTTCCCAGCCAAATCCAGGCATTCAAGAAATAGCTGGAAATCTCCGTCTAAAACACAAAAAGAACGTATCTTGCAAACTGCTCTGCTGGGTGTTCGCTCAGCTAAGGGAGTTGAATCCGCCTTCAGAATCAGAGAGTGAGAAGCACGGTTCTTCCAGGAGCTGGGTTTCGTTATACCCGGGTGAATTGGAACAAACGCGGTATTGAGAAATATCTGCTTCTAAAACCAAAACGGAGCTACCTAACAGAACGGTCTTCAATGTGTGCATTCAACTTACGGAGTTAAACAGATGTGTGTTTGCAGGAGTTTCTAAACCCTTTCTGTGAAGAAGTGGAAAACGCATTTTCCCAGCCAAATCCAGGCATTCAAGAAATAGCTGGAAATCTCCGTCTAAAACACAAAAAGAACGTATCTTGCAAACTGCTCTGCTGGGTGTTCGCTCAGCTAAGGGAGTTGAATCTGACTTCAGAATCAGAGAGTGAGAAGCACGGTTCTTCCAGGAGCTGGGTTTCGTTATACCCGGGTGAATTGGAACAAACGCGGTATTGAGAAATATCTGCTTCTAAAACCAAAACGGAGCTACCTAACAGAACGGTCTTCAATGTGTGCATTCAACTTACGGAGTTAAAGTGATGTGTGTTTGCAGGAGTTTCTAAACCCTTTCTGTGAAGAAGTGGAAAACGCATTTTCCCAGCCAAATCCAGGCATTCAAGAAATAGCTGGAAATCTCCGTCTAAAACACAAAAAGAACGTATCTTGCAAACTGCTCTGCTGGGTGTTCGCTCAGCTAAGGGAGTTGAATCCGCCTTCAGAATCAGAGAGTGAGAAGCACGGTTCTTCCAGGAGCTGGGTTTCGTAATACCCGGGTGAATTGGAACAAACGCGGTATTGAGAAATATCTGCTTCTAAAACCAAAACGGAGCTACCTAACAGAACGGTCTTCAATGTGTGCATTCAACTTACGGAGTTAAAGTGATGTGTGTTTGCAGGAGTTTCTAAACCCTTTCTGTGAAGAAGTGGAAAACGCATTTTCCCAGCCAAATCCAGGCATTCAAGAAATAGCTGGAAATCTCCGTCTATAACACAAAAAGAACGTATCTTGCAAACTGCTCTGTTGGGTGTTCGCTCAGCTAAGGGAGTTGAATCCGCCTTCAGAATCAGAGAGTGAGAAGCACGGTTCTTCCAGGAGCTGGGTTTCGTAATACCCGGGTGAATTGGAACAAACGCGGTATTGAGAAATATCTGCTTCTAAAACCAAAACGGAGCTACCTAACAGAACGGTCTTCAATGTGTGCATTCAACTTACGGAGTTCAACTGATGTGTGTTTGCAGGAGTTTCTAAACCCTTTCTGTGAAGAAGTGGAAAACGCATTTTCCCAGCCAAATCCAGGCATTCAAGAAATAGCTGGAAATCTCCGTCTAAAACACAAAAAGAACGTATCTTGCAAACTGCTCTGCTGGGTGTTCGCTCAGCTAAGGGAGTTGAATCCGCCTTCAGAATCAGAGAGTGAGAAGCACGGTTCTTCCAGGAGCTGGGTTTCGTTATACCCGGGTGAATTGGAACAAACGCGGTATTGAGAAATATCTGCTTCTAAAACCAAAACGGAGCTACCTAACAGAACGGTCTTCAATGTGTGCATTCAACTTACGGAGTTAAACAGATGTGTGTTTGCAGGAGTTTCTAAACCCTTTCTGTGAAGAAGTGGAAAACGCATTTTCCCAGCCAAATCCAGGCATTCAAGAAATAGCTGGAAATCTCCGTCTATAACACAAAAAGAACGTATCTTGCAAACTGCTCTGTTGGGTGTTCGCTCAGCTAAGGGAGTTGAATCCGCCTTCAGAATCAGAGAGTGAGAAGCACGGTTCTTCCAGGAGCTGGGTTTCGTAATACCCGGGTGAATTGGAACAAACGCGGTATTGAGAAATATCTGCTTCTAAAACCAAAACGGAGCTACCTAACAGAACGGTCTTCAATGTGTGCATTCAACTTACGGAGTTCAACTGATGTGTGTTTGCAGGAGTTTCTAAACCCTTTCTGTGAAGAAGTGGAAAACGCATTTTCCCAGCCAAATCCAGGCATTCAAGAAATAGCTGGAAATCTCCGTCTAAAACACAAAAAGAACGTATCTTGCAAACTGCTCTGCTGGGTGTTCGCTCAGCTAAGGGAGTTGAATCCGCCTTCAGAATCAGAGAGTGAGAAGCACGGTTCTTCCAGGAGCTGGGTTTCGTAATACCCGGGTGAATTGGAACAAACGCGGTATTGAGAAATATCTGCTTCTAAAACCAAA
Organism: Callithrix jacchus; assembly: GCF_049354715.1. Taxonomy (NCBI): domain Eukaryota; kingdom Metazoa; phylum Chordata; class Mammalia; order Primates; family Cebidae; genus Callithrix; species Callithrix jacchus. The sequence goes on from NC_133518.1 coordinate 2,839,674, forward strand.
ACGGAGCTACCTAACAGAACGGTCTTCAATGTGTGCATTCAACTTACGGAGTTAAAGTGATGTGTGTTTGCAGGAGTTTCTAAACCCTTTCTGTGAAGAAGTGGAAAACGCATTTTCCCAGCCAAATCCAGGCATTCAAGAAATAGCTGGAAATCTCCGTCTATAACACAAAAAGAACGTATCTTGCAAACTGCTCTGTTGGGTGTTCGCTCAGCTAAGGGAGTTGAATCCGCCTTCAGAATCAGAGAGTGAGAAGCACGGTTCTTCCAGGAGCTGGGTTTCGTAATACCCGGGTGAATTGGAACAAACGCGGTATTGAGAAATATCTGCTTCTAAAACCAAAACGGAGCTACCTAACAGAACGGTCTTCAATGTGTGCATTCAACTTACGGAGTTCAACTGATGTGTGTTTGCAGGAGTTTCTAAACCCTTTCTGTGAAGAAGTGGAAAACGCATTTTCCCAGCCAAATCCAGGCATTCAAGAAATAGCTGGAAATCTCCGTCTAAAACACAAAAAGAACGTATCTTGCAAACTGCTCTGCTGGGTGTTCGCTCAGCTAAGGGAGTTGAATCCGCCTTCAGAATCAGAGAGTGAGAAGCACGGTTCTTCCAGGAGCTGGGTTTCGTTATACCCGGGTGAATTGGAACAAACGCGGTATTGAGAAATATCTGCTTCTAAAACCAAAACGGAGCTACCTAACAGAACGGTCTTCAATGTGTGCATTCAACTTACGGAGTTAAACTGATGTGTGTTTGCAGGAGTTTCTAAACCCTTTCTGTGAAGAAGTGGAAAACGCATTTTCCCAGCCAAATCCAGGCATTCAAGAAATAGCTGGAAATCTCCGTCTAAAACACAAAAAGAACGTATCTTGCAAACTGCTCTGCTGGGTGTTCGCTCAGCTAAGGGAGTTGAATCCGCCTTCAGAATCAGAGAGTGAGAAGCACGGTTCTTCCAGGAGCTGGGTTTCGTTATACCCGGGTGAATTGGAACAAACGCGGTATTGAGAAATATCTGCTTCTAAAACCAAAACGGAGCTACCTAACAGAACGGTCTTCAATGTGTGCATTCAACTTACGGAGTTAAACAGATGTGTGTTTGCAGGAGTTTCTAAACCCTTTCTGTGAAGAAGTGGAAAACGCATTTTCCCAGCCAAATCCAGGCATTCAAGAAATAGCTGGAAATCTCCGTCTAAAACACAAAAAGAACGTATCTTGCAAACTGCTCTGCTGGGTGTTCGCTCAGCTAAGGGAGTTGAATCTGACTTCAGAATCAGAGAGTGAGAAGCACGGTTCTTCCAGGAGCTGGGTTTCGTTATACCCGGGTGAATTGGAACAAACGCGGTATTGAGAAATATCTGCTTCTAAAACCAAAACGGAGCTACCTAACAGAACGGTCTTCAATGTGTGCATTCAACTTACGGAGTTAAAGTGATGTGTGTTTGCAGGAGTTTCTAAACCCTTTCTGTGAAGAAGTGGAAAACGCATTTTCCCAGCCAAATCCAGGCATTCAAGAAATAGCTGGAAATCTCCGTCTAAAACACAAAAAGAACGTATCTTGCAAACTGCTCTGCTGGGTGTTCGCTCAGCTAAGGGAGTTGAATCCGCCTTCAGAATCAGAGAGTGAGAAGCACGGTTCTTCCAGGAGCTGGGTTTCGTAATACCCGGGTGAATTGGAACAAACGCGGTATTGAGAAATATCTGCTTCTAAAACCAAAACGGAGCTACCTAACAGAACGGTCTTCAATGTGTGCATTCAACTTACGGAGTTAAAGTGATGTGTGTTTGCAGGAGTTTCTAAACCCTTTCTGTGAAGAAGTGGAAAACGCATTTTCCCAGCCAAATCCAGGCATTCAAGAAATAGCTGGAAATCTCCGTCTATAACACAAAAAGAACGTATCTTGCAAACTGCTCTGTTGGGTGTTCGCTCAGCTAAGGGAGTTGAATCCGCCTTCAGAATCAGAGAGTGAGAAGCACGGTTCTTCCAGGAGCTGGGTTTCGTAATACCCGGGTGAATTGGAACAAACGCGGTATTGAGAAATATCTGCTTCTAAAACCAAAACGGAGCTACCTAACAGAACGGTCTTCAATGTGTGCATTCAACTTACGGAGTTAAACTGATGTGTGTTTGCAGGAGTTTCTAAACCCTTTCTGTGAAGAAGTGGAAAACGCATTTTCCCAGCCAAATCCAGGCATTCAAGAAATAGCTGGAAATCTCCGTCTAAAACACAAAAAGAACGTATCTTGCAAACTGCTCTGCTGGGTGTTCGCTCAGCTAAGGGAGTTGAATCCGCCTTCAGAATCAGAGAGTGAGAAGCACGGTTCTTCCAGGAGCTGGGTTTCGTTATACCCGGGTGAATTGGAACAAACGCGGTATTGAGAAATATCTGCTTCTAAAACCAAAACGGAGCTACCTAACAGAACGGTCTTCAATGTGTGCATTCAACTTACGGAGTTAAACTGATGTGTGTTTGCAGGAGTTTCTAAACCCTTTCTGTGAAGAAGTGGAAAACGCATTTTCCCAGCCAAATCCAGGCATTCAAGAAATAGCTGGAAATCTCCGTCTAAAACACAAAAAGAACGTATCTTGCAAACTGCTCTGCTGGGTGTTCGCTCAGCTAAGGGAGTTGAATCCGCCTTCAGAATCAGAGAGTGAGAAGCACGGTTCTTCCAGGAGCTGGGTTTCGTTATACCCGGGTGAATTGGAACAAACGCGGTATTGAGAAATATCTGCTTCTAAAACCAAAACGGAGCTACCTAACAGAACGGTCTTCAATGTGTGCATTCAACTTACGGAGTTAAACAGATGTGTGTTTGCAGGAGTTTCTAAACCCTTTCTGTGAAGAAGTGGAAAACGCATTTTCCCAGCCAAATCCAGGCATTCAAGAAATAGCTGGAAATCTCCGTCTAAAACACAAAAAGAACGTATCTTGCAAACTGCTCTGCTGGGTGTTCGCTCAGCTAAGGGAGTTGAATCTGACTTCAGAATCAGAGAGTGAGAAGCACGGTTCTTCCAGGAGCTGGGTTTCGTTATACCCGGGTGAATTGGAACAAACGCGGTATTGAGAAATATCTGCTTCTAAAACCAAAACGGAGCTACCTAACAGAACGGTCTTCAATGTGTGCATTCAACTTACGGAGTTAAAGTGATGTGTGTTTGCAGGAGTTTCTAAACCCTTTCTGTGAAGAAGTGGAAAACGCATTTTCCCAGCCAAATCCAGGCATTCAAGAAATAGCTGGAAATCTCCGTCTATAACACAAAAAGAACGTATCTTGCAAACTGCTCTGTTGGGTGTTCGCTCAGCTAAGGGAGTTGAATCCGCCTTCAGAATCAGAGAGTGAGAAGCACGGTTCTTCCAGGAGCTGGGTTTCGTAATACCCGGGTGAATTGGAACAAACGCGGTATTGAGAAATATCTGCTTCTAAAACCAAAACGGAGCTACCTAACAGAACGGTCTTCAATGTGTGCATTCAACTTACGGAGTTAAACTGATGTGTGTTTGCAGGAGTTTCTAAACCCTTTCTGTGAAGAAGTGGAAAACGCATTTTCCCAGCCAAATCCAGGCATTCAAGAAATAGCTGGAAATCTCCGTCTAAAACACAAAAAGAACGTATCTTGCAAACTGCTCTGCTGGGTGTTCGCTCAGCTAAGGGTGTTGAATCCGCCTTCAGAATCAGAGAGTGAGAAGCACGGTTCTTCCAGGAGCTGGGTTTCGTTATACCCGGGTGAATTGGAACAAACGCGGTATTGAGAAATATCTGCTTCTAAAACCAAAACGGAGCTACCTAACAGAACGGTCTTCAATGTGTGCATTCAACTTACGGAGTTAAAGTGATGTGTGTTTGCAGGAGTTTCTAAACCCTTTCTGTGAAGAAGTGGAAAACGCATTTTCCCAGCCAAATCCAGGCATTCAAGAAATAGCTGGAAATCTCCGTCTAAAACACAAAAAGAACGTATCTTGCAAACTGCTCTGCTGGGTGTTCGCTCAGCTAAGGGAGTTGAATCCGCCTTCAGAATCAGAGAGTGAGAAGCACGGTTCTTCCAGGAGCTGGGTTTCGTTATACCCGGGTGAATTGGAACAAACGCGGTATTGAGAAATATCTGCTTCTAAAACCAAAACGGAGCTACCTAACAGAACGGTCTTCAATGTGTGCATTCAACTTACGGAGTTAAACAGATGTGTGTTTGCAGGAGTTTCTAAACCCTTTCTGTGAAGAAGTGGAAAACGCATTTTCCCAGCCAAATCCAGGCATTCAAGAAATAGCTGGAAATCTCCGTCTAAAACACAAAAAGAACGTATCTTGCAAACTGCTCTGCTGGGTGTTCGCTCAGCTAAGGGAGTTGAATCTGACTTCAGAATCAGAGAGTGAGAAGCACGGTTCTTCCAGGAGCTGGGTTTCGTTATACCCGGGTGAATTGGAACAAACGCGGTATTGAGAAATATCTGCTTCTAAAACCAAAACGGAGCTACCTAACAGAACGGTCTTCAATGTGTGCATTCAACTTACGGAGTTAAAGTGATGTGTGTTTGCAGGAGTTTCTAAACCCTTTCTGTGAAGAAGTGGAAAACGCATTTTCCCAGCCAAATCCAGGCATTCAAGAAATAGCTGGAAATCTCCGTCTAAAACACAAAAAGAACGTATCTTGCAAACTGCTCTGCTGGGTGTTCGCTCAGCTAAGGGAGTTGAATCCGCCTTCAGAATCAGAGAGTGAGAAGCACGGTTCTTCCAGGAGCTGGGTTTCGTAATACCCGGGTGAATTGGAACAAACGCGGTATTGAGAAATATCTGCTTCTAAAACCAAAACGGAGCTACCTAACAGAACGGTCTTCAATGTGTGCATTCAACTTACGGAGTTAAAGTGATGTGTGTTTGCAGGAGTTTCTAAACCCTTTCTGTGAAGAAGTGGAAAACGCATTTTCCCAGCCAAATCCAGGCATTCAAGAAATAGCTGGAAATCTCCGTCTATAACACAAAAAGAACGTATCTTGCAAACTGCTCTGTTGGGTGTTCGCTCAGCTAAGGGAGTTGAATCCGCCTTCAGAATCAGAGAGTGAGAAGCACGGTTCTTCCAGGAGCTGGGTTTCGTAATACCCGGGTGAATTGGAACAAACGCGGTATTGAGAAATATCTGCTTCTAAAACCAAAACGGAGCTACCTAACAGAACGGTCTTCAATGTGTGCATTCAACTTACGGAGTTCAACTGATGTGTGTTTGCAGGAGTTTCTAAACCCTTTCTGTGAAGAAGTGGAAAACGCATTTTCCCAGCCAAATCCAGGCATTCAAGAAATAGCTGGAAATCTCCGTCTAAAACACAAAAAGAACGTATCTTGCAAACTGCTCTGCTGGGTGTTCGCTCAGCTAAGGGAGTTGAATCCGCCTTCAGAATCAGAGAGTGAGAAGCACGGTTCTTCCAGGAGCTGGGTTTCGTTATACCCGGGTGAATTGGAACAAACGCGGTATTGAGAAATATCTGCTTCTAAAACCAAAACGGAGCTACCTAACAGAACGGTCTTCAATGTGTGCATTCAACTTACGGAGTTAAACAGATGTGTGTTTGCAGGAGTTTCTAAACCCTTTCTGTGAAGAAGTGGAAAACGCATTTTCCCAGCCAAATCCAGGCATTCAAGAAATAGCTGGAAATCTCCGTCTATAACACAAAAAGAACGTATCTTGCAAACTGCTCTGTTGGGTGTTCGCTCAGCTAAGGGAGTTGAATCCGCCTTCAGAATCAGAGAGTGAGAAGCACGGTTCTTCCAGGAGCTGGGTTTCGTAATACCCGGGTGAATTGGAACAAACGCGGTATTGAGAAATATCTGCTTCTAAAACCAAAACGGAGCTACCTAACAGAACGGTCTTCAATGTGTGCATTCAACTTACGGAGTTCAACTGATGTGTGTTTGCAGGAGTTTCTAAACCCTTTCTGTGAAGAAGTGGAAAACGCATTTTCCCAGCCAAATCCAGGCATTCAAGAAATAGCTGGAAATCTCCGTCTAAAACACAAAAAGAACGTATCTTGCAAACTGCTCTGCTGGGTGTTCGCTCAGCTAAGGGAGTTGAATCCGCCTTCAGAATCAGAGAGTGAGAAGCACGGTTCTTCCAGGAGCTGGGTTTCGTTATACCCGGGTGAATTGGAACAAACGCGGTATTGAGAAATATCTGCTTCTAAAACCAAAACGGAGCTACCTAACAGAACGGTCTTCAATGTGTGCATTCAACTTACGGAGTTAAACAGATTTGTGTTTGCAGGAGTTTCTAAACCCTTTCTGTGAAGAAGTGGAAAACGCATTTTCCCAGCCAAATCCAGGCATTCAAGAAATAGCTGGAAATCTCCGTCTAAAACATAAAAAGAACGTATCTTGCAAACTGCTCTGCTGGGTGTTCGCTCAGCTAAGGGAGTTGAATCTGACTTCAGAATCAGAGAGTGAGAAGCACGGTTCTTCCAGGAGCTGGGTTTCGTTATACCCGGGTGAATTGGAACAAACGCGGTATTGAGAAATATCTGCTTCTAAAACCAAAACGGAGCTACCTAACAGAACGGTCTTCAATGTGTGCATTCAACTTACGGAGTTAAAGTGATGTGTGTTTGCAGGAGTTTCTAAACCCTTTCTGTGAAGAAGTGGAAAACGCATTTTCCCAGCCAAATCCAGGCATTCAAGAAATAGCTGGAAATCTCCGTCTAAAACACAAAAAGAACGTATCTTGCAAACTGCTCTGCTGGGTGTTCGCTCAGCTAAGGGAGTTGAATCCGCCTTCAGAATCAGAGAGTGAGAAGCACGGTTCTTCCAGGAGCTGGGTTTCGTAATACCCGGGTGAATTGGAACAAACGCGGTATTGAGAAATATCTGCTTCTAAAACCAAAACGGAGCTACCTAACAGAACGGTCTTCAATGTGTGCATTCAACTTACGGAGTTAAAGTGATGTGTGTTTGCAGGAGTTTCTAAACCCTTTCTGTGAAGAAGTGGAAAACGCATTTTCCCAGCCAAATCCAGGCATTCAAGAAATAGCTGGAAATCTCCGTCTATAACACAAAAAGAACGTATCTTGCAAACTGCTCTGTTGGGTGTTCGCTCAGCTAAGGGAGTTGAATCCGCCTTCAGAATCAGAGAGTGAGAAGCACGGTTCTTCCAGGAGCTGGGTTTCGTAATACCCGGGTGAATTGGAACAAACGCGGTATTGAGAAATATCTGCTTCTAAAACCAAAACGGAGCTACCTAACAGAACGGTCTTCAATGTGTGCATTCAACTTACGGAGTTCAACTGATGTGTGTTTGCAGGAGTTTCTAAACCCTTTCTGTGAAGAAGTGGAAAACGCATTTTCCCAGCCAAATCCAGGCATTCAAGAAATAGCTGGAAATCTCCGTCTAAAACACAAAAAGAACGTATCTTGCAAACTGCTCTGCTGGGTGTTCGCTCAGCTAAGGGAGTTGAATCCGCCTTCAGAATCAGAGAGTGAGAAGCACGGTTCTTCCAGGAGCTGGGTTTCGTTATACCCGGGTGAATTGGAACAAACGCGGTATTGAGAAATATCTGCTTCTAAAACCAAAACGGAGCTACCTAACAGAACGGTCTTCAATGTGTGCATTCAACTTACGGAGTTAAACTGATGTGTGTTTGCAGGAGTTTCTAAACCCTTTCTGTGAAGAAGTGGAAAACGCATTTTCCCAGCCAAATCCAGGCATTCAAGAAATAGCTGGAAATCTCCGTCTAAAACACAAAAAGAACGTATCTTGCAAACTGCTCTGCTGGGTGTTCGCTCAGCTAAGGGAGTTGAATCCGCCTTCAGAATCAGAGAGTGAGAAGCACGGTTCTTCCAGGAGCTGGGTTTCGTTATACCCGGGTGAATTGGAACAAACGCGGTATTGAGAAATATCTGCTTCTAAAACCAAAACGGAGCTACCTAACAGAACGGTCTTCAATGTGTGCATTCAACTTACGGAGTTAAACAGATGTGTGTTTGCAGGAGTTTCTAAACCCTTTCTGTGAAGAAGTGGAAAACGCATTTTCCCAGCCAAATCCAGGCATTCAAGAAATAGCTGGAAATCTCCGTCTAAAACACAAAAAGAACGTATCTTGCAAACTGCTCTGCTGGGTGTTCGCTCAGCTAAGGGAGTTGAATCTGACTTCAGAATCAGAGAGTGAGAAGCACGGTTCTTCCAGGAGCTGGGTTTCGTTATACCCGGGTGAATTGGAACAAACGCGTTATTGAGAAATATCTGCTTCTAAAACCAAAACGGAGCTACCTAACAGAACGGTCTTCAATGTGTGCATTCAACTTACGGAGTTAAAGTGATGTGTGTTTGCAGGAGTTTCTAAACCCTTTCTGTGAAGAAGTGGAAAACGCATTTTCCCAGCCAAATCCAGGCATTCAAGAAATAGCTGGAAATCTCCGTCTATAACACAAAAAGAACGTATCTTGCAAACTGCTCTGTTGGGTGTTCGCTCAGCTAAGGGAGTTGAATCCGCCTTCAGAATCAGAGAGTGAGAAGCACGGTTCTTCCAGGAGCTGGGTTTCGTAATACCCGGGTGAATTGGAACAAACGCGGTATTGAGAAATATCTGCTTCTAAAACCAAAACGGAGCTACCTAACAGAACGGTCTTCAATGTGTGCATTCAACTTACGGAGTTCAACTGATGTGTGTTTGCAGGAGTTTCTAAACCCTTTCTGTGAAGAAGTGGAAAACGCATTTTCCCAGCCAAATCCAGGCATTCAAGAAATAGCTGGAAATCTCCGTCTAAAACACAAAAAGAACGTATCTTGCAAACTGCTCTGCTGGGTGTTCGCTCAGCTAAGGGAGTTGAATCCGCCTTCAGAATCAGAGAGTGAGAAGCACGGTTCTTCCAGGAGCTGGGTTTCGTTATACCCGGGTGAATTGGAACAAACGCGGTATTGAGAAATATCTGCTTCTAAAACCAAAACGGAGCTACCTAACAGAACGGTCTTCAATGTGTGCATTCAACTTACGGAGTTAAACTGATGTGTGTTTGCAGGAGTTTCTAAACCCTTTCTGTGAAGAAGTGGAAAACGCATTTTCCCAGCCAAATCCAGGCATTCAAGAAATAGCTGGAAATCTCCGTCTAAAACACAAAAAGAACGTATCTTGCAAACTGCTCTGCTGGGTGTTCGCTCAGCTAAGGGAGTTGAATCCGCCTTCAGAATCAGAGAGTGAGAAGCACGGTTCTTCCAGGAGCTGGGTTTCGTTATACCCGGGTGAATTGGAACAAACGCGGTATTGAGAAATATCTGCTTCTAAAACCAAAACGGAGCTACCTAACAGAACGGTCTTCAATGTGTCCATTCAACTTACGGAGTTAAACAGATGTGTGTTTGCAGGAGTTTCTAAACCCTTTCTGTGAAGAAGTGGAAAACGCATTTTCCCAGCCAAATCCAGGCATTCAAGAAATAGCTGGAAATCTCCGTCTAAAACACAAAAAGAACGTATCTTGCAAACTGCTCTGCTGGGTGTTCGCTCAGCTAAGGGAGTTGAATCTGACTTCAGAATCAGAGAGTGAGAAGCACGGTTCTTCCAGGAGCTGGGTTTCGTTATACCCGGGTGAATTGGAACAAACGCGGTATTGAGAAATATCTGCTTCTAAAACCAAAACGGAGCTACCTAACAGAACGGTCTTCAATGTGTGCATTCAACTTACGGAGTTAAAGTGATGTGTGTTTGCAGGAGTTTCTAAACCCTTTCTGTGAAGAAGTGGAAAACGCATTTTCCCAGCCAAATCCAGGCATTCAAGAAATAGCTGGAAATCTCCGTCTAAAACACAAAAAGAACGTATCTTGCAAACTGCTCTGCTGGGTGTTCGCTCAGCTAAGGGAGTTGAATCCGCCTTCAGAATCAGAGAGTGAGAAGCACGGTTCTTCCAGGAGCTGGGTTTCGTAATACCCGGGTGAATTGGAACAAACGCGGTATTGAGAAATATCTGCTTCTAAAACCAAAACGGAGCTACCTAACAGAACGGTCTTCAATGTGTGCATTCAACTTACGGAGTTAAAGTGATGTGTGTTTGCAGGAGTTTCTAAACCCTTTCTGTGAAGAAGTGGAAAACGCATTTTCCCAGCCAAATCCAGGCATTCAAGAAATAGCTGGAAATCTCCGTCTATAACACAAAAAGAACGTATCTTGCAAACTGCTCTGTTGGGTGTTCGCTCAGCTAAGGGAGTTGAATCCGCCTTCAGAATCAGAGAGTGAGAAGCACGGTTCTTCCAGGAGCTGGGTTTCGTAATACCCGGGTGAATTGGAACAAACGCGGTATTGAGAAATATCTGCTTCTAAAACCAAAACGGAGCTACCTAACAGAACGGTCTTCAATGTGTGCATTCAACTTACGGAGTTCAACTGATGTGTGTTTGCAGGAGTTTCTAAACCCTTTCTGTGAAGAAGTGGAAAACGCATTTTCCCAGCCAAATCCAGGCATTCAAGAAATAGCTGGAAATCTCCGTCTAAAACACAAAAAGAACGTATCTTGCAAACTGCTCTGCTGGGTGTTCGCTCAGCTAAGGGAGTTGAATCCGCCTTCAGAATCAGAGAGTGAGAAGCACGGTTCTTCCAGGAGCTGGGTTTCGTTATACCCGGGTGAATTGGAACAAACGCGGTATTGAGAAATATCTGCTTCTAAAACCAAAACGGAGCTACCTAACAGAACGGTCTTCAATGTGTGCATTCAACTTACGGAGTTAAACTGATGTGTGTTTGCAGGAGTTTCTAAACCCTTTCTGTGAAGAAGTGGAAAACGCATTTTCCCAGCCAAATCCAGGCATTCAAGAAATAGCTGGAAATCTCCGTCTAAAACACAAAAAGAACGTATCTTGCAAACTGCTCTGCTGGGTGTTCGCTCAGCTAAGGGAGTTGAATCCGCCTTCAGAATCAGAGAGTGAGAAGCACGGTTCTTCCAGGAGCTGGGTTTCGTTATACCCGGGTGAATTGGAACAAACGCGGTATTGAGAAATATCTGCTTCTAAAACCAAAACGGAGCTACCTAACAGAACGGTCTTCAATGTGTGCATTCAACTTACGGAGTTAAACAGATGTGTGTTTGCAGGAGTTTCTAAACCCTTTCTGTGAAGAAGTGGAAAACGCATTTTCCCAGCCAAATCCAGGCATTCAAGAAATAGCTGGAAATCTCCGTCTAAAACACAAAAAGAACGTATCTTGCAAACTGCTCTGCTGGGTGTTCGCTCAGCTAAGGGAGTTGAATCTGACTTCAGAATCAGAGAGTGAGAAGCACGGTTCTTCCAGGAGCTGGGTTTCGTTATACCCGGGTGAATTGGAACAAACGCGGTATTGAGAAATATCTGCTTCTAAAACCAAAACGGAGCTACCTAACAGAACGGTCTTCAATGTGTGCATTCAACTTACGGAGTTAAAGTGATGTGTGTTTGCAGGAGTTTCTAAACCCTTTCTGTGAAGAAGTGGAAAACGCATTTTCCCAGCCAAATCCAGGCATTCAAGAAATAGCTGGAAATCTCCGTCTATAACACAAAAAGAACGTATCTTGCAAACTGCTCTGTTGGGTGTTCGCTCAGCTAAGGGAGTTGAATCCGCCTTCAGAATCAGAGAGTGAGAAGCACGGTTCTTCCAGGAGCTGGGTTTCGTAATACCCGGGTGAATTGGAACAAACGCGGTATTGAGAAATATCTGCTTCTAAAACCAAAACGGAGCTACCTAACAGAACGGTCTTCAATGTGTGCATTCAACTTACGGAGTTCAACTGATGTGTGTTTGCAGGAGTTTCTAAACCCTTTCTGTGAAGAAGTGGAAAACGCATTTTCCCAGCCAAATCCAGGCATTCAAGAAATAGCTGGAAATCTCCGTCTAAAACACAAAAAGAACGTATCTTGCAAACTGCTCTGCTGGGTGTTCGCTCAGCTAAGGGAGTTGAATCCGCCTTCAGAATCAGAGAGTGAGAAGCACGGTTCTTCCAGGAGCTGGGTTTCGTTATACCCGGGTGAATTGGAACAAACGCGGTATTGAGAAATATCTGCTTCTAAAACCAAAACGGAGCTACCTAACAGAACGGTCTTCAATGTGTGCATTCAACTTACGGAGTTAAACTGATGTGTGTTTGCAGGAGTTTCTAAACCCTTTCTGTGAAGAAGTGGAAAACGCATTTTCCCAGCCAAATCCAGGCATTCAAGAAATAGCTGGAAATCTCCGTCTAAAACACAAAAAGAACGTATCTTGCAAACTGCTCTGCTGGGTGTTCGCTCAGCTAAGGGAGTTGAATCCGCCTTCAGAATCAGAGAGTGAGAAGCACGGTTCTTCCAGGAGCTGGGTTTCGTTATACCCGGGTGAATTGGAACAAACGCGGTATTGAGAAATATCTGCTTCTAAAACCAAAACGGAGCTACCTAACAGAACGGTCTTCAATGTGTGCATTCAACTTACGGAGTTAAACAGATGTGTGTTTGCAGGAGTTTCTAAACCCTTTCTGTGAAGAAGTGGAAAACGCATTTTCCCAGCCAAATCCAGGCATTCAAGAAATAGCTGGAAATCTCCGTCTAAAACACAAAAAGAACGTATCTTGCAAACTGCTCTGCTGGGTGTTCGCTCAGCTAAGGGAGTTGAATCTGACTTCAGAATCAGAGAGTGAGAAGCACGGTTCTTCCAGGAGCTGGGTTTCGTAATACCCGGGTGAATTGGAACAAACGCGGTATTGAGAAATATCTGCTTCTAAAACCAAAACGGAGCTACCTAACAGAACGGTCTTCAATGTGTGCATTCAACTTACGGAGTTAAAGTGATGTGTGTTTGCAGGAGTTTCTAAACCCTTTCTGTGAAGAAGTGGAAAACGCATTTTCCCAGCCAAATCCAGGCATTCAAGAAATAGCTGGAAATCTCCGTCTATAACACAAAAAGAACGTATCTTGCAAACTGCTCTGTTGGGTGTTCGCTCAGCTAAGGGAGTTGAATCCGCCTTCAGAATCAGAGAGTGAGAAGCACGGTTCTTCCAGGAGCTGGGTTTCGTAATACCCGGGTGAATTGGAACAAACGCGGTATTGAGAAATATCTGCTTCTAAAACCAAAACGGAGCTACCTAACAGAACGGTCTTCAATGTGTGCATTCAACTTACGGAGTTCAACTGATGTGTGTTTGCAGGAGTTTCTAAACCCTTTCTGTGAAGAAGTGGAAAACGCATTTTCCCAGCCAAATCCAGGCATTCAAGAAATAGCTGGAAATCTCCGTCTAAAACACAAAAAGAACGTATCTTGCAAACTGCTCTGCTGGGTGTTCGCTCAGCTAAGGGAGTTGAATCCGCCTTCAGAATCAGAGAGTGAGAAGCACGGTTCTTCCAGGAGCTGGGTTTCGTTATACCCGGGTGAATTGGAACAAACGCGGTATTGAGAAATATCTGCTTCTAAAACCAAAACGGAGCTACCTAACAGAACGGTCTTCAATGTGTGCATTCAACTTACGGAGTTAAACAGATGTGTGTTTGCAGGAGTTTCTAAACCCTTTCTGTGAAGAAGTGGAAAACGCATTTTCCCAGCCAAATCCAGGCATTCAAGAAATAGCTGGAAATCTCCGTCTATAACACAAAAAGAACGTATCTTGCAAACTGCTCTGTTGGGTGTTCGCTCAGCTAAGGGAGTTGAATCCGCCTTCAGAATCAGAGAGTGAGAAGCACGGTTCTTCCAGGAGCTGGGTTTCGTAATACCCGGGTGAATTGGAACAAACGCGGTATTGAGAAATATCTGCTTCTAAAACCAAAACGGAGCTACCTAACAGAACGGTCTTCAATGTGTGCATTCAACTTACGGAGTTCAACTGATGTGTGTTTGCAGGAGTTTCTAAACCCTTTCTGTGAAGAAGTGGAAAACGCATTTTCCCAGCCAAATCCAGGCATTCAAGAAATAGCTGGAAATCTCCGTCTAAAACACAAAAAGAACGTATCTTGCAAACTGCTCTGCTGGGTGTTCGCTCAGCTAAGGGAGTTGAATCCGCCTTCAGAATCAGAGAGTGAGAAGCACGGTTCTTCCAGGAGCTGGGTTTCGTTATACCCGGGTGAATTGGAACAAACGCGGTATTGAGAAATATCTGCTTCTAAAACCAAAACGGAGCTACCTAACAGAACGGTCTTCAATGTGTGCATTCAACTTACGGAGTTAAACAGATGTGTGTTTGCAGGAGTTTCTAAACCCTTTCTGTGAAGAAGTGGAAAACGCATTTTCCCAGCCAAATCCAGGCATTCAAGAAATAGCTGGAAATCTCCGTCTAAAACACAAAAAGAACGTATCTTGCAAACTGCTCTGCTGGGTGTTCGCTCAGCTAAGGGAGTTGAATCTGACTTCAGAATCAGAGAGTGAGAAGCACGGTTCTTCCAGGAGCTGGGTTTCGTTATACCCGGGTGAATTGGAACAAACGCGGTATTGAGAAATATCTGCTTCTAAAACCAAAACGGAGCTACCTAACAGAACGGTCTTCAATGTGTGCATTCAACTTACGGAGTTAAAGTGATGTGTGTTTGCAGGAGTTTCTAAACCCTTTCTGTGAAGAAGTGGAAAACGCATTTTCCCAGCCAAATCCAGGCATTCAAGAAATAGCTGGAAATCTCCGTCTAAAACACAAAAAGAACGTATCTTGCAAACTGCTCTGCTGGGTGTTCGCTCAGCTAAGGGAGTTGAATCCGCCTTCAGAATCAGAGAGTGAGAAGCACGGTTCTTCCAGGAGCTGGGTTTCGTAATACCCGGGTGAATTGGAACAAACGCGGTATTGAGAAATATCTGCTTCTAAAACCAAAACGGAGCTACCTAACAGAACGGTCTTCAATGTGTGCATTCAACTTACGGAGTTAAAGTGATGTGTGTTTGCAGGAGTTTCTAAACCCTTTCTGTGAAGAAGTGGAAAACGCATTTTCCCAGCCAAATCCAGGCATTCAAGAAATAGCTGGAAATCTCCGTCTATAACACAAACAGAACGTATCTTGCAAACTGCTCTGTTGGGTGTTCGCTCAGCTAAGGGAGTTGAATCCGCCTTCAGAATCAGAGAGTGAGAAGCACGGTTCTTCCAGGAGCTGGGTTTCGTAATACCCGGGTGAATTGGAACAAACGCGGTATTGAGAAATATCTGCTTCTAAAACCAAAACGGAGCTACCTAACAGAACGGTCTTCAATGTGTGCATTCAACTTACGGAGTTCAACTGATGTGTGTTTGCAGGAGTTTCTAAACCCTTTCTGTGAAGAAGTGGAAAACGCATTTTCCCAGCCAAATCCAGGCATTCAAGAAATAGCTGGAAATCTCCGTCTAAAACACAAAAAGAACGTATCTTGCAAACTGCTCTGCTGGGTGTTCGCTCAGCTAAGGGAGTTGAATCCGCCTTCAGAATCAGAGAGTGAGAAGCACGGTTCTTCCAGGAGCTGGGTTTCGTTATACCCGGGTGAATTGGAACAAACGCGGTATTGAGAAATATCTGCTTCTAAAACCAAAACGGAGCTACCTAACAGAACGGTCTTCAATGTGTGCATTCAACTTACGGAGTTAAACAGATGTGTGTTTGCAGGAGTTTCTAAACCCTTTCTGTGAAGAAGTGGAAAACGCATTTTCCCAGCCAAATCCAGGCATTCAAGAAATAGCTGGAAATCTCCGTCTATAACACAAAAAGAACGTATCTTGCAAACTGCTCTGTTGGGTGTTCGCTCAGCTAAGGGAGTTGAATCCGCCTTCAGAATCAGAGAGTGAGAAGCACGGTTCTTCCAGGAGCTGGGTTTCGTAATACCCGGGTGAATTGGAACAAACGCGGTATTGAGAAATATCTGCTTCTAAAACCAAAACGGAGCTACCTAACAGAACGGTCTTCAATGTGTGCATTCAACTTACGGAGTTCAACTGATGTGTGTTTGCAGGAGTTTCTAAACCCTTTCTGTGAAGAAGTGGAAAACGCATTTTCCCAGCCAAATCCAGGCATTCAAGAAATAGCTGGAAATCTCCGTCTAAAACACAAAAAGAACGTATCTTGCAAACTGCTCTGCTGGGTGTTCGCTCAGCTAAGGGAGTTGAATCCGCCTTCAGAATCAGAGAGTGAGAAGCACGGTTCTTCCAGGAGCTGGGTTTCGTTATACCCGGGTGAATTGGAACAAACGCGGTATTGAGAAATATCTGCTTCTAAAACCAAAACGGAGCTACCTAACAGAACGGTCTTCAATGTGTGCATTCAACTTACGGAGTTAAACAGATGTGTGTTTGCAGGAGTTTCTAAACCCTTTCTGTGAAGAAGTGGAAAACGCATTTTCCCAGCCAAATCCAGGCATTCAAGAAATAGCTGGAAATCTCCGTCTAAAACACAAAAAGAACGTATCTTGCAAACTGCTCTGCTGGGTGTTCGCTCAGCTAAGGGAGTTGAATCTGACTTCAGAATCAGAGAGTGAGAAGCACGGTTCTTCCAGGAGCTGGGTTTCGTTATACCCGGGTGAATTGGAACAAACGCGGTATTGAGAAATATCTGCTTCTAAAACCAAAACGGAGCTACCTAACAGAACGGTCTTCAATGTGTGCATTCAACTTACGGAGTTAAAGTGATGTGTGTTTGCAGGAGTTTCTAAACCCTTTCTGTGAAGAAGTGGAAAACGCATTTTCCCAGCCAAATCCAGGCATTCAAGAAATAGCTGGAAATCTCCGTCTAAAACACAAAAAGAACGTATCTTGCAAACTGCTCTGCTGGGTGTTCGCTCAGCTAAGGGAGTTGAATCCGCCTTCAGAATCAGAGAGTGAGAAGCACGGTTCTTCCAGGAGCTGGGTTTCGTAATACCCGGGTGAATTGGAACAAACGCGGTATTGAGAAATATCTGCTTCTAAAACCAAAACGGAGCTACCTAACAGAACGGTCTTCAATGTGTGCATTCAACTTACGGAGTTAAAGTGATGTGTGTTTGCAGGAGTTTCTAAACCCTTTCTGTGAAGAAGTGGAAAACGCATTTTCCCAGCCAAATCCAGGCATTCAAGAAATAGCTGGAAATCTCCGTCTATAACACAAAAAGAACGTATCTTGCAAACTGCTCTGTTGGGTGTTCGCTCAGCTAAGGGAGTTGAATCCGCCTTCAGAATCAGAGAGTGAGAAGCACGGTTCTTCCAGGAGCTGGGTTTCGTAATACCCGGGTGAATTGGAACAAACGCGGTATTGAGAAATATCTGCTTCTAAAACCAAAACGGAGCTACCTAACAGAACGGTCTTCAATGTGTGCATTCAACTTACGGAGTTCAACTGATGTGTGTTTGCAGGAGTTTCTAAACCCTTTCTGTGAAGAAGTGGAAAACGCATTTTCCCAGCCAAATCCAGGCATTCAAGAAATAGCTGGAAATCTCCGTCTAAAACACAAAAAGAACGTATCTTGCAAACTGCTCTGCTGGGTGTTCGCTCAGCTAAGGCAGTTGAATCCGCCTTCAGAATCAGAGAGTGAGAAGCACGGTTCTTCCAGGAGCTGGGTTTCGTTATACCCGGGTGAATTGGAACAAACGCGGTATTGAGAAATATCTGCTTCTAAAACCAAAACGGAGCTACCTAACAGAACGGTCTTCAATGTGTGCATTCAACTTACGGAGTTAAACTGATGTGTGTTTGCAGGAGTTTCTAAACCCTTTCTGTGAAGAAGTGGAAAACGCATTTTCCCAGCCAAATCCAGGCATTCAAGAAATAGCTGGAAATCTCCGTCTAAAACACAAAAAGAACGTATCTTGCAAACTGCTCTGCTGGGTGTTCGCTCAGCTAAGGGAGTTGAATCCGCCTTCAGAATCAGAGAGTGAGAAGCACGGTTCTTCCAGGAGCTGGGTTTCGTTATACCCGGGTGAATTGGAACAAACGCGGTATTGAGAAATATCTGCTTCTAAAACCAAAACGGAGCTACCTAACAGAACGGTCTTCAATGTGTGCATTCAACTTACGGAGTTAAACAGATGTGTGTTTGCAGGAGTTTCTAAACCCTTTCTGTGAAGAAGTGGAAAACGCATTTTCCCAGCCAAATCCAGGCATTCAAGAAATAGCTGGAAATCTCCGTCTAAAACACAAAAAGAACGTATCTTGCAAACTGCTCTGCTGGGTGTTCGCTCAGCTAAGGGAGTTGAATCTGACTTCAGAATCAGAGAGTGAGAAGCACGGTTCTTCCAGGAGCTGGGTTTCGTTATACCCGGGTGAATTGGAACAAACGCGGTATTGAGAAATATCTGCTTCTAAAACCAAAACGGAGCTACCTAACAGAACGGTCTTCAATGTGTGCATTCAACTTACGGAGTTAAAGTGATGTGTGTTTGCAGGAGTTTCTAAACCCTTTCTGTGAAGAAGTGGAAAACGCATTTTCCCAGCCAAATCCAGGCATTCAAGAAATAGCTGGAAATCTCCGTCTATAACACAAAAAGAACGTATCTTGCAAACTGCTCTGTTGGGTGTTCGCTCAGCTAAGGGAGTTGAATCCGCCTTCAGAATCAGAGAGTGAGAAGCACGGTTCTTCCAGGAGCTGGGTTTCGTAATACCCGGGTGAATTGGAACAAACGCGGTATTGAGAAATATCTGCTTCTAAAACCAAAACGGAGCTACCTAACAGAACGGTCTTCAATGTGTGCATTCAACTTACGGAGTTAAACTGATGTGTGTTTGCAGGAGTTTCTAAACCCTTTCTGTGAAGAAGTGGAAAACGCATTTTCCCAGCCAAATCCAGGCATTCAAGAAATAGCTGGAAATCTCCGTCTAAAACACAAAAAGAACGTATCTTGCAAACTGCTCTGCTGGGTGTTCGCTCAGCTAAGGGAGTTGAATCCGCCTTCAGAATCAGAGAGTGAGAAGCACGGTTCTTCCAGGAGCTGGGTTTCGTTATACCCGGGTGAATTGGAACAAACGCGGTATTGAGAAATATCTGCTTCTAAAACCAAAACGGAGCTACCTAACAGAACGGTCTTCAATGTTTGCATTCAACTTACGGAGTTAAACTGATGTGTGTTTGCAGGAGTTTCTAAACCCTTTCTGTGAAGAAGTGGAAAACGCATTTTCCCAGCCAAATCCAGGCATTCAAGAAATAGCTGGAAATCTCCGTCTAAAACACAAAAAGAACGTATCTTGCAAACTGCTCTGCTGGGTGTTCGCTCAGCTAAGGGAGTTGAATCCGCCTTCAGAATCAGAGAGTGAGAAGCACGGTTCTTCCAGGAGCTGGGTTTCGTTATACCCGGGTGAATTGGAACAAACGCGGTATTGAGAAATATCTGCTTCTAAAACCAAAACGGAGCTACCTAACAGAACGGTCTTCAATGTGTGCATTCAACTTACGGAGTTAAACTGATGTGTGTTTGCAGGAGTTTCTAAACCCTTTCTGTGAAGAAGTGGAAAACGCATTTTCCCAGCCAAATCCAGGCATTCAAGAAATAGCTGGAAATCTCCGTCTAAAACACAAAAAGAACGTATCTTGCAAACTGCTCTGCTGGGTGTTCGCTCAGCTAAGGGAGTTGAATCCGCCTTCAGAATCAGAGAGTGAGAAGCACGGTTCTTCCAGGAGCTGGGTTTCGTTATACCCGGGTGAATTGGAACAAACGCGGTATTGAGAAATATCTGCTTCTAAAACCAAAACGGAGCTACCTAACAGAACGGTCTTCAATGTGTGCATTCAACTTACGGAGTTAAACAGATGTGTGTTTGCAGGAGTTTCTAAACCCTTTCTGTGAAGAAGTGGAAAACGCATTTTCCCAGCCAAATCCAGGCATTCAAGAAATAGCTGGAAATCTCCGTCTAAAACACAAAAAGAACGTATCTTGCAAACTGCTCTGCTGGGTGTTCGCTCAGCTAAGGGAGTTGAATCTGACTTCAGAATCAGAGAGTGAGAAGCACGGTTCTTCCAGGAGCTGGGTTTCGTTATACCCGGGTGAATTGGAACAAACGCGGTATTGAGAAATATCTGCTTCTAAAACCAAAACGGAGCTACCTAACAGAACGGTCTTCAATGTGTGCATTCAACTTACGGAGTTAAAGTGATGTGTGTTTGCAGGAGTTTCTAAACCCTTTCTGTGAAGAAGTGGAAAACGCATTTTCCCAGCCAAATCCAGGCATTCAAGAAATAGCTGGAAATCTCCGTCTATAACACAAAAAGAACGTATCTTGCAAACTGCTCTGTTGGGTGTTCGCTCAGCTAAGGGAGTTGAATCCGCCTTCAGAATCAGAGAGTGAGAAGCACGGTTCTTCCAGGAGCTGGGTTTCGTAATACCCGGGTGAATTGGAACAAACGCGGTATTGAGAAATATCTGCTTCTAAAACCAAAACGGAGCTACCTAACAGAACGGTCTTCAATGTGTGCATTCAACTTACGGAGTTAAACTGATGTGTGTTTGCAGGAGTTTCTAAACCCTTTCTGTGAAGAAGTGGAAAACGCATTTTCCCAGCCAAATCCAGGCATTCAAGAAATAGCTGGAAATCTCCGTCTAAAACACAAAAAGAACGTATCTTGCAAACTGCTCTGCTGGGTGTTCGCTCAGCTAAGGGAGTTGAATCCGCCTTCAGAATCAGAGAGTGAGAAGCACGGTTCTTCCAGGAGCTGGGTTTCGTTATACCCGGGTGAATTGGAACAAACGCGGTATTGAGAAATATCTGCTTCTAAAACCAAAACGGAGCTACCTAACAGAACGGTCTTCAATGTGTGCATTCAACTTACGGAGTTAAACAGATGTGTGTTTGCAGGAGTTTCTAAACCCTTTCTGTGAAGAAGTGGAAAACGCATTTTCCCAGCCAAATCCAGGCATTCAAGAAATAGCTGGAAATCTCCGTCTAAAACACAAAAAGAACGTATCTTGCAAACTGCTCTGCTGGGTGTTCGCTCAGCTAAGGGAGTTGAATCTGACTTCAGAATCAGAGAGTGAGAAGCACGGTTCTTCCAGGAGCTGGGTTTCGTTATACCCGGGTGAATTGGAACAAACGCGGTATTGAGAAATATCTGCTTCTAAAACCAAAACGGAGCTACCTAACAGAACGGTCTTCAATGTGTGCATTCAACTTACGGAGTTAAAGTGATGTGTGTTTGCAGGAGTTTCTAAACCCTTTCTGTGAAGAAGTGGAAAACGCATTTTCCCAGCCAAATCCAGGCATTCAAGAAATAGCTGGAAATCTCCGTCTATAACACAAAAAGAACGTATCTTGCAAACTGCTCTGTTGGGTGTTCGCTCAGCTAAGGGAGTTGAATCCGCCTTCAGAATCAGAGAGTGAGAAGCACGGTTCTTCCAGGAGCTGGGTTTCGTAATACCCGGGTGAATTGGAACAAACGCGGTATTGAGAAATATCTGCTTCTAAAACCAAAACGGAGCTACCTAACAGAACGGTCTTCAATGTGTGCATTCAACTTACGGAGTTCAACTGATGTGTGTTTGCAGGAGTTTCTAAACCCTTTCTGTGAAGAAGTGGAAAACGCATTTTCCCAGCCAAATCCAGGCATTCAAGAAATAGCTGGAAATCTCCGTCTAAAACACAAAAAGAACGTATCTTGCAAACTGCTCTGCTGGGTGTTCGCTCAGCTAAGGGAGTTGAATCCGCCTTCAGAATCAGAGAGTGAGAAGCACGGTTCTTCCAGGAGCTGGGTTTCGTTATACCCGGGTGAATTGGAACAAACGCGGTATTGAGAAATATCTGCTTCTAAAACCAAAACGGAGCTACCTAACAGAACGGTCTTCAATGTGTGCATTCAACTTACGGAGTTAAAGTGATGTGTGTTTGCAGGAGTTTCTAAACCCTTTCTGTGAAGAAGTGGAAAACGCATTTTCCCAGCCAAATCCAGGCATTCAAGAAATAGCTGGAAATCTCCGTCTATAACACAAAAAGAACGTATCTTGCAAACTGCTCTGTTGGGTGTTCGCTCAGCTAAGGGAGTTGAATCCGCCTTCAGAATCAGAGAGTGAGAAGCACGGTTCTTCCAGGAGCTGGGTTTCGTAATACCCGGGTGAATTGGAACAAACGCGGTATTGAGAAATATCTGCTTCTAAAACCAAAACGGAGCTACCTAACAGAACGGTCTTCAATGTGTGCATTCAACTTACGGAGTTAAACTGATGTGTGTTTGCAGGAGTTTCTAAACCCTTTCTGTGAAGAAGTGGAAAACGCATTTTCCCAGCCAAATCCAGGCATTCAAGAAATAGCTGGAAATCTCCGTCTAAAACACAAAAAGAACGTATCTTGCAAACTGCTCTGCTGGGTGTTCGCTCAGCTAAGGGAGTTGAATCCGCCTTCAGAATCAGAGAGTGAGAAGCACGGTTCTTCCAGGAGCTGGGTTTCGTTATACCCGGGTGAATTGGAACAAACGCGGTATTGAGAAATATCTGCTTCTAAAACCAAAACGGAGCTACCTAACAGAACGGTCTTCAATGTTTGCATTCAACTTACGGAGTTAAACTGATGTGTGTTTGCAGGAGTTTCTAAACCCTTTCTGTGAAGAAGTGGAAAACGCATTTTCCCAGCCAAATCCAGGCATTCAAGAAATAGCTGGAAATCTCCGTCTAAAACACAAAAAGAACGTATCTTGCAAACTGCTCTGCTGGGTGTTCGCTCAGCTAAGGGAGTTGAATCCGCCTTCAGAATCAGAGAGTGAGAAGCACGGTTCTTCCAGGAGCTGGGTTTCGTTATACCCGGGTGAATTGGAACAAACGCGGTATTGAGAAATATCTGCTTCTAAAACCAAAACGGAGCTACCTAACAGAACGGTCTTCAATGTGTGCATTCAACTTACGGAGTTAAACTGATGTGTGTTTGCAGGAGTTTCTAAACCCTTTCTGTGAAGAAGTGGAAAACGCATTTTCCCAGCCAAATCCAGGCATTCAAGAAATAGCTGGAAATCTCCGTCTAAAACACAAAAAGAACGTATCTTGCAAACTGCTCTGCTGGGTGTTCGCTCAGCTAAGGGAGTTGAATCCGCCTTCAGAATCAGAGAGTGAGAAGCACGGTTCTTCCAGGAGCTGGGTTTCGTTATACCCGGGTGAATTGGAACAAACGCGGTATTGAGAAATATCTGCTTCTAAAACCAAAACGGAGCTACCTAACAGAACGGTCTTCAATGTGTGCATTCAACTTACGGAGTTAAACAGATGTGTGTTTGCAGGAGTTTCTAAACCCTTTCTGTGAAGAAGTGGAAAACGCATTTTCCCAGCCAAATCCAGGCATTCAAGAAATAGCTGGAAATCTCCGTCTAAAACACAAAAAGAACGTATCTTGCAAACTGCTCTGCTGGGTGTTCGCTCAGCTAAGGGAGTTGAATCTGACTTCAGAATCAGAGAGTGAGAAGCACGGTTCTTCCAGGAGCTGGGTTTCGTTATACCCGGGTGAATTGGAACAAACGCGGTATTGAGAAATATCTGCTTCTAAAACCAAAACGGAGCTACCTAACAGAACGGTCTTCAATGTGTGCATTCAACTTACGGAGTTAAAGTGATGTGTGTTTGCAGGAGTTTCTAAACCCTTTCTGTGAAGAAGTGGAAAACGCATTTTCCCAGCCAAATCCAGGCATTCAAGAAATAGCTGGAAATCTCCGTCTATAACACAAAAAGAACGTATCTTGCAAACTGCTCTGTTGGGTGTTCGCTCAGCTAAGGGAGTTGAATCCGCCTTCAGAATCAGAGAGTGAGAAGCACGGTTCTTCCAGGAGCTGGGTTTCGTAATACCCGGGTGAATTGGAACAAACGCGGTATTGAGAAATATCTGCTTCTAAAACCAAAACGGAGCTACCTAACAGAACGGTCTTCAATGTGTGCATTCAACTTACGGAGTTAAACTGATGTGTGTTTGCAGGAGTTTCTAAACCCTTTCTGTGAAGAAGTGGAAAACGCATTTTCCCAGCCAAATCCAGGCATTCAAGAAATAGCTGGAAATCTCCGTCTAAAACACAAAAAGAACGTATCTTGCAAACTGCTCTGCTGGGTGTTCGCTCAGCTAAGGGAGTTGAATCCGCCTTCAGAATCAGAGAGTGAGAAGCACGGTTCTTCCAGGAGCTGGGTTTCGTTATACCCGGGTGAATTGGAACAAACGCGGTATTGAGAAATATCTGCTTCTAAAACCAAAACGGAGCTACCTAACAGAACGGTCTTCAATGTGTGCATTCAACTTACGGAGTTAAACAGATGTGTGTTTGCAGGAGTTTCTAAACCCTTTCTGTGAAGAAGTGGAAAACGCATTTTCCCAGCCAAATCCAGGCATTCAAGAAATAGCTGGAAATCTCCGTCTAAAACACAAAAAGAACGTATCTTGCAAACTGCTCTGCTGGGTGTTCGCTCAGCTAAGGGAGTTGAATCTGACTTCAGAATCAGAGAGTGAGAAGCACGGTTCTTCCAGGAGCTGGGTTTCGTTATACCCGGGTGAATTGGAACAAACGCGGTATTGAGAAATATCTGCTTCTAAAACCAAAACGGAGCTACCTAACAGAACGGTCTTCAATGTGTGCATTCAACTTACGGAGTTAAAGTGATGTGTGTTTGCAGGAGTTTCTAAACCCTTTCTGTGAAGAAGTGGAAAACGCATTTTCCCAGCCAAATCCAGGCATTCAAGAAATAGCTGGAAATCTCCGTCTATAACACAAAAAGAACGTATCTTGCAAACTGCTCTGTTGGGTGTTCGCTCAGCTAAGGGAGTTGAATCCGCCTTCAGAATCAGAGAGTGAGAAGCACGGTTCTTCCAGGAGCTGGGTTTCGTAATACCCGGGTGAATTGGAACAAACGCGGTATTGAGAAATATCTGCTTCTAAAACCAAAACGGAGCTACCTAACAGAACGGTCTTCAATGTGTGCATTCAACTTACGGAGTTCAACTGATGTGTGTTTGCAGGAGTTTCTAAACCCTTTCTGTGAAGAAGTGGAAAACGCATTTTCCCAGCCAAATCCAGGCATTCAAGAAATAGCTGGAAATCTCCGTCTAAAACACAAAAAGAACGTATCTTGCAAACTGCTCTGCTGGGTGTTCGCTCAGCTAAGGGAGTTGAATCCGCCTTCAGAATCAGAGAGTGAGAAGCACGGTTCTTCCAGGAGCTGGGTTTCGTTATACCCGGGTGAATTGGAACAAACGCGGTATTGAGAAATATCTGCTTCTAAAACCAAAACGGAGCTACCTAACAGAACGGTCTTCAATGTGTGCATTCAACTTACGGAGTTAAACTGATGTGTGTTTGCAGGAGTTTCTAAACCCTTTCTGTGAAGAAGTGGAAAACGCATTTTCCCAGCCAAATCCAGGCATTCAAGAAATAGCTGGAAATCTCCGTCTATAACACAAAAAGAACGTATCTTGCAAACTGCTCTGTTGGGTGTTCGCTCAGCTAAGGGAGTTGAATCCGCCTTCAGAATCAGAGAGTGAGAAGCACGGTTCTTCCAGGAGCTGGGTTTCGTAATACCCGGGTGAATTGGAACAAACGCGGTATTGAGAAATATCTGCTTCTAAAACCAAAACGGAGCTACCTAACAGAACGGTCTTCAATGTGTGCATTCAACTTACGGAGTTAAACTGATGTGTGTTTGCAGGAGTTTCTAAACCCTTTCTGTGAAGAAGTGGAAAACGCATTTTCCCAGCCAAATCCAGGCATTCAAGAAATAGCTGGAAATCTCCGTCTAGAACACAAAAAGAACGTATCTTGCAAACTGCTCTGCTGGGTGTTCGCTCAGCTAAGGGAGTTGAATCCGCCTTCAGAATCAGAGAGTGAGAAGCACGGTTCTTCCAGGAGCTGGGTTTCGTTATACCCGGGTGAATTGGAACAAACGCGGTATTGAGAAATATCTGCTTCTAAAACCAAAACGGAGCTACCTAACAGAACGGTCTTCAATGTTTGCATTCAACTTACGGAGTTAAACTGATGTGTGTTTGCAGGAGTTTCTAAACCCTTTCTGTGAAGAAGTGGAAAACGCATTTTCCCAGCCAAATCCAGGCATTCAAGAAATAGCTGGAAATCTCCGTCTAAAACACAAAAAGAACGTATCTTGCAAACTGCTCTGCTGGGTGTTCGCTCAGCTAAGGGAGTTGAATCCGCCTTCAGAATCAGAGAGTGAGAAGCACGGTTCTTCCAGGAGCTGGGTTTCGTTATACCCGGGTGAATTGGAACAAACGCGGTATTGAGAAATATCTGCTTCTAAAACCAAAACGGAGCTACCTAACAGAACGGTCTTCAATGTGTGCATTCAACTTACGGAGTTAAACTGATGTGTGTTTGCAGGAGTTTCTAAACCCTTTCTGTGAAGAAGTGGAAAACGCATTTTCCCAGCCAAATCCAGGCATTCAAGAAATAGCTGGAAATCTCCGTCTAAAACACAAAAAGAACGTATCTTGCAAACTGCTCTGCTGGGTGTTCGCTCAGCTAAGGGAGTTGAATCCGCCTTCAGAATCAGAGAGTGAGAAGCACGGTTCTTCCAGGAGCTGGGTTTCGTTATACCCGGGTGAATTGGAACAAACGCGGTATTGAGAAATATCTGCTTCTAAAACCAAAACGGAGCTACCTAACAGAACGGTCTTCAATGTGTGCATTCAACTTACGGAGTTAAACAGATGTGTGTTTGCAGGAGTTTCTAAACCCTTTCTGTGAAGAAGTGGAAAACGCATTTTCCCAGCCAAATCCAGGCATTCAAGAAATAGCTGGAAATCTCCGTCTAAAACACAAAAAGAACGTATCTTGCAAACTGCTCTGCTGGGTGTTCGCTCAGCTAAGGGAGTTGAATCTGACTTCAGAATCAGAGAGTGAGAAGCACGGTTCTTCCAGGAGCTGGGTTTCGTTATACCCGGGTGAATTGGAACAAACGCGGTATTGAGAAATATCTGCTTCTAAAACCAAAACGGAGCTACCTAACAGAACGGTCTTCAATGTGTGCATTCAACTTACGGAGTTAAAGTGATGTGTGTTTGCAGGAGTTTCTAAACCCTTTCTGTGAAGAAGTGGAAAACGCATTTTCCCAGCCAAATCCAGGCATTCAAGAAATAGCTGGAAATCTCCGTCTATAACACAAAAAGAACGTATCTTGCAAACTGCTCTGTTGGGTGTTCGCTCAGCTAAGGGAGTTGAATCCGCCTTCAGAATCAGAGAGTGAGAAGCACGGTTCTTCCAGGAGCTGGGTTTCGTAATACCCGGGTGAATTGGAACAAACGCGGTATTGAGAAATATCTGCTTCTAAAACCAAAACGGAGCTACCTAACAGAACGGTCTTCAATGTGTGCATTCAACTTACGGAGTTCAACTGATGTGTGTTTGCAGGAGTTTCTAAACCCTTTCTGTGAAGAAGTGGAAAACGCATTTTCCCAGCCAAATCCAGGCATTCAAGAAATAGCTGGAAATCTCCGTCTAAAACACAAAAAGAACGTATCTTGCAAACTGCTCTGCTGGGTGTTCGCTCAGCTAAGGGAGTTGAATCCGCCTTCAGAATCAGAGAGTGAGAAGCACGGTTCTTCCAGGAGCTGGGTTTCGTTATACCCGGGTGAATTGGAACAAACGCGGTATTGAGAAATATCTGCTTCTAAAACCAAAACGGAGCTACCTAACAGAACGGTCTTCAATGTGTGCATTCAACTTACGGAGTTAAACAGATGTGTGTTTGCAGGAGTTTCTAAACCCTTTCTGTGAAGAAGTGGAAAACGCATTTTCCCAGCCAAATCCAGGCATTCAAGAAATAGCTGGAAATCTCCGTCTAAAACACAAAAAGAACGTATCTTGCAAACTGCTCTGCTGGGTGTTCGCTCAGCTAAGGGAGTTGAATCTGACTTCAGAATCAGAGAGTGAGAAGCACGGTTCTTCCAGGAGCTGGGTTTCGTTATACCCGGGTGAATTGGAACAAACGCGGTATTGAGAAATATCTGCTTCTAAAACCAAAACGGAGCTACCTAACAGAACGGTCTTCAATGTGTGCATTCAACTTACGGAGTTAAAGTGATGTGTGTTTGCAGGAGTTTCTAAACCCTTTCTGTGAAGAAGTGGAAAACGCATTTTCCCAGCCAAATCCAGGCATTCAAGAAATAGCTGGAAATCTCCGTCTATAACACAAAAAGAACGTATCTTGCAAACTGCTCTGTTGGGTGTTCGCTCAGCTAAGGGAGTTGAATCCGCCTTCAGAATCAGAGAGTGAGAAGCACGGTTCTTCCAGGAGCTGGGTTTCGTAATACCCGGGTGAATTGGAACAAACGCGGTATTGAGAAATATCTGCTTCTAAAACCAAAACGG
This sequence comes from Callithrix jacchus, assembly GCF_049354715.1. NCBI lineage: Eukaryota > Metazoa > Chordata > Mammalia > Primates > Cebidae > Callithrix > Callithrix jacchus. The sequence continues at coordinate 2,867,804 of NC_133518.1, forward strand.
AGCTACCTAACAGAACGGTCTTCAATGTGTGCATTCAACTTACGGAGTTCAACTGATGTGTGTTTGCAGGAGTTTCTAAACCCTTTCTGTGAAGAAGTGGAAAACGCATTTTCCCAGCCAAATCCAGGCATTCAAGAAATAGCTGGAAATCTCCGTCTAAAACACAAAAAGAACGTATCTTGCAAACTGCTCTGCTGGGTGTTCGCTCAGCTAAGGGAGTTGAATCCGCCTTCAGAATCAGAGAGTGAGAAGCACGGTTCTTCCAGGAGCTGGGTTTCGTTATACCCGGGTGAATTGGAACAAACGCGGTATTGAGAAATATCTGCTTCTAAAACCAAAACGGAGCTACCTAACAGAACGGTCTTCAATGTGTGCATTCAACTTACGGAGTTAAACTGATGTGTGTTTGCAGGAGTTTCTAAACCCTTTCTGTGAAGAAGTGGAAAACGCATTTTCCCAGCCAAATCCAGGCATTCAAGAAATAGCTGGAAATCTCCGTCTAAAACACAAAAAGAACGTATCTTGCAAACTGCTCTGCTGGGTGTTCGCTCAGCTAAGGGAGTTGAATCCGCCTTCAGAATCAGAGAGTGAGAAGCACGGTTCTTCCAGGAGCTGGGTTTCGTTATACCCGGGTGAATTGGAACAAACGCGGTATTGAGAAATATCTGCTTCTAAAACCAAAACGGAGCTACCTAACAGAACGGTCTTCAATGTGTGCATTCAACTTACGGAGTTAAACAGATGTGTGTTTGCAGGAGTTTCTAAACCCTTTCTGTGAAGAAGTGGAAAACGCATTTTCCCAGCCAAATCCAGGCATTCAAGAAATAGCTGGAAATCTCCGTCTAAAACACAAAAAGAACGTATCTTGCAAACTGCTCTGCTGGGTGTTCGCTCAGCTAAGGGAGTTGAATCTGACTTCAGAATCAGAGAGTGAGAAGCACGGTTCTTCCAGGAGCTGGGTTTCGTTATACCCGGGTGAATTGGAACAAACGCGGTATTGAGAAATATCTGCTTCTAAAACCAAAACGGAGCTACCTAACAGAACGGTCTTCAATGTGTGCATTCAACTTACGGAGTTAAAGTGATGTGTGTTTGCAGGAGTTTCTAAACCCTTTCTGTGAAGAAGTGGAAAACGCATTTTCCCAGCCAAATCCAGGCATTCAAGAAATAGCTGGAAATCTCCGTCTAAAACACAAAAAGAACGTATCTTGCAAACTGCTCTGCTGGGTGTTCGCTCAGCTAAGGGAGTTGAATCCGCCTTCAGAATCAGAGAGTGAGAAGCACGGTTCTTCCAGGAGCTGGGTTTCGTAATACCCGGGTGAATTGGAACAAACGCGGTATTGAGAAATATCTGCTTCTAAAACCAAAACGGAGCTACCTAACAGAACGGTCTTCAATGTGTGCATTCAACTTACGGAGTTAAAGTGATGTGTGTTTGCAGGAGTTTCTAAACCCTTTCTGTGAAGAAGTGGAAAACGCATTTTCCCAGCCAAATCCAGGCATTCAAGAAATAGCTGGAAATCTCCGTCTATAACACAAAAAGAACGTATCTTGCAAACTGCTCTGTTGGGTGTTCGCTCAGCTAAGGGAGTTGAATCCGCCTTCAGAATCAGAGAGTGAGAAGCACGGTTCTTCCAGGAGCTGGGTTTCGTAATACCCGGGTGAATTGGAACAAACGCGGTATTGAGAAATATCTGCTTCTAAAACCAAAACGGAGCTACCTAACAGAACGGTCTTCAATGTGTGCATTCAACTTACGGAGTTAAACAGATGTGTGTTTGCAGGAGTTTCTAAACCCTTTCTGTGAAGAAGTGGAAAACGCATTTTCCCAGCCAAATCCAGGCATTCAAGAAATAGCTGGAAATCTCCGTCTATAACACAAAAAGAACGTATCTTGCAAACTGCTCTGTTGGGTGTTCGCTCAGCTAAGGGAGTTGAATCCGCCTTCAGAATCAGAGAGTGAGAAGCACGGTTCTTCCAGGAGCTGGGTTTCGTAATACCCGGGTGAATTGGAACAAACGCGGTATTGAGAAATATCTGCTTCTAAAACCAAAACGGAGCTACCTAACAGAACGGTCTTCAATGTGTGCATTCAACTTACGGAGTTCAACTGATGTGTGTTTGCAGGAGTTTCTAAACCCTTTCTGTGAAGAAGTGGAAAACGCATTTTCCCAGCCAAATCCAGGCATTCAAGAAATAGCTGGAAATCTCCGTCTAAAACACAAAAAGAACGTATCTTGCAAACTGCTCTGCTGGGTGTTCGCTCAGCTAAGGGAGTTGAATCCGCCTTCAGAATCAGAGAGTGAGAAGCACGGTTCTTCCAGGAGCTGGGTTTCGTTATACCCGGGTGAATTGGAACAAACGCGGTATTGAGAAATATCTGCTTCTAAAACCAAAACGGAGCTACCTAACAGAACGGTCTTCAATGTGTGCATTCAACTTACGGAGTTAAACAGATGTGTGTTTGCAGGAGTTTCTAAACCCTTTCTGTGAAGAAGTGGAAAACGCATTTTCCCAGCCAAATCCAGGCATTCAAGAAATAGCTGGAAATCTCCGTCTAAAACACAAAAAGAACGTATCTTGCAAACTGCTCTGCTGGGTGTTCGCTCAGCTAAGGGAGTTGAATCTGACTTCAGAATCAGAGAGTGAGAAGCACGGTTCTTCCAGGAGCTGGGTTTCGTTATACCCGGGTGAATTGGAACAAACGCGGTATTGAGAAATATCTGCTTCTAAAACCAAAACGGAGCTACCTAACAGAACGGTCTTCAATGTGTGCATTCAACTTACGGAGTTAAAGTGATGTGTGTTTGCAGGAGTTTCTAAACCCTTTCTGTGAAGAAGTGGAAAACGCATTTTCCCAGCCAAATCCAGGCATTCAAGAAATAGCTGGAAATCTCCGTCTAAAACACAAAAAGAACGTATCTTGCAAACTGCTCTGCTGGGTGTTCGCTCAGCTAAGGGAGTTGAATCCGCCTTCAGAATCAGAGAGTGAGAAGCACGGTTCTTCCAGGAGCTGGGTTTCGTAATACCCGGGTGAATTGGAACAAACGCGGTATTGAGAAATATCTGCTTCTAAAACCAAAACGGAGCTACCTAACAGAACGGTCTTCAATGTGTGCATTCAACTTACGGAGTTAAAGTGATGTGTGTTTGCAGGAGTTTCTAAACCCTTTCTGTGAAGAAGTGGAAAACGCATTTTCCCAGCCAAATCCAGGCATTCAAGAAATAGCTGGAAATCTCCGTCTATAACACAAAAAGAACGTATCTTGCAAACTGCTCTGTTGGGTGTTCGCTCAGCTAAGGGAGTTGAATCCGCCTTCAGAATCAGAGAGTGAGAAGCACGGTTCTTCCAGGAGCTGGGTTTCGTAATACCCGGGTGAATTGGAACAAACGCGGTATTGAGAAATATCTGCTTCTAAAACCAAAACGGAGCTACCTAACAGAACGGTCTTCAATGTGTGCATTCAACTTACGGAGTTCAACTGATGTGTGTTTGCAGGAGTTTCTAAACCCTTTCTGTGAAGAAGTGGAAAACGCATTTTCCCAGCCAAATCCAGGCATTCAAGAAATAGCTGGAAATCTCCGTCTAAAACACAAAAAGAACGTATCTTGCAAACTGCTCTGCTGGGTGTTCGCTCAGCTAAGGGAGTTGAATCCGCCTTCAGAATCAGAGAGTGAGAAGCACGGTTCTTCCAGGAGCTGGGTTTCGTTATACCCGGGTGAATTGGAACAAACGCGGTATTGAGAAATATCTGCTTCTAAAACCAAAACGGAGCTACCTAACAGAACGGTCTTCAATGTGTGCATTCAACTTACGGAGTTCAACTGATGTGTGTTTGCAGGAGTTTCTAAACCCTTTCTGTGAAGAAGTGGAAAACGCATTTTCCCAGCCAAATCCAGGCATTCAAGAAATAGCTGGAAATCTCCGTCTAAAACACAAAAAGAACGTATCTTGCAAACTGCTCTGCTGGGTGTTCGCTCAGCTAAGGGAGTTGAATCCGCCTTCAGAATCAGAGAGTGAGAAGCACGGTTCTTCCAGGAGCTGGGTTTCGTTATACCCGGGTGAATTGGAACAAACGCGGTATTGAGAAATATCTGCTTCTAAAACCAAAACGGAGCTACCTAACAGAACGGTCTTCAATGTGTGCATTCAACTTACGGAGTTAAACTGATGTGTGTTTGCAGGAGTTTCTAAACCCTTTCTGTGAAGAAGTGGAAAACGCATTTTCCCAGCCAAATCCAGGCATTCAAGAAATAGCTGGAAATCTCCGTCTAAAACACAAAAAGAACGTATCTTGCAAACTGCTCTGCTGGGTGTTCGCTCAGCTAAGGGAGTTGAATCCGCCTTCAGAATCAGAGAGTGAGAAGCACGGTTCTTCCAGGAGCTGGGTTTCGTTATACCCGGGTGAATTGGAACAAACGCGGTATTGAGAAATATCTGCTTCTAAAACCAAAACGGAGCTACCTAACAGAACGGTCTTCAATGTGTGCATTCAACTTACGGAGTTAAACTGATGTGTGTTTGCAGGAGTTTCTAAACCCTTTCTGTGAACAAGTGGAAAACGCATTTTCCCAGCCAAATCCAGGCATTCAAGAAATAGCTGGAAATCTCCGTCTAAAACACAAAAAGAACGTATCTTGCAAACTGCTCTGCTGGGTGTTCGCTCAGCTAAGGGAGTTGAATCCGCCTTCAGAATCAGAGAGTGAGAAGCACGGTTCTTCCAGGAGCTGGGTTTCGTTATACCCGGGTGAATTGGAACAAACGCGGTATTGAGAAATATCTGCTTCTAAAACCAAAACGGAGCTACCTAACAGAACGGTCTTCAATGTGTGCATTCAACTTACGGAGTTAAACTGATGTGTGTTTGCAGGAGTTTCTAAACCCTTTCTGTGAAGAAGTGGAAAACGCATTTTCCCAGCCAAATCCAGGCATTCAAGAAATAGCTGGAAATCTCCGTCTAAAACACAAAAAGAACGTATCTTGCAAACTGCTCTGCTGGGTGTTCGCTCAGCTAAGGGAGTTGAATCCGCCTTCAGAATCAGAGAGTGAGAAGCACGGTTCTTCCAGGAGCTGGGTTTCGTAATACCCGGGTGAATTGGAACAAACGCGGTATTGAGAAATATCTGCTTCTAAAACCAAAACGGAGCTACCTAACAGAACGGTCTTCAATGTGTGCATTCAACTTACGGAGTTCAACTGATGTGTGTTTGCAGGAGTTTCTAAACCCTTTCTGTGAAGAAGTGGAAAACGCATATTCCCAGCAAAATCCAGGCATTCAAGAAATAGCTGGAAATCTCCGTCTAAAACAAAAAAAGAACGTATCTTGCAAACTGCTCTGCTGGGTGTTCGCTCAGCTAAGGGAGTTGAATCCGCCTTCAGAATCAGAGAGTGAGAAGCACGGTTCTTCCAGGAGCTGGGTTTCGTTATACCCGGGTGAATTGGAACAAACGCGGTATTGAGAAATATCTGCTTCTAAAACCAAAACGGAGCTACCTAACAGAACGGTCTTCAATGTGTGCATTCAACTTACGGAGTTCAACTGATGTGTGTTTGCAGGAGTTTCTAAACCCCTTCTGTGAAGAAGTGGAAAACGCATTTTCCCAGCCAAATCCAGGCATTCAAGAAATAGCTGGAAATCTCCGTCTAAAACACAAAAAGAACGTATCTTGCAAACTGCTCTGCTGGGTGTTCGCTCAGCTAAGGGAGTTGAATCCGCCTTCAGAATCAGAGAGTGAGAAGCACGGTTCTTCCAGGAGCTGGGTTTCTTAATACCCGGGTGAATTGGAACAAACGCGGTATTGAGAAATATCTGCTTCTAAAACCAAAACGGAGCTACCTAACAGAACGGTCTTCAATGTTTGCATTCAACTTACGGAGTTAAAGTGATGTGTGTTTGCAGGAGTTTCTAAACCCTTTCTGTGAAGAAGTGGAAAACGCATTTTCCCAGCCAAATCCAGGCATTCAAGAAATAGCTGGAAATCTCCGTCTAAAACACAAAAAGAACGTATCTTGCAAACTGCTCTGCTGGGTGTTCGCTCAGCTAAGGGAGTTGAATCCGCCTTCAGAATCAGAGAGTGAGAAGCACGGTTCTTCCAGGAGCTGGGTTTCGTTATACCCGGGTGAATTGGAACAAACGCGGTATTGAGAAATATCTGCTTCTAAAACCAAAACGGAGCTACCTAACAGAACGGTCTTCAATGTTTGCATTCAACTTACGGAGTTAAACTGATGTGTGTTTGCAGGAGTTTCTAAACCCTTTCTGTGAAGAAGTGGAAAACGCATTTTCCCAGCCAAATCCAGGCATTCAAGAAATAGCTGGAAATCTCCGTCTAAAACATAAAAAGAACGTATCTTGCAAACTGCTCTGCTGGGTGTTCGCTCAGCTAAGGGAGTTGAATCCGCCTTCAGAATCAGAGAGTGAGAAGCACGGTTCTTCCAGGAGCTGGGTTTCGTTATACCCGGGTGAATTGGAACAAACGCGGTATTGAGAAATATCTGCTTCTAAAACCAAAACGGAGCTACCTAACAGAACGGTCTTCAATGTTTGCATTCAACTTACGGAGTTAAACTGATGTGTGTTTGCAGGAGTTTCTAAACCCTTTCTGTGAAGAAGTGGAAAACGCATTTTCCCAGCCAAATCCAGGCATTCAAGAAATAGCCGGAAATCTCCGTCTAAAACACAAAAAGAACGTATCTTGCAAACTGCTCTGCTGGGTGTTCGCTCAGCTAAGGGAGTTGAATCCGCCTTCAGAATCAGAGAGTGAGAAGCACGGTTCTTCCAGGAGCTGGGTTTCGTTATACCCGGGTGAATTGGAACAAACGCGGTATTGAGAAATATCTGCTTCTAAAACCAAAACGGAGCTACCTAACAGAACGGTCTTCAATGTGTGCATTCAACTTACGGAGTTAAACTGATGTGTGTTTGCAGGAGTTTCTAAACCCTTTCTGTGAAGAAGTGGAAAACGCATTTTCCCAGCCAAATCCAGGCATTCAAGAAATAGCTGGAAATCTCCGTCTAAAACACAAAAAGAACGTATCTTGCAAACTGCTCTGCTGGGTGTTCGCTCAGCTAAGAAAGTTGAATCCGCCTTCAGAATCACAGAGTGAGAAGCACGGTTCTTCCAGGAGCTGGGTTTCGTTATACCCGGGTGAATTGGAACAAACGCGGTATTGAGAAATATCTGCTTCTAAAACCAAAACGGAGCTACCTAACAGAACGGTCTTCAATGTGTGCATGCAACTTACGGAGTTAAAGTGATGTGTGTTTGCAGGAGTTTCTAAACCCTTCCTGTGAAGAAGTGGAAAACGCATTTTCCCAGCCAAATCCAGGCATTCAAGAAATAGCTGGAAATCTCCGTCTAAAACACAAAAAGAACGTATCTTGCAAACTGCTCTGCTGGGTGTTCGCTCAGCTAAGGGAGTTGAATCCGCCTTCAGAATCAGAGAGTGAGAAGCACGGTTCTTCCAGGAGCTGGGTTTCGTAATACCCGGGTGAATTGGAACAAACGCGGTATTGAGAAATATCTGCTTCTAAAACCAAAACGGAGCTACCTAATAGAACGGTCTTCAATGTGTGCATTCAACTTACGGAGTTAAACTGATGTGTGTTTGCAGGAGTTTCTAAACCCTTTCTGTGAAGAAGTGGAAAACGCATTTTCCCAGCCAAATCCAGGCATTCAAGAAATAGCTGGAAATCTCCGTCTAAAACACAAAAAGAACGTATCTTGCAAACTGCTCTGCTGGGTGTTCGCTCAGCTAAGAAAGTTGAATCCGCCTTCAGAATCACAGAGTGAGAAGCACGGTTCTTCCAGGAGCTGGGTTTCGTTATACCCGGGTGAATTGGAACAAACGCGGTATTGAGAAATATCTGCTTCTAAAACCAAAACGGAGCTACCTAACAGAACGGTCTTCAATGTGTGCATTCAACTTACGGAGTTAAAGTGATGTGTGTTTGCAGGAGTTTCTAAACCCTTCCTGTGAAGAAGTGGAAAACGCATTTTCCCAGCCAAATCCAGGCATTCAAGAAATAGCTGGAAATCTCCGTCTAAAACACAAAAAGAACGTATCTTGCAAACTGCTCTGCTGGGTGTTCGCTCAGCTAAGGGAGTTGAATCCGCCTTCAGAATCAGAGAGTGAGAAGCACGGTTCTTCCAGGAGCTGGGTTTCGTAATACCCGGGTGAATTGGAACAAACGCGGTATTGAGAAATATCTGCTTCTAAAACCAAAACGGAGCTACCTAATAGAACGGTCTTCAATGTGTGCATTCAACTTACGGAGTTAAACTGATGTGTGTTTGCAGGAGTTTCTAAACCCTTTCTGTGAAGAAGTGGAAAACGCATTTTCCCAGCCAAATCCAGGCATTCAAGAAATAGCTGGAAATCTCCGTCTAAAACACAAAAAGAACGTATCTTGCAAACTGCTCTGCTGGGTGTTCGCTCAGCTAAGGGAGTTGAATCCGCCTTCAGAATCAGAGAGTGAGAAGCACGGTTCTTCCAGGAGCTGGGTTTCGTAATACCCGGGTGAATTGGAACAAACGCGGTATTGAGAAATATCTGCTTCTAAAACCAAACCGGAGCTACCTAACAGAACGGTCTTCAATGTGTGCATTCAACTTACGGAGTTAAACTGATGTGTGTTTGCAGGAGTTTCTAAACCCTTTCTGTGAAGAAGTGGAAAACGCATTTTCCCAGCCAAATCCAGGCATTCAAGAAATAGCTGGAAATCTCCGTCTAAAACACAAAAAGAACGTATCTTGCAAACTGCTCTGCTGGGTGTTCGCTAAGCTAAGGGAGTTGAATCCGCCTTCAGAATCAGAGAGTGAGAAGCACGGTTCTTCCAGGAGCTGGGTTTCGTTATACCCGGGTGAATTGGAACAAACGCGGTATTGAGAAATATCTGCTTCTAAAACCAAAACGGAGCTACCTAACAGAACGGTCTTCAATGTGTGCATTCAACTTACGGAGTTAAACTGATGTGTGTTTGCAGGAGTTTCTAAACCCTTTCTGTGAAGAAGTGGAAAACGCATTTTCCCAGCCAAATCCAGGCATTCAAGAAATAGCTGGAAATCTCCGTCTAAAACACAAAAAGAACGTATCTTGCAAACTGCTCTGCTGGGTGTTCGCTCAGCTAAGGGAGTTGAATCCGCCTTCAGAATCAGAGAGTGAGAAGCACGGTTCTTCCAGGAGCTGGGTTTCGTTATACCCGGGTGAATTGGAACAAACGCGGTATTGAGAAATATCTGCTTCTAAAACCAAAACGGAGCTACCTAACAGAACGGTCTTCAATGTGTGCATTCAACTTACGGAGTTCAACTGATGTGTGTTTGCAGGAGTTTCTAAACCCTTTCTGTGAAGAAGTGGAAAACGCATTTTCCCAGCCAAATCCAGGCATTCAAGAAATAGCTGGAAATCTCCGTCTAAAACACAAAAAGAACGTATCTTGCAAACTGCTCTGCTGGGTGTTCGCTCAGCTAAGGGAGTTGAATCCGCCTTCAGAATCAGAGAGTGAGAAGCACGGTTCTTCCAGGAGCTGGGTTTCGTTATACCCGGGTGAATTGGAACAAACGCGGTATTGAGAAATATCTGCTTCTAAAACCAAAACGGAGCTACCTAACAGAACGGTCTTCAATGTGTGCATTCAACTTACGGAGTTCAACTGATGTGTGTTTGCAGGAGTTTCTAAACCCTTTCTGTGAAGAAGTGGAAAACGCATTTTCCCAGCCAAATCCAGGCATTTAAGAAATAGCTGGAAATCTCCGTCTAAAACACAAAAAGAACGTATCTTGCAAACTGCTCTGCTGGGTGTTCGCTCAGCTAAGAAAGTTGAATCCGCCTTCAGAATCACAGAGTGAGAAGCACGGTTCTTCCAGGAGCTGGGTTTCGAAATACCCGGGTGAATTGGAACAAACGCGGTATTGAGAAATATCTGCTTCTAAAACCAAAACGGAGCTACCTAACAGAACGGTCTTCAATGTGTGCATTCAACTTACGGAGTTAAACTGATGTGTGTTTGCAGGAGTTTCTAAACCCTTTCTGTGAAGAAGTGGAAAACGCATTTTCCCAGCCAAATCCAGGCATTCAAGAAATAGCTGGAAATCTCCGTCTAAAACACAAAAAGAACGTATCTTGCAAACTGCTCTGCTGGGTGTTCGCTCAGCTAAGGGAGTTGAATCCGCCTTCAGAATCAGAGAGTGAGAAGCACGGTTCTTCCAGGAGCTGGGTTTCGTAATACCCGGGTGAATTGGAACAAACGCGGTATTGAGAAATATCTGCTTCTAAAACCAAACCGGAGCTACCTAACAGAACGGTCTTCAATGTGTGCATTCAACTTACGGAGTTAAACTGATGTGTGTTTGCAGGAGTTTCTAAACCCTTTCTGTGAAGAAGTGGAAAACGCATTTTCCCAGCCAAATCCAGGCATTCAAGAAATAGCTGGAAATCTCCGTCTAAAACACAAAAAGAACGTATCTTGCAAACTGCTCTGCTGGGTGTTCGCTAAGCTAAGGGAGTTGAATCCGCCTTCAGAATCAGAGAGTGAGAAGCACGGTTCTTCCAGGAGCTGGGTTTCGTTATACCCGGGTGAATTGGAACAAACGCGGTATTGAGAAATATCTGCTTCTAAAACCAAAACGGAGCTACCTAACAGAACGGTCTTCAATGTGTGCATTCAACTTACGGAGTTAAACTGATGTGTGTTTGCAGGAGTTTCTAAACCCTTTCTGTGAAGAAGTGGAAAACGCATTTTCCCAGCCAAATCCAGGCATTCAAGAAATAGCTGGAAATCTCCGTCTAAAACACAAAAAGAACGTATCTTGCAAACTGCTCTGCTGGGTGTTCGCTCAGCTAAGGGAGTTGAATCCGCCTTCAGAATCAGAGAGTGAGAAGCACGGTTCTTCCAGGAGCTGGGTTTCGTTATACCCGGGTGAATTGGAACAAACGCGGTATTGAGAAATATCTGCTTCTAAAACCAAAACGGAGCTACCTAACAGAACGGTCTTCAATGTGTGCATTCAACTTACGGAGTTCAACTGATGTGTGTTTGCAGGAGTTTCTAAACCCTTTCTGTGAAGAAGTGGAAAACGCATTTTCCCAGCCAAATCCAGGCATTCAAGAAATAGCTGGAAATCTCCGTCTAAAACACAAAAAGAACGTATCTTGCAAACTGCTCTGCTGGGTGTTCGCTCAGCTAAGGGAGTTGAATCCGCCTTCAGAATCAGAGAGTGAGAAGCACGGTTCTTCCAGGAGCTGGGTTTCGTTATACCCGGGTGAATTGGAACAAACGCGGTATTGAGAAATATCTGCTTCTAAAACCAAAACGGAGCTACCTAACAGAACGGTCTTCAATGTGTGCATTCAACTTACGGAGTTCAACTGATGTGTGTTTGCAGGAGTTTCTAAACCCTTTCTGTGAAGAAGTGGAAAACGCATTTTCCCAGCCAAATCCAGGCATTTAAGAAATAGCTGGAAATCTCCGTCTAAAACACAAAAAGAACGTATCTTGCAAACTGCTCTGCTGGGTGTTCGCTCAGCTAAGAAAGTTGAATCCGCCTTCAGAATCACAGAGTGAGAAGCACGGTTCTTCCAGGAGCTGGGTTTCGAAATACCCGGGTGAATTGGAACAAACGCGGTATTGAGAAATATCTGCTTCTAAAACCAAAACGGAGCTACCTAACAGAACGGTCTTCAATGTGTGCATTCAACTTACGGAGTTAAACTGATGTGTGTTTGCAGGAGTTTCTAAAACCTTTCTGTGAAGAAGTGGAAAACGCATTTTCCCAGCCAAATCCAGGCATTCAAGAAATAGCTGGAAATCTCCGTCTAAAACACAAAAAGAAGGTATCTTGCAAACTGCTCTGCTGGGTGTTCGCTCAGCTAAGGGAGTTGAATCCGCCTTCAGAATCAGAGAGTGAGAAGCACGGTTCTTCCAGGAGCTGGGTTTCGTTATACCCGGGTGAATTGGAACAAACGCGGTATTGAGAAATATCTGCTTCTAAAACCAAAACGGAGCTACCTAACAGAACGGTCTTCAATGTGTGCATTCAACTTACGGAGTTAAACTGATGTGTGTTTGCAGGAGTTTCTAAACCCTTTCTGTGAAGAAGTGGAAAACGCATTTTCCCAGCCAAATCCAGGCATTCAAGAAATAGCTGGAAATCTCCGTCTAAAACACAAAAAGAACGTATCTTGCAAACTGCTCTGCTGGGTGTTCGCTCAGCTAAGGGAGTTGAATCCGCCTTCAGAATCAGAGAGTGAGAAGCACGGTTCTTCCAGGAGCTGGGTTTCGTAATACCCGGGTGAATTGGAACAAACGCGGTATTGAGAAATATCTGCTTCTAAAACCAAAACGGAGCTACCTAACAGAACGGTCTTCAATGTGTGCATTCAACTTACGGAGTTAAACTGATGTGTGTTTGCAGGAGTTTCTAAACCCTTTCTGTGAAGAAGTGGAAAACGCATTTTCCCAGCCAAATCCAGGCATTCAAGAAATAGCTGGAAATCTCCGTCTAAAACACAAAAAGAACGTATCTTGCAAACTGCTCTGCTGGGTGTTCGCTCAGCTAAGGGAGTTGAATCCGCCTTCAGAATCAGAGAGTGAGAAGCACGGTTCTTCCAGGAGCTGGGTTTCGTAATACCCGGGTGAATTGGAACAAACGCGGTATTGAGAAATATCTGCTTCTAAAACCAAACCGGAGCTACCTAACAGAACGGTCTTCAATGTGTGCATTCAACTTACGGAGTTCAACTGATGTGTGTTTGCAGGAGTTTCTAAACCCTTTCTGTGAAGAAGTGGAAAACGCATTTTCCCAGCCAAATCCAGGCATTCAAGAAATAGCTGGAAATCTCCGTCTAAAACACAAAAAGAACGTATCTTGCAAACTGCTCTGCTGGGTGTTCGCTAAGCTAAGGGAGTTGAATCCGCCTTCAGAATCAGAGAGTGAGAAGCACGGTTCTTCCAGGAGCTGGGTTTCGTTATACCCGGGTGAATTGGAACAAACGCGGTATTGAGAAATATCTGCTTCTAAAACCAAAACGGAGCTACCTAACAGAACGGTCTTCAATGTGTGCATTCAACTTACGGAGTTAAACTGATGTGTGTTTGCAGGAGTTTCTAAACCCTTTCTGTGAAGAAGTGGAAAACGCATTTTCCCAGCCAAATCCAGGCATTCAAGAAATAGCTGGAAATCTCCGTCTAAAACACAAAAAGAACGTATCTTGCAAACTGCTCTGCTGGGTGTTCGCTCAGCTAAGGGAGTTGAATCCGCCTTCAGAATCAGAGAGTGAGAAGCACGGTTCTTCCAGGAGCTGGGTTTCGTTATACCCGGGTGAATTGGAACAAACGCGGTATTGAGAAATATCTGCTTCTAAAACCAAAACGGAGCTACCTAACAGAACGGTCTTCAATGTGTGCATTCAACTTACGGAGTTCAACTGATGTGTGTTTGCAGGAGTTTCTAAACCCTTTCTGTGAAGAAGTGGAAAACGCATTTTCCCAGCCAAATCCAGGCATTCAAGAAATAGCTGGAAATCTCCGTCTAAAACACAAAAAGAACGTATCTTGCAAACTGCTCTGCTGGGTGTTCGCTCAGCTAAGGGAGTTGAATCCGCCTTCAGAATCAGAGAGTGAGAAGCACGGTTCTTCCAGGAGCTGGGTTTCGTTATACCCGGGTGAATTGGAACAAACGCGGTATTGAGAAATATCTGCTTCTAAAACCAAAACGGAGCTACCTAACAGAACGGTCTTCAATGTGTGCATTCAACTTACGGAGTTCAACTGATGTGTGTTTGCAGGAGTTTCTAAACCCTTTCTGTGAAGAAGTGGAAAACGCATTTTCCCAGCCAAATCCAGGCATTTAAGAAATAGCTGGAAATCTCCGTCTAAAACACAAAAAGAACGTATCTTGCAAACTGCTCTGCTGGGTGTTCGCTCAGCTAAGAAAGTTGAATCCGCCTTCAGAATCACAGAGTGAGAAGCACGGTTCTTCCAGGAGCTGGGTTTCGAAATACCCGGGTGAATTGGAACAAACGCGGTATTGAGAAATATCTGCTTCTAAAACCAAAACGGAGCTACCTAACAGAACGGTCTTCAATGTGTGCATTCAACTTACGGAGTTAAACTGATGTGTGTTTGCAGGAGTTTCTAAAACCTTTCTGTGAAGAAGTGGAAAACGCATTTTCCCAGCCAAATCCAGGCATTCAAGAAATAGCTGGAAATCTCCGTCTAAAACACAAAAAGAAGGTATCTTGCAAACTGCTCTGCTGGGTGTTCGCTCAGCTAAGGGAGTTGAATCCGCCTTCAGAATCAGAGAGTGAGAAGCACGGTTCTTCCAGGAGCTGGGTTTCGTTATACCCGGGTGAATTGGAACAAACGCGGTATTGAGAAATATCTGCTTCTAAAACCAAAACGGAGCTACCTAACAGAACGGTCTTCAATGTGTGCATTCAACTTACGGAGTTAAACTGATGTGTGTTTGCAGGAGTTTCTAAACCCTTTCTGTGAAGAAGTGGAAAACGCATTTTCCCAGCCAAATCCAGGCATTCAAGAAATAGCTGGAAATCTCCGTCTAAAACACAAAAAGAACGTATCTTGCAAACTGCTCTGCTGGGTGTTCGCTCAGCTAAGGGAGTTGAATCCGCCTTCAGAATCAGAGAGTGAGAAGCACGGTTCTTCCAGGAGCTGGGTTTCGTAATACCCGGGTGAATTGGAACAAACGCGGTATTGAGAAATATCTGCTTCTAAAACCAAAACGGAGCTACCTAACAGAACGGTCTTCAATGTGTGCATTCAACTTACGGAGTTAAACTGATGTGTGTTTGCAGGAGTTTCTAAACCCTTTCTGTGAAGAAGTGGAAAACGCATTTTCCCAGCCAAATCCAGGCATTCAAGAAATAGCTGGAAATCTCCGTCTAAAACACAAAAAGAACGTATCTTGCAAACTGCTCTGCTGGGTGTTCGCTCAGCTAAGGGAGTTGAATCCGCCTTCAGAATCAGAGAGTGAGAAGCACGGTTCTTCCAGGAGCTGGGTTTCGTAATACCCGGGTGAATTGGAACAAACGCGGTATTGAGAAATATCTGCTTCTAAAACCAAACCGGAGCTACCTAACAGAACGGTCTTCAATGTGTGCATTCAACTTACGGAGTTAAACTGATGTGTGTTTGCAGGAGTTTCTAAACCCTTTCTGTGAAGAAGTGGAAAACGCATTTTCCCAGCCAAATCCAGGCATTCAAGAAATAGCTGGAAATCTCCGTCTAAAACACAAAAAGAACGTATCTTGCAAACTGCTCTGCTGGGTGTTCGCTAAGCTAAGGGAGTTGAATCCGCCTTCAGAATCAGAGAGTGAGAAGCACGGTTCTTCCAGGAGCTGGGTTTCGTTATACCCGGGTGAATTGGAACAAACGCGGTATTGAGAAATATCTGCTTCTAAAACCAAAACGGAGCTACCTAACAGAACGGTCTTCAATGTGTGCATTCAACTTACGGAGTTAAACTGATGTGTGTTTGCAGGAGTTTCTAAACCCTTTCTGTGAAGAAGTGGAAAACGCATTTTCCCAGCCAAATCCAGGCATTCAAGAAATAGCTGGAAATCTCCGTCTAAAACACAAAAAGAACGTATCTTGCAAACTGCTCTGCTGGGTGTTCGCTCAGCTAAGGGAGTTGAATCCGCCTTCAGAATCAGAGAGTGAGAAGCACGGTTCTTCCAGGAGCTGGGTTTCGTTATACCCGGGTGAATTGGAACAAACGCGGTATTGAGAAATATCTGCTTCTAAAACCAAAACGGAGCTACCTAACAGAACGGTCTTCAATGTGTGCATTCAACTTACGGAGTTCAACTGATGTGTGTTTGCAGGAGTTTCTAAACCCTTTCTGTGAAGAAGTGGAAAACGCATTTTCCCAGCCAAATCCAGGCATTCAAGAAATAGCTGGAAATCTCCGTCTAAAACACAAAAAGAACGTATCTTGCAAACTGCTCTGCTGGGTGTTCGCTCAGCTAAGGGAGTTGAATCCGCCTTCAGAATCAGAGAGTGAGAAGCACGGTTCTTCCAGGAGCTGGGTTTCGTTATACCCGGGTGAATTGGAACAAACGCGGTATTGAGAAATATCTGCTTCTAAAACCAAAACGGAGCTACCTAACAGAACGGTCTTCAATGTGTGCATTCAACTTACGGAGTTCAACTGATGTGTGTTTGCAGGAGTTTCTAAACCCTTTCTGTGAAGAAGTGGAAAACGCATTTTCCCAGCCAAATCCAGGCATTCAAGAAATAGCTGGAAATCTCCGTCTAAAACACAAAAAGAACGTATCTTGCAAACTGCTCTGCTGGGTGTTCGCTCAGCTAAGGGAGTTGAATCCGCCTTCAGAATCAGAGAGTGAGAAGCACGGTTCTTCCAGGAGCTGGGTTTCGTTATACCCGGGTGAATTGGAACAAACGCGGTATTGAGAAATATCTGCTTCTAAAACCAAAACGGAGCTACCTAACAGAACGGTCTTCAATGTGTGCATTCAACTTACGGAGTTCAACTGATGTGTGTTTGCAGGAGTTTCTAAACCCTTTCTGTGAAGAAGTGGAAAACGCATTTTCCCAGCCAAATCCAGGCATTCAAGAAATAGCTGGAAATCTCCGTCTAAAACACAAAAAGAACGTATCTTGCAAACTGCTCTGCTGGGTGTTCGCTCAGCTAAGGGAGTTGAATCCGCCTTCAGAATCAGAGAGTGAGAAGCACGGTTCTTCCAGGAGCTGGGTTTCGTTATACCCGGGTGAATTGGAACAAACGCGGTATTGAGAAATATCTGCTTCTAAAACCAAAACGGAGCTACCTAACAGAACGGTCTTCAATGTGTGCATTCAACTTACGGAGTTCAACTGATGTGTGTTTGCAGGAGTTTCTAAACCCTTTCTGTGAAGAAGTGGAAAACGCATTTTCCCAGCCAAATCCAGGCATTCAAGAAATAGCTGGAAATCTCCGTCTAAAACACAAAAAGAACGTATCTTGCAAACTGCTCTGCTGGGTGTTCGCTCAGCTAAGGGAGTTGAATCCGCCTTCAGAATCAGAGAGTGAGAAGCACGGTTCTTCCAGGAGCTGGGTTTCGTTATACCCGGGTGAATTGGAACAAACGCGGTATTGAGAAATATCTGCTTCTAAAACCAAAACGGAGCTACCTAACAGAACGGTCTTCAATGTGTGCATTCAACTTACGGAGTTCAACTGATGTGTGTTTGCAGGAGTTTCTAAACCCTTTCTGTGAAGAAGTGGAAAACGCATTTTCCCAGCCAAATCCAGGCATTTAAGAAATAGCTGGAAATCTCCGTCTAAAACACAAAAAGAACGTATCTTGCAAACTGCTCTGCTGGGTGTTCGCTCAGCTAAGAAAGTTGAATCCGCCTTCAGAATCACAGAGTGAGAAGCACGGTTCTTCCAGGAGCTGGGTTTCGAAATACCCGGGTGAATTGGAACAAACGCGGTATTGAGAAATATCTGCTTCTAAAACCAAAACGGAGCTACCTAACAGAACGGTCTTCAATGTGTGCATTCAACTTACGGAGTTAAACTGATGTGTGTTTGCAGGAGTTTCTAAAACCTTTCTGTGAAGAAGTGGAAAACGCATTTTCCCAGCCAAATCCAGGCATTCAAGAAATAGCTGGAAATCTCCGTCTAAAACACAAAAAGAAGGTATCTTGCAAACTGCTCTGCTGGGTGTTCGCTCAGCTAAGGGAGTTGAATCCGCCTTCAGAATCAGAGAGTGAGAAGCACGGTTCTTCCAGGAGCTGGGTTTCGTTATACCCGGGTGAATTGGAACAAACGCGGTATTGAGAAATATCTGCTTCTAAAACCAAAACGGAGCTACCTAACAGAACGGTCTTCAATGTGTGCATTCAACTTACGGAGTTAAACTGATGTGTGTTTGCAGGAGTTTCTAAACCCTTTCTGTGAAGAAGTGGAAAACGCATTTTCCCAGCCAAATCCAGGCATTCAAGAAATAGCTGGAAATCTCCGTCTAAAACACAAAAAGAACGTATCTTGCAAACTGCTCTGCTGGGTGTTCGCTCAGCTAAGGGAGTTGAATCCGCCTTCAGAATCAGAGAGTGAGAAGCACGGTTCTTCCAGGAGCTGGGTTTCGTAATACCCGGGTGAATTGGAACAAACGCGGTATTGAGAAATATCTGCTTCTAAAACCAAAACGGAGCTACCTAACAGAACGGTCTTCAATGTGTGCATTCAACTTACGGAGTTAAACTGATGTGTGTTTGCAGGAGTTTCTAAACCCTTTCTGTGAAGAAGTGGAAAACGCATTTTCCCAGCCAAATCCAGGCATTCAAGAAATAGCTGGAAATCTCCGTCTAAAACACAAAAAGAACGTATCTTGCAAACTGCTCTGCTGGGTGTTCGCTCAGCTAAGGGAGTTGAATCCGCCTTCAGAATCAGAGAGTGAGAAGCACGGTTCTTCCAGGAGCTGGGTTTCGTAATACCCGGGTGAATTGGAACAAACGCGGTATTGAGAAATATCTGCTTCTAAAACCAAACCGGAGCTACCTAACAGAACGGTCTTCAATGTGTGCATTCAACTTACGGAGTTAAACTGATGTGTGTTTGCAGGAGTTTCTAAACCCTTTCTGTGAAGAAGTGGAAAACGCATTTTCCCAGCCAAATCCAGGCATTCAAGAAATAGCTGGAAATCTCCGTCTAAAACACAAAAAGAACGTATCTTGCAAACTGCTCTGCTGGGTGTTCGCTAAGCTAAGGGAGTTGAATCCGCCTTCAGAATCAGAGAGTGAGAAGCACGGTTCTTCCAGGAGCTGGGTTTCGTTATACCCGGGTGAATTGGAACAAACGCGGTATTGAGAAATATCTGCTTCTAAAACCAAAACGGAGCTACCTAACAGAACGGTCTTCAATGTGTGCATTCAACTTACGGAGTTAAACTGATGTGTGTTTGCAGGAGTTTCTAAACCCTTTCTGTGAAGAAGTGGAAAACGCATTTTCCCAGCCAAATCCAGGCATTCAAGAAATAGCTGGAAATCTCCGTCTAAAACACAAAAAGAACGTATCTTGCAAACTGCTCTGCTGGGTGTTCGCTCAGCTAAGGGAGTTGAATCCGCCTTCAGAATCAGAGAGTGAGAAGCACGGTTCTTCCAGGAGCTGGGTTTCGTTATACCCGGGTGAATTGGAACAAACGCGGTATTGAGAAATATCTGCTTCTAAAACCAAAACGGAGCTACCTAACAGAACGGTCTTCAATGTGTGCATTCAACTTACGGAGTTCAACTGATGTGTGTTTGCAGGAGTTTCTAAACCCTTTCTGTGAAGAAGTGGAAAACGCATTTTCCCAGCCAAATCCAGGCATTCAAGAAATAGCTGGAAATCTCCGTCTAAAACACAAAAAGAACGTATCTTGCAAACTGCTCTGCTGGGTGTTCGCTCAGCTAAGGGAGTTGAATCCGCCTTCAGAATCAGAGAGTGAGAAGCACGGTTCTTCCAGGAGCTGGGTTTCGTTATACCCGGGTGAATTGGAACAAACGCGGTATTGAGAAATATCTGCTTCTAAAACCAAAACGGAGCTACCTAACAGAACGGTCTTCAATGTGTGCATTCAACTTACGGAGTTCAACTGATGTGTGTTTGCAGGAGTTTCTAAACCCTTTCTGTGAAGAAGTGGAAAACGCATTTTCCCAGCCAAATCCAGGCATTTAAGAAATAGCTGGAAATCTCCGTCTAAAACACAAAAAGAACGTATCTTGCAAACTGCTCTGCTGGGTGTTCGCTCAGCTAAGAAAGTTGAATCCGCCTTCAGAATCACAGAGTGAGAAGCACGGTTCTTCCAGGAGCTGGGTTTCGAAATACCCGGGTGAATTGGAACAAACGCGGTATTGAGAAATATCTGCTTCTAAAACCAAAACGGAGCTACCTAACAGAACGGTCTTCAATGTGTGCATTCAACTTACGGAGTTAAACTGATGTGTGTTTGCAGGAGTTTCTAAAACCTTTCTGTGAAGAAGTGGAAAACGCATTTTCCCAGCCAAATCCAGGCATTCAAGAAATAGCTGGAAATCTCCGTCTAAAACACAAAAAGAAGGTATCTTGCAAACTGCTCTGCTGGGTGTTCGCTCAGCTAAGGGAGTTGAATCCGCCTTCAGAATCAGAGAGTGAGAAGCACGGTTCTTCCAGGAGCTGGGTTTCGTTATACCCGGGTGAATTGGAACAAACGCGGTATTGAGAAATATCTGCTTCTAAAACCAAAACGGAGCTACCTAACAGAACGGTCTTCAATGTGTGCATTCAACTTACGGAGTTAAACTGATGTGTGTTTGCAGGAGTTTCTAAACCCTTTCTGTGAAGAAGTGGAAAACGCATTTTCCCAGCCAAATCCAGGCATTCAAGAAATAGCTGGAAATCTCCGTCTAAAACACAAAAAGAACGTATCTTGCAAACTGCTCTGCTGGGTGTTCGCTCAGCTAAGGGAGTTGAATCCGCCTTCAGAATCAGAGAGTGAGAAGCACGGTTCTTCCAGGAGCTGGGTTTCGTAATACCCGGGTGAATTGGAACAAACGCGGTATTGAGAAATATCTGCTTCTAAAACCAAAACGGAGCTACCTAACAGAACGGTCTTCAATGTGTGCATTCAACTTACGGAGTTAAACTGATGTGTGTTTGCAGGAGTTTCTAAACCCTTTCTGTGAAGAAGTGGAAAACGCATTTTCCCAGCCAAATCCAGGCATTCAAGAAATAGCTGGAAATCTCCGTCTAAAACACAAAAAGAACGTATCTTGCAAACTGCTCTGCTGGGTGTTCGCTCAGCTAAGGGAGTTGAATCCGCCTTCAGAATCAGAGAGTGAGAAGCACGGTTCTTCCAGGAGCTGGGTTTCGTAATACCCGGGTGAATTGGAACAAACGCGGTATTGAGAAATATCTGCTTCTAAAACCAAACCGGAGCTACCTAACAGAACGGTCTTCAATGTGTGCATTCAACTTACGGAGTTAAACTGATGTGTGTTTGCAGGAGTTTCTAAACCCTTTCTGTGAAGAAGTGGAAAACGCATTTTCCCAGCCAAATCCAGGCATTCAAGAAATAGCTGGAAATCTCCGTCTAAAACACAAAAAGAACGTATCTTGCAAACTGCTCTGCTGGGTGTTCGCTAAGCTAAGGGAGTTGAATCCGCCTTCAGAATCAGAGAGTGAGAAGCACGGTTCTTCCAGGAGCTGGGTTTCGTTATACCCGGGTGAATTGGAACAAACGCGGTATTGAGAAATATCTGCTTCTAAAACCAAAACGGAGCTACCTAACAGAACGGTCTTCAATGTGTGCATTCAACTTACGGAGTTAAACTGATGTGTGTTTGCAGGAGTTTCTAAACCCTTTCTGTGAAGAAGTGGAAAACGCATTTTCCCAGCCAAATCCAGGCATTCAAGAAATAGCTGGAAATCTCCGTCTAAAACACAAAAAGAACGTATCTTGCAAACTGCTCTGCTGGGTGTTCGCTCAGCTAAGGGAGTTGAATCCGCCTTCAGAATCAGAGAGTGAGAAGCACGGTTCTTCCAGGAGCTGGGTTTCGTTATACCCGGGTGAATTGGAACAAACGCGGTATTGAGAAATATCTGCTTCTAAAACCAAAACGGAGCTACCTAACAGAACGGTCTTCAATGTGTGCATTCAACTTACGGAGTTCAACTGATGTGTGTTTGCAGGAGTTTCTAAACCCTTTCTGTGAAGAAGTGGAAAACGCATTTTCCCAGCCAAATCCAGGCATTCAAGAAATAGCTGGAAATCTCCGTCTAAAACACAAAAAGAACGTATCTTGCAAACTGCTCTGCTGGGTGTTCGCTCAGCTAAGGGAGTTGAATCCGCCTTCAGAATCAGAGAGTGAGAAGCACGGTTCTTCCAGGAGCTGGGTTTCGTTATACCCGGGTGAATTGGAACAAACGCGGTATTGAGAAATATCTGCTTCTAAAACCAAAACGGAGCTACCTAACAGAACGGTCTTCAATGTGTGCATTCAACTTACGGAGTTCAACTGATGTGTGTTTGCAGGAGTTTCTAAACCCTTTCTGTGAAGAAGTGGAAAACGCATTTTCCCAGCCAAATCCAGGCATTTAAGAAATAGCTGGAAATCTCCGTCTAAAACACAAAAAGAACGTATCTTGCAAACTGCTCTGCTGGGTGTTCGCTCAGCTAAGAAAGTTGAATCCGCCTTCAGAATCACAGAGTGAGAAGCACGGTTCTTCCAGGAGCTGGGTTTCGAAATACCCGGGTGAATTGGAACAAACGCGGTATTGAGAAATATCTGCTTCTAAAACCAAAACGGAGCTACCTAACAGAACGGTCTTCAATGTGTGCATTCAACTTACGGAGTTAAACTGATGTGTGTTTGCAGGAGTTTCTAAACCCTTTCTGTGAAGAAGTGGAAAACGCATTTTCCCAGCCAAATCCAGGCATTCAAGAAATAGCTGGAAATCTCCGTCTAAAACACAAAAAGAACGTATCTTGCAAACTGCTCTGCTGGGTGTTCGCTCAGCTAAGGGAGTTGAATCCGCCTTCAGAATCAGAGAGTGAGAAGCACGGTTCTTCCAGGAGCTGGGTTTCGTAATACCCGGGTGAATTGGAACAAACGCGGTATTGAGAAATATCTGCTTCTAAAACCAAACCGGAGCTACCTAACAGAACGGTCTTCAATGTGTGCATTCAACTTACGGAGTTAAACTGATGTGTGTTTGCAGGAGTTTCTAAACCCTTTCTGTGAAGAAGTGGAAAACGCATTTTCCCAGCCAAATCCAGGCATTCAAGAAATAGCTGGAAATCTCCGTCTAAAACACAAAAAGAACGTATCTTGCAAACTGCTCTGCTGGGTGTTCGCTAAGCTAAGGGAGTTGAATCCGCCTTCAGAATCAGAGAGTGAGAAGCACGGTTCTTCCAGGAGCTGGGTTTCGTTATACCCGGGTGAATTGGAACAAACGCGGTATTGAGAAATATCTGCTTCTAAAACCAAAACGGAGCTACCTAACAGAACGGTCTTCAATGTGTGCATTCAACTTACGGAGTTCAACTGATGTGTGTTTGCAGGAGTTTCTAAACCCTTTCTGTGAAGAAGTGGAAAACGCATTTTCCCAGCCAAATCCAGGCATTCAAGAAATAGCTGGAAATCTCCGTCTAAAACACAAAAAGAACGTATCTTGCAAACTGCTCTGCTGGGTGTTCGCTCAGCTAAGGGAGTTGAATCCGCCTTCAGAATCAGAGAGTGAGAAGCACGGTTCTTCCAGGAGCTGGGTTTCGTTATACCCGGGTGAATTGGAACAAACGCGGTATTGAGAAATATCTGCTTCTAAAACCAAAACGGAGCTACCTAACAGAACGGTCTTCAATGTGTGCATTCAACTTACGGAGTTCAACTGATGTGTGTTTGCAGGAGTTTCTAAACCCTTTCTGTGAAGAAGTGGAAAACGCATTTTCCCAGCCAAATCCAGGCATTCAAGAAATAGCTGGAAATCTCCGTCTAAAACACAAAAAGAACGTATCTTGCAAACTGCTCTGCTGGGTGTTCGCTCAGCTAAGGGAGTTGAATCCGCCTTCAGAATCAGAGAGTGAGAAGCACGGTTCTTCCAGGAGCTGGGTTTCGTTATACCCGGGTGAATTGGAACAAACGCGGTATTGAGAAATATCTGCTTCTAAAACCAAAACGGAGCTACCTAACAGAACGGTCTTCAATGTGTGCATTCAACTTACGGAGTTCAACTGATGTGTGTTTGCAGGAGTTTCTAAACCCTTTCTGTGAAGAAGTGGAAAACGCATTTTCCCAGCCAAATCCAGGCATTTAAGAAATAGCTGGAAATCTCCGTCTAAAACACAAAAAGAACGTATCTTGCAAACTGCTCTGCTGGGTGTTCGCTCAGCTAAGAAAGTTGAATCCGCCTTCAGAATCACAGAGTGAGAAGCACGGTTCTTCCAGGAGCTGGGTTTCGAAATACCCGGGTGAATTGGAACAAACGCGGTATTGAGAAATATCTGCTTCTAAAACCAAAACGGAGCTACCTAACAGAACGGTCTTCAATGTGTGCATTCAACTTACGGAGTTAAACTGATGTGTGTTTGCAGGAGTTTCTAAAACCTTTCTGTGAAGAAGTGGAAAACGCATTTTCCCAGCCAAATCCAGGCATTCAAGAAATAGCTGGAAATCTCCGTCTAAAACACAAAAAGAAGGTATCTTGCAAACTGCTCTGCTGGGTGTTCGCTCAGCTAAGGGAGTTGAATCCGCCTTCAGAATCAGAGAGTGAGAAGCACGGTTCTTCCAGGAGCTGGGTTTCGTTATACCCGGGTGAATTGGAACAAACGCGGTATTGAGAAATATCTGCTTCTAAAACCAAAACGGAGCTACCTAACAGAACGGTCTTCAATGTGTGCATTCAACTTACGGAGTTAAACTGATGTGTGTTTGCAGGAGTTTCTAAACCCTTTCTGTGAAGAAGTGGAAAACGCATTTTCCCAGCCAAATCCAGGCATTCAAGAAATAGCTGGAAATCTCCGTCTAAAACACAAAAAGAACGTATCTTGCAAACTGCTCTGCTGGGTGTTCGCTCAGCTAAGGGAGTTGAATCCGCCTTCAGAATCAGAGAGTGAGAAGCACGGTTCTTCCAGGAGCTGGGTTTCGTAATACCCGGGTGAATTGGAACAAACGCGGTATTGAGAAATATCTGCTTCTAAAACCAAAACGGAGCTACCTAACAGAACGGTCTTCAATGTGTGCATTCAACTTACGGAGTTAAAGTGATGTGTGTTTGCAGGAGTTTCTAAACCCTTTCTGTGAAGAAGTGGAAAACGCATTTTCCCAGCCAAATCCAGGCATTCAAGAAATAGCTGGAAATCTCCGTCTAAAACACAAAAAGAACGTATCTTGCAAACTGCACTGCTGGGTGTTCGCTCAGCTAAGGGAGTTGAATCCGCCTTCAGAATCAGAGAGTGAGAAGCACGGTTCTTCCAGGAGCTGGGTTTCGTAATACCCGGGTGAATTGGAACAAACGCGGTATTGAGAAATATCTGCTTCTAAAACCAAAACGGAGCTACCTAACAGAACGGTCTTCAATGTGTGCATTCAACTTACGGAGTTAAACTGATGTGTGTTTGCAGGAGTTTCTAAACCCTTTCTGTGAAGAAGTGCAAAACGCATTTTCCCAGCCAAATCCAGGCATTCAAGAAATAGCTGGAAATCTCCGTCTAAAACACAAAAAGAACGTATCTTTCAAACTGCTCTGCTGGGTGTTCGCTCAGCTAAGGGAGTTGAATCTGACTTCAGAATCAGAGAGTGAGAAGCACGGTTCTTCCAGGAGCTGGGTTTTGTTATACCCGGGTGAATTGGAACAAACGCGGTATTGAGAAATATCTGCTTCTAAAACCAAAACGGAGCTACCTAACAGAACGGTCTTCAATGTGTGCATTCAACTTACGGAGTTAAAGTGATGTGTGTTTGCAGGAGTTTCTAAACCCTTCCTGTGAAGAAGTGGAAAACGCATTTTCCCAGCCAAATCCAGGCATTCAAGAAATAGCTGGAAATCTCCGTCTAAAACACAAAAAGAACGTATCTTGCAAACTGCTCTGCTGGGTGTTCGCTCAGCTAAGGGAGTTGAATCCGCCTTCAGAATCAGAGAGTGAGAAGCACGGTTCTTCCAGGAGCTGGGTTTCGTAATACCCGGGTGAATTGGAACAAACGCGGTATTGAGAAATATCTGCTTCTAAAACCAAAACGGAGCTACCTAACAGAACGGTCTTCAATGTGTGCATTCAACTTACGGAGTTAAACTGATGTGTGTTTGCAGGAGTTTCTAAACCCTTTCTGTGAAGAAGTGGAAAACGCATTTTCCCAGCCAAATCCAGGCATTCAAGAAATAGCTGGAAATCTCCATCTAAAACACAAAAAGAACGTATCTTGCAAACTGCTCTGCTGGGTGTTCGCTCAGCTAAGGGAGTTGAATCCGCCTTCAGAATCAGAGAGTGAGAAGCACGGTTCTTCCAGGAGCTGGGTTTCGTAATACCCGGGTGAATTGGAACAAACGCGGTATTGAGAAATATCTGCTTCTAAAACCAAAACGGAGCTACCTAACAGAACGGTCTTCAATGTGTGCATTCAACTTACGGAGTTAAACTGATGTGTGTTTGCACGAGTTTCTAAACCCTTTCTGTGAAGAAGTGGAAAACGCATATTTCCAGCAAAATCCAGGCATTCAAGAAATAGCTGGAAATCTCCGTCTAAAACACAAAAACTACGTATCTTGCAAACTGCTCTGCTGGGTGTTCGCTCAGCTAAGGGAGTTGAATCTGACTTCAGAATCAGAGAGTGAGAAGCACGGTTCTTCCAGGAGCTGGGTTTCGTAATACCCGGGTGAATTGGAACAAACGCGGTATTGAGAAATATCTGCTTCTAAAACCAAAACGGAGCTACCTAACAGAACGGTCTTCAATGTGTGCATTCAACTTACGGAGTTAAAGTGATGTGTGTTTGCAGGAGTTTCTAAACCCTTTCTGTGAAGAAGTGGAAAACGCATTTTCCCAGCCAAATCCAGGCATTCAAGAAATAGCTGGAAATCTCCGTCTAAAACACAAAAAGAACGTATCTTGCAAACTGCTCTGCTGGGTGTTCGCTCAGCTAAGGGAGTTGAATCCGCCTTCAGAATCAGAGAGTGAGAAGCACGGTTCTTCCAGGAGCTGGGTTTCGTTATACCCGGGTGAATTGGAACAAACGCGGTATTGAGAAATATCTGCTTCTAAAACCAAAACGGAGCTACCTAACAGAACGGTCTTCAATGTGTGCATTCAACTTACGGAGTTAAACAGATATGTGTTTGCAGGAGTTTCTAAACCCTTTCTGTGAAGAAGTGGAAAACGCATTTTCCCAGCCAAATCCAGGCATTCAAGAAATAGCTGGAAATCTCCGTCTAAAACACAAAAAGAACGTATCTTGCAAACTGCTCTGCTGGGTGTTCGCTCAGCTAAGGGAGTTGAATCTGACTTCAGAATCAGAGAGTGAGAAGCAAGGTTCTTCCAGGAGCTGGGTTTCGTTATACCCGGGTGAATTGGAACAAACGCGGTATTGAGAAATATCTGCTTCTAAAACCAAAACGGAGCTACCTAACAGAACGGTCTTCAATGTGTGCATTCAACTTACGGAGTTAAAGTGATGTGTGTTTGCAGGAGTTTCTAAACCCTTTCTGTGAAGAAGTGGAAAACGCATTTTCCCAGCCAAATCCAGGCATTCAAGAAATAGCTGGAAATCTCCGTCTAAAACACAAAAAGAACGTATCTTGCAAACTGCTCTGCTGGGTGTTCGCTCAGCTAAGGGAGTTGAATCCGCCTTCAGAATCAGAGAGTGAGAAGCACGGTTCTTCCAGGAGCTGGATTTCGTAATACCCGGGTGAATTGGAACAAACGCGGTATTGAGAAATATCTGCTTCTAAAACCAAAACGGAGCTACCTAACAGAACGGTCTTCAATGTGTGCATTCAACTTACGGAGTTAAAGTGATGTGTGTTTGCAGGAGTTTCTAAACCCTTTCTGTGAAGAAGTGGAAAACGCATTTTCCCAGCCAAATCCAGGCATTCAAGAAATAGCTGGAAATCTCCGTCTATAACACAAAAAGAACGTATCTTGCAAACTGCTCTGTTGGGTGTTCGCTCAGCTAAGGGAGTTGAATCCGCCTTCAGAATCAGAGAGTGAGAAGCACGGTTCTTCCAGGAGCTGGGTTTCGTAATACCCGGGTGAATTGGAACAAACGCGGTATTGAGAAATATCTGCTTCTAAAACCAAAACGGAGCTACCTAACAGAACGGTCTTCAATGTGTGCATTCAACTTACGGAGTTCAACTGATGTGTGTTTGCAGGAGTTTCTAAACCCTTTCTGTGAAGAAGTGGAAAACGCATTTTCCCAGCCAAATCCAGGCATTCAAGAAATAGCTGGAAATCTCCGTCTAAAACACAAAAAGAACGTATCTTGCAAACTGCTCTGCTGGGTGTTCGCTCAGCTAAGGGAGTTGAATCCGCCTTCAGAATCAGAGAGTGAGAAGC
Source organism: Callithrix jacchus (assembly GCF_049354715.1). Lineage (NCBI taxonomy): Eukaryota > Metazoa > Chordata > Mammalia > Primates > Cebidae > Callithrix > Callithrix jacchus. The sequence goes on from NC_133518.1 coordinate 2,895,840, forward strand.
ACGGTTCTTCCAGGAGCTGGGTTTCGTTATACCCGGGTGAATTGGAACAAACGCGGTATTGAGAAATATCTGCTTCTAAAACCAAAACGGAGCTACCTAACAGAACGGTCTTCAATGTGTGCATTCAACTTACGGAGTTAAACTGATGTGTGTTTGCAGGAGTTTCTAAACCCTTTCTGTGAAGAAGTGGAAAACGCATTTTCCCAGCCAAATCCAGGCATTCAAGAAATAGCTGGAAATCTCCGTCTAAAACACAAAAAGAACGTATCTTGCAAACTGCTCTGCTGGGTGTTCGCTCAGCTAAGGGAGTTGAATCCGCCTTCAGAATCAGAGAGTGAGAAGCACGGTTCTTCCAGGAGCTGGGTTTCGTTATACCCGGGTGAATTGGAACAAACGCGGTATTGAGAAATATCTGCTTCTAAAACCAAAACGGAGCTACCTAACAGAACGGTCTTCAATGTGTGCATTCAACTTACGGAGTTCAACTGATGTGTGTTTGCAGGAGTTTCTAAACCCTTTCTGTGAAGAAGTGGAAAACGCATTTTCCCAGCCAAATCCAGGCATTCAAGAAATAGCTGGAAATCTCCGTCTAAAACACAAAAAGAACGTATCTTGCAAACTGCTCTGCTGGGTGTTCGCTCAGCTAAGGGAGTTGAATCCGCCTTCAGAATCAGAGAGTGAGAAGCACGGTTCTTCCAGGAGCTGGGTTTCGTTATACCCGGGTGAATTGGAACAAACGCGGTATTGAGAAATATCTGCTTCTAAAACCAAAACGGAGCTACCTAACAGAACGGTCTTCAATGTGTGCATTCAACTTACGGAGTTAAACTGATGTGTGTTTGCAGGAGTTTCTAAACCCTTTCTGTGAAGAAGTGGAAAACGCATTTTCCCAGCCAAATCCAGGCATTCAAGAAATAGCTGGAAATCTCCGTCTAAAACAAAAAAAGAACGTATCTTGCAAACTGCTCTGCTGGGTGTTCGCTCAGCTAAGGGAGTTGAATCCGCCTTCAGAATCAGAGAGTGAGAAGCACGGTTCTTCCAGGAGCTGGGTTTCGTAATACCCGGGTGAATTGGAACAAACGCGGTATTGAGAAATATCTGCTTCTAAAACCAAAACGGAGCTACCTAACAGAACGGTCTTCAATGTGTGCATTCAACTTACGGAGTTCAACTGATGTGTGTTTGCAGGAGTTTCTAAACCCTTTCTGTGAAGAAGTGGAAAACGCATATTCCCAGCAAAATCCAGGCATTCAAGAAATAGCTGGAAATCTCCGTCTAAAACACAAAAAGAACGTATCTTGCAAACTGCTCTGCTGGGTGTTCGCTCAGCTAAGGGAGTTGAATCCGCCTTCAGAATCAGAGAGTGAGAAGCACGGTTCTTCCAGGAGCTGGGTTTCGTTATACCCGGGTGAATTGGAACAAACGCGGTATTGAGAAATATCTGCTTCTAAAACCAAAACGGAGCTACCTAACAGAACGGTCTTCAATGTGTGCATTCAACTTACGGAGTTAAACTGATGTGTGTTTGCAGGAGTTTCTAAACCCTTTCTGTGAAGAAGTGGAAAACGCATTTTCCCAGCCAAATCCAGGCATTCAAGAAATAGCTGGAAATCTCCGTCTAAAACACAAAAAGAACGTATCTTGCAAACTGCTCTGCTGGGTGTTCGCTCAGCTAAGGGAGTTGAATCCGCCTTCAGAATCAGAGAGTGAGAAGCACGGTTCTTCCAGGAGCTGGGTTTCTTAATACCCGGGTGAATTGGAACAAACGCGGTATTGAGAAATATCTGCTTCTAAAACCAAAACGGAGCTACCTAAAAGAACGGTCTTCAATGTGTGCATTCAACTTACAGAGTTAAACTGATGTGTGTTTGCAGGAGTTTCTAAACTTTTTCTGTGAAAAATTGGAAAACGCATTTTCCCAGCCAAATCCAGGCATTCAAGAAATAGCTGGAAATCTCCGTCTAAAACACAAAAAGAACGTATCTTGCAAACTGCTCTGCTGGGTGTTCGCTCAGCTAAGGGAGTTGAATCCGCCTTCAGAATCAGAGAGTGAGAAGCACGGTTCTTCCAGGAGCTGGGTTTGGTAATACCCGGGTGAATTGGAACAAACGCGGTATTGAGAAATATCTGCTTCTAAAACCAAAACGGAGCTACCTAACAGAACGGTCTTCAATGTGTGCATTCAACTTACGGAGTTCAACTGATGTGTGTTTGCAGGAGTTTCTAAACCCTTTCTGTGAAGAAGTGGAAAACGCATTTTCCCAGCCAAATCCAGGCATTCAAGAAATAGCTGGAAATCTCCGTCTAAAACACAAAAAGAACGTATCTTGCAAACTGCTCTGCTGGGTGTTCGCTCAGCTAAGGGAGTTGAATCCGCCTTCAGAATCAGAGAGTGAGAAGCACGGTTCTTCCAGGAGCTGGGTTTCGTTATACCCGGGTGAATTGGAACAAACGCGGTATTGAGAAATATCTGCTTCTAAAACCAAAACGGAGCTACCTAACAGAACGGTCTTCAATGTGTGCATTCAACTTACGGAGTTAAACTGATGTGTGTTTGCAGGAGTTTCTAAACCCTTTCTGTGAAGAAGTGGAAAACGCATTTTCCCAGCCAAATCCAGGCATTCAAGAAATAGCTGGAAATCTCCGTCTAAAACACAAAAAGAACGTATCTTGCAAACTGCTCTGCTGGGTGTTCGCTCAGCTAAGGGAGTTGAATCCGCCTTCAGAATCAGAGAGTGAGAAGCACGGTTCTTCCAGGAGCTGGGTTTCGTAATACCCGGGTGAATTGGAACAAACGCGGTATTGAGAAATATCTGCTTCTAAAACCAAAACGGAGCTACCTAACAGAACGGTCTTCAATGTGTGCATTCAACTTACGGAGTTCAACTGATGTGTGTTTGCAGGAGTTTCTAAACCCTTTCTGTGAAGAAGTGGAAAACGCATATTCCCAGCAAAATCCAGGCATTCAAGAAATAGCTGGAAATCTCCGTCTAAAACACAAAAAGAACGTATCTTGCAAACTGCTCTGCTGGGTGTTCGCTCAGCTAAGGGAGTTGAATCCGCCTTCAGAATCAGAGAGTGAGAAGCACGGTTCTTCCAGGAGCTGGGTTTCGTTATACCCGGGTGAATTGGAACAAACGCGGTATTGAGAAATATCTGCTTCTAAAACCAAAACGGAGCTACCTAACAGAACGGTCTTCAATGTGTGCATTCAACTTACGGAGTTAAACTGATGTGTGTTTGCAGGAGTTTCTAAACCCTTTCTGTGAACAAGTGGAAAACGCATTTTCCCAGCCAAATCCAGGCATACAAGAAATATCTGGAAATCTCCGTCTAAAACACAAAAAGAACGTATCTTGCAAACTGCTCTGCTGGGTGTTCGCTCAGCTAAGGGAGTTGAATCCGCCTTCAGAATCAGAGAGTGAGAAGCACGGTTTTTCCAGGAGCTGGGTTTCGTTATACCCGGGTGCATTGGAACAAACGCGGTATTGAGAAATATCTGCTTCTAAAACCAAAACGGAGCTACCTAACAGAACGGTCTTCAATGTGTGCATTCAACTTACGGAGTTAAACTGATGTGTGTTTGCAGGAGTTTCTAAACCCTTTCTGTGAAGAAGTGGAAAACGCATTTTCCAGGCCAAATCCAGGCATTCAAGAAATAGCTGGAAATCTCCGTCTAAAACACAAAAAGAACGTATCTTGCAAACTGCTCTGCTGGGTGTTCGCTCAGCTAAGGGAGTTGAATCCGCCTTCAGAATCAGAGAGTGAGAAGCACGGTTCTTCCAGGAGCTGGGTTTTGTTATACCCGGGTGAATTGGAACAAACGCGGTATTGAAAAATATCTGCTTCTAAAACCAAAACGGAGCTACCTAACAGAACGGTCTTCAATGTGTGCATTCAACTTACGGAGTTAAACTGATGTGTGTTTGCAGGAGTTTCTAAACCCTTTCTGTGAAGAAGTGGAAAACGCATTTTCCCAGCCAAATCCAGGCATTCAAGAAATAGCTGGAAATCTCCGTCTAAAACACAAAAAGAACGTATCTTGCAAACTGCTCTGCTGGGTGTTCGCTCAGCTAAGGGAGTTGAATCCGCCTTCAGAATCAGAGAGTGAGAAGCACGGTTCTTCCAGGAGCTGGGTTTCGTAATACCCGGGTGAATTGGAACAAACGCGGTATTGAGAAATATCTGCTTCTAAAACCAAAACGGAGCTACCTAACAGAACGGTCTTCAATGTTTGCATTCAACTTACGGAGTTAAACTGATGTGTGTTTGCAGGAGTTTCTAAACCCTTTCTGTGAAGAAGTGGAAAACGCATTTTCCCAGCCAAATCCAGGCATTCAAGAAATAGCTGGAAATCTCCGTCTAAAACACAAAAAGAACGTATCTTGCAAACTGCTCTGCTGGGTGTTCTCTCAGCTAAGGGAGTTGAATCCGCCTTCAGAATCAGAGAGTGAGAAGCACGGTTCTTCCAGGAGCTGGGTTTCGTAATACCCGGGTGAATTGGAACAAACGCGGTATTGAGAAATATCTGCTTCTAAAACCGAAACGGAGCTACCTAACAGAACGGTCTTAAATGTTTGCATTCAACTTACGGAGTTAAAGTGATGTGTGTTTGCAGGAGTTTCTAAACCCTTTCTGTGAAGAAGTGGAAAACGCATTTTCCCAGCCAAATCCAGGCATTCAAGAAATAGCTGGAAATCTCCGTCTAAAACACAAAAAGAACGTATCTTGCAAACTGCTCTGCTGGGTGTTCGCTCAGCTAAGGGAGTTGAATCCGCCTTCAGAATCAGAGAGTGAGAAGCACGGTTCTTCCAGGAGCTGGGTTTCGTAATACCCGGGTGAATTGGAACAAATGCGGTATTGAGAAATATCTGCTTCTAAAACCAAAACGGAGCTACCTAACAGAACGGTCTTCAATGTGTGCATTCAACTTACGGAGTTAAACTGATGTGTGTTTGCAGGAGTTTCTAAACCCTTTCTGTGAAGAAGTGGAAAACGCATTTTCCCAGCCAAATCCAGGCATTCAAGAAATAGCTGGAAATCTCCGTCTAAAACACAAAAAGAACGTATCTTGCAAACTGCTCTGCTGGGTGTTCTCTCAGCTAAGGGAGTTGAATCCGCCTTCAGAATCAGAGAGTGAGAAGCACGGTTCTTCCAGGAGCTGGGTTTCGTAATACCCGGGTGAATTGGAACAAACGCGGTATTGAGAAATATCTGCTTCTAAAACCGAAACGGAGCTACCTAACAGAACGGTCTTCAATGTTTGCATTCAACTTACGGAGTTAAAGTGATGTGTGTTTGCAGGAGTTTCTAAACCCTTTCTGTGAAGAAGTGGAAAACGCATTTTCCCAGCCAAATCCAGGCATTCAAGAAATAGCTGGAAATCTCCGTCTAAAACACAAAAAGAACGTATCTTGCAAACTGCTCTGCTGGGTGTTCGCTCAGCTAAGGGAGTTGAATCCGACTTCAGAATCAGAGAGTGAGAAGCACGGTTCTTCCAGGAGCTGGGTTTCGTAATACCCGGGTGAATTGGAACAAATGCGGTATTGAGAAATATGTGCTTCTAAAACCAAAACGGAGCTACCTAACAGAACGGTCTTCAATGTGTGCATTCAACTTACGGAGTTAAACTGATGTGTGTTTGCAGGAGTTTCTAAACCCTTTCTGTGAAGAAGTGGAAAACGGATTTTCCCAGCCAAATCCAGGCATTCAAGAAATAGCTGGAAATCTCCGTCTAAAACACAAAAAGAACGTATCTTGCAAACTGCTCTGCTGGGTGTTCGCTCAGCTAAGGGAGTTGAATCCGCCTTCAGAATCAGAGAGTGAGAAGCACGGTTCTTCCAGGAGCTGGGTTTCGTAATACCCGGGTGAATTGGAACAAACGCGGTATTGAGAAATATCTGCTTCTAAAACCAAAACGGAGCTACCTAACAGAACGGTCTTCAATGTGTGCATTCAACTTACGGAGTTCAACTGATGTGTGTTTGCAGGAGTTTCTAAACCCTTTCTGTGAAGAAGTGGAAAACGCATATTCCCAGCAAAATCCAGGCATTCAAGAAATAGCTGGAAATCTCCGTCTAAAACACAAAAAGAACGTATCTTGCAAACTGCTCTGCTGGGTGTTCGCTCAGCTAAGGGAGTTGAATCCGCCTTCAGAATCAGAGAGTGAGAAGCACGGTTCTTCCAGGAGCTGGGTTTCGTTATACCCGGGTGAATTGGAACAAACGCGGTATTGAGAAATATCTGCTTCTAAAACCAAAACGGAGCTACCTAACAGAACGGTCTTCAATGTGTGCATTCAACTTACGGAGTTAAACTGATGTGTGTTTGCAGGAGTTTCTAAACCCTTTCTGTGAACAAGTGGAAAACGCATTTTCCCAGCCAAATCCAGGCATACAAGAAATATCTGGAAATCTCCGTCTAAAACACAAAAAGAACGTATCTTGCAAACTGCTCTGCTGGGTGTTCGCTCAGCTAAGGGAGTTGAATCCGCCTTCAGAATCAGAGAGTGAGAAGCACGGTTTTTCCAGGAGCTGGGTTTCGTTATACCCGGGTGCATTGGAACAAACGCGGTATTGAGAAATATCTGCTTCTAAAACCAAAACGGAGCTACCTAACAGAACGGTCTTCAATGTGTGCATTCAACTTACGGAGTTAAACTGATGTGTGTTTGCAGGAGTTTCTAAACCCTTTCTGTGAAGAAGTGGAAAACGCATTTTCCAGGCCAAATCCAGGCATTCAAGAAATAGCTGGAAATCTCCGTCTAAAACACAAAAAGAACGTATCTTGCAAACTGCTCTGCTGGGTGTTCGCTCAGCTAAGGGAGTTGAATCCGCCTTCAGAATCAGAGAGTGAGAAGCACGGTTCTTCCAGGAGCTGGGTTTTGTTATACCCGGGTGAATTGGAACAAACGCGGTATTGAAAAATATCTGCTTCTAAAACCAAAACGGAGCTACCTAACAGAACGGTCTTCAATGTGTGCATTCAACTTACGGAGTTAAACTGATGTGTGTTTGCAGGAGTTTCTAAACCCTTTCTGTGAAGAAGTGGAAAACGCATTTTCCCAGCCAAATCCAGGCATTCAAGAAATAGCTGGAAATCTCCGTCTAAAACACAAAAAGAACGTATCTTGCAAACTGCTCTGCTGGGTGTTCGCTCAGCTAAGGGAGTTGAATCCGCCTTCAGAATCAGAGAGTGAGAAGCACGGTTCTTCCAGGAGCTGGGTTTCGTAATACCCGGGTGAATTGGAACAAACGCGGTATTGAGAAATATCTGCTTCTAAAACCAAAACGGAGCTACCTAACAGAACGGTCTTCAATGTGTGCATTCAACTTACGGAGTTAAACTGATGTGTGTTTGCAGGAGTTTCTAAACCCTTTCTGTGAAGAAGTGGAAAACGCATTTTCCCAGCCAAATCCAGGCATTCAAGAAATAGCTGGAAATCTCCGTCTAAAACACAAAAAGAACGTATCTTGCAAACTGCTCTGCTGGGTGTTCGCTCAGCTAAGGGAGTTGAATCCGCCTTCAGAATCAGAGAGTGAGAAGCACGGTTCTTCCAGGAGCTGGGTTTCGTAATACCCGGGTGAATTGGAACAAACGCGGTATTGAGAAATATCTGCTTCTAAAACCAAAACGGAGCTACCTAACAGAACGGTCTTCAATGTGTGCATTCAACTTACGGAGTTAAACTGATGTGTGTTTGCAGGAGTTTCTAAACCCTTTCTGTGAAGAAGTGGAAAACGCATTTTCCCAGCCAAATCCAGGCATTCAAGAAATAGCTGGAAATCTCCGTCTAAAACACAAAAAGAACGTATCTTGCAAACTGCTCTGCTGGGTGTTCGCTCAGCTAAGGGAGTTGAATCCGCCTTCAGAATCAGAGAGTGAGAAGCACGGTTCTTCCAGGAGCTGGGTTTCGTAATACCCGGGTGAATTGGAACAAACGCGGTATTGAGAAATATCTGCTTCTAAAACCAAAACGGAGGTACCTAACAGAACGATATTCAATGTGTGCATTCAACTTACGGAGTTAAACTGATGTGTGTTTGCAGGAGTTTCTAAACCCTTTCTGTGAAGAAGTGGAAAACGCATTTTCCCAGCCAAATCCAGGCATTCAAGAAATAGCTGGAAATCTCCGTCGAAAACACAAAAAGAACGTATCTTGCAAACTGCTCTGCTGGGTGTTCACTCAGCTAAGGGAGTTGAATCCGCCTTCAGAATCAGAGAGTGAGAAGCACGGTTCTTCCAGGAGCTGGGTTTCGTAATACCCGGGTGAATTGGAACAAACGCGGTATTGAGAAATATCTGCTTCTAAAACCAAAACGGAGGTACCTAACAGAACGGTCTTCAATGTGTGCATTCAACTTACGGAGTTAAACTGATGTGTGTTTGCAGGAGTTTCTAAACCCTTTCTGTGAAGAAGTGGAAAACGCATTTTCCCAGCCAAATCCAGGCATTCAAGAAATAGCTGGAAATCTCCGTCTAAAACACAAAAAGAACGTATCTTGCAAACTGCTCTGCTGGGTGTTCGCTCAGCTAAGGGAGTTGAATCCGCCTTCAGAATCAGAGAGTGAGAAGCACGGTTCTTCCAGGAGCTGGGTTTCGTAATACCCGGGTGAATTGGAACAAACGCGGTATTGAGAAATATCTGCTTCTAAAACCAAAACGGAGCTACCTAACAGAACGGTCTTCAATGTGTGCATTCAACTTACGGAGTTAAACTGATGTGTGTTTGCAGGAGTTTCTAAACCCTTTCTGTGAAGAAGTGGAAAACGCATATTCCCAGCAAAATCCAGGCATTCAAGAAATAGCTGGAAATCTCCGTCTAAAACACAAAAAGAACGTATCTTGCAAACTGCTCTGCTGGGTGTTCGCTCAGCTAAGGGAGTTGAATCCGCCTTCAGAATCAGAGAGTGAGAAGCACGGTTCTTCCAGGAGCTGGGTTTCGTTATACCCGGGTGAATTGGAACAAACGCGGTATTGAGAAATATCTGCTTCTAAAACCAAAACGGAGCTACCTAACAGAACGGTCTTCAATGTGTGCATTCAACTTACGGAGTTAAACTGATGTGTGTTTGCAGGAGTTTCTAAACCCTTTCTGTGAAGAAGTGGAAAACGCATTTTCCCAGCCAAATCCAGGCATTCAAGAAATAGCTGGAAATCTCCGTCTAAAACACAAAAAGAACGTATCTTGCAAACTGCTCTGCTGGGTGTTCGCTCAGCTAAGGGAGTTGAATCCGCCTTCAGAATCAGAGAGTGAGAAGCACGGTTCTTCCAGGAGCTGGGTTTCTTTATACCCGGGTGAATTGGAACAAACGCGGTATTGAGAAATATCTGCTTCTAAAACCAAAACGGAGCTACCTAAAAGAACGGTCTTCAATGTGTGCATTCAACTTACAGAGTTAAACTGATGTGTGTTTGCAGGAGTTTCTAAACTTTTTCTGTGAAAAAGTGGAAAACGCATTTTCCCAGCCAAATCCAGGCATTCAAGAAATAGCTGGAAATCTCCGTCTAAAACACAAAAAGAACGTATCTTGCAAACTGCTCTGCTGGGTGTTCGCTCAGCTAAGGGAGTTGAATCCGCCTTCAGAATCAGAGAGTGAGAAGCACGGTTCTTCCAGGAGCTGGGTTTGGTAATACCCGGGTGAATTGGAACAAACGCGGTATTGAGAAATATCTGCTTCTAAAACCAAAACGGAGCTACCTAACAGAACGGTCTTCAATGTGTGCATTCAACTTACGGAGTTAAACTGATGTGTGTTTGCAGGAGTTTCTAAACCCTTTCTGTGAAGAAGTGGAAAACGCATTTTCCCAGCCAAATCCAGGCATTCAAGAAATAGCTGGAAATCTCCGTCTAAAACACAAAAAGAACGTATCTTGCAAACTGCTCTGCTGGGTGTTCGCTCAGCTAAGGGAGTTGAATCCGCCTTCAGAATCAGAGAGTGAGAAGCACGGTTCTTCCAGGAGCTGGGTTTCGTTATACCCGGGTGAATTGGAACAAACGCGGTATTGAGAAATATCTGCTTCTAAAACCAAAACGGAGCTACCTAACAGAACGGTCTTCAATGTGTGCATTCAACTTACGGAGTTCAACTGATGTGTGTTTGCAGGAGTTTCTAAACCCTTTCTGTGAACAAGTGGAAAACGCATTTTCCCAGCCAAATCCAGGCATTCAAGAAATAGCTGGAAATCTCCGTCTAAAACACAAAAAGAACGTATCTTGCAAACTGCTCTGCTGGGTGTTCGCTCAGCTAAGGGAGTTGAATCCGCCTTCAGAATCAGAGAGTGAGAAGCACGGTTCTTCCAGGAGCTGGGTTTTGTTATACCCGGGTGAATTGGAACAAACGCGGTATTGAGAAATATCTGCTTCTAAAACCAAAACGGAGCTACCTAACAGAACGGTCTTCAATGTGTGCATTCAACTTACGGAGTTAAACTGATGTGTGTTTGCAGGAGTTTCTAAACCCTTTCTGTGAAGAAGTGGAAAACGCATTTTCCCAGCCAAATCCAGGCATTCAAGAAATAGCTGGAAATCTCCGTCTAAAACACAAAAAGAACGTATCTTGCAAACTGCTCTGCTGGGTGTTCGCTCAGCTAAGGGAGTTGAATCCGCCTTCAGAATCAGAGAGTGAGAAGCACGGTTCTTCCAGGAGCTGGGTTTCGTTATACCCGGGTGAATTGGAACAAACGCGGTATTGAGAAATATCTGCTTCTAAAACCAAAACGGAGCTACCTAACAGAACGGTCTTCAATGTGTGCATTCAACTTACGGAGTTAAACTGATGTGTGTTTGCAGGAGTTTCTAAACCCTTTCTGTGAACAAGTGGAAAACGCATTTTCCCAGCCAAATCCAGGCATTCAAGAAATAGCTGGAAATCTCCGTCTAAAACACAAAAAGAACGTATCTTGCAAACTGCTCTGCTGGGTGTTCGCTCAGCTAAGGGAGTTGAATCCGCCTTCAGAATCAGAGAGTGAGAAGCACGGTTCTTCCAGGAGCTGGGTTTCGTTATACCCGGGTGAATTGGAACAAACGCGGTATTGAGAAATATCTGCTTCTAAAACCAAAACGGAGCTACCTAACAGAACGGTCTTCAATGTGTGCATTCAACTTACGGAGTTAAACTGATGTGTGTTTGCAGGAGTTTCTAAACCCTTTCTGTGAAGAAGTGGAAAACGCATTTTCCCAGCCAAATCCAGGCATTCAAGAAATAGCTGGAAATCTCCGTCTAAAACACAAAAAGAACGTATCTTGCAAACTGCTCTGCTGGGTGTTCGCTCAGCTAAGGGAGTTGAATCCGCCTTCAGAATCAGAGAGTGAGAAGCACGGTTCTTCCAGGAGCTGGGTTTCGTAATACCCGGGTGAATTGGAACAAACGCGGTATTGAGAAATATCTGCTTCTAAAACCAAAACGGAGCTACCTAACAGAACGGTCTTCAATGTGTGCATTCAACTTACGGAGTTCAACTGATGTGTGTTTGCAGGAGTTTCTAAACCCTTTCTGTGAAGAAGTGGAAAACGCATATTCCCAGCAAAATCCAGGCATTCAAGAAATAGCTGGAAATCTCCGTCTAAAACACAAAAAGAACGTATCTTGCAAACTGCTCTGCTGGGTGTTCGCTCAGCTAAGGGAGTTGAATCCGCCTTCAGAATCAGAGAGTGAGAAGCACGGTTCTTCCAGGAGCTGGGTTTCGTTATACCCGGGTGAATTGGAACAAACGCGGTATTGAGAAATATCTGCTTCTAAAACCAAAACGGAGCTACCTAACAGAACGGTCTTCAATGTGTGCATTCAACTTACGGAGTTAAACTGATGTGTGTTTGCAGGAGTTTCTAAACCCTTTCTGTGAAGAAGTGGAAAACGCATTTTCCCAGCCAAATCCAGGCATTCAAGAAATAGCTGGAAATCTCCGTCTAAAACACAAAAAGAACGTATCTTGCAAACTGCTCTGCTGGGTGTTCGCTCAGATAAGGGAGTTGAATCCGCCTTCAGAATCAGAGAGTGAGAAGCACGGTTCTTCCAGGAGCTGGGTTTCTTAATACCCGGGTGAATTGGAACAAACGCGGTATTGAGAAATATCTGCTTCTAAAACCAAAACGGAGCTACCTAACAGAACGGTCTTCAATGTTTGCATTCAACTTACGGAGTTAAAGTGATGTGTGTTTGCAGGAGTTTCTAAACCCTTTCTGTGAAGAAGTGGAAAACGCATTTTCCCAGCCAAATCCAGGCATTCAAGAAATAGCTGGAAATCTCCGTCTAAAACACAAAAAGAACGTATCTTGCAAACTGCTCTGCTGGGTGTTCGCTCAGCTAAGGGAGTTGAATCCGCCTTCAGAATCAGAGAGTGAGAAGCACGGTTCTTCCAGGAGCTGGGTTTCGTTATACCCGGGTGAATTGGAACAAACGCGGTATTGAGAAATATCTGCTTCTAAAACCAAAACGGAGCTACCTAACAGAACGGTCTTCAATGTTTGCATTCAACTTACGGAGTTAAACTGATGTGTGTTTGCAGGAGTTTCTAAACCCTTTCTGTGAAGAAGTGGAAAACGCATTTTCCCAGCCAAATCCAGGCATTCAAGAAATAGCTGGAAATCTCCGTCTAAAACACAAAAAGAACGTATCTTGCAAACTGCTCTGCTGGGTGTTCGCTCAGCTAAGGGAGTTGAATCCGCCTTCAGAATCAGAGAGTGAGAAGCACGGTTCTTCCAGGAGCTGGGTTTCGTTATACCCGGGTGAATTGGAACAAACGCGGTATTGAGAAATATCTGCTTCTAAAACCAAAACGGAGCTACCTAACAGAACGGTCTTCAATGTTTGCATTCAACTTACGGAGTTAAACTGATGTGTGTTTGCAGGAGTTTCTAAACCCTTTCTGTGAAGAAGTGGAAAACGCATTTTCCCAGCCAAATCCAGGCATTCAAGAAATAGCTGGAAATCTCCGTCTAAAACACAAAAAGAACGTATCTTGCAAACTGCTCTGCTGGGTGTTCGCTCAGCTAAGGGAGTTGAATCCGCCTTCAGAATCAGAGAGTGAGAAGCACGGTTCTTCCAGGAGCTGGGTTTCGTTATACCCGGGTGAATTGGAACAAACGCGGTATTGAGAAATATCTGCTTCTAAAACCAAAACGGAGCTACCTAACAGAACGGTCTTCAATGTGTGCATTCAACTTACGGAGTTAAACTGATGTGTGTTTGCAGGAGTTTCTAAACCCTTTCTGTGAAGAAGTGGAAAACGCATTTTCCCAGCCAAATCCAGGCATTCAAGAAATAGCTGGAAATCTCCGTCTAAAACACAAAAAGAACGTATCTTGCAAACTGCTCTGCTGGGTGTTCGCTCAGCTAAGAAAGTTGAATCCGCCTTCAGAATCACAGAGTGAGAAGCACGGTTCTTCCAGGAGCTGGGTTTCGTTATACCCGGGTGAATTGGAACAAACGCGGTATTGAGAAATATCTGCTTCTAAAACCAAAACGGAGCTACCTAACAGAACGGTCTTCAATGTGTGCATGCAACTTACGGAGTTAAAGTGATGTGTGTTTGCAGGAGTTTCTAAACCCTTCCTGTGAAGAAGTGGAAAACGCATTTTCCCAGCCAAATCCAGGCATTCAAGAAATAGCTGGAAATCTCCGTCTAAAACACAAAAAGAACGTATCTTGCAAACTGCTCTGCTGGGTGTTCGCTCAGCTAAGGGAGTTGAATCCGCCTTCAGAATCAGAGAGTGAGAAGCACGGTTCTTCCAGGAGCTGGGTTTCGTAATACCCGGGTGAATTGGAACAAACGCGGTATTGAGAAATATCTGCTTCTAAAACCAAAACGGAGCTACCTAATAGAACGGTCTTCAATGTGTGCATTCAACTTACGGAGTTAAACTGATGTGTGTTTGCAGGAGTTTCTAAACCCTTTCTGTGAAGAAGTGGAAAACGCATTTTCCCAGCCAAATCCAGGCATTCAAGAAATAGCTGGAAATCTCCGTCTAAAACACAAAAAGAACGTATCTTGCAAACTGCTCTGCTGGGTGTTCGCTCAGCTAAGAAAGTTGAATCCGCCTTCAGAATCACAGAGTGAGAAGCACGGTTCTTCCAGGAGCTGGGTTTCGTTATACCCGGGTGAATTGGAACAAACGCGGTATTGAGAAATATCTGCTTCTAAAACCAAAACGGAGCTACCTAACAGAACGGTCTTCAATGTTTGCATTCAACTTACGGAGTTAAACTGATGTGTGTTTGCAGGAGTTTCTAAACCCTTTCTGTGAAGAAGTGGAAAACGCATTTTCCCAGCCAAATCCAGGCATTCAAGAAATAGCTGGAAATCTCCGTCTAAAACACAAAAAGAACGTATCTTGCAAACTGCTCTGCTGGGTGTTCGCTCAGCTAAGGGAGTTGAATCCGCCTTCAGAATCAGAGAGTGAGAAGCACGGTTCTTCCAGGAGCTGGGTTTCGTTATACCCGGGTGAATTGGAACAAACGCGGTATTGAGAAATATCTGCTTCTAAAACCAAAACGGAGCTACCTAACAGAACGGTCTTCAATGTGTGCATTCAACTTACGGAGTTAAACTGATGTGTGTTTGCAGGAGTTTCTAAACCCTTTCTGTGAAGAAGTGGAAAACGCATTTTCCCAGCCAAATCCAGGCATTCAAGAAATAGCTGGAAATCTCCGTCTAAAACACAAAAAGAACGTATCTTGCAAACTGCTCTGCTGGGTGTTCGCTCAGCTAAGAAAGTTGAATCCGCCTTCAGAATCACAGAGTGAGAAGCACGGTTCTTCCAGGAGCTGGGTTTCGTAATACCCGGGTGAATTGGAACAAACGCGGTATTGAGAAATATCTGCTTCTAAAACCAAAACGGAGCTACCTAACAGAACGGTCTTCAATGTGTGCATTCAACTTACGGAGTTAAACTGATGTGTGTTTGCAGGAGTTTCTAAAACCTTTCTGTGAAGAAGTGGAAAACGCATTTTCCCAGCCAAATCCAGGCATTCAAGAAATAGCTGGAAATCTCCGTCTAAAACACAAAAAGAAGGTATCTTGCAAATTGCTCTGCTGGGTGTTCGCTCAGCTAAGGGAGTTGAATCCGCCTTCAGAATCAGAGAGTGAGAAGCACGGTTCTTCCAGGAGCTGGGTTTCGTTATACCCGGGTGAATTGGAACAAACGCGGTATTGAGAAATATCTGCTTCTAAAACCAAAACGGAGCTACCTAACAGAACGGTCTTCAATGTGTGCATTCAACTTACGGAGTTCAACTGATGTGTGTTTGCAGGAGTTTCTAAACCCTTTCTGTGAAGAAGTGGAAAACGCATTTTCCCAGCCAAATCCAGGCATTCAAGAAATAGCTGGAAATCTCCGTCTAAAACACAAAAAGAACGTATCTTGCAAACTGCTCTGCTGGGTGTTCGCTCAGCTAAGGGAGTTGAATCCGCCTTCAGAATCAGAGAGTGAGAAGCACGGTTCTTCCAGGAGCTGGGTTTCGTAATACCCGGGTGAATTGGAACAAACGCGGTATTGAGAAATATCTGCTTCTAAAACCAAAACGGAGCTACCTAACAGAACGGTCTTCAATGTGTGCATTCAACTTACGGAGTTAAAGTGATGTGTGTTTGCAGGAGTTTCTAAACCCTTTCTGTGAAGAAGTGGAAAACGCATTTTCCCAGCCAAATCCAGGCATTCAAGAAATAGCTGGAAATCTCCGTCTAAAACACAAAAAGAACGTATCTTGCAAACTGCTCTGCTGGGTGTTCGCTCAGCTAAGGGAGTTGAATCCGCCTTCAGAATCAGAGAGTGAGAAGCACGGTTATTCCAGGAGCTGGGTTTCGTTATACCCGGGTGAATTGGAACAAACGCGGTATTGAGAAATATCTGCTTCTAAAACCAAAACGGAGCTACCTAACAGAACGGTCTTCAATGTGTGCATTCAAATTACGGAGTTAAACTGATGTGTGTTTGCAGGAGTTTCTAAACCCTTTCTGTGAAGAAGTGGAAAACGCATTTTCCCAGCCAAATCCAGGCATTCAAGAAATAGCTGGAAATCTCCGTCTAAAACACAAAAAGAACGTATCTTGCAAACTGCTCTGCTGGGTGTTCGCTCAGCTAAGGGAGTTGAATCCGCCTTCAGAATCAGAGAGTGAGAAGCACGGTTCTTCCAGGAGCTGGGTTTCGTAATACCCGGGTGAATTGGAACAAACGCGGTATTGAGAAATATCTGCTTCTAAAACCAAAACGGAGCTACCTAACAGAACGGTCTTCAATGTGTGCATTCAACTTTCGGAGTTAAAGTGATGTGTGTTTGCAGGAGTTTCTAAACCCTTTCTGTGAAGAAGTGGAAAACGCATTTTCCCAGCCAAATCCAGGCATTCAAGAAATAGCTGGAAATCTCCGTCTAAAACACAAAAAGAACGTATCTCGCAAACTGCTCTGCTGGGTGTTCGCTCAGCTAAGGGAGTTGAATCCGCCTTCAGAATCAGAGAGTGAGAAGCACGGTTATTCCAGGAGCTGGGTTTCGTTATACCCGGGTGAATTGGAACAAACGCGGTATTGAGAAATATCTGCTTCTAAAACCAAAACGGAGCTACCTAACAGAACGGTCTTCAATGTGTGCATTCAAATTACGGAGTTAAACTGATGTGTGTTTGCAGGAGTTTCTAAACCCTTTCTGTGAAGAAGTGGAAAACGCATTTTCCCAGCCAAATCCAGGCATTCAAGAAATAGCTGGAAATCTCCGTCTAAAACACAAAAAGAACGTATCTTGCAAACTGCTCTGCTGGGTGTTCGCTCAGCTAAGGGAGTTGAATCCGCCTTCAGAATCAGAGAGTGAGAAGCACGGTTATTCCAGGAGCTGGGTTTCGTTATACCCGGGTGAATTGGAACAAATGCGGTATTGAGAAATATCTGCTTCTAAAACCAAAACGGAGCTACCTAACAGAACGGTCTTCAATGTGTGCACTCAACTTACGGAGTTAAAATGATGTGTGTTTGCAGGAGTTTCTAAACCCTTTCTGTGAAGAAGTGGAAAACGCATTTTCCCAGCCAAATCCAGGCATTCAAGAAATAGCTGGAAATCTCCGTCTAAAACACAAAAAGAACGTATGTTGCAAACTGCTCTGCTGGGTGTTCGCTCAGCTAAGGGAGTTGAATCCGCCTTCAGAATCAGAGAGTGAGAAGCACGGTTCTTCCAGGAGCTGGGTTTCGTAATACCCGGGTGAATTGGAACAAACGCGGTATTGAGAAATATCTGCTTCTAAAACCAAAACGGAGCTACCTAAAAGAACGGTCTTCAATGTGTGCATTCAACTTACAGAGTTAAACTGATGTGTGTTTGCAGGAGTTTCTAAACTTTTTCTGTGAAGAAGTGGAAAACGCATTTTCCCAGCCAAATCCAGGCATTCAAGAAATAGCTGGAAATCTCCGTCTAAAACACAAAAAGAACGTATCTTGCAAACTGCTCTGCTGGGTGTTCGCTCAGCTAAGGGAGTTGAATCCGCCTTCAGAATCAGAGAGTGAGAAGCACGGTTCTTCCAGGAGCTGGGTTTCGTAATACCCGGGTGAATTGGAACAAACGCGGTATTGAGAAATATCTGCTTCTAAAACCAAAACGGAGCTACCTAAAAGAACGGTCTTCAATGTGTGCATTCAACTTACAGAGTTAAACTGATGTGTGTTTGCAGGAGTTTCTAAACTTTTTCTGTGAAGAAGTGGAAAACGCATTTTCCCAGCCAAATCCAGGCATTCAAGAAATAGCTGGAAATCTCCGTCTAAAACACAAAAAGAACGTATCTTGCAAACTGCTCTGATGGGTGTTCGCTCAGCTAAGGGAGTTGAATCCGCCTTCAGAATCAGAGAGTGAGAAGCACGGTTCTTCCAGGAGCTGGGTTTCGTAATACCCGGGTGAATTGGAACAAACGCGGTATTGAGAAATATCTGCTTCTAAAACCAAAACGGAGCTACCTAACAGAACGGTCTTCAATGTGTGCATTCAACTTACGGAGTTAAACTGATGTGTGTTTGCAGGAGTTTCTAAACCCTTTCTGTGAAGAAGTGGAAAACGCATTTTCCCAGCCAAATCCAGGCATTCAAGAAATAGCTGGAAATCTCCGTCTAAAACACAAAAAGAACGTATCTTGCAAACTGCTCTGCTGGGTGTTCGCTCAGCTAAGGGAGTTGAATCCGCCTTCAGAATCAGAGAGTGAGAAGCACGGTTCTTCCAGGAGCTGGGTTTCGTTATACCCGGGTGAATTGGAACAAACGCGGTATTGAGAAATATCTGCTTCTAAAACCAAAACGGAGCTACCTAACAGAACGGTCTTCAATGTGTGCATTCAACTTACGGAGTTAAACTGATGTGTGTTTGCAGGAGTTTCTAAACCCTTTCTGTGAAGAAGTGGAAAACGCATTTTCCCAGCCAAATCCAGGCATTCAAGAAATAGCTGGAAATCTCCGTCTAAAACACAAAAAGAACGTATCTTGCAAACTGCTCTGCTGGGTGTTCGCTCAGCTAAGGGAGTTGAATCCGCCTTCAGAATCAGAGAGTGAGAAGCACGGTTCTTCCAGGAGCTGGGTTTCGTAATACCCGGGTGAATTGGAACAAACGCGGTATTGAGAAATATCTGCTTCTAAAACCAAAACGGAGCTACCTAACAGAACGGTCTTCAATGTGTGCATTCAACTTACGGAGTTAAACTGATGTGTGTTTGCAGGAGTTTCTAAACCCTTTCTGTGAAGAAGTGGAAAACGCATTTTCCCAGCCAAATCCAGGCATTCAAGAAATAGCTGGAAATCTCCGTCTAAAACACAAAAAGAACGTATCTTGCAAACTGCTCTGCTGGGTGTTCGCTCAGCTAAGGGAGTTGAATCCGCCTTCAGAATCAGAGAGTGAGAAGCACGGTTCTTCCAGGAGCTGGGTTTCGTTATACCCGGGTGAATTGGAACAAACGCGGTATTGAGAAATATCTGCTTCTAAAACCAAAACGGAGCTACCTAACAGAACGGTCTTCAATGTGTGCATTCAACTTACGGAGTTAAACTGATGTGTGTTTGCAGGAGTTTCTAAACCCTTTCTGTGAAGAAGTGGAAAACGCATTTTCCCAGCCAAATCCAGGCATTCAAGAAATAGCTGGAAATCTCCGTCTAAAACACAAAAAGAACGTATCTTGCAAACTGCTCTGCTAGGTGTTCGCTCAGCTAAGGGAGTTGAATCCGCCTTCAGAATCAGAGAGTGAGAAGCACGGTTCTTCCAGGAGCTGGGTTTCGTTATACCCGGGTGAATTGGAACAAACGCGGTATTGAGAAATATCTGCTTCTAAAACCAAAACGGAGCTACCTAACAGAACGGTCTTCAATGTTTGCATTCAACTTACGGAGTTAAAGTGATGTGTGTTTGCAGGAGTTTCTAAACCCTTTCTGTGAAGAAGTGGAAAACGCATTTTCCCAGCCAAATCCAGGCATTCAAGAAATAGCTGGAAATCTCCGTCTAAAACACAAAAAGAACGTATCTTGCAAACTGCTCTGCTGGGTGTTCGCTCAGCTAAGGGAGTTGAATCCGCCTTCAGAATCAGAGAGTGAGAAGCACGGTTCTTCCAGGAGCTGGGTTTCGTTATACCCGGGTGAATTGGAACAAACGCGGTATTGAGAAATATCTGCTTCTAAAACCAAAACGGAGCTACCTAACAGAACGGTCTTCAATGTGTGCATTCAACTTACGGAGTTCAACTGATGTGTGTTTGCAGGAGTTTCTAAACCCTTTCTGTGAAGAAGTGGAAAACGCATTTTCCCAGCCAAATCCAGGCATTCAAGAAATAGCTGGAAATCTCCGTCTAAAACACAAAAAGAACGTATCTTGCAAACTGCTCTGCTGGGTGTTCGCTCAGCTAAGAAAGTTGAATCCGCCTTCAGAATCACAGAGTGAGAAGCACGGTTCTTCCAGGAGCTGGGTTTCGTAATACCCGGGTGAATTGGAACAAACGCGGTATTGAGAAATATCTGCTTCTAAAACCAAAACGGAGCTACCTAACAGAACGGTCTTCAATGTGTGCATTCAACTTACGGAGTTAAACTGATGTGTGTTTGCAGGAGTTTCTAAAACCTTTCTGTGAAGAAGTGGAAAACGCATTTTCCCAGCCAAATCCAGGCATTCAAGAAATAGCTGGAAATCTCCGTCTAAAACACAAAAAGAAGGTATCTTGCAAACTGCTCTGCTGGGTGTTCGCTCAGCTAAGGGAGTTGAATCCGCCTTCAGAATCAGAGAGTGAGAAGCACGGTTCTTCCAGGAGCTGGGTTTCGTTATACCCGGGTGAATTGGAACAAACGCGGTATTGAGAAATATCTGCTTCTAAAACCAAAACGGAGCTACCTAACAGAACGGTCTTCAATGTGTGCATTCAACTTACGGAGTTAAACTGATGTGTGTTTGCAGGAGTTTCTAAACCCTTTCTGTGAAGAAGTGGAAAACGCATTTTCCCAGCCAAATCCAGGCATTCAAGAAATAGCTGGAAATCTCCGTCTAAAACACAAAAAGAACGTATCTTGCAAACTGCTCTGCTGGGTGTTCGCTCAGCTAAGGGAGTTGAATCCGCCTTCAGAATCAGAGAGTGAGAAGCACGGTTCTTCCAGGAGCTGGGTTTCGTAATACCCGGGTGAATTGGAACAAACGCGGTATTGAGAAATATCTGCTTCTAAAACCAAAACGGAGCTACCTAACAGAACGGTCTTCAATGTGTGCATTCAACTTACGGAGTTAAACTGATGTGTGTTTGCAGGAGTTTCTAAACCCTTTCTGTGAAGAAGTGGAAAACGCATTTTCCCAGCCAAATCCAGGCATTCAAGAAATAGCTGGAAATCTCCGTCTAAAACACAAAAAGAACGTATCTTGCAAACTGCTCTGCTGGGTGTTCGCTCAGCTAAGGGAGTTGAATCCGCCTTCAGAATCAGAGAGTGAGAAGCACGGTTCTTCCAGGAGCTGGTTTTCGTTATACCCGGGTGAATTGGAACAAACGCGGTATTGAGAAATATCTGCTTCTAAAACCAAAACGGAGCTACCTAACAGAACGGTCTTCAATGTGTGCATTCAACTTACGGAGTTAAACTGATGTGTGTTTGCAGGAGTTTCTAAACCCTTTCTGTGAAGAAGTGGAAAACGCATTTTCCCAGCCAAATCCAGGCATTCAAGAAATAGCTGGAAATCTCCGTCTAAAACACAAAAAGAACGTATCTTGCAAACTGCTCTGCTGGGTGTTCGCTCAGCTAAGGGAGTTGAATCCGCCTTCAGAATCAGAGAGTGAGAAGCACGGTTCTTCCAGGAGCTGGGTTTCGTTATACCCGGGTGAATTGGAACAAACGCGGTATTGAGAAATATCTGCTTCTAAAACCAAAACGGAGCTACCTAACAGAACGGTCTTCAATGTTTGCATTCAACTTACGGAGTTAAAGTGATGTGTGTTTGCAGGAGTTTCTAAACCCTTTCTGTGAAGAAGTGGAAAACGCATTTTCCCAGCCAAATCCAGGCATTCAAGAAATAGCTGGAAATCTCCGTCTAAAACACAAAAAGAACGTATCTTGCAAACTGCTCTGCTGGGTGTTCGCTCAGCTAAGGGAGTTGAATCCGCCTTCAGAATCAGAGAGTGAGAAGCACGGTTCTTCCAGGAGCTGGGTTTCGTTATACCCGGGTGAATTGGAACAAACGCGGTATTGAGAAATATCTGCTTCTAAAACCAAAACGGAGCTACCTAACAGAACGGTCTTCAATGTGTGCATTCAACTTACGGAGTTCAACTGATGTGTGTTTGCAGGAGTTTCTAAACCCTTTCTGTGAAGAAGTGGAAAACGCATTTTCCCAGCCAAATCCAGGCATTCAAGAAATAGCTGGAAATCTCCGTCTAAAACACAAAAAGAACGTATCTTGCAAACTGCTCTGCTGGGTGTTCGCTCAGCTAAGAAAGTTGAATCCGCCTTCAGAATCACAGAGTGAGAAGCACGGTTCTTCCAGGAGCTGGGTTTCGTAATACCCGGGTGAATTGGAACAAACGCGGTATTGAGAAATATCTGCTTCTAAAACCAAAACGGAGCTACCTAACAGAACGGTCTTCAATGTGTTCATTCAACTTACGGAGTTAAACTGATGTGTGTTTGCAGGAGTTTCTAAAACCTTTCTGTGAAGAAGTGGAAAACGCATTTTCCCAGCCAAATCCAGGCATTCAAGAAATAGCTGGAAATCTCCGTCTAAAACACAAAAAGAAGGTATCTTGCAAACTGCTCTGCTGGGTGTTCGCTCAGCTAAGGGAGTTGAATCCGCCTTCAGAATCAGAGAGTGAGAAGCACGGTTCTTCCAGGAGCTGGGTTTCTTTATACCCGGGTGAATTGGAACAAACGCGGTATTGAGAAATATCTGCTTCTAAAACCAAAACGGAGCTACCTAACAGAACGGTCTTCAATGTGTGCATTCAACTTACGGAGTTAAACTGATGTGTGTTTGCAGGAGTTTCTAAACCCTTTCTGTGAAGAAGTGGAAAACGCATTTTCCCAGCCAAATCCAGGCATTCAAGAAATAGCTGGAAATCTCCGTCTAAAACACAAAAAGAACGTATCTTGCAAACTGCTCTGCTGGGTGTTCGCTCAGCTAAGGGAGTTGAATCCGCCTTCAGAATCAGAGAGTGAGAAGCACGGTTCTTTCAGGAGCTGGGTTTCGTAATACCCGGGTGAATTGGAACAAACGCGGTATTGAGAAATATCTGCTTCTAAAACCAAAACGGAGCTACCTAACAGAACGGTCTTCAATGTGTGCATTCAACTTACGGAGTTAAAGTGATGTGTGTTTGCAGGAGTTTCTAAACCCTTTCTGTGAAGAAGTGGAAAACGCATTTTCCCAGCCAAATCCAGGCATTCAAGAAATAGCTGGAAATCTCCGTCTAAAACACAAAAAGAACGTATCTTGCAAACTGCACTGCTGGGTGTTCGCTCAGCTAAGGGAGTTGAATCCGCCTTCAGAATCAGAGAGTGAGAAGCACGGTTCTTCCAGGAGCTGGGTTTCGTAATACCCGGGTGAATTGGAACAAACGCGGTATTGAGAAATATCTGCTTCTAAAACCAAAACGGAGCTACCTAACAGAACGGTCTTCAATGTGTGCATTCAACTTACGGAGTTAAACTGGTGTGTGTTTGCAGGAGTTTCTAAACCCTTTCTGTGAAGAAGTGCAAAACGCATTTTCCCAGCCAAATCCAGGCATTCAAGAAATAGCTGGAAATCTCCGTCTAAAACACAAAAAGAACGTATCTTGCAAACTGCTCTGCTGGGTGTTCGCTCAGCTAAGGGAGTTGAATCTGACTTCAGAATCAGAGAGTGAGAAGCACGGTTCTTCCAGGAGCTGGGTTTCGTTATACCCGGGTGAATTGGAACAAACGCGGTATTGAGAAATATCTGCTTCTAAAACCAAAACGGAGCTACCTAACAGAACGGTCTTCAATGTGTGCATTCAACTTACGGAGTTAAAGTGATGTGTGTTTGCAGGAGTTTCTAAACCCTTCCTGTGAAGAAGTGGAAAACGCATTTTCCCAGCCAAATCCAGGCATTCAAGAAATAGCTGGAAATCTCCGTCTAAAACACAAAAAGAACGTATCTTGCAAACTGCTCTGCTGGGTGTTCGCTCAGCTAAGGGAGTTGAATCCGCCTTCAGAATCAGAGAGTGAGAAGCACGGTTCTTCCAGGAGCTGGGTTTCGTAATACCCGGGTGAATTGGAACAAACGCGGTATTGAGAAATATCTGCTTCTAAAACCAAAACGGAGCTACCTAACAGAACGGTCTTCAATGTGTGCATTCAACTTACGGAGTTAAACTGATGTGTGTTTGCAGGAGTTTCTAAACCCTTTCTGTGAAGAAGTGGAAAACGCATTTTCCCAGCCAAATCCAGGCATTCAAGAAATAGCTGGAAATCTCCGTCTAAAACACAAAAAGAACGTATCTTGCAAACTGCTCTGCTGGGTGTTCGCTCAGCTAAGGGAGTTGAATCCGCCTTCAGAATCAGAGAGTGAGAAGCACGGTTCTTCCAGGAGCTGGGTTTCGTAATACCCGGGTGAATTGGAACAAACGCGGTATTGAGAAATATCTGCTTCTAAAACCAAAACGGAGCTACCTAACAGAACGGTCTTCAATGTGTGCATTCAACTTACGGAGTTAAACTGATGTGTGTTTGCAGGAGTTTCTAAACCCTTTCTGTGAAGAAGTGGAAAACGCATTTTCCCAGCCAACTCCAGGCATTCAAGAAATAGCTGGAAATCTCCATCTAAAACACAAAAAGAACGTATCTTGCAAACTGCTCTGCTGGGTGTTCGCTCAGCTAAGGGAGTTGAATCCGCCTTCAGAATCAGAGAGTGAGAAGCACGGTTCTTCCAGGAGCTGGGTTTCGTAATACCCGGGTGAATTGGAACAAACGCGGTATTGAGAAATATCTGCTTCTAAAACCAAAACGGAGCTACCTAACAGAACGGTCTTCAATGTGTGCATTCAACTTACGGAGTTAAACTGATGTGTGTTTGCACGAGTTTCTAAACCCTTTCTGTGAAGAAGTGGAAAACGCATATTTCCAGCAAAATCCAGGCATTCAAGAAATAGCTGGAAATCTCCGTCTAAAACACAAAAACTACGTATCTTGCAAACTGCTCTGCTGGGTGTTCGCTCAGCTAAGGGAGTTGAATCTGACTTCAGAATCAGAGAGTGAGAAGCACGGTTCTTCCAGGAGCTGGGTTTCGTAATACCCGGGTGAATTGGAACAAACGCGGTATTGAGAAATATCTGCTTCTAAAACCAAAACGGAGCTACCTAACAGAACGGTCTTCAATGTGTGCATTCAACTTACGGAGTTAAAGTGATGTGTGTTTGCAGGAGTTTCTAAACCCTTTCTGTGAAGAAGTGGAAAACGCATTTTCCCAGCCAAATCCAGGCATTCAAGAAATAGCTGGAAATCTCCGTCTAAAACACAAAAAGAACGTATCTTGCAAACTGCTCTGCTGGGTGTTCGCTCAGCTAAGGGAGTTGAATCCGCCTTCAGAATCAGAGAGTGAGAAGCACGGTTCTTCCAGGAGCTGGGTTTCGTTATACCCGGGTGAATTGGAACAAACGCGGTATTGAGAAATATCTGCTTCTAAAACCAAAACGGAGCTACCTAACAGAACGGTCTTCAATGTGTGCATTCAACTTACGGAGTTAAACAGATGTGTGTTTGCAGGAGTTTCTAAACCCTTTCTGTGAAGAAGTGGAAAACGCATTTTCCCAGCCAAATCCAGGCATTCAAGAAATAGCTGGAAATCTCCGTCTAAAACACAAAAAGAACGTATCTTGCAAACTGCTCTGCTGGGTGTTCGCTCAGCTAAGGGAGTTGAATCTGACTTCAGAATCAGAGAGTGAGAAGCACGGTTCTTCCAGGAGCTGGGTTTCGTTATACCCGGGTGAATTGGAACAAACGCGGTATTGAGAAATATCTGCTTCTAAAACCAAAACGGAGCTACCTAACAGAACGGTCTTCAATGTGTGCATTCAACTTACGGAGTTAAAGTGATGTGTGTTTGCAGGAGTTTCTAAACCCTTTCTGTGAAGAAGTGGAAAACGCATTTTCCCAGCCAAATCCAGGCATTCAAGAAATAGCTGGAAATCTCCGTCTAAAACACAAAAAGAACGTATCTTGCAAACTGCTCTGCTGGGTGTTCGCTCAGCTAAGGGAGTTGAATCCGCCTTCAGAATCAGAGAGTGAGAAGCACGGTTCTTCCAGGAGCTGGGTTTCGTAATACCCGGGTGAATTGGAACAAACGCGGTATTGAGAAATATCTGCTTCTAAAACCAAAACGGAGCTACCTAACAGAACGGTCTTCAATGTGTGCATTCAACTTACGGAGTTAAAGTGATGTGTGTTTGCAGGAGTTTCTAAACCCTTTCTGTGAAGAAGTGGAAAACGCATTTTCCCAGCCAAATCCAGGCATTCAAGAAATAGCTGGAAATCTCCGTCTATAACACAAAAAGAACGTATCTTGCAAACTGCTCTGTTGGGTGTTCGCTCAGCTAAGGGAGTTGAATCCGCCTTCAGAATCAGAGAGTGAGAAGCACGGTTCTTCCAGGAGCTGGGTTTCGTAATACCCGGGTGAATTGGAACAAACGCGGTATTGAGAAATATCTGCTTCTAAAACCAAAACGGAGCTACCTAACAGAACGGTCTTCAATGTGTGCATTCAACTTACGGAGTTAAAGTGATGTGTGTTTGCAGGAGTTTCTAAACCCTTTCTGTGAAGAAGTGGAAAACGCATTTTCCCAGCCAAATCCAGGCATTCAAGAAATAGCTGGAAATCTCCGTCTAAAACACAAAAAGAACGTATCTTGCAAACTGCTCTGCTGGGTGTTCGCTCAGCTAAGGGAGTTGAATCTGACTTCAGAATCAGAGAGTGAGAAGCACGGTTCTTCCAGGAGCTGGGTTTCGTTATACCCGGGTGAATTGGAACAAACGCGGTATTGAGAAATATCTGCTTCTAAAACCAAAACGGAGCTACCTAACAGAACGGTCTTCAATGTGTGCATTCAACTTACGGAGTTAAAGTGATGTGTGTTTGCAGGAGTTTCTAAACCCTTCCTGTGAAGAAGTGGAAAACGCATTTTCCCAGCCAAATCCAGGCATTCAAGAAATAGCTGGAAATCTCCGTCTAAAACACAAAAAGAACGTATCTTGCAAACTGCTCTGCTGGGTGTTCGCTCAGCTAAGGGAGTTGAATCCGCCTTCAGAATCAGAGAGTGAGAAGCACGGTTCTTCCAGGAGCTGGGTTTCGTAATACCCGGGTGAATTGGAACAAACGCGGTATTGAGAAATATCTGCTTCTAAAACCAAAACGGAGCTACCTAACAGAACGGTCTTCAATGTGTGCATTCAACTTACGGAGTTAAACTGATGTGTGTTTGCAGGAGTTTCTAAACCCTTTCTGTGAAGAAGTGGAAAACGCATTTTCCCAGCCAAATCCAGGCATTCAAGAAATAGCTGGAAATCTCCGTCTAAAACACAAAAAGAACGTATCTTGCAAACTGCTCTGCTGGGTGTTCGCTCAGCTAAGGGAGTTGAATCCGCCTTCAGAATCAGAGAGTGAGAAGCACGGTTCTTCCAGGAGCTGGGTTTCGTAATACCCGGGTGAATTGGAACAAACGCGGTATTGAGAAATATCTGCTTCTAAAACCAAAACGGAGCTACCTAACAGAACGGTCTTCAATGTGTGCATTCAACTTACGGAGTTAAACTGATGTGTGTTTGCAGGAGTTTCTAAACCCTTTCTGTGAAGAAGTGGAAAACGCATTTTCCCAGCCAAATCCAGGCATTCAAGAAATAGCTGGAAATCTCCATCTAAAACACAAAAAGAACGTATCTTGCAAACTGCTCTGCTGGGTGTTCGCTCAGCTAAGGGAGTTGAATCCGCCTTCAGAATCAGAGAGTGAGAAGCACGGTTCTTCCAGGAGCTGGGTTTCGTAATACCCGGGTGAATTGGAACAAACGCGGTATTGAGAAATATCTGCTTCTAAAACCAAAACGGAGCTACCTAACAGAACGGTCTTCAATGTGTGCATTCAACTTACGGAGTTAAACTGATGTGTGTTTGCACGAGTTTCTAAACCCTTTCTGTGAAGAAGTGGAAAACGCATATTTCCAGCAAAATCCAGGCATTCAAGAAATAGCTGGAAATCTCCGTCTAAACACAAAAACTACGTATCTTGCAAACTGCTCTGCTGGGTGTTCGCTCAGCTAAGGGAGTTGAATCTGACTTCAGAATCAGAGAGTGAGAAGCACGGTTCTTCCAGGAGCTGGGTTTCGTAATACCCGGGTGAATTGGAACAAACGCGGTATTGAGAAATATCTGCTTCTAAAACCAAAACGGAGCTACCTAACAGAACGGTCTTCAATGTGTGCATTCAACTTACGGAGTTAAAGTGATGTGTGTTTGCAGGAGTTTCTAAACCCTTTCTGTGAAGAAGTGGAAAACGCATTTTCCCAGCCAAATCCAGGCATTCAAGAAATAGCTGGAAATCTCCGTCTAAAACACAAAAAGAACGTATCTTGCAAACTGCTCTGCTGGGTGTTCGCTCAGCTAAGGGAGTTGAATCCGCCTTCAGAATCAGAGAGTGAGAAGCACGGTTCTTCCAGGAGCTGGGTTTCGTTATACCCGGGTGAATTGGAACAAACGCGGTATTGAGAAATATCTGCTTCTAAAACCAAAACGGAGCTACCTAACAGAACGGTCTTCAATGTGTGCATTCAACTTACGGAGTTAAACAGATGTGTGTTTGCAGGAGTTTCTAAACCCTTTCTGTGAAGAAGTGGAAAACGCATTTTCCCAGCCAAATCCAGGCATTCAAGAAATAGCTGGAAATCTCCGTCTAAAACACAAAAAGAACGTATCTTGCAAACTGCTCTGCTGGGTGTTCGCTCAGCTAAGGGAGTTGAATCCGCCTTCAGAATCAGAGAGTGAGAAGCACGGTTCTTCCAGGAGCTGGGTTTCGTAATACCCGGGTGAATTGGAACAAACGCGGTATTGAGAAATATCTGCTTCTAAAACCAAAACGGAGCTACCTAACAGAACGGTCTTCAATGTGTGCATTCAACTTACGGAGTTAAAGTGATGTGTGTTTGCAGGAGTTTCTAAACCCTTTCTGTGAAGAAGTGGAAAACGCATTTTCCCAGCCAAATCCAGGCATTCAAGAAATAGCTGGAAATCTCCGTCTATAACACAAAAAGAACGTATCTTGCAAACTGCTCTGTTGGGTGTTCGCTCAGCTAAGGGAGTTGAATCCGCCTTCAGAATCAGAGAGTGAGAAGCACGGTTCTTCCAGGAGCTGGGTTTCGTAATACCCGGGTGAATTGGAACAAACGCGGTATTGAGAAATATCTGCTTCTAAAACCAAAACGGAGCTACCTAACAGAACGGTCTTCAATGTGTGCATTCAACTTACGGAGTTCAACTGATGTGTGTTTGCAGGAGTTTCTAAACCCTTTCTGTGAAGAAGTGGAAAACGCATTTTCCCAGCCAAATCCAGGCATTCAAGAAATAGCTGGAAATCTCCGTCTAAAACACAAAAAGAACGTATCTTGCAAACTGCTCTGCTGGGTGTTCGCTCAGCTAAGGGAGTTGAATCCGCCTTCAGAATCAGAGAGTGAGAAGCACGGTTCTTCCAGGAGCTGGGTTTCGTAATACCCGGGTGAATTGGAACAAACGCGGTATTGAGAAATATCTGCTTCTAAAACCAAAACGGAGCTACCTAACAGAACGGTCTTCAATGTGTGCATTCAACTTACGGAGTTAAAGTGATGTGTGTTTGCAGGAGTTTCTAAACCCTTTCTGTGAAGAAGTGGAAAACGCATTTTCCCAGCCAAATCCAGGCATTCAAGAAATAGCTGGAAATCTCCGTCTAAAACACAAAAAGAACGTATCTTGCAAACTGCACTGCTGGGTGTTCGCTCAGCTAAGGGAGTTGAATCCGCCTTCAGAATCAGAGAGTGAGAAGCACGGTTCTTCCAGGAGCTGGGTTTCGTAATACCCGGGTGAATTGGAACAAACGCGGTATTGAGAAATATCTGCTTCTAAAACCAAAACGGAGCTACCTAACAGAACGGTCTTCAATGTGTGCATTCAACTTACGGAGTTAAACTGGTGTGTGTTTGCAGGAGTTTCTAAACCCTTTCTGTGAAGAAGTGCAAAACGCATTTTCCCAGCCAAATCCAGGCATTCAAGAAATAGCTGGAAATCTCCGTCTAAAACACAAAAAGAACGTATCTTGCAAACTGCTCTGCTGGGTGTTCGCTCAGCTAAGGGAGTTGAATCTGACTTCAGAATCAGAGAGTGAGAAGCACGGTTCTTCCAGGAGCTGGGTTTCGTTATACCCGGGTGAATTGGAACAAACGCGGTATTGAGAAATATCTGCTTCTAAAACCAAAACGGAGCTACCTAACAGAACGGTCTTCAATGTGTGCATTCAACTTACGGAGTTAAAGTGATGTGTGTTTGCAGGAGTTTCTAAACCCTTCCTGTGAAGAAGTGGAAAACGCATTTTCCCAGCCAAATCCAGGCATTCAAGAAATAGCTGGAAATCTCCGTCTAAAACACAAAAAGAACGTATCTTGCAAACTGCTCTGCTGGGTGTTCGCTCAGCTAAGGGAGTTGAATCCGCCTTCAGAATCAGAGAGTGAGAAGCACGGTTCTTCCAGGAGCTGGGTTTCGTAATACCCGGGTGAATTGGAACAAACGCGGTATTGAGAAATATCTGCTTCTAAAACCAAAACGGAGCTACCTAACAGAACGGTCTTCAATGTGTGCATTCAACTTACGGAGTTAAACTGATGTGTGTTTGCAGGAGTTTCTAAACCCTTTCTGTGAAGAAGTGGAAAACGCATTTTCCCAGCCAAATCCAGGCATTCAAGAAATAGCTGGAAATCTCCGTCTAAAACACAAAAAGAACGTATCTTGCAAACTGCTCTGCTGGGTGTTCGCTCAGCTAAGGGAGTTGAATCCGCCTTCAGAATCAGAGAGTGAGAAGCACGGTTCTTCCAGGAGCTGGGTTTCGTAATACCCGGGTGAATTGGAACAAACGCGGTATTGAGAAATATCTGCTTCTAAAACCAAAACGGAGCTACCTAACAGAACGGTCTTCAATGTGTGCATTCAACTTACGGAGTTAAACTGATGTGTGTTTGCAGGAGTTTCTAAACCCTTTCTGTGAAGAAGTGGAAAACGCATTTTCCCAGCCAACTCCAGGCATTCAAGAAATAGCTGGAAATCTCCATCTAAAACACAAAAAGAACGTATCTTGCAAACTGCTCTGCTGGGTGTTCGCTCAGCTAAGGGAGTTGAATCCGCCTTCAGAATCAGAGAGTGAGAAGCACGGTTCTTCCAGGAGCTGGGTTTCGTAATACCCGGGTGAATTGGAACAAACGCGGTATTGAGAAATATCTGCTTCTAAAACCAAAACGGAGCTACCTAACAGAACGGTCTTCAATGTGTGCATTCAACTTACGGAGTTAAACTGATGTGTGTTTGCACGAGTTTCTAAACCCTTTCTGTGAAGAAGTGGAAAACGCATATTTCCAGCAAAATCCAGGCATTCAAGAAATAGCTGGAAATCTCCGTCTAAAACACAAAAACTACGTATCTTGCAAACTGCTCTGCTGGGTGTTCGCTCAGCTAAGGGAGTTGAATCTGACTTCAGAATCAGAGAGTGAGAAGCACGGTTCTTCCAGGAGCTGGGTTTCGTAATACCCGGGTGAATTGGAACAAACGCGGTATTGAGAAATATCTGCTTCTAAAACCAAAACGGAGCTACCTAACAGAACGGTCTTCAATGTGTGCATTCAACTTACGGAGTTAAAGTGATGTGTGTTTGCAGGAGTTTCTAAACCCTTTCTGTGAAGAAGTGGAAAACGCATTTTCCCAGCCAAATCCAGGCATTCAAGAAATAGCTGGAAATCTCCGTCTAAAACACAAAAAGAACGTATCTTGCAAACTGCTCTGCTGGGTGTTCGCTCAGCTAAGGGAGTTGAATCCGCCTTCAGAATCAGAGAGTGAGAAGCACGGTTCTTCCAGGAGCTGGGTTTCGTAATACCCGGGTGAATTGGAACAAACGCGGTATTGAGAAATATCTGCTTCTAAAACCAAAACGGAGCTACCTAACAGAACGGTCTTCAATGTGTGCATTCAACTTACGGAGTTAAACTGATGTGTGTTTGCAGGAGTTTCTAAACCCTTTTTGTGAAGAAGTGGAAAACGCATTTTCCCAGCCAAATCCAGGCATTCAAGAAATAGCTGGAAATCTCCGTCTAAAACACAAAAAGAACGTATCTTGCAAACTGCTCTGCTGGGTGTTCTCTCAGCTAAGGGAGTTGAATCCGCCTTCAGAATCAGAGAGTGAGAAGCACGGTTCTTCCAGGAGCTGGGTTTCGTAATACCCGGGTGAATTGGAACAAACGCGGTATTGAGAAATATCTGCTTCTAAAACCGAAACGGAGCTACCTAACAGAACGGTCTTCAATGTTTGCATTCAACTTACGGAGTTAAAGTGATGTGTGTTTGCAGGAGTTTCTAAACCCTTTCTGTGAAGAAGTGGAAAACGCATTTTCCCAGCCAAATCCAGGCATTCAAGAAATAGCTGGAAATCTCCGTCTAAAACACAAAAAGAACGTATCTTGCAAACTGCTCTGCTGGGTGTTCGCTCAGCTAAGGGAGTTGAATCCGCCTTCAGAATCAGAGAGTGAGAAGCACGGTTCTTCCAGGAGCTGGGTTTCGTAATACCCGGGTGAATTGGAACAAATGCGGTATTGAGAAATATCTGCTTCTAAAACCAAAACGGAGCTACCTAACAGAACGGTCTTCAATGTGTGCATTCAACTTACGGAGTTAAACTGATGTGTGTTTGCAGGAGTTTCTAAACCCTTTCTGTGAAGAAGTGGAAAACGCATTTTCCCAGCCAAATCCAGGCATTCAAGAAATAGCTGGAAATCTCCGTCTAAAACACAAAAAGAACGTATCTTGCAAACTGCTCTGCTGGGTGTTCTCTCAGCTAAGGGAGTTGAATCCGCCTTCAGAATCAGAGAGTGAGAAGCACGGTTCTTCCAGGAGCTGGGTTTCGTAATACCCGGGTGAATTGGAACAAACGCGGTATTGAGAAATATCTGCTTCTAAAACCGAAACGGAGCTACCTAACAGAACGGTCTTCAATGTTTGCATTCAACTTACGGAGTTAAAGTGATGTGTGTTTGCAGGAGTTTCTAAACCCTTTCTGTGAAGAAGTGGAAAACGCATTTTCCCAGCCAAATCCAGGCATTCAAGAAATAGCTGGAAATCTCCGTCTAAAACACAAAAAGAACGTATCTTGCAAACTGCTCTGCTGGGTGTTCGCTCAGCTAAGGGAGTTGAATCCGACTTCAGAATCAGAGAGTGAGAAGCACGGTTCTTCCAGGAGCTGGGTTTCGTAATACCCGGGTGAATTGGAACAAATGCGGTATTGAGAAATATCTGCTTCTAAAACCAAAACGGAGCTACCTAACAGAACGGTCTTCAATGTGTGCATTCAACTTACGGAGTTAAACTGATGTGTGTTTGCAGGAGTTTCTAAACCCTTTCTGTGAAGAAGTGGAAAACGCATTTTCCCAGCCAAATCCAGGCATTCAAGAAATAGCTGGAAATCTCCGTCTAAAACACAAAAAGAACGTATCTTGCAAACTGCTCTGCTGGGTGTTCGCTCAGCTAAGGGAGTTGAATCCGCCTTCAGAATCAGAGAGTGAGAAGCACGGTTCTTCCAGGAGCTGGGTTTCGTAATACCCGGGTGAATTGGAACAAACGCGGTATTGAGAAATATCTGCTTCTAAAACCAAAACGGAGCTACCTAACAGAACGGTCTTCAATGTGTGCATTCAACTTACGGAGTTAAACTGATGTGTGTTTGCAGGAGTTTCTAAACCCTTTCTGTGAAGAAGTGGAAAACGCATTTTCCCAGCCAAATCCAGGCATTCAAGAAATAGCTGGAAATCTCCGTCTAAAACACAAAAAGAACGTATCTTGCAAACTGCTCTGCTGGGTGTTCGCTCAGCTAAGGGAGTTGAATCCGCCTTCAGAATCAGAGAGTGAGAAGCACGGTTCTTCCAGGAGCTGGGTTTCGTTATACCCGGGTGAATTGGAACAAACGCGGTATTGAGAAATATCTGCTTCTAAAACCAAAACGGAGCTACCTAACAGAACGGTCTTCAATGTGTGCATTCAACTTACGGAGTTAAACTGATGCGTGTTTGCAGGAGTTTCTAAACCCTTTCTGTGAACAAGTGGAAAACGCATTTTCCCAGCCAAATCCAGGCATACAAGAAATATCTGGAAATCTCCGTCTAAAACACAAAAAGAACGTATCTTGCAAACTGCTCTGCTGGGTGTTCGCTCAGCTAAGGGAGTTGAATCCGCCTTCAGAATCAGAGAGTGAGAAGCACGGTTTTTCCAGGAGCTGGGTTTCGTTATACCCGGGTGCATTGGAACAAACGCGGTATTGAGAAATATCTGCTTCTAAAACCAAAACGGAGCTACCTAACAGAACGGTCTTCAATGTGTGCATTCAACTTACGGAGTTAAACTGATGTGTGTTTGCAGGAGTTTCTAAACCCTTTCTGTGAAGAAGTGGAAAACGCATTTTCCAGGCCAAATCCAGGCATTCAAGAAATAGCTGGAAATCTCCGTCTAAAACACAAAAAGAACGTATCTTGCAAACTGCTCTGCTGGGTGTTCGCTCAGCTAAGGGAGTTGAATCCGCCTTCAGAATCAGAGAGTGAGAAGCACGGTTCTTCCAGGAGCTGGGTTTTGTTATACCCGGGTGAATTGGAACAAACGCGGTATTGAAAAATATCTGCTTCTAAAACCAAAACGGAGCTACCTAACAGAACGGTCTTCAATGTGTGCATTCAACTTACGGAGTTCAACTGATGTGTGTTTGCAGGAGTTTCTAAACCCTTTCTGTGAAGAAGTGGAAAACGCATTTTCCCAGCCAAATCCAGGCATTCAAGAAATAGCTGGAAATCTCCGTCTAAAACACAAAAAGAACGTATCTTGCAAACTGCTCTGCTGGGTGTTCGCTCAGCTAAGGGAGTTGAATCCGCCTTCAGAATCAGAGAGTGAGAAGCACGGTTCTTCCAGGAGCTGGGTTTCGTAATACCCGGGTGAATTGGAACAAACGCGGTATTGAGAAATATCTGCTTCTAAAACCAAAACGGAGCTACCTAACAGAACGGTCTTCAATGTGTGCATTCAACTTACGGAGTTAAACTGATGTGTGTTTGCAGGAGTTTCTAAACCCTTTTTGTGAAGAAGTGGAAAACGCATTTTCCCAGCCAAATCCAGGCATTCAAGAAATAGCTGGAAATCTCCGTCTAAAACACAAAAAGAACGTATCTTGCAAACTGCTCTGCTGGGTGTTCTCTCAGCTAAGGGAGTTGAATCCGCCTTCAGAATCAGAGAGTGAGAAGCACGGTTCTTCCAGGAGCTGGGTTTCGTAATACCCGGGTGAATTGGAACAAACGCGGTATTGAGAAATATCTGCTTCTAAAACCGAAACGGAGCTACCTAACAGAACGGTCTTCAATGTTTGCATTCAACTTACGGAGTTAAAGTGATGTGTGTTTGCAGGAGTTTCTAAACCCTTTCTGTGAAGAAGTGGAAAACGCATTTTCCCAGCCAAATCCAGGCATTCAAGAAATAGCTGGAAATCTCCGTCTAAAACACAAAAAGAACGTATCTTGCAAACTGCTCTGCTGGGTGTTCGCTCAGCTAAGGGAGTTGAATCCGCCTTCAGAATCAGAGAGTGAGAAGCACGGTTCTTCCAGGAGCTGGGTTTCGTAATACCCGGGTGAATTGGAACAAATGCGGTATTGAGAAATATCTGCTTCTAAAACCAAAACGGAGCTACCTAACAGAACGGTCTTCAATGTGTGCATTCAACTTACGGAGTTAAACTGATGTGTGTTTGCAGGAGTTTCTAAACCCTTTCTGTGAAGAAGTGGAAAACGCATTTTCCCAGCCAAATCCAGGCATTCAAGAAATAGCTGGAAATCTCCGTCTAAAACACAAAAAGAACGTATCTTGCAAACTGCTCTGCTGGGTGTTCTCTCAGCTAAGGGAGTTGAATCCGCCTTCAGAATCAGAGAGTGAGAAGCACGGTTCTTCCAGGAGCTGGGTTTCGTAATACCCGGGTGAATTGGAACAAACGCGGTATTGAGAAATATCTGCTTCTAAAACCGAAACGGAGCTACCTAACAGAACGGTCTTCAATGTTTGCATTCAACTTACGGAGTTAAAGTGATGTGTGTTTGCAGGAGTTTCTAAACCCTTTCTGTGAAGAAGTGGAAAACGCATTTTCCCAGCCAAATCCAGGCATTCAAGAAATAGCTGGAAATCTCCGTCTAAAACACAAAAAGAACGTATCTTGCAAACTGCTCTGCTGGGTGTTCGCTCAGCTAAGGGAGTTGAATCCGACTTCAGAATCAGAGAGTGAGAAGCACGGTTCTTCCAGGAGCTGGGTTTCGTAATACCCGGGTGAATTGGAACAAATGCGGTATTGAGAAATATCTGCTTCTAAAACCAAAACGGAGCTACCTAACAGAACGGTCTTCAATGTGTGCATTCAACTTACGGAGTTAAACTGATGTGTGTTTGCAGGAGTTTCTAAACCCTTTCTGTGAAGAAGTGGAAAACGCATTTTCCCAGCCAAATCCAGGCATTCAAGAAATAGCTGGAAATCTCCGTCTAAAACACAAAAAGAACGTATCTTGCAAACTGCTCTGCTGGGTGTTCGCTCAGCTAAGGGAGTTGAATCCGCCTTCAGAATCAGAGAGTGAGAAGCACGGTTCTTCCAGGAGCTGGGTTTCGTAATACCCGGGTGAATTGGAACAAACGCGGTATTGAGAAATATCTGCTTCTAAAACCAAAACGGAGCTACCTAACAGAACGGTCTTCAATGTGTGCATTCAACTTACGGAGTTAAACTGATGTGTGTTTGCAGGAGTTTCTAAACCCTTTCTGTGAAGAAGTGGAAAACGCATTTTCCCAGCCAAATCCAGGCATTCAAGAAATAGCTGGAAATCTCCGTCTAAAACACAAAAAGAACGTATCTTGCAAACTGCTCTGCTGGGTGTTCGCTCAGCTAAGGGAGTTGAATCCGCCTTCAGAATCAGAGAGTGAGAAGCACGGTTCTTCCAGGAGCTGGGTTTCGTTATACCCGGGTGAATTGGAACAAACGCGGTATTGAGAAATATCTGCTTCTAAAACCAAAACGGAGCTACCTAACAGAACGGTCTTCAATGTGTGCATTCAACTTACGGAGTTAAACTGATGCGTGTTTGCAGGAGTTTCTAAACCCTTTCTGTGAACAAGTGGAAAACGCATTTTCCCAGCCAAATCCAGGCATACAAGAAATATCTGGAAATCTCCGTCTAAAACACAAAAAGAACGTATCTTGCAAACTGCTCTGCTGGGTGTTCGCTCAGCTAAGGGAGTTGAATCCGCCTTCAGAATCAGAGAGTGAGAAGCACGGTTTTTCCAGGAGCTGGGTTTCGTTATACCCGGGTGCATTGGAACAAACGCGGTATTGAGAAATATCTGCTTCTAAAACCAAAACGGAGCTACCTAACAGAACGGTCTTCAATGTGTGCATTCAACTTACGGAGTTAAACTGATGTGTGTTTGCAGGAGTTTCTAAACCCTTTCTGTGAAGAAGTGGAAAACGCATTTTCCAGGCCAAATCCAGGCATTCAAGAAATAGCTGGAAATCTCCGTCTAAAACACAAAAAGAACGTATCTTGCAAACTGCTCTGCTGGGTGTTCGCTCAGCTAAGGGAGTTGAATCCGCCTTCAGAATCAGAGAGTGAGAAGCACGGTTCTTCCAGGAGCTGGGTTTTGTTATACCCGGGTGAATTGGAACAAACGCGGTATTGAAAAATATCTGCTTCTAAAACCAAAACGGAGCTACCTAACAGAACGGTCTTCAATGTGTGCATTCAACTTACGGAGTTCAACTGATGTGTGTTTGCAGGAGTTTCTAAACCCTTTCTGTGAAGAAGTGGAAAACGCATTTTCCCAGCCAAATCCAGGCATTCAAGAAATAGCTGGAAATCTCCGTCTAAAACACAAAAAGAACGTATCTTGCAAACTGCTCTGCTGGGTGTTCGCTCAGCTAAGGGAGTTGAATCCGCCTTCAGAATCAGAGAGTGAGAAGCACGGTTCTTCCAGGAGCTGGGTTTCGTAATACCCGGGTGAATTGGAACAAACGCGGTATTGAGAAATATCTGCTTCTAAAACCAAAACGGAGCTACCTAACAGAACGGTCTTCAATGTGTGCATTCAACTTACGGAGTTAAACTGATGTGTGTTTGCAGGAGTTTCTAAACCCTTTTTGTGAAGAAGTGGAAAACGCATTTTCCCAGCCAAATCCAGGCATTCAAGAAATAGCTGGAAATCTCCGTCTAAAACACAAAAAGAACGTATCTTGCAAACTGCTCTGCTGGGTGTTCTCTCAGCTAAGGGAGTTGAATCCGCCTTCAGAATCAGAGAGTGAGAAGCACGGTTCTTCCAGGAGCTGGGTTTCGTAATACCCGGGTGAATTGGAACAAACGCGGTATTGAGAAATATCTGCTTCTAAAACCGAAACGGAGCTACCTAACAGAACGGTCTTCAATGTTTGCATTCAACTTACGGAGTTAAAGTGATGTGTGTTTGCAGGAGTTTCTAAACCCTTTCTGTGAAGAAGTGGAAAACGCATTTTCCCAGCCAAATCCAGGCATTCAAGAAATAGCTGGAAATCTCCGTCTAAAACACAAAAAGAACGTATCTTGCAAACTGCTCTGCTGGGTGTTCGCTCAGCTAAGGGAGTTGAATCCGCCTTCAGAATCAGAGAGTGAGAAGCACGGTTCTTCCAGGAGCTGGGTTTCGTAATACCCGGGTGAATTGGAACAAATGCGGTATTGAGAAATATCTGCTTCTAAAACCAAAACGGAGCTACCTAACAGAACGGTCTTCAATGTGTGCATTCAACTTACGGAGTTAAACTGATGTGTGTTTGCAGGAGTTTCTAAACCCTTTCTGTGAAGAAGTGGAAAACGCATTTTCCCAGCCAAATCCAGGCATTCAAGAAATAGCTGGAAATCTCCGTCTAAAACACAAAAAGAACGTATCTTGCAAACTGCTCTGCTGGGTGTTCTCTCAGCTAAGGGAGTTGAATCCGCCTTCAGAATCAGAGAGTGAGAAGCACGGTTCTTCCAGGAGCTGGGTTTCGTAATACCCGGGTGAATTGGAACAAACGCGGTATTGAGAAATATCTGCTTCTAAAACCGAAACGGAGCTACCTAACAGAACGGTCTTCAATGTTTGCATTCAACTTACGGAGTTAAAGTGATGTGTGTTTGCAGGAGTTTCTAAACCCTTTCTGTGAAGAAGTGGAAAACGCATTTTCCCAGCCAAATCCAGGCATTCAAGAAATAGCTGGAAATCTCCGTCTAAAACACAAAAAGAACGTATCTTGCAAACTGCTCTGCTGGGTGTTCGCTCAGCTAAGGGAGTTGAATCCGACTTCAGAATCAGAGAGTGAGAAGCACGGTTCTTCCAGGAGCTGGGTTTCGTAATACCCGGGTGAATTGGAACAAATGCGGTATTGAGAAATATCTGCTTCTAAAACCAAAACGGAGCTACCTAACAGAACGGTCTTCAATGTGTGCATTCAACTTACGGAGTTAAACTGATGTGTGTTTGCAGGAGTTTCTAAACCCTTTCTGTGAAGAAGTGGAAAACGCATTTTCCCAGCCAAATCCAGGCATTCAAGAAATAGCTGGAAATCTCCGTCTAAAACACAAAAAGAACGTATCTTGCAAACTGCTCTGCTGGGTGTTCGCTCAGCTAAGGGAGTTGAATCCGCCTTCAGAATCAGAGAGTGAGAAGCACGGTTCTTCCAGGAGCTGGGTTTCGTAATACCCGGGTGAATTGGAACAAACGCGGTATTGAGAAATATCTGCTTCTAAAACCAAAACGGAGCTACCTAACAGAACGGTCTTCAATGTGTGCATTCAACTTACGGAGTTCAACTGATGTGTGTTTGCAGGAGTTTCTAAACCCTTTCTGTGAAGAAGTGGAAAACGCATTTTCCCAGCCAAATCCAGGCATTCAAGAAATAGCTGGAAATCTCCGTCTAAAACACAAAAAGAACGTATCTTGCAAACTGCTCTGCTGGGTGTTCGCTCAGCTAAGGGAGTTGAATCCGCCTTCAGAATCAGAGAGTGAGAAGCACGGTTCTTCCAGGAGCTGGGTTTCGTAATACCCGGGTGAATTGGAACAAACGCGGTATTGAGAAATATCTGCTTCTAAAACCAAAACGGAGCTACCTAACAGAACGGTCTTCAATGTGTGCATTCAACTTACGGAGTTAAACTGATGTGTGTTTGCAGGAGTTTCTAAACCCTTTTTGTGAAGAAGTGGAAAACGCATTTTCCCAGCCAAATCCAGGCATTCAAGAAATAGCTGGAAATCTCCGTCTAAAACACAAAAAGAACGTATCTTGCAAACTGCTCTGCTGGGTGTTCTCTCAGCTAAGGGAGTTGAATCCGCCTTCAGAATCAGAGAGTGAGAAGCACGGTTCTTCCAGGAGCTGGGTTTCGTAATACCCGGGTGAATTGGAACAAACGCGGTATTGAGAAATATCTGCTTCTAAAACCGAAACGGAGCTACCTAACAGAACGGTCTTCAATGTTTGCATTCAACTTACGGAGTTAAAGTGATGTGTGTTTGCAGGAGTTTCTAAACCCTTTCTGTGAAGAAGTGGAAAACGCATTTTCCCAGCCAAATCCAGGCATTCAAGAAATAGCTGGAAATCTCCGTCTAAAACACAAAAAGAACGTATCTTGCAAACTGCTCTGCTGGGTGTTCGCTCAGCTAAGGGAGTTGAATCCGCCTTCAGAATCAGAGAGTGAGAAGCACGGTTCTTCCAGGAGCTGGGTTTCGTAATACCCGGGTGAATTGGAACAAATGCGGTATTGAGAAATATCTGCTTCTAAAACCAAAACGGAGCTACCTAACAGAACGGTCTTCAATGTGTGCATTCAACTTACGGAGTTAAACTGATGTGTGTTTGCAGGAGTTTCTAAACCCTTTCTGTGAAGAAGTGGAAAACGCATTTTCCCAGCCAAATCCAGGCATTCAAGAAATAGCTGGAAATCTCCGTCTAAAACACAAAAAGAACGTATCTTGCAAACTGCTCTGCTGGGTGTTCTCTCAGCTAAGGGAGTTGAATCCGCCTTCAGAATCAGAGAGTGAGAAGCACGGTTCTTCCAGGAGCTGGGTTTCGTAATACCCGGGTGAATTGGAACAAACGCGGTATTGAGAAATATCTGCTTCTAAAACCGAAACGGAGCTACCTAACAGAACGGTCTTCAATGTTTGCATTCAACTTACGGAGTTAAAGTGATGTGTGTTTGCAGGAGTTTCTAAACCCTTTCTGTGAAGAAGTGGAAAACGCATTTTCCCAGCCAAATCCAGGCATTCAAGAAATAGCTGGAAATCTCCGTCTAAAACACAAAAAGAACGTATCTTGCAAACTGCTCTGCTGGGTGTTCGCTCAGCTAAGGGAGTTGAATCCGACTTCAGAATCAGAGAGTGAGAAGCACGGTTCTTCCAGGAGCTGGGTTTCGTAATACCCGGGTGAATTGGAACAAATGCGGTATTGAGAAATATCTGCTTCTAAAACCAAAACGGAGCTACCTAACAGAACGGTCTTCAATGTGTGCATTCAACTTACGGAGTTAAACTGATGTGTGTTTGCAGGAGTTTCTAAACCCTTTCTGTGAAGAAGTGGAAAACGCATTTTCCCAGCCAAATCCAGGCATTCAAGAAATAGCTGGAAATCTCCGTCTAAAACACAAAAAGAACGTATCTTGCAAACTGCTCTGCTGGGTGTTCGCTCAGCTAAGGGAGTTGAATCCGCCTTCAGAATCAGAGAGTGAGAAGCACGGTTCTTCCAGGAGCTGGGTTTCGTAATACCCGGGTGAATTGGAACAAACGCGGTATTGAGAAATATCTGCTTCTAAAACCAAAACGGAGCTACCTAACAGAACGGTCTTCAATGTGTGCATTCAACTTACGGAGTTAAACTGATGTGTGTTTGCAGGAGTTTCTAAACCCTTTCTGTGAAGAAGTGGAAAACGCATTTTCCCAGCCAAATCCAGGCATTCAAGAAATAGCTGGAAATCTCCGTCTAAAACACAAAAAGAACGTATCTTGCAAACTGCTCTGCTGGGTGTTCGCTCAGCTAAGGGAGTTGAATCCGCCTTCAGAATCAGAGAGTGAGAAGCACGGTTCTTCCAGGAGCTGGGTTTCGTTATACCCGGGTGAATTGGAACAAACGCGGTATTGAGAAATATCTGCTTCTAAAACCAAAACGGAGCTACCTAACAGAACGGTCTTCAATGTGTGCATTCAACTTACGGAGTTAAACTGATGCGTGTTTGCAGGAGTTTCTAAACCCTTTCTGTGAACAAGTGGAAAACGCATTTTCCCAGCCAAATCCAGGCATACAAGAAATATCTGGAAATCTCCGTCTAAAACACAAAAAGAACGTATCTTGCAAACTGCTCTGCTGGGTGTTCGCTCAGCTAAGGGAGTTGAATCCGCCTTCAGAATCAGAGAGTGAGAAGCACGGTTTTTCCAGGAGCTGGGTTTCGTTATACCCGGGTGCATTGGAACAAACGCGGTATTGAGAAATATCTGCTTCTAAAACCAAAACGGAGCTACCTAACAGAACGGTCTTCAATGTGTGCATTCAACTTACGGAGTTAAACTGATGTGTGTTTGCAGGAGTTTCTAAACCCTTTCTGTGAAGAAGTGGAAAACGCATTTTCCAGGCCAAATCCAGGCATTCAAGAAATAGCTGGAAATCTCCGTCTAAAACACAAAAAGAACGTATCTTGCAAACTGCTCTGCTGGGTGTTCGCTCAGCTAAGGGAGTTGAATCCGCCTTCAGAATCAGAGAGTGAGAAGCACGGTTCTTCCAGGAGCTGGGTTTTGTTATACCCGGGTGAA
Organism: Callithrix jacchus; assembly: GCF_049354715.1. NCBI lineage: Eukaryota > Metazoa > Chordata > Mammalia > Primates > Cebidae > Callithrix > Callithrix jacchus. The sequence continues at coordinate 2,938,412 of NC_133518.1, forward strand.
TTGGAACAAACGCGGTATTGAAAAATATCTGCTTCTAAAACCAAAACGGAGCTACCTAACAGAACGGTCTTCAATGTGTGCATTCAACTTACGGAGTTCAACTGATGTGTGTTTGCAGGAGTTTCTAAACCCTTTCTGTGAAGAAGTGGAAAACGCATTTTCCCAGCCAAATCCAGGCATTCAAGAAATAGCTGGAAATCTCCGTCTAAAACACAAAAAGAACGTATCTTGCAAACTGCTCTGCTGGGTGTTCGCTCAGCTAAGGGAGTTGAATCCGCCTTCAGAATCAGAGAGTGAGAAGCACGGTTCTTCCAGGAGCTGGGTTTCGTAATACCCGGGTGAATTGGAACAAACGCGGTATTGAGAAATATCTGCTTCTAAAACCAAAACGGAGCTACCTAACAGAACGGTCTTCAATGTGTGCATTCAACTTACGGAGTTAAACTGATGTGTGTTTGCAGGAGTTTCTAAACCCTTTTTGTGAAGAAGTGGAAAACGCATTTTCCCAGCCAAATCCAGGCATTCAAGAAATAGCTGGAAATCTCCGTCTAAAACACAAAAAGAACGTATCTTGCAAACTGCTCTGCTGGGTGTTCTCTCAGCTAAGGGAGTTGAATCCGCCTTCAGAATCAGAGAGTGAGAAGCACGGTTCTTCCAGGAGCTGGGTTTCGTAATACCCGGGTGAATTGGAACAAACGCGGTATTGAGAAATATCTGCTTCTAAAACCGAAACGGAGCTACCTAACAGAACGGTCTTCAATGTTTGCATTCAACTTACGGAGTTAAAGTGATGTGTGTTTGCAGGAGTTTCTAAACCCTTTCTGTGAAGAAGTGGAAAACGCATTTTCCCAGCCAAATCCAGGCATTCAAGAAATAGCTGGAAATCTCCGTCTAAAACACAAAAAGAACGTATCTTGCAAACTGCTCTGCTGGGTGTTCGCTCAGCTAAGGGAGTTGAATCCGCCTTCAGAATCAGAGAGTGAGAAGCACGGTTCTTCCAGGAGCTGGGTTTCGTAATACCCGGGTGAATTGGAACAAATGCGGTATTGAGAAATATCTGCTTCTAAAACCAAAACGGAGCTACCTAACAGAACGGTCTTCAATGTGTGCATTCAACTTACGGAGTTAAACTGATGTGTGTTTGCAGGAGTTTCTAAACCCTTTCTGTGAAGAAGTGGAAAACGCATTTTCCCAGCCAAATCCAGGCATTCAAGAAATAGCTGGAAATCTCCGTCTAAAACACAAAAAGAACGTATCTTGCAAACTGCTCTGCTGGGTGTTCTCTCAGCTAAGGGAGTTGAATCCGCCTTCAGAATCAGAGAGTGAGAAGCACGGTTCTTCCAGGAGCTGGGTTTCGTAATACCCGGGTGAATTGGAACAAACGCGGTATTGAGAAATATCTGCTTCTAAAACCGAAACGGAGCTACCTAACAGAACGGTCTTCAATGTTTGCATTCAACTTACGGAGTTAAAGTGATGTGTGTTTGCAGGAGTTTCTAAACCCTTTCTGTGAAGAAGTGGAAAACGCATTTTCCCAGCCAAATCCAGGCATTCAAGAAATAGCTGGAAATCTCCGTCTAAAACACAAAAAGAACGTATCTTGCAAACTGCTCTGCTGGGTGTTCGCTCAGCTAAGGGAGTTGAATCCGACTTCAGAATCAGAGAGTGAGAAGCACGGTTCTTCCAGGAGCTGGGTTTCGTAATACCCGGGTGAATTGGAACAAATGCGGTATTGAGAAATATCTGCTTCTAAAACCAAAACGGAGCTACCTAACAGAACGGTCTTCAATGTGTGCATTCAACTTACGGAGTTAAACTGATGTGTGTTTGCAGGAGTTTCTAAACCCTTTCTGTGAAGAAGTGGAAAACGCATTTTCCCAGCCAAATCCAGGCATTCAAGAAATAGCTGGAAATCTCCGTCTAAAACACAAAAAGAACGTATCTTGCAAACTGCTCTGCTGGGTGTTCGCTCAGCTAAGGGAGTTGAATCCGCCTTCAGAATCAGAGAGTGAGAAGCACGGTTCTTCCAGGAGCTGGGTTTCGTAATACCCGGGTGAATTGGAACAAACGCGGTATTGAGAAATATCTGCTTCTAAAACCAAAACGGAGCTACCTAACAGAACGGTCTTCAATGTGTGCATTCAACTTACGGAGTTAAACTGATGTGTGTTTGCAGGAGTTTCTAAACCCTTTCTGTGAAGAAGTGGAAAACGCATTTTCCCAGCCAAATCCAGGCATTCAAGAAATAGCTGGAAATCTCCGTCTAAAACACAAAAAGAACGTATCTTGCAAACTGCTCTGCTGGGTGTTCGCTCAGCTAAGGGAGTTGAATCCGCCTTCAGAATCAGAGAGTGAGAAGCACGGTTCTTCCAGGAGCTGGGTTTCGTTATACCCGGGTGAATTGGAACAAACGCGGTATTGAGAAATATCTGCTTCTAAAACCAAAACGGAGCTACCTAACAGAACGGTCTTCAATGTGTGCATTCAACTTACGGAGTTAAACTGATGCGTGTTTGCAGGAGTTTCTAAACCCTTTCTGTGAACAAGTGGAAAACGCATTTTCCCAGCCAAATCCAGGCATACAAGAAATATCTGGAAATCTCCGTCTAAAACACAAAAAGAACGTATCTTGCAAACTGCTCTGCTGGGTGTTCGCTCAGCTAAGGGAGTTGAATCCGCCTTCAGAATCAGAGAGTGAGAAGCACGGTTTTTCCAGGAGCTGGGTTTCGTTATACCCGGGTGCATTGGAACAAACGCGGTATTGAGAAATATCTGCTTCTAAAACCAAAACGGAGCTACCTAACAGAACGGTCTTCAATGTGTGCATTCAACTTACGGAGTTAAACTGATGTGTGTTTGCAGGAGTTTCTAAACCCTTTCTGTGAAGAAGTGGAAAACGCATTTTCCAGGCCAAATCCAGGCATTCAAGAAATAGCTGGAAATCTCCGTCTAAAACACAAAAAGAACGTATCTTGCAAACTGCTCTGCTGGGTGTTCGCTCAGCTAAGGGAGTTGAATCCGCCTTCAGAATCAGAGAGTGAGAAGCACGGTTCTTCCAGGAGCTGGGTTTTGTTATACCCGGGTGAATTGGAACAAACGCGGTATTGAAAAATATCTGCTTCTAAAACCAAAACGGAGCTACCTAACAGAACGGTCTTCAATGTGTGCATTCAACTTACGGAGTTCAACTGATGTGTGTTTGCAGGAGTTTCTAAACCCTTTCTGTGAAGAAGTGGAAAACGCATTTTCCCAGCCAAATCCAGGCATTCAAGAAATAGCTGGAAATCTCCGTCTAAAACACAAAAAGAACGTATCTTGCAAACTGCTCTGCTGGGTGTTCGCTCAGCTAAGGGAGTTGAATCCGCCTTCAGAATCAGAGAGTGAGAAGCACGGTTCTTCCAGGAGCTGGGTTTCGTAATACCCGGGTGAATTGGAACAAACGCGGTATTGAGAAATATCTGCTTCTAAAACCAAAACGGAGCTACCTAACAGAACGGTCTTCAATGTGTGCATTCAACTTACGGAGTTAAACTGATGTGTGTTTGCAGGAGTTTCTAAACCCTTTTTGTGAAGAAGTGGAAAACGCATTTTCCCAGCCAAATCCAGGCATTCAAGAAATAGCTGGAAATCTCCGTCTAAAACACAAAAAGAACGTATCTTGCAAACTGCTCTGCTGGGTGTTCTCTCAGCTAAGGGAGTTGAATCCGCCTTCAGAATCAGAGAGTGAGAAGCACGGTTCTTCCAGGAGCTGGGTTTCGTAATACCCGGGTGAATTGGAACAAACGCGGTATTGAGAAATATCTGCTTCTAAAACCGAAACGGAGCTACCTAACAGAACGGTCTTCAATGTTTGCATTCAACTTACGGAGTTAAAGTGATGTGTGTTTGCAGGAGTTTCTAAACCCTTTCTGTGAAGAAGTGGAAAACGCATTTTCCCAGCCAAATCCAGGCATTCAAGAAATAGCTGGAAATCTCCGTCTAAAACACAAAAAGAACGTATCTTGCAAACTGCTCTGCTGGGTGTTCGCTCAGCTAAGGGAGTTGAATCCGCCTTCAGAATCAGAGAGTGAGAAGCACGGTTCTTCCAGGAGCTGGGTTTCGTAATACCCGGGTGAATTGGAACAAATGCGGTATTGAGAAATATCTGCTTCTAAAACCAAAACGGAGCTACCTAACAGAACGGTCTTCAATGTGTGCATTCAACTTACGGAGTTAAACTGATGTGTGTTTGCAGGAGTTTCTAAACCCTTTCTGTGAAGAAGTGGAAAACGCATTTTCCCAGCCAAATCCAGGCATTCAAGAAATAGCTGGAAATCTCCGTCTAAAACACAAAAAGAACGTATCTTGCAAACTGCTCTGCTGGGTGTTCTCTCAGCTAAGGGAGTTGAATCCGCCTTCAGAATCAGAGAGTGAGAAGCACGGTTCTTCCAGGAGCTGGGTTTCGTAATACCCGGGTGAATTGGAACAAACGCGGTATTGAGAAATATCTGCTTCTAAAACCGAAACGGAGCTACCTAACAGAACGGTCTTCAATGTTTGCATTCAACTTACGGAGTTAAAGTGATGTGTGTTTGCAGGAGTTTCTAAACCCTTTCTGTGAAGAAGTGGAAAACGCATTTTCCCAGCCAAATCCAGGCATTCAAGAAATAGCTGGAAATCTCCGTCTAAAACACAAAAAGAACGTATCTTGCAAACTGCTCTGCTGGGTGTTCGCTCAGCTAAGGGAGTTGAATCCGACTTCAGAATCAGAGAGTGAGAAGCACGGTTCTTCCAGGAGCTGGGTTTCGTAATACCCGGGTGAATTGGAACAAATGCGGTATTGAGAAATATCTGCTTCTAAAACCAAAACGGAGCTACCTAACAGAACGGTCTTCAATGTGTGCATTCAACTTACGGAGTTAAACTGATGTGTGTTTGCAGGAGTTTCTAAACCCTTTCTGTGAAGAAGTGGAAAACGGATTTTCCCAGCCAAATCCAGGCATTCAAGAAATAGCTGGAAATCTCCGTCTAAAACACAAAAAGAAGGTATCTTGCAAACTGCTCTGCTGGGTGTTCGCTCAGCTAAGGGAGTTGAATCCGCCTTCAGAATCAGAGAGTGAGAAGCACGGTTCTTCCAGGAGCTGGGTTTCGTAATACCCGGGTGAATTGGAACAAACGCGGTATTGAGAAATATCTGCTTCTAAAACCAAAACGGAGCTACCTAACAGAACGGTCTTCAATGTGTGCATTCAACTTACGGAGTTCAACTGATGTGTGTTTGCAGGAGTTTCTAAACCCTTTCTGTGAAGAAGTGGAAAACGCATATTCCCAGCAAAATCCAGGCATTCAAGAAATAGCTGGAAATCTCCGTCTAAAACACAAAAAGAACGTATCTTGCAAACTGCTCTGCTGGGTGTTCGCTCAGCTAAGGGAGTTGAATCCGCCTTCAGAATCAGAGAGTGAGAAGCACGGTTCTTCCAGGAGCTGGGTTTCGTTATACCCGGGTGAATTGGAACAAACGCGGTATTGAGAAATATCTGCTTCTAAAACCAAAACGGAGCTACCTAACAGAACGGTCTTCAATGTGTGCATTCAACTTACGGAGTTAAACTGATGTGTGTTTGCAGGAGTTTCTAAACCCTTTCTGTGAACAAGTGGAAAACGCATTTTCCCAGCCAAATCCAGGCATACAAGAAATATCTGGAAATCTCCGTCTAAAACACAAAAAGAACGTATCTTGCAAACTGCTCTGCTGGGTGTTCGCTCAGCTAAGGGAGTTGAATCCGCCTTCAGAATCAGAGAGTGAGAAGCACGGTTTTTCCAGGAGCTGGGTTTCGTTATACCCGGGTGCATTGGAACAAACGCGGTATTGAGAAATATCTGCTTCTAAAACCAAAACGGAGCTACCTAACAGAACGGTCTTCAATGTGTGCATTCAACTTACGGAGTTAAACTGATGTGTGTTTGCAGGAGTTTCTAAACCCTTTCTGTGAAGAAGTGGAAAACGCATTTTCCAGGCCAAATCCAGGCATTCAAGAAATAGCTGGAAATCTCCGTCTAAAACACAAAAAGAACGTATCTTGCAAACTGCTCTGCTGGGTGTTCGCTCAGCTAAGGGAGTTGAATCCGCCTTCAGAATCAGAGAGTGAGAAGCACGGTTCTTCCAGGAGCTGGGTTTTGTTATACCCGGGTGAATTGGAACAAACGCGGTATTGAAAAATATCTGCTTCTAAAACCAAAACGGAGCTACCTAACAGAACGGTCTTCAATGTGTGCATTCAACTTACGGAGTTAAACTGATGTGTGTTTGCAGGAGTTTCTAAACCCTTTCTGTGAAGAAGTGGAAAACGCATTTTCCCAGCCAAATCCAGGCATTCAAGAAATAGCTGGAAATCTCCGTCTAAAACACAAAAAGAACGTATCTTGCAAACTGCTCTGCTGGGTGTTCGCTCAGTTAAGGGAGTTGAATCCGCCTTCAGAATCAGAGAGTGAGAAGCACGGTTCTTCCAGGAGCTGGGTTTCGTAATACCCGGGTGAATTGGAACAAACGCGGTATTGAGAAATATCTGCTTCTAAAACCAAAACGGAGCTACCTAACAGAACGGTCTTCAATGTGTGCATTCAACTTACGGAGTTAAACTGATGTGTGTTTGCAGGAGTTTCTAAACCCTTTCTGTGAAGAAGTGGAAAACGCATTTTCCCAGCCAAATCCAGGCATTCAAGAAATAGCTGGAAATCTCCGTCTAAAACACAAAAAGAACGTATCTTGCAAACTGCTCTGCTGGGTGTTCGCTCAGCTAAGGGAGTTGAATCCGCCTTCAGAATCAGAGAGTGAGAAGCACGGTTCTTCCAGGAGCTGGGTTTCGTAATACCCGGGTGAATTGGAACAAACGCGGTATTGAGAAATATCTGCTTCTAAAACCAAAACGGAGCTACCTAACAGAACGGTCTTCAATGTGTGCATTCAACTTACGGAGTTAAACTGATGTGTGTTTGCAGGAGTTTCTAAACCCTTTCTGTGAAGAAGTGGAAAACGCATTTTCCCAGCCAAATCCAGGCATTCAAGAAATAGCTGGAAATCTCCGTCTAAAACACAAAAAGAACGTATCTTGCAAACTGCTCTGCTGGGTGTTCGCTCAGCTAAGGGAGTTGAATCCGCCTTCAGAATCAGAGAGTGAGAAGCACGGTTCTTCCAGGAGCTGGGTTTCGTAATACCCGGGTGAATTGGAACAAACGCGGTATTGAGAAATATCTGCTTCTAAAACCAAAACGGAGCTACCTAACAGAACGGTCTTCAATGTGTGCATTCAACTTACGGAGTTCAACTGATGTGTGTTTGCAGGAGTTTCTAAACCCTTTCTGTGAAGAAGTGGAAAACGCATATTCCCAGCAAAATCCAGGCATTCAAGAAATAGCTGGAAATCTCCGTCTAAAACACAAAAAGAACGTATCTTGCAAACTGCTCTGCTGGGTGTTCGCTCAGCTAAGGGAGTTGAATCCGCCTTCAGAATCAGAGAGTGAGAAGCACGGTTCTTCCAGGAGCTGGGTTTCGTTATACCCGGGTGAATTGGAACAAACGCGGTATTGAGAAATATCTGCTTCTAAAACCAAAACGGAGCTACCTAACAGAACGGTCTTCAATGTGTGCATTCAACTTACGGAGTTAAACTGATGTGTGTTTGCAGGAGTTTCTAAACCCTTTCTGTGAAGAAGTGGAAAACGCATTTTCCCAGCCAAATCCAGGCATTCAAGAAATAGCTGGAAATCTCCGTCTAAAACACAAAAAGAACGTATCTTGCAAACTGCTCTGCTGGGTGTTCGCTCAGCTAAGGGAGTTGAATCCGCCTTCAGAATCAGAGAGTGAGAAGCACGGTTCTTCCAGGAGCTGGGTTTCTTAATACCCGGGTGAATTGGAACAAACGCGGTATTGAGAAATATCTGCTTCTAAAACCAAAACGGAGCTACCTAAAAGAACGGTCTTCAATGTGTGCATTCAACTTACAGAGTTAAACTGATGTGTGTTTGCAGGAGTTTCTAAACTTTTTCTGTGAAAAAGTGGAAAACGCATTTTCCCAGCCAAATCCAGGCATTCAAGAAATAGCTGGAAATCTCCGTCTAAAACACAAAAAGAACGTATCTTGCAAACTGCTCTGCTGGGTGTTCGCTCAGCTAAGGGAGTTGAATCCGCCTTCAGAATCAGAGAGTGAGAAGCACGGTTCTTCCAGGAGCTGGGTTTGGTAATACCCGGGTGAATTGGAACAAACGCGGTATTGAGAAATATCTGCTTCTAAAACCAAAACGGAGCTACCTAACAGAACGGTCTTCAATGTGTGCATTCAACTTACGGAGTTCAACTGATGTGTGTTTGCAGGAGTTTCTAAACCCTTTCTGTGAAGAAGTGGAAAACGCATTTTCCCAGCCAAATCCAGGCATTCAAGAAATAGCTGGAAATCTCCGTCTAAAACACAAAAAGAACGTATCTTGCAAACTGCTCTGCTGGGTGTTCGCTCAGCTAAGGGAGTTGAATCCGCCTTCAGAATCAGAGAGTGAGAAGCACGGTTCTTCCAGGAGCTGGGTTTCGTTATACCCGGGTGAATTGGAACAAACGCGGTATTGAGAAATATCTGCTTCTAAAACCAAAACGGAGCTACCTAACAGAACGGTCTTCAATGTGTGCATTCAACTTACGGAGTTCAACTGATGTGTGTTTGCAGGAGTTTCTAAACCCTTTCTGTGAAGAAGTGGAAAACGCATTTTCCCAGCCAAATCCAGGCATTCAAGAAATAGCTGGAAATCTCCGTCTAAAACACAAAAAGAACGTATCTTGCAAACTGCTCTGCTGGGTGTTCGCTCAGCTAAGGGAGTTGAATCCGCCTTCAGAATCAGAGAGTGAGAAGCACGGTTCTTCCAGGAGCTGGGTTTCGTAATACCCGGGTGAATTGGAACAAACGCGGTATTGAGAAATATCTGCTTCTAAAACCAAAACGGAGCTACCTAACAGAACGGTCTTCAATGTGTGCATTCAACTTACGGAGTTCAACTGATGTGTGTTTGCAGGAGTTTCTAAACCCTTTCTGTGAAGAAGTGGAAAACGCATATTCCCAGCAAAATCCAGGCATTCAAGAAATAGCTGGAAATCTCCGTCTAAAACACAAAAAGAACGTATCTTGCAAACTGCTCTGCTGGGTGTTCGCTCAGCTAAGGGAGTTGAATCCGCCTTCAGAATCAGAGAGTGAGAAGCACGGTTCTTCCAGGAGCTGGGTTTCGTTATACCCGGGTGAATTGGAACAAACGCGGTATTGAGAAATATCTGCTTCTAAAACCAAAACGGAGCTACCTAACAGAACGGTCTTCAATGTGTGCATTCAACTTACGGAGTTAAACTGATGTGTGTTTGCAGGAGTTTCTAAACCCTTTCTGTGAACAAGTGGAAAACGCATTTTCCCAGCCAAATCCAGGCATTCAAGAAATAGCTGGAAATCTCCGTCTAAAACACAAAAAGAACGTATCTTGCAAACTGCTCTGCTGGGTGTTCTCTCAGCTAAGGGAGTTGAATCCGCCTTCAGAATCAGAGAGTGAGAAGCACGGTTCTTCCAGGAGCTGGGTTTCGTAATACCCGGGTGAATTGGAACAAACGCTGTATTGAGAAATATCTGCTTCTAAAACCGAAACGGAGCTACCTAACAGAACGGTCTTCAATGTTTGCATTCAACTTACGGAGTTAAAGTGATGTGTGTTTGCAGGAGTTTCTAAACCCTTTCTGTGAAGAAGTGGAAAACGCATATTCCCAGCCAAATCCAGGCATTCAAGAAATAGCTGGAAATCTCCGTCTAAAACACAAAAAGAACGTATCTTGCAAACTGCTCTGCTGGGTGTTCGCTCAGCTAAGGGAGTTGAATCCGACTTCAGAATCAGAGAGTGAGAAGCACGGTTCTTCCAGGAGCTGGGTTTCGTAATACCCGGGTGAATTGGAACAAATGCGGTATTGAGAAATATCTGCTTCTAAAACCAAAACGGAGCTACCTAACAGAACGGTCTTCAATGTGTGCATTCAACTTACGGAGTTAAACTGATGTGTGTTTGCAGGAGTTTCTAAACCCTTTCTGTGAAGAAGTGGAAAACGGATTTTCCCAGCCAAATCCAGGCATTCAAGAAATAGCTGGAAATCTCCGTCTAAAACACAAAAAGAACGTATCTTGCAAACTGCTCTGCTGGGTGTTCGCTCAGCTAAGGGAGTTGAATCCGCCTTCAGAATCAGAGAGTGAGAAGCACGGTTCTTCCAGGAGCTGGGTTTCGTAATACCCGGGTGAATTGGAACAAACGCGGTATTGAGAAATATCTGCTTCTAAAACCAAAACGGAGCTACCTAACAGAACGGTCTTCAATGTGTGCATTCAACTTACGGAGTTCAACTGATGTGTGTTTGCAGGAGTTTCTAAACCCTTTCTGTGAAGAAGTGGAAAACGCATATTCCCAGCAAAATCCAGGCATTCAAGAAATAGCTGGAAATCTCCGTCTAAAACACAAAAAGAACGTATCTTGCAAACTGCTCTGCTGGGTGTTCGCTCAGCTAAGGGAGTTGAATCCGCCTTCAGAATCAGAGAGTGAGAAGCACGGTTCTTCCAGGAGCTGGGTTTCGTTATACCCGGGTGAATTGGAACAAACGCGGTATTGAGAAATATCTGCTTCTAAAACCAAAACGGAGCTACCTAACAGAACGGTCTTCAATGTGTGCATTCAACTTACGGAGTTAAACTGATGTGTGTTTGCAGGAGTTTCTAAACCCTTTCTGTGAACAAGTGGAAAACGCATTTTCCCAGCCAAATCCAGGCATTCAAGAAATAGCTGGAAATCTCCGTCTAAAACACAAAAAGAACGTATCTTGCAACCTGCTCTGCTGGGTGTTCTCTCAGCTAAGGGAGTTGAATCCGCCTTCAGAATCAGAGAGTGAGAAGCACGGTTCTTCCAGGAGCTGGGTTTCGTAATACCCGGGTGAATTGGAACAAACGCTGTATTGAGAAATATCTGCTTCTAAAACCGAAACGGAGCTACCTAACAGAACGGTCTTCAATGTTTGCATTCAACTTACGGAGTTAAAGTGATGTGTGTTTGCAGGAGTTTCTAAACCCTTTCTGTGAAGAAGTGGAAAACGCATATTCCCAGCCAAATCCAGGCATTCAAGAAATAGCTGGAAATCTCCGTCTAAAACACAAAAAGAACGTATCTTGCAAACTGCTCTGCTGGGTGTTCGCTCAGCTAAGGGAGTTGAATATGCCTTCAGAATCAGAGAGTGAGAAGCACGGTTCTTCCAGGAGCTGGGTTTCGTAATACCCGGGTGAATTGGAACAAATGCGGTATTGAGAAATATCTGCTTCTAAAACCAAAACGGAGCTACCTAACAGAACGGTCTTCAATGTGTGCATTCAACTTACGGAGTTAAACTGATGTGTGTTTGCAGGAGTTTCTAAACCCTTTCTGTGAAGAAGTGGAAAACGCATTTTCCCAGCCAAATCCAGGCATTCAAGAAATAGCTGGAAATCTCCGTCTAAAACACAAAAAGAACGTATCTTGCAAACTGCTCTGCTGGGTGTTCGCTCAGTTAAGGGAGTTGAATCCGCCTTCAGAATCAGAGAGTGAGAAGCACGGTTCTTCCAGGAGCTGGGTTTCGTAATACCCGGGTGAATTGGAACAAACGCGGTATTGAGAAATATCTGCTTCTAAAACCAAAACGGAGCTACCTAACAGAACGGTCTTCAATGTGTGCATTCAACTTACGGAGTTAAACTGATGTGTGTTTGCAGGAGTTTCTAAACCCTTTCTGTGAAGAAGTGGAAAACGCATTTTCCCAGCCAAATCCAGGCATTCAAGAAATAGCTGGAAATCTCCGTCTAAAACACAAAAAGAACGTATCTTGCAAACTGCTCTGCTGGGTGTTCGCTCAGCTAAGGGAGTTGAATCCGCCTTCAGAATCAGAGAGTGAGAAGCACGGTTCTTCCAGGAGCTGGGTTTCGTAATACCCGGGTGAATTGGAACAAACGCGGTATTGAGAAATATCTGCTTCTAAAACCAAAACGGAGCTACCTAACAGAACGGTCTTCAATGTGTGCATTCAACTTACGGAGTTCAACTGATGTGTGTTTGCAGGAGTTTCTAAACCCTTTCTGTGAAGAAGTGGAAAACGCATATTCCCAGCAAAATCCAGGCATTCAAGAAATAGCTGGAAATCTCCGTCTAAAACACAAAAAGAACGTATCTTGCAAACTGCTCTGCTGGGTGTTCGCTCAGCTAAGGGAGTTGAATCCGCCTTCAGAATCAGAGAGTGAGAAGCACGGTTCTTCCAGGAGCTGGGTTTCGTAATACCCGGGTGAATTGGAACAAACGCGGTATTGAGAAATATCTGCTTCTAAAACCAAAACGGAGCTACCTAACAGAACGGTCTTCAATGTGTGCATTCAACTTACGGAGTTCAACTGATGTGTGTTTGCAGGAGTTTCTAAACCCTTTCTGTGAAGAAGTGGAAAACGCATATTCCCAGCAAAATCCAGGCATTCAAGAAATAGCTGGAAATCTCCGTCTAAAACACAAAAAGAACGTATCTTGCAAACTGCTCTGCTGGGTGTTCGCTCAGCTAAGGGAGTTGAATCCGCCTTCAGAATCAGAGAGTGAGAAGCACGGTTCTTCCAGGAGCTGGGTTTCGTTATACCCGGGTGAATTGGAACAAACGCGGTATTGAGAAATATCTGCTTCTAAAACCAAAACGGAGCTACCTAACAGAACGGTCTTCAATGTGTGCATTCAACTTACGGAGTTAAACTGATGTGTGTTTGCAGGAGTTTCTAAACCCTTTCTGTGAAGAAGTGGAAAACGCATTTTCCCAGCCAAATCCAGGCATTCAAGAAATAGCTGGAAATCTCCGTCTAAAACACAAAAAGAACGTATCTTGCAAACTGCTCTGCTGGGTGTTCGCTCAGCTAAGGGAGTTGAATCCGCCTTCAGAATCAGAGAGTGAGAAGCACGGTTCTTCCAGGAGCTGGGTTTCTTAATACCCGGGTGAATTGGAACAAACGCGGTATTGAGAAATATCTGCTTCTAAAACCAAAACGGAGCTACCTAAAAGAACGGTCTTCAATGTGTGCATTCAACTTACAGAGTTAAACTGATGTGTGTTTGCAGGAGTTTCTAAACTTTTTCTGTGAAAAAGTGGAAAACGCATTTTCCCAGCCAAATCCAGGCATTCAAGAAATAGCTGGAAATCTCCGTCTAAAACACAAAAAGAACGTATCTTGCAAACTGCTCTGCTGGGTGTTCGCTCAGCTAAGGGAGTTGAATCCGCCTTCAGAATCAGAGAGTGAGAAGCACGGTTCTTCCAGGAGCTGGGTTTGGTAATACCCGGGTGAATTGGAACAAACGCGGTATTGAGAAATATCTGCTTCTAAAACCAAAACGGAGCTACCTAACAGAACGGTCTTCAATGTGTGCATTCAACTTACGGAGTTCAACTGATGTGTGTTTGCAGGAGTTTCTAAACCCTTTCTGTGAAGAAGTGGAAAACGCATTTTCCCAGCCAAATCCAGGCATTCAAGAAATAGCTGGAAATCTCCGTCTAAAACACAAAAAGAACGTATCTTGCAAACTGCTCTGCTGGGTGTTCGCTCAGCTAAGGGAGTTGAATCCGCCTTCAGAATCAGAGAGTGAGAAGCACGGTTCTTCCAGGAGCTGGGTTTCGTTATACCCGGGTGAATTGGAACAAACGCGGTATTGAGAAATATCTGCTTCTAAAACCAAAACGGAGCTACCTAACAGAACGGTCTTCAATGTGTGCATTCAACTTACGGAGTTCAACTGATGTGTGTTTGCAGGAGTTTCTAAACCCTTTCTGTGAAGAAGTGGAAAACGCATTTTCCCAGCCAAATCCAGGCATTCAAGAAATAGCTGGAAATCTCCGTCTAAAACACAAAAAGAACGTATCTTGCAAACTGCTCTGCTGGGTGTTCGCTCAGCTAAGGGAGTTGAATCCGCCTTCAGAATCAGAGAGTGAGAAGCACGGTTCTTCCAGGAGCTGGGTTTCGTAATACCCGGGTGAATTGGAACAAACGCGGTATTGAGAAATATCTGCTTCTAAAACCAAAACGGAGCTACCTAACAGAACGGTCTTCAATGTGTGCATTCAACTTACGGAGTTCAACTGATGTGTGTTTGCAGGAGTTTCTAAACCCTTTCTGTGAAGAAGTGGAAAACGCATATTCCCAGCAAAATCCAGGCATTCAAGAAATAGCTGGAAATCTCCGTCTAAAACACAAAAAGAACGTATCTTGCAAACTGCTCTGCTGGGTGTTCGCTCAGCTAAGGGAGTTGAATCCGCCTTCAGAATCAGAGAGTGAGAAGCACGGTTCTTCCAGGAGCTGGGTTTCGTTATACCCGGGTGAATTGGAACAAACGCGGTATTGAGAAATATCTGCTTCTAAAACCAAAACGGAGCTACCTAACAGAACGGTCTTCAATGTGTGCATTCAACTTACGGAGTTAAACTGATGTGTGTTTGCAGGAGTTTCTAAACCCTTTCTGTGAACAAGTGGAAAACGCATTTTCCCAGCCAAATCCAGGCATTCAAGAAATAGCTGGAAATCTCCGTCTAAAACACAAAAAGAACGTATCTTGCAAACTGCTCTGCTGGGTGTTCTCTCAGCTAAGGGAGTTGAATCCGCCTTCAGAATCAGAGAGTGAGAAGCACGGTTCTTCCAGGAGCTGGGTTTCGTAATACCCGGGTGAATTGGAACAAACGCTGTATTGAGAAATATCTGCTTCTAAAACCGAAACGGAGCTACCTAACAGAACGGTCTTCAATGTTTGCATTCAACTTACGGAGTTAAAGTGATGTGTGTTTGCAGGAGTTTCTAAACCCTTTCTGTGAAGAAGTGGAAAACGCATATTCCCAGCCAAATCCAGGCATTCAAGAAATAGCTGGAAATCTCCGTCTAAAACACAAAAAGAACGTATCTTGCAAACTGCTCTGCTGGGTGTTCGCTCAGCTAAGGGAGTTGAATCCGACTTCAGAATCAGAGAGTGAGAAGCACGGTTCTTCCAGGAGCTGGGTTTCGTAATACCCGGGTGAATTGGAACAAATGCGGTATTGAGAAATATCTGCTTCTAAAACCAAAACGGAGCTACCTAACAGAACGGTCTTCAATGTGTGCATTCAACTTACGGAGTTAAACTGATGTGTGTTTGCAGGAGTTTCTAAACCCTTTCTGTGAAGAAGTGGAAAACGGATTTTCCCAGCCAAATCCAGGCATTCAAGAAATAGCTGGAAATCTCCGTCTAAAACACAAAAAGAACGTATCTTGCAAACTGCTCTGCTGGGTGTTCGCTCAGCTAAGGGAGTTGAATCCGCCTTCAGAATCAGAGAGTGAGAAGCACGGTTCTTCCAGGAGCTGGGTTTCGTAATACCCGGGTGAATTGGAACAAACGCGGTATTGAGAAATATCTGCTTCTAAAACCAAAACGGAGCTACCTAACAGAACGGTCTTCAATGTGTGCATTCAACTTACGGAGTTCAACTGATGTGTGTTTGCAGGAGTTTCTAAACCCTTTCTGTGAAGAAGTGGAAAACGCATATTCCCAGCAAAATCCAGGCATTCAAGAAATAGCTGGAAATCTCCGTCTAAAACACAAAAAGAACGTATCTTGCAAACTGCTCTGCTGGGTGTTCGCTCAGCTAAGGGAGTTGAATCCGCCTTCAGAATCAGAGAGTGAGAAGCACGGTTCTTCCAGGAGCTGGGTTTCGTTATACCCGGGTGAATTGGAACAAACGCGGTATTGAGAAATATCTGCTTCTAAAACCAAAACGGAGCTACCTAACAGAACGGTCTTCAATGTGTGCATTCAACTTACGGAGTTAAACTGATGTGTGTTTGCAGGAGTTTCTAAACCCTTTCTGTGAACAAGTGGAAAACGCATTTTCCCAGCCAAATCCAGGCATTCAAGAAATAGCTGGAAATCTCCGTCTAAAACACAAAAAGAACGTATCTTGCAAACTGCTCTGCTGGGTGTTCTCTCAGCTAAGGGAGTTGAATCCGCCTTCAGAATCAGAGAGTGAGAAGCACGGTTCTTCCAGGAGCTGGGTTTCGTAATACCCGGGTGAATTGGAACAAACGCTGTATTGAGAAATATCTGCTTCTAAAACCGAAACGGAGCTACCTAACAGAACGGTCTTCAATGTTTGCATTCAACTTACGGAGTTAAAGTGATGTGTGTTTGCAGGAGTTTCTAAACCCTTTCTGTGAAGAAGTGGAAAACGCATATTCCCAGCCAAATCCAGGCATTCAAGAAATAGCTGGAAATCTCCGTCTAAAACACAAAAAGAACGTATCTTGCAAACTGCTCTGCTGGGTGTTCGCTCAGCTAAGGGAGTTGAATCCGACTTCAGAATCAGAGAGTGAGAAGCACGGTTCTTCCAGGAGCTGGGTTTCGTAATACCCGGGTGAATTGGAACAAATGCGGTATTGAGAAATATCTGCTTCTAAAACCAAAACGGAGCTACCTAACAGAACGGTCTTCAATGTGTGCATTCAACTTACGGAGTTAAACTGATGTGTGTTTGCAGGAGTTTCTAAACCCTTTCTGTGAAGAAGTGGAAAACGGATTTTCCCAGCCAAATCCAGGCATTCAAGAAATAGCTGGAAATCTCCGTCTAAAACACAAAAAGAACGTATCTTGCAAACTGCTCTGCTGGGTGTTCGCTCAGCTAAGGGAGTTGAATCCGCCTTCAGAATCAGAGAGTGAGAAGCACGGTTCTTCCAGGAGCTGGGTTTCGTAATACCCGGGTGAATTGGAACAAACGCGGTATTGAGAAATATCTGCTTCTAAAACCAAAACGGAGCTACCTAACAGAACGGTCTTCAATGTGTGCATTCAACTTACGGAGTTCAACTGATGTGTGTTTGCAGGAGTTTCTAAACCCTTTCTGTGAAGAAGTGGAAAACGCATATTCCCAGCAAAATCCAGGCATTCAAGAAATAGCTGGAAATCTCCGTCTAAAACACAAAAAGAACGTATCTTGCAAACTGCTCTGCTGGGTGTTCGCTCAGCTAAGGGAGTTGAATCCGCCTTCAGAATCAGAGAGTGAGAAGCACGGTTCTTCCAGGAGCTGGGTTTCGTTATACCCGGGTGAATTGGAACAAACGCGGTATTGAGAAATATCTGCTTCTAAAACCAAAACGGAGCTACCTAACAGAACGGTCTTCAATGTGTGCATTCAACTTACGGAGTTAAACTGATGTGTGTTTGCAGGAGTTTCTAAACCCTTTCTGTGAAGAAGTGGAAAACGCATTTTCCCAGCCAAATCCAGGCATTCAAGAAATAGCTGGAAATCTCCGTCTAAAACACAAAAAGAACGTATCTTGCAAACTGCTCTGCTGGGTGTTCTCTCAGCTAAGGGAGTTGAATCCGCCTTCAGAATCAGAGAGTGAGAAGCACGGTTCTTCCAGGAGCTGGGTTTCGTAATACCCGGGTGAATTGGAACAAACGCTGTATTGAGAAATATCTGCTTCTAAAACCGAAACGGAGCTACCTAACAGAACGGTCTTCAATGTTTGCATTCAACTTACGGAGTTAAAGTGATGTGTGTTTGCAGGAGTTTCTAAACCCTTTCTGTGAAGAAGTGGAAAACGCATATTCCCAGCCAAATCCAGGCATTCAAGAAATAGCTGGAAATCTCCGTCTAAAACACAAAAAGAACGTATCTTGCAAACTGCTCTGCTGGGTGTTCGCTCAGCTAAGGGAGTTGAATCCGACTTCAGAATCAGAGAGTGAGAAGCACGGTTCTTCCAGGAGCTGGGTTTCGTAATACCCGGGTGAATTGGAACAAATGCGGTATTGAGAAATATCTGCTTCTAAAACCAAAACGGAGCTACCTAACAGAACGGTCTTCAATGTGTGCATTCAACTTACGGAGTTAAACTGATGTGTGTTTGCAGGAGTTTCTAAACCCTTTCTATGAAGAAGTGGAAAACGGATTTTCCCAGCCAAATCCAGGCATTCAAGAAATAGCTGGAAATCTCCGTCTAAAACACAAAAAGAACGTATCTTGCAAACTGCTCTGCTGGGTGTTCGCTCAGCTAAGGGAGTTGAATCCGCCTTCAGAATCAGAGAGTGAGAAGCACGGTTCTTCCAGGAGCTGGGTTTCGTAATACCCGGGTGAATTGGAACAAACGCGGTATTGAGAAATATCTGCTTCTAAAACCAAAACGGAGCTACCTAACAGAACGGTCTTCAATGTGTGCATTCAACTTACGGAGTTCAACTGATGTGTGTTTGCAGGAGTTTCTAAACCCTTTCTGTGAAGAAGTGGAAAACGCATATTCCCAGCAAAATCCAGGCATTCAAGAAATAGCTGGAAATCTCCGTCTAAAACACAAAAAGAACGTATCTTGCAAACTGCTCTGCTGGGTGTTCGCTCAGCTAAGGGAGTTGAATCCGCCTTCAGAATCAGAGAGTGAGAAGCACGGTTCTTCCAGGAGCTGGGTTTCGTTATACCCGGGTGAATTGGAACAAACGCGGTATTGAGAAATATCTGCTTCTAAAACCAAAACGGAGCTACCTAACAGAACGGTCTTCAATGTGTGCATTCAACTTACGGAGTTAAACTGATGTGTGTTTGCAGGAGTTTCTAAACCCTTTCTGTGAACAAGTGGAAAACGCATTTTCCCAGCCAAATCCAGGCATACAAGAAATATCTGGAAATCTCCGTCTAAAACACAAAAAGAACGTATCTTGCAAACTGCTCTGCTGGGTGTTCGCTCAGCTAAGGGAGTTGAATCCGCCTTCAGAATCAGAGAGTGAGAAGCACGGTTTTTCCAGGAGCTGGGTTTCGTTATACCCGGGTGCATTGGAACAAACGCGGTATTGAGAAATATCTGCTTCTAAAACCAAAACGGAGCTACCTAACAGAACGGTCTTCAATGTGTGCATTCAACTTACGGAGTTAAACTGATGTGTGTTTGCAGGAGTTTCTAAACCCTTTCTGTGAAGAAGTGGAAAACGCATTTTCCAGGCCAAATCCAGGCATTCAAGAAATAGCTGGAAATCTCCGTCTAAAACACAAAAAGAACGTATCTTGCAAACTGCTCTGCTGGGTGTTCGCTCAGCTAAGGGAGTTGAATCCGCCTTCAGAATCAGAGAGTGAGAAGCACGGTTCTTCCAGGAGCTGGGTTTTGTTATACCCGGGTGAATTGGAACAAACGCGGTATTGAAAAATATCTGCTTCTAAAACCAAAACGGAGCTACCTAACAGAACGGTCTTCAATGTGTGCATTCAACTTACGGAGTTAAAGTGATGTGTGTTTGCAGGAGTTTCTAAACCCTTTCTGTGAAGAAGTGGAAAACGCATTTTCCCAGCCAAATCCAGGCATTCAAGAAATAGCTGGATATCTCCGTCTAAAACACAAAAAGAACGTATCTTGCAAACTGCTCTGCTGGGTGTTCGCTCAGCTAAGGGAGTTGAATCCGCCTTCAGAATCAGAGAGTGAGAAGCACGGTTCTTCCAGGAGCTGGGTTTCGTAATACCCGGGTGAATTGGAACAAACGCGGTATTGAGAAATATCTGCTTCTAAAACCAAAACGGAGCTACCTAACAGAACGGTCTTCAATGTGTGCATTCAACTTACGGAGTTAAACTGATGTGTGTTTGCAGGAGTTTCTAAACCCTTTCTGTGAAGAAGTGGAAAACGCATTTTCCCAGCCAAATCCAGGCATTCAAGAAATAGCTGGAAATCTCCGTCTAAAACACAAAAAGAACGTATCTTGCAAACTGCTCTGCTGGGTGTTCGCTCAGCTAAGGGAGTTGAATCCGCCTTCAGAATCAGAGAGTGAGAAGCACGGTTCTTCCAGGAGCTGGGTTTCGTAATACCCGGGTGAATTGGAACAAACGCGGTATTGAGAAATATCTGCTTCTAAAACCAAAACGGAGGTACCTAACAGAACGGTATTCAATGTGTGCATTCAACTTACGGAGTTAAAGTGATGTGTGTTTCCAGGAGTTTCTAAACCCTTTCTGTGAAGAAGTGGAAAACGCATTTTCCCAGCCAAATCCAGGCATTCAAGAAATAGCTGGAAATCTCCGTCTAAAACACAAAAAGAACGTATCTTGTAAACTGCTCTGCTGGGTGTTCGCTCAGCTAAGGGTGTTGAATCCGCCTTCAGAATCAGAGAGTGAGAAGCACGGTTCTTCCAGGAGCTGGGTTTCGTAATACCCGGGTGAATTGGAACAAACGCGGTATTGAGAAATATCTGCTTCTAAAACCAAAACGGAGCTACCTAACAGAACGGTCTTCAATGTGTGCATTCAACTTACGGAGTTAAACTGATGTGTGTATGCAGGAGTTTCTAAACCCTTTCTGTGAAGAAGTGGAAAACGCATTTTCCCAGCCAAATCCAGGCATTCAAGAAATAGCTGGAAATCTCCGTCTAAAACACAAAAAGAACGTATCTTGCAAACTGCTCTGCTGGGTGTTCGCTCAGCTAAGGGAGTTGAATCTGACTTCAGAATCAGAGAGTGAGAAGCACGGTTCTTCCAGGAGCTGGGTTTCGTTATACCCGGGTGAATTGGAACAAACGCGGTATTGAGAAATATCTGCTTCTAAAACCAAAACGGAGCTACCTAACAGAACGGTCTTCAATGTGTGCATTCAACTTACGGAGTTAAAGTGATGTGTGTTTGCAGGAGTTTCTAAACCCTTTCTGTGAAGAAGTGGAAAACGCATTTTCCCAGCCAAATCCAGGCATTCAAGAAATAGCTGGAAATCTCCGTCTAAAACACAAAAAGAACGTATCTTGCAAACTGCTCTGCTGGGTGTTCGCTCAGCTAAGGGAGTTGAATCCGCCTTCAGAATCAGAGAGTGAGAAGCACGGTTCTTCCAGGAGCTGGGTTTCGTAATACCCGGGTGAATTGGAACAAACGCGGTATTGAGAAATATCTGCTTCTAAAACCAAAACGGAGCTACCTAACAGAACGGTCTTCAATGTGTGCATTCAACTTACGGAGTTAAACTGATGTGTGTTTGCAGGAGTTTCTAAACCCTTTCTGTGAAGAAGTGGAAAACGCATTTTCCCAGCCAAATCCAGGCATTCAAGAAATAGCTGGAAATCTCCGTCTAAAACACAAAAAGAACGTATCTTGCAAACTGCTCTGCTGGGTGTTCGCTCAGCTAAGGGAGTTGAATCCGCCTTCAGAATCAGAGAGTGAGAAGCACGGTTCTTCCAGGAGCTGGGTTTCGTAATACCCGGGTGAATTGGAACAAACGCGGTATTGAGAAATATCTGCTTCTAAAACCAAAACGGAGCTACCTAACAGAACGGTCTTCAATGTGTGCATTCAACTTACGGAGTTAAACTGATGTGTGTTTGCAGGAGTTTCTAAACCCTTTCTGTGAAGAAGTGGAAAACGCATATTCCCAGCAAAATCCAGGCATTCAAGAAATAGCTGGAAATCTCCGTCTATAACACAAAAAGAACGTATCTTGCAAACTGCTCTGCTGGGTGTTCGCTCAGCTAAGGGAGTTGAATCCGCCTTCAGAATCAGAGAGTGAGAAGCACGGTTCTTCCAGGAGCTGGGTTTCGTTATACCCGGGTGAATTGGAACAAACGCGGTATTGAGAAATATCTGCTTCTAAAACCAAAACGGAGCTACCTAACAGAACGGTCTTCAATGTGTGCATTCAACTTACGGAGTTAAACTGATGTGTGTTTGCAGGAGTTTCTAAACCCTTTCTGTGAAGAAGTGGAAAACGCATTTTCCCAGCCAAATCCAGGCATACAAGAAATATCTGGAAATCTCCGTCTAAAACACAAAAAGAACGTATCTTGCAAACTGCTCTGCTGGGTGTTCGCTCAGCTAAGGGAGTTGAATCCGCCTTCAGAATCAGAGAGTGAGAAGCACGGTTTTTCCAGGAGCTGGGTTTCGTTATACCCGGGTGCATTGGAACAAACGCGGTATTGAGAAATATCTGCTTCTAAAACCAAAACGGAGCTACCTAACAGAACGGTCTTCAATGTGTGCATTCAACTTACGGAGTTAAACTGATGTGTGTTTGCAGGAGTTTCTAAACCCTTTCTGTGAAGAAGTGGAAAACGCATTTTCCCAGCCAAATCCAGGCATTCAAGAAATAGCTGGAAATCTCCGTCTAAAACACAAAAAGAACGTATCTTGCAAACTGCTCTGCTGGGTGTTCGCTCAGCTAAGGGAGTTGAATCCGCCTTCAGAATCAGAGAGTGAGAAGCACGGTTCTTCCAGGAGCTGGGTTTCGTTATACCCGGGTGAATTGGAACAAACGCGGTATTGAGAAATATCTGCTTCTAAAACCAAAACGGAGCTACCTAACAGAACGGTCTTCAATGTGTGCATTCAACTTACGGAGTTAAACTGATGTGTGTTTGCAGGAGTTTCTAAACACTTTCTGTGAAGAAGTGGAAAACGCATTTTCCCAGCCAAATCCAGGCATTCAAGAAATAGCTGGAAATCTCCGTCTAAAACACAAAAAGAACGTATCTTGCAAACTGCTCTGCTGGGTGTTCGCTCAGCTAAGGGAGTTGAATCCGCCTTCAGAATCAGAGAGTGAGAAGCACGGTTCTTCCAGGAGCTGGGTTTCGTAATACCCGGGTGAATTGGAACAAACGCGGTATTGAGAAATATCTGCTTCTAAAACCAAAACGGAGCTACCTAACAGAACGGTCTTCAATGTGTGCATTCAACTTACGGAGTTAAACTGATGTGTGTATGCAGGAGTTTCTAAACCCTTTCTGTGAAGAAGTGGAAAACGCATTTTCCCAGCCAAATCCAGGCATTCAAGAAATAGCTGGAAATCTCCGTCTAAAACACAAAAAGAACGTATCTTGCAAACTGCTCTGCTGGGTGTTCGCTCAGCTAAGGGAGTTGAATCCGCCTTCAGAATCAGAGAGTGAGAAGCACGGTTCTTCCAGGAGCTGGGTTTCGTAATACCCGGGTGAATTGGAACAAACGCGGTATTGAGAAATATCTGCTTCTAAAACCAAAACGGAGCTACCTAACAGAACGGTCTTCAATGTGTGCATTCAACTTACGGAGTTAAACTGATGTGTGTTTGCAGGAGTTTCTAAACCCTTTCTGTGAAGAACTGGAAAACGCATTTTCCCAGCCAAATCCAGGCATTCAAGAAATAGCTGGAAATCTCCGTCTAAAACACAAAAAGAACGTATCTTGCCAACTGCTCTGCTGGGTGTTCGCTCAGCTAAGGGAGTTGAATCCGCCTTCAGAATCAGAGAGTGAGAAGCACGGTTCTTCCAGGAGCTGGGTTTCGTAATACCCGGGTGAATTGGAACAAACGCGGTATTGAGAAATATCTGCTTCTAAAACCAAAACGGAGCTACCTAACAGAACGGTCTTCAATGTGTGCATTCAACTTACGGAGATAAACTGATGTGTGTTTGCAGGAGTTTCTAAATCATTTCTGTGAAGAAGTGGAAAACGCATTTTCCCAGCCAAATCCAGGCATTCAAGAAATAGCTGGAAATCTCCGTCTAAAACACAAGAAGAACGTATCTTGCAAACTGCTCTGCTGGGTGTTCGCTCAGCTAAGGGAGTTGAATCCGCCTTCAGAATCAGAGAGTGAGAAGCACGGTTCTTCCAGGAGCTGGGTTTCGTTATACCCGGGTGAATTGGAACAAACGCGGTATTGAGAAATATCTGCTTCTAAAACCAAAACGGAGCTACCTAACAGAACGGTCTTCAATGTGTGCATTCAACTTACGGAGTTAAACTGATGTGTGTTTGCCGGAGTTTCTAAACCCTTTCTGTGAAGAAGTGGAAAACGCATTTTCCCAGCCAAATCCAGGCATTCAAGAAATAGCTGGAAATCTCCGTCTAAAACACAAAAACAACGTATCTTGCAAACTGCTCTGCTGGGTGTTCGCTCAGCTAAGGGAGTTGAATCCGCCTTCAGAATCAGAGAGTGAGAAGCACGGTTCTTCCAGGAGCTGGGTTTCGTAATACCCGGGTGAATTGGAACAAACGCGGTATTGAGAAATATCTGCTTCTAAAACCAAAACGGAGCTACCTAACAGAACGGTCTTCAATGTGTGCATTCAACTTACGGCGTTAAAGTGATGTGTGTTTGCAGGAGTTTCTAAACCCTTTCTGTGAAGAAGTGGAAAACGCATTTTCCCAGCCAAATCCAGGCATTCAAGAAATAGCTGGAAATCTCCGTCTAAAACACAAAAAGAACGTATCTTGCAAACTGCTCTGCTGGGTGTTCGCTCAGCTAAGGGAGTTGAATCCGCCTTCAGAATCAGAGAGTGAGAAGCACGGTTCTTCCAGGAGCTGGGTTTCGTAATACCCGGGTGAATTGGAACAAACGCGGTATTGAGAAATATCTGCTTCTAAAACCAAAACGGAGCTACCTAACAGAACGGTCTTCAATGTGTGCATTCAACTTACGGAGTTAAAGTGATGTGTGTTTGCAGGAGTTTCTAAACCCTTTCTGTGAAGAAGTGGAAAACGCATTTTCCCAGCCAAATCCAGGCATTCAAGAAATAGCTGGAAATCTCCGTCTAAAACACAAAAAGAAGGTATCTTGCAAACTGCTCTGCTGGGTGTTCGCTCAGCTAAGGGAGTTGAATCCGCCTTCAGAATCAGAGAGTGAGAAGCACGGTTCTTCCAGGAGCTGGGTTTCGTAATACCCGGGTGAATTGGAACAAACGCGGTATTGAGAAATATCTGCTTCTAAAACCAAAACGGAGCTACCTAACAGAACGGTCTTCAATGTGTGCATTCAACTTACGGAGTTAAAGTGATGTGTGTTTGCAGGAGTTTCTAAACCCTTTCTGTGAAGAAGTGGAAAACGCATTTTCCCAGCCAAATCCAGGCATTCAAGAAATAGCTGGAAATCTCCGTCTAAAACACAAAAAGAACGTATCTTGCAAACTGCTCTGCTGGGTGTTCGCTCAGCTAAGGGAGTTGAATCCGCCTTCAGAATCAGAGAGTGAGAAGCACGGTTCTTCCAGGAGCTGGGTTTCGTAATACCCGGGTGAATTGGAACAAACGCGGTATTGAGAGATATCTGCTTCTAAAACCAAAACGGAGCTACCTAACAGAACGGTCTTCAATGTGTGCATTCAACTTACGGAGTTAAACTGATGTGTGTTTGCAGGAGTTTCTAAACCCTTTCTGTGAAGAAGTGGAAAACGCATTTTCCCAGCCAAATCCAGGCATTCAAGAAATAGCTGGAAATCTCCGTCTAAAACACAAAAAGAACGTATCTTGCAAACTGATCTGCTGGGTGTTCGCTCAGCTAAGGGAGTTGAATCAGCCTTCAGAATCAGAGAGTGAGAAGCACGGTTCTTCCAGGAGCTGGGTTTCGTAATACCCGGGTGAATTGGAACAAACGCGGTATTGAGAAATATCTGCTTCTAAAACCAAAACGGAGCTACCTAACAGAACGGTCTTCAATGTGTGCATTCAACTTACGGAGTTAAACTGATGTGTGTTCGCAGGAGTTTCTAAACCCTTTCTGTGAAGAAGTGGAAAACGCATTTTCCCAGCCAAATCCAGGCATTCAAGAAATAGCTGGAAATCTCCGTCTAAAACACAAAAAGAAGGTATCTTGCAAACTGCTCTGCTGGGTGTTCGCTCAGCTAAGGGAGTTGAATCCGCCTTCAGAATCAGAGAGTGAGAAGCACGGTTCTTCCAGGAGCTGGGTTTCGTTATACCCGGGTGCATTGGAACAAACGCGGTATTGAGAAATATCTGCTTCTAAAACCAAAACGGAGCTACCTAACAGAACGGTCTTCAATGTGTGCATTCAACTTACGGAGTTAAAGTGATGTGTGTTTGCAGGAGTTTCTAAACCCTTTCTGTGAAGAAGTGGAAAACGCATTTTCCCAGCCAAATCCAGGCATTCAAGAAATAGCTGGAAATCTCCGTCTAAAACACAAAAAGAACGTATCTTGCAAACTGCTCTGCTGGGTGTTCGCTCAGCTAAGGGAGTTGAATCCGCCTTCAGAATCAGAGAGTGAGAAGCACGGTTCTTCCAGGAGCTGGGTTTCGTTATACCCGGGTGCATTGGAACAAACGCGGTATTGAGAAATATCTGCTTCTAAAACCAAAACGGAGCTACCTAACAGAACGGTCTTCAATGTGTGCATTCAACTTACGGAGTTAAAGTGATGTGTGTTTGCAGGAGTTTCTAAACCCTTTCTGTGAAGAAGTGGAAAACGCATTTTCCCAGCCAAATCCAGGCATTCAAGAAATAGCTGGAAATCTCCGTCTAAAACACAAAAAGAACGTATCTTGCAAACTGCTCTGCTGGGTGTTCGCTCAGCTAAGGGAGTTGAATCCGCCTTCAGAATCAGAGAGTGAGAAGCACGGTTCTTCCAGGAGCTGGGTTTCGTAATACCCGGGTGAATTGGAACAAACGCGGTATTGAGAAATATCTGCTTCTAAAACCAAAACGGAGCTACCTAACAGAACGGTCTTCAATGTGTGCATTCAACTAACGGAGTTAAACTGATGTGTGTTTGCAGGAGATTCTAAACCCTTTCTGTGAAGAAGCGGAAAACGCATTTTCCCAGCCAAATGCAGGCATTCAAGAAATAGCTGGAAATCTCCGTCTAAAACACAAAAAGAACGTATCTTGCAAACGGCTCTGCTGGGTGTTCGCTCAGCTAAGGGAGTTGAATCCGCCTTCAGAATCAGAGAGTGAGAAGCACGGTTCTTCCAGGAGCTGTGTTTCGTTATACCCGGGTGAATTGGAACAAACGCGGTATTGAGAAATATCTGCTTCTAAAACCAAAACGGAGCTACCTAACAGAACGGTCTTCAATGTGTGCATTCAACTTACGGAGTTAAACTGATGTGTGTTTGCAGGAGTTTCTAAACCCTTTCTGTGAAGAAGTGGAAAACGCATTTTCCCAGCCAAATCCAGGCATTCAAGAAATAGCTGGAAATCTCCGTCTAAAACACAAAAAGAACGTATCTTGCAAACTGCTCTGCTGGGTGTTCGCTCAGCTAAGGGAGTTGAATCCGCCTTCAGAATCAGAGAGTGAGAAGCACGGTTCTTCCAGGAGCTGGGTTTCGTAATACCCGGGTGAATTGGAACAAACGCGGTATTGAGAAATATCTGCTTCTAAAACCAAAACGGAGCTACCTAACAGAACGGTCTTCAATGTGTGCATTCAACTTACGGAGTTAAACTGATGTGTGTTCGCAGGAGTTTCTAAACCCTTTCTGTCAAGAAGTGGAAAACGCATTTTCCCAGCCAAATCCAGGCATTCAAGAAATAGCTGGAAATCTCCGTCTAAAACACAAAAAGAAGGTATCTTGCAAACTGCTCTGCTGGGTGTTCGCTCAGCTAAGGGAGTTGAATCCGCCTTCAGAATCAGAGAGTGAGAAGCACGGTTTTTCCAGGAGCTGGGTTTCGTTATACCCGGGTGCATTGGAACAAACGCGGTATTGAGAAATATCTGCTTCTAAAACCAAAACGGAGCTACCTAACAGAACGGTCTTCAATGTGTGCATTCAACTTACGGAGTTAAACTGATGTGTGTTTGCAGGAGTTTCTAAACCCTTTCTGTGAAGAAGTGGAAAACGCATTTTCCCAGCCAAATCCAGGCATTCAAGAAATAGCTGGAAATCTCCGTCTAAAACACAAAAAGAACGTATCTTGCAAACTGCTCTGCTGGGTGTTCGCTCAGATAAGGGAGTTGAATCCGCCTTCAGAATCAGAGAGTGAGAAGCACGGTTCTTCCAGGAGCTGGGTTTCGTTATACCCGGGTGAATTGGAACAAACGCGGTATTGAGAAATATCTGCTTCTAAAACCAAAACGGAGCTACCTAACAGAACGGTCTTCAATGTGTGCATTCAACTTACGGAGATAAACTGATGT
Organism: Callithrix jacchus; assembly: GCF_049354715.1. Classification (NCBI taxonomy): domain Eukaryota; kingdom Metazoa; phylum Chordata; class Mammalia; order Primates; family Cebidae; genus Callithrix; species Callithrix jacchus. The sequence goes on from NC_133518.1 coordinate 2,966,303, forward strand.
GTGTTTGCAGGAGTTTCTAAACCCTTTCTGTGAAGAAGTGGAAAACGCATTTTCCCAGCCAAATCCAGGCATTCAAGAAATAGCTGGAAATCTCCGTCTAAAACACAAAAAGAACGTATCTTGCAAACTGCTCTGCTGGGTGTTCGCTCAGCTAAGGGAGTTGAATCCGCCTTCAGAATCAGAGAGTGAGAAGCACGGTTCTTCCAGGAGCTGGGTTTCGTTATACCCGGGTGAATTGGAACAAACGCGGTATTGAGAAATATCTGCTTCTAAAACCAAAACGGAGCTACCTAACAGAACGGTCTTCAATGTGTGCATTCAACTTACGGAGTTAAAATGATGTGTGTTTGCAGGAGTTTCTAAACCCTTTCTGTGAAGAAGTGGAAAACGCATTTTCCCAGCCAAATCCAGGCATTCAAGAAATAGCTGGAAATCTCCGTCTAAAACACAAAAAGAACGTATCTTGCAAACTGCTCTGCTGGGTGTTCGCTCAGCTAAGGGAGTTGAATCCGCCTTCAGAATCAGAGAGTGAGAAGCACGGTTCTTCCAGGAGCTGGGTTTCGTAATACCCGGGTGAATTGGAACAAACGCAGTATTGAGAAATATCTGCTTCTAAAACCAAAACGGAGCTACCTAACAGAACGGTCTTCAATGTGTGCATTCAACTTACGGAGGTAAACTGATGTGTGTTTGCAGGAGTTTCTAAACCCTTTCTGTGAAGAAGTGGAAAACGCATTTTCCCAGCCAAATCCAGGCATTCAAGAAAGAGCTGGAAATCTCCGTCTAAAACACAAAAAGAAGGTATCTTGCAAACTGCTCTGCTGGGTGTTCGCTCAGCTAAGGGAGTTGAATCCGCCTTCAGAATCAGAGAGTGAGAAGCACGGTTCTTCCAGGAGCTGGGTTTCGTAATACCCGGGTGAATTGGAACAAACGCGGTATTGAGAAATATCTGCTTCTAAAACCAAAACGGAGCTACCTAACAGAACGGTCTTCAATGTTTGCATTCAACTTACGGAGTTAAAGTGATGTGTGTTTGCAGGAGTTTCTAAACCCTTTCTGTGAAGAAGTGGAAAACGCATTTTCCCAGCCAAATCCAGGCATTCAAGAAATAGCTGGAAATCTCCGTCTAAAACACAAAAAGAACGTATCTTGCAAACTGCTCTGCTGGGTGTTCGCTCAGCTAAGGGAGTTGAATCCGACTTCAGAATCAGAGAGTGAGAAGCACGGTTCTTCCAGGAGCTGGGTTTCGTAATACCCGGGTGAATTGGAACAAATGCGGTATTGAGAAATATCTGCTTCTAAAACCAAAACGGAGCTACCTAACAGAACGGTCTTCAATGTGTGCATTCAACTTACGGAGGTAAACTGATGTGTGTTTGCAGGAGTTTCTAAACCCTTTCTGTGAAGAAGTGGAAAACGCATTTTCCCAGCCAAATCCAGGCATTCAAGAAAGAGCTGGAAATCTCCGTCTAAAACACAAAAAGAAGGTATCTTGCAAACTGCTCTGCTGGGTGTTCGCTCAGCTAAGGGAGTTGAATCCGCCTTCAGAATCAGAGAGTGAGAAGCACGGTTCTTCCAGGAGCTGGGTTTCGTAATACCCGGGTGAATTGGAACAAACGCGGTATTGAGAAATATCTGCTTCTAAAACCAAAACGGAGCTACCTAACAGAACGGTCTTCAATGTTTGCATTCAACTTACGGAGTTAAAGTGATGTGTGTTTGCAGGAGTTTCTAAACCCTTTCTGTGAAGAAGTGGAAAACGCATTTTCCCAGCCAAATCCAGGCATTCAAGAAATAGCTGGAAATCTCCGTCTAAAACACAAAAAGAACGTATCTTGCAAACTGCTCTGCTGGGTGTTCGCTCAGCTAAGGGAGTTGAATCCGACTTCAGAATCAGAGAGTGAGAAGCACGGTTCTTCCAGGAGCTGGGTTTCGTAATACCAGGGTGAATTGGAACAAATGCGGTATTGAGAAATATCTGCTTCTAAAACCAAAACGGAGCTACCTAACAGAACGGTCTTCAATGTGTGCATTCAACTTACGGAGTTAAACTGATGTGTGTTTGCAGGAGTTTCTAAACCCTTTCTGTGAAGAAGTGGAAAACGGATTTTCCCAGCCAAATCCAGGCATTCAAGAAATAGCTGGAAATCTCCGTCTAAAACACAAAAAGAACGTATCTTGCAAACTGCTCTGCTGGGTGTTCGCTCAGCTAAGGGAGTTGAATCCGCCTTCAGAATCAGAGAGTGAGAAGCACGGTTCTTCCAGGAGCTGGGTTTCGTAATACACGGGTGCATTGGAACAAACGCTTTATTGAGAAATATCTGCTGCTAAAACCAAAACGGAGCTACCTAACAGAACGGTCTTCAATGTGTGCATTCAACTTACAGAGGTAAACTGATGTGTGTTTGCAGGAGTTTCTAAACACTTTCTGTTAAGAAGTGGAAAACGCATTTTCCCAGCCACATCCAGGCGTTCAAGAAATAGCTGGAAATCTCCGTTTAAACACAAAAAGAACGTATCTTGCAAACTGCTCTGCTGGGTGTTCGCTCAGCCAAGGGAGTTGAATCCGCCTTCAGAATCAGAGAGTGAGAAGCACGGCTCTTCCAGAAGCTGGGTTTCGTTATACCCAGGTGAATTGGAACAAACCCGGTATTGAGAAATATCTGCTTCTAAAACCAAAACGGAGCTACCTAATAGATCGGTCCTCAATGTGTGCATTCCACTTACGGAGATAAAGTGATGTGTGTTTGCAGGAGTTTCTAAACCCTTTCTGTGAAGAAGTGGAAAACGCAATTTCCCAGCCAAATCAAGTCATTCAAGAAATAGCTGGAAATCTCCGTCTAAAACACAAAAAGAACGTATCTCGCAAACTGCTCTGCTGGGTGTTCGCTCAGCTAAGGGAGATGAATCCGCCTTCAGAATCAGAGAGTGAGAAGCACGGTTCTTCCAGGAGCTGGGTTTCGTTATACCCGGGTGAATTGGAACAAACGCGATATTGAGAGATATCTGCTTCTAAAACCAAAACGGAGCTACCTAACAGAACGGTCTTCAACGTGTGCATTAAACTTGCAGAGTTAAACGGATGTGTGTTTGCAGGAGTTTCTAAACGCTTTCTGTGAAGAAGTGGAAAACGCATTTTCCAAGCCAAATCCAGGCATTCAAGAAATAGCAGGAAATCTCCGTTTAAACACAAAAAGAACGTACGTTTCAAACTGCTCTTCTGGGTGTTCGCTCAGCTAAGTGGGTTGAATCCGCCTTCAGAATCACAGAGTGAGAAGCACGGTTCTTCCTGAAGCTGGGTTTCGTTATACCCGGGTGAATTGGAACAAACGCGGTATTGAGAAATATCTGCTTCTAAAACCACAACGGAGCTACCTAACAGAACGGTCTTCAACGTGTGCATTAAACTTGCGGAGTTAAACTGATGTGTGTTTGCAGGAGTTTCTAAACCCTTTCTGTGAAGAAGTGGAAAACGCATTTTTTCAGCCAAATACAGGCATTCAAGAAATACCTGGAAATCTCCGTATAGACACAAAAAGAACGTACGTTTCAAACTGCTCTGCTGGGTGTTCGCTCAGCTAAGTGAGTTGAATCCGCCTTCAGAATCACAGAGTGAGAAGCACGGTTCTTCCAGGAGCTGGGTTTCGTTATACCCGGGTGAATTGGAACAAACGCTGTATTGAGAAATATCTGTTTCTAAAACCAAAACGGAGCTACCTAACAGAACAGTCTTCAATGTGTGCATTCAACTTACGGAGTTAAACTGATGTGTGTTTGCAGGAGTTTCTAAACCCTTTCTGTGAAGAAGTGGAAAACGCATTTTCCCCGCCAAATCCAGGCATTCAAGAAATAGCTGGAAATCTCCGTCTTAAACACAAAAAGGAATTATCTTGCAAACTGCTCTGCTGGGTGTTCGCTCAGCTAAGGGAGTTGAATCCGCCGTAAGAATCAGAGAGTGAGAAGCACGGTTCTTCCAGGAGCTGGGTTTCGTTATACACGGGTGAATTGGAACAAACGCAGTATTGAGAAATATCTGCTTCTAAAACCAAAACGGAGCTACCTAACAGAACGGTCTGCAACGTGTGCATTCAACTTATGGAGTTAAACTGATGTGTGTTTGCAGGAGTTTCTAAACCCTTTCTGTGAAGAAGTGGAAAACGCATAACCCCAGCCAAATAGAGTCATTCAAGAAATAGCTGGAAATCTCCGTCTTAAACACAAAACGAACGTATCTTGCAAACTGCTCTTCTGGCTGTTCTCTCAGCTAAGAAAGTTGAATCCGCCTTCAGAATCAGAGAGTGAGAAGCACGGTACCTCCAGGAGCTGGGTTTCGTTATACACGGGTGAATTGGAACAAACGCGGTATTGAGAAATATCTGCTTCTAAAACCAAAACGGAGCTACCTAACAGAACGGTCTTCAATGTGTGCATTAAACTTGCAGAGTTAAAATGATGTGTGTTTGCAGGAGTTTCTAAACCCTTTCTGTGAAGAAGTGGAAAACGCATTTTCCCAGCCAAATACAGGCATTCAAGAAATAGCTGGAAATCTCCGTCTAAAACACAAAAAGAACGTATCTTGCAAACTGCTCTGCTGGGTGTTCGCTAAGCTAAGGGAGTTGAATCCGCCTTCAGAATCAGAGAGTGAGAAGCACGGTTCTTCCAGGAACTGGGTTTCGTTATACCCGGGTGAATTGGAACCAACGCGGTATTGAGAAATATCTGCTTCTAAAACAAAAACGGAGCTACCTAACAGAACGGTCTTCAATGTGTGCATTCCACTTACGGAGTTAAACTGATGTGTGTTTGCAGGAGTTTCTAAACCCTTTCTGTGAAGAAGTGGAAAACGCATTTTCCCAGCCAAATCCAGGCATTCAAGAAAAAGCTGGAAATCTCCGTCTAAAACACAAAAAGAACCTATCTTGCAAACTGCTCTGCTGGGTGTTCGCTCAGCTACGGGAGTTGAATCCGCCTTCAGAATCAGAGAGTGAGACGCACGGTTCTTCCAGGAGCTGGGTTTCGTTATACCCGGGTGAATTGGAACAAACGCAGTATTGAGAAATATCTGCTTCTAAAACCAAAACGGAGCTACCTAACAGAACGGTCTTCAACGTGTGCATTAAACTTGCGGAGTTAAACTGATGTGTGTTTGCAGGAGTTTCTAAACCCTTCCTGTGAAGAAGTGGAAAACGCAATTTCCCAGCCAAATCCAGGCATTCAAGAAATAGATGGAAATCTCCGTTTAAACACAAAATGAACGTACGTTTCAAACTGCTCTGCTGGGTGTTCGCTCAGCTAAGTGAGTTGAATCCGCCTTCAGAATCAGAGAGTGAGAAGCACGGTTCTTCCAGGAGCTGGGTTTCATTATACCCGGGTGAATTGGAACAAACGCGGTATTGAGAAATATCTGTTTCTAAAACCAAAACGGAGCTACCAAACAGAACGGTCTTCAATGTGTGCATTCAACTTACGGAGTTAAAGTGATGTGTGTTTGCAGGAGTTTCTAAACCCTTTCTGTGAAGAAGTGGAAAACGCATTTTCCCAGCCAAATACAGGCATTCAAGAAATAGCTGGAAATCTCCGTCTAAAACACAAAAAGAACGTATCTTGCAAACTGCTCTGCTGGGTGTTCGCTAAGCTAAGGGAGTTGAATCCGCCTTCAGAATCAGAGAGTGAGAAGCACGGTTCTTCCAGGAACTGGGTTTCGTTATACCCGGGTGAATTGGAACCAACGCGGTATTGAGAAATATCTGCTTCTAAAACAAAAACGGAGCTACCTAACAGAACGGTCTTCAATGTGTGCATTCAACTTATGGAGTTAAACTTATGTGTGTTTGCAGGAGTTTCTAAACCCTTTCTGTGAAGAAGTGGAAAACGCATTTTCCCAGCCAAATCAAGTCATTCAAGAAATAGCTGGAAATCTCCGTCTAAAACACAAAAAGAACGTATCTTGCAAACTGCTCTGCTGGGTGTTCGCTCAGCTAAGGGAGTTGAATCCGCCTTCAGAATAAGAGAGTGAGAAGCACGGTTCTTCCAGGAGCTGGGTTTCGTTATACCCGGGTTAATTGGAACAAACGCTGTATTGAGAAATATCTGCTTCTATAACCAAAACGGAGCTACCTAACAGAACGGTCTTCAATGTGTGCATTCAACTTACAAAGTTAAACTGATGTGTGTTTGCAGGAGTTTCTAAACCCTTCTTGTGAAAAAGTGGAAAATGCATTGTCTCAGCCAAATCAAGTCATTCAAGAAATAGCTGGAAATCTCCGTCTAAAACACAAAATGAACGTACATTTCAATCTTATCTGCTGGGTGTTCGCTCAGCTAAGTGAGTTGAATCCGCCTTCAGAATCAGAGAGTGAGAAGCACGGTTCTTCCAGGAGCTGGGTTTCGTTATACCCGGGTGAATTGCAACAAACGCGGTATTGAGAAATATCTGCTTCTAAAACCAAAACGGAGCTACCTAACAGAACGGTCTTCAACGTGTGCATTCAACTTACGGAGTTAAACTGATGTGTGTTTGCAGGAGTTTCTAAACCCTTTCTGTGAAGAAGTGGAAAACGCATTTCCCCAGCAAAATCCAGGCGTTCAAGAAATAGCTGGAAATCTCCGTCTAAAACACAAAAAGAACGTATCTTGCAAACTGCTCTGCTGGGTGTTCGCTCAGCTAAGGGAGATGAATCCGCCTTCAGAATCAGAGAGTGAGAAGCACAATTCTTCCAGGAGCTGGGTTTCGTTATACCCGGGTGAATTGGAACAAACGCGGTATTGAGAAATATCTGCTTATAAAACAAAAACGGAGCTACCTAACAGAACGGTCTTCATCGTGTGCATTAAACTTGCAGAGTTAAACTGATGTGTGTTTGCAGGAGTTTCTAAACACTTTCTGTGAAGAAGTGGAAAACGCATTTTCCCAGCCACATCCAGGCGTTCAAGAAATAGCTGGAAATCTCCGTTTAAACACAAAAAGAACGTATCTTGCAAACTGCTCTGCTGGGTGTTCGCTCAGATAAGAAAGTTGAATCCGCCTTCAGCATCAGAGAGTGAGAAGCACGGTCCTTCCATGAGCTGTGTTTGGTTATACCCGGGTGAATGGGACAAACGCGATATTGGGAAATATCTTCTTATAAAACCAAAACGGAGCTACATAACAGAACGGTCTTCAACGTGTGCATTCAACGTGTGGAGTTAAACTGATGTGTGTTTGCAGGAATTTCTAAACTCTTTCTCTGAAGAAGTGGAAAACGCATTTTCCCAGCCAAATCCAGGCATTCAAGAAATAGCTGGAAATCTCCGTTTAAACACAAAAAGAACGTACGTTTCAAACTGCTCTGCTGGGTGTTCCCTCAGCTAAGGGAGTTGAATCCGCCTTCAGAATTACAGAGTGAGAAGCAGGGTTCTTCCAGGAGCTGGGTTTCGTTATACCCGGGTGAATGGGACAAACCCGGTATTGAGAAATATCTGCTTCTAAAACCAAAACGGAGCTACCTAACAGAACGGTCTTCAATGAGTGCATTCAACTTACGGAGTTAAACTGATGTGTGTTTGCAGGAGTTTCTAAACCCTTTCTGTGAAGAAGTGGAAAATGCATTTTCCCAGCCAAATCCAAGCATTCAAGAAATAGCTGGAAATCTCCGTCTAAAACACAAAAAGAACGTATCATGCAAACTGCTCTGCTGGGTGTTCGCTCAGCTAAGGGAGTTGAATCCGCCTTCAGAATCAAAGAGTGAGAAGCACGGTTCTTCCAGGAGCTGGGTTTCGTTATACCGGGTGAATTGGAACAAACGCGGTATTGAGAAATATCTGCTTCTAAAACCAAAACGGAGCTACCTAACAGAACGGACTTCAACGTGTGCATTTCATTTACGGAGTTAAACTGATGTGTGTTTGCAGGAGTTTCTAAACCCTTTCTGTGAAGAAGTGGAAAACGCATTTTCCCAGCCAAATCAAGTCATTCAAGAAATAGCTGGAAATCTCCGTCTAAAACACAAAAACAACGTATCATGCAAACTGCTCTGCTGGGTGTTCGCTCAGCTAAGGGAGTTGAATCCGCCTTCAGAATCAGAGAGTGAGAAGCACGGTTCTTCCAGGAGCTGGGTTGCGTTATACCCGGGTGAATTGGAACAAACCCGGTATTGAGAAATATCTGCTTCTAAAACCAAAACGGAGCTACCTAACAGAACGGTCTTCAATTAGTGCACTCAACTTACGGAGTTAAACTGATGTGTGTTTGCAGGAGTTTCTAAACCCTTTCTGTGAAGAAGTGGAAAACGCATTTTCCCAGCCAAATCCAGGCATTCAAGAAATAGTTGGAAATCTCCGTCTAAAACACAAAAAGAACGTATCTTGCAAACTGCTCTGCTGGGTGTTCGCTCAGCTAAGGGAGTTGAATCCGCCTTCAGAATCAGAGAGTGTGAAGCACGGTTCTTCCAGGAGCTGGGTTTCGTTATACCCGGGTGAATTGGAACAAACGCGGTATTGAGAAATATCTGCTTCTAAAACCAAAACGGAGCTACCTAACAGAACGGTCTTCAATGTGTGCATTCAACTTATGGAGTTTAACTGTTGTGTGTTTGCAGGAGTTTCTAAACCCTTTCTGTTAAGAAGTGACAAACGCATTTTCCCAGCCAAATCCAGGCATTCAAGAAATAGCTGGAAATCTCCGTCTAAAACACAAAAAGAACGTATCATGCAAACTGCTCTGCTGGGTGTTCGCTCAGCTAAGGGAGTTGAATCCGCCTTCAGAATCAAAGAGTGAGAAGCACGGTTCTTCCAGGAGCTGGGTTTCGTTATACCGGGTGAATTGGAACAAACGCGGTATTGAGAAATATCTGCTTCTAAAACCAAAACGGAGCTACCTAGCAGAACGGACTTCAACGTGTGCATTTCATTTACGGAGTTAAACTGATGTGTGTTTGCAGGAGTTTCTAAACCCTTTCTGTGAAGAAGTGGAAAACGCATTTTCCCAGCCAAATCCAGGCATTCAAGAAATAGCTGGAAATCTCCGTCTAAAACACAAAAAGAACGTATCTTGCAAACTGCTCTGCTGGGTGTTCGCTCAGCTAAGGGAGTTGAATCCGCCTTCAGAATCAGAGAGTGAGAAGCACGGTTCTTCCAGGAGCTGGGTTTCGTTATACCCGGGTGAATTGGAACAAACGCGGTATTGAGAAATATCTGCTTCTAAAACCAAAACGGAGCTACCTAACAGAACGGTCTTCAATGTGTGTATTCAACTTACGGAGTTAAAATGATGTGTGTTTGCAGGAGTTTCTAAACCCTTTCTGTGAAGAAGTGGAAAACGCATTTTCCCAGCCAAATCCAGGCATTCAAGAAATAGCTGGAAATCTCCGTCTAAAACACAAAAAGAACGTATCTTGCAAACTGCTCTGCTGGGTGTTCGCTCAGCTAAGGGAGTTGAATCCGCCTTCAGAATCAGAGAGTGAGAAGCACGGTTCTTCCAGGAGCTGGGTTTCGTAATACCCGGGTGAATTGGAACAAACGCGGTATTGAGAAATATCTGCTTCTAAAACCAAAACGGAGCTACCTAACAGAACGGTCTTCAATGTGTGCATTCAACTTACGGAGGTAAACTGATGTGTGTTTGCAGGAGTTTCTAAACCCTTTCTGTGAAGAAGTGGAAAACGCATTTTCCCAGCCAAATCCAGGCATTCAAGAAATAGCTGGAAATCTCCGTCTAAAACACAAAAAGAACGTATCTTGCAAACTGCTCTGCTGGGTGTTCGCTCAGCTAAGGGAGTTGAATCCGCCTTCAGAATCAGAGAGTGAGAAGCACGGTTCTTCCAGGAGCTGGGTTTCGTAATACCCGGGTGAATTGGAACAAACGCGGTATTGAGAAATATCTGCTTCTAAAACCGAAACGGAGCTACCTAACAGAACGGTCTTCAATGTTTGCATTGAACTTACGGAGTTAAAGTGATGTGTGTTTGCAGGAGTTTCTAAACCCTTTCTGTGAAGAAGTGGAAAACGCATTTTCCCAGCCAAATCCAGGCATTCAAGAAATAGCTGGAAATCTCCGTCTAAAACACAAAAAGAACGTATCTTGCAAACTGCTCTGCTGGGTGTTCGCTCAGCTAAGGGAGTTGAATCCGACTTCAGAATCAGAGAGTGAGAAGCACGGTTCTTCCAGGAGCTGGGTTTCGTAATACCCGGGTGAATTGGAACAAATGCGGTATTGAGAAATATCTGCTTCTAAAACCAAAACGGAGCTACCTAACAGAACGGTCTTCAATGTGTGCATTCAACTTACGGAGTTAAACTGATGTGTGTTTGCAGGAGTTTCTAAACCCTTTCTGTGAAGAAGTGGAAAACGGATTTTCCCAGCCAAATCCAGGCATTCAAGAAATAGCTGGAAATCTCCGTCTAAAACACAAAAAGAACGTATCTTGCAAACTGCTCTGCTGGGTGTTCGCTCAGCTAAGGGAGTTGAATCCGCCTTCAGAATCAGAGAGTGAGAAGCACGGTTCTTCCAGGAGCTGGGTTTCGTAATACCCGGGTGCATTGGAACAAACGCGGTATTGAGAAATATCTGCTTCTAAAACCAAAACGGAGCTACCTAACAGAACGGTCTTCAATGTGTGCATTCAACTTACAGAGGTAAACTGATGTGTGTTTGCAGGAGTTTCTAAACACTTTCTGTGAAGAAGTGGAAAACGCATTTTCCCAGCCACATCCAGGCGTTCAAGAAATAGCTGGAAATCTCCGTTTAAACACAAAAAGAACGTATCTTGCAAACTGCTCTGCTGGGTGTTCGCTCAGCCAAGGGAGATGAATCCGCCTTCAGAATCAGAGAGTGAGAAGCACGGCTCTTCCAGAAGCTGGGTTTCGTTATACCCAGGTGAATTGGAACAAACCCGGTATTGAGAAATATCTGCTTCTAAAACCAAAACGGAGCTACCTAATAGATCGGTCCTCAATGTGTGCATTCCACTTACGGAGATAAAGTGATGTGTGTTTGCAGGAGTTTCTAAACCCTTTCTGTGAAGAAGTGGAAAACGCATTTTCCCAGCCAAATCAAGTCATTCAAGAAATAGCTGGAAATCTCCGTCTAAAACACAAAAAGAACGTATCTCGCAAACTGCTCTGCTGGGTGTTCGCTCAGCTAAGGGAGATGAATCCGCCTTCAGAATCAGAGAGTGAGAAGCACGGTTCTTCCAGGAGCTGGGTTTCGTTATACCCGGGTGAATTGGAACAAACGCGATATTGAGAGATATCTGCTTCTAAAACCAAAACGGAGCTACCTAACAGAACGGTCTTCAACGTGTGCATTAAACTTGCAGAGTTAAACGGATGTGTGTTTGCAGGAGTTTCTAAACGCTTTCTGTGAAGAAGTGGAAAACGCATTTTCCAAGCCAAATCCAGGCATTCAAGAAATAGCAGGAAATCTCCGTTTAAACACAAAAAGAACGTACGTTTCAAACTGCTCTTCTGGGTGTTCGCTCAGCTAAGTGGGTTGAATCCGCCTTCAGAATCACAGAGTGAGAAGCACGGTTCTTCCTGAAGCTGGGTTTCGTTATACCCGGGTGAATTGGAACAAACGCGGTATTGAGAAATATCTGCTTCTAAAACCACAACGGAGCTACCTAACAGAACGGTCTTCAACGTGTGCATTAAACTTGCGGAGATAAACTGATGTGTGTTTGCAGGAGTTTCTAAACCCTTTCTGTGAAGAAGTGGAAAACGCATTTTTTCAGCCAAATACAGGCATTCAAGAAATACCTGGAAATCTCCGTATAGACACAAAAAGAACGTACGTTTCAAACTGCTCTGCTGGGTGTTCGCTCAGCTAAGGGAGTTGAATCCGCCTTCAGAATCAGAGAGTGAGAAGCACGGTTCTTCCAGGAGCTGGGTTTCGTAATACCCGGGTGAATTGGAACAAACGCGGTATTGAGAAATATCTGCTTCTAAAACCAAAACGGAGCTACCTAACAGAACGGTCTTCAATGTGTGCATTCAACTTACGGAGTTAAACTGATGTGTGTTCGCAGGAGTTTCTAAACCCTTTCTGTGAAGAAGTGGAAAACGCATTTTCCCAGCCAAATCCAGGCATTCAAGAAATAGCTGGAAATCTCCGTCTAAAACACAAAACGAAGGTATCTTGCAAACTGCTCTGCTGGGTGTTCGCTCAGCTAAGGGAGTTGAATCCGCCTTCAGAATCAGAGAGTGAGAAGCACGGTTCTTCCAGGAGCTGGGTTTCGTTATACCCGGGTGCATTGGAACAAACGCGGTATTGAGAAATATCTGCTTCTAAAACCAAAACGGAGCTACCTAACAGAACGGTCTTCAATGTGTGCATTCAACTTACGGAGTTAAAGTGATGTGTGTTTGCAGGAGTTTCTAAACCCTTTCTGTGAAGAAGTGGAAAACGCATTTTCCCAGCCAAATCCAGGCATTCAAGAAATAGCTGGAAATCTCCGTCTAAAACTCAAAAAGAACGTATCTTGCAAACTGCTCTGCTGGGTGTTCGCTCAGCTAAAAGAGTTGAATCCGCCTTCAGAATCAGAGAGTGAGAAGCACGGTTCTTCCAGGAGCTGGGTTTTGTTATACCCGGGTGCCTTGGAACAAACGCGGTATTGAGAAATATCTGCTTCTAAAACCAAAACGGAGCTACCTAACAGAACGGTCTTCAATGTGTGCATTCAACTTACGGAGTTAAAGTGATGTGTGTTTGCAGGAGTTTCTAAACCCTTTCTGTGAAGAAGTGGAAAACGCATTTTCCCAGCCAAATCCAGGCATTCAAGAAATAGCTGGAAATCTCCGTCTAAAACACAAAAAGAACGTATCTTGCAAACTGCTCTGCTGGGTGTTCGCTCAGCTAAGGGAGTTGAATCCGCCTTCAGAATCAGAGAGTGAGAAGCACGGTTCTTCCAGGAGCTGGGTTTCGTAATACCCGGGTGAATTGGAACAAACGCGGTATTGAGAAATATCTGCTTCTAAAACCAAAACGGAGCTACCTAACAGAACGGTCTTCAATGTGTGCATTCAACTTACGGAGTTAAACTGATGTGTGTTTGCAGGAGTTTCTAAACCCTTTCTGTGAAGAAGTGGAAAACGCATTTTCCCAGCCAAATCCAGGCATTCAAGAAATAGCTGGAAATCTCCGTCTAAAACACAAAAAGAACGTATCTTGCAAACTGCTCTGCTGGGTGTTCGCTCAGCTAAGGGAGTTGAATCCGCCTTCAGAATCAGAGAGTGAGAAGCACGGTTCTTCCAGGAGCTGGGTTTCGTAATACCCGGGTGAATTGGAACAAACGCGGTATTGAGAAATATCTGCTTCTAAAACCAAAACGGAGCTACCTAACAGAACGGTCTTCAATGTGTGCATTCAACTTACGGAGTTAAACTGATGTGTGTTTGCAGGAGTTTCTAAACCCTTTCTGTGAAGAAGTGGAAAACGCATTTTCCCAGCCAAATCCAGGCATTCAAGAAATAGCTGGAAATCTCCGTCTAAAACACAAAAAGAACGTATCTTGCAAACTGCTCTGCTGGGTGTTCGCTCAGCTAAGGGAGTTGAATCAGCCTTCAGAATCAGAGAGTGAGAAGCACGGTTCTTCCAGGAGCTGGGTTTCGTAATACCCGGGTGAATTGGAACAAACGCGGTATTGAGAAATATCTGCTTCTAAAACCAAAACGGAGCTACCTAACAGAACGGTCTTCAATGTGTGCATTCAACTTACGGAGTTAAACTGATGTGTGTTTGCAGGAGTTTCTAAACCCTTTCTGTGAAGATGTGGAAAACGCATTTTCCCAGCCAAATCCAGGCATTCAAGAAATAGCTGGAAATCTCCGTCTAAAACACAAAAAGAACGTATCTTGCAAACTGCTCTGCTGGGTGTTCGCTCAGCTAAGGGAGTTGAATCCGCCTTCAGAATCAGAGAGTGAGAAGCACGGTTCTTCCAGGAGCTGGGTTTCGTAATACCCGGGTGAATTGGAACAAACGCGGTATTGAGAAATATCTGCTTCTAAAACCAAAACGGAGCTACCTAACAGAACGGTCTTCAATGTGTGCATTCAACTTACGGAGTTAAACTGATGTGTGTTCGCAGGAGTTTCTAAACCCTTTCTGTCAAGAAGTGGAAAACGCATTTTCCCAGCCAAATCCAGGCATTCAAGAAATAGCTGGAAATCTCCGTCTAAAACACAAAAAGAAGGTATCTTGCAAACTGCTCTGCTGGGTGTTCGCTCAGCTAAGGGAGTTGAATCCGCCTTCAGAATCAGAGAGTGAGAAGCACGGTTTTTCCAGGAGCTGGGTTTCGTTATACCCGGGTGCATTGGAACAAACGCGGTATTGAGAAATATCTGCTTCTAAAACCAAAACGGAGCTACCTAACAGAACGGTCTTCAATGTGTGCATTCAACTTACGGAGTTAAACTGATGTGTGTTTGCAGGAGTTTCTAAACCCTTTCTGTGAAGAAGTGGAAAACGCATTTTCCCAGCCAAATCCAGGCATTCAAGAAATAGCTGGAAATCTCCGTCTAAAACACAAAAAGAACGTATCTTGCAAACTGCTCTGCTGGGTGTTCGCTCAGCTAAGGGAGTTGAATCCGCCTTCAGAATCAGAGAGTGAGAAGCACGGTTCTTCCAGGAGCTGGGTTTCGTAATACCCGGGTGAATTGGAACAAACGCGGTATTGAGAAATATCTGCTTCTAAAACCAAAACGGAGCTACCTAACAGAACGGTCTTCAATGTGTGCATTCAACTTACGGAGTTAAACTGATGTGTGTTTGCAGGAGTTTCTAAACCCTTTCTGTGAAGAAGTGGAAAACGCATTTTCCCAGCCAAATCCAGGCATTCAAGAAATAGCTGGAAATCTCCGTCTAAAACACAAAAAGAACGTATCTTGCAAACTGCTCTGCTGGGTGTTCGCTCAGCTAAGGGAGTTGAATCCGCCTTCAGAATCAGAGAGTGAGAAGCACGGTTCTTCCAGGAGCTGGGTTTCGTAATACCCGGGTGAATTGGAACAAACGCGGTATTGAGAAATATCTGCTTCTAAAACCAAAACGGAGCTACCTAACAGAACGGTCTTCAATGTGTGCATTCAACTTACGGAGTTAAACTGATGTGTGTTCGCAGGAGTTTCTAAACCCTTTCTGTCAAGAAGTGGAAAACGCATTTTCCCAGCCAAATCCAGGCATTCAAGAAATAGCTGGAAATCTCCGTCTAAAACACAAAAAGAAGGTATCTTGCAAACTGCTCTGCTGGGTGTTCGCTCAGCTAAGGGAGTTGAATCCGCCTTCAGAATCAGAGAGTGAGAAGCACGGTTTTTCCAGGAGCTGGGTTTCGTTATACCCGGGTGCATTGGAACAAACGCGGTATTGAGAAATATCTGCTTCTAAAACCAAAACGGAGCTACCTAACAGAACGGTCTTCAATGTGTGCATTCAACTTACGGAGTTAAACTGATGTGTGTTTGCAGGAGTTTCTAAACCCTTTCTGTGAAGAAGTGGAAAACGCATTTTCCCAGCCAAATCCAGGCATTCAAGAAATAGCTGGAAATCTCCGTCTAAAACACAAAAAGAACGTATCTTGCAAACTGCTCTGCTGGGTGTTCGCTCAGCTAAGGGAGTTGAATCCGCCTTCAGAATCAGAGAGTGAGAAGCACGGTTCTTCCAGGAGCTGGGTTTCGTAATACCCGGGTGAATTGGAACAAACGCGGTATTGAGAAATATCTGCTTCTAAAACCAAAACGGAGCTACCTAACAGAACGGTCTTCAATGTGTGCATTCAACTTACGGAGTTAAACTGATGTGTGTTTGCAGGAGTTTCTAAACCCTTTCTGTGAAGAAGTGGAAAACGCATTTTCCCAGCCAAATCCAGGCATTCAAGAAATAGCTGGAAATCTCCGTCTAAAACACAAAAAGAACGTATCTTGCAAACTGCTCTGCTGGGTGTTCGCTCAGCTAAGGGAGTTGAATCAGCCTTCAGAATCAGAGAGTGAGAAGCACGGTTCTTCCAGGAGCTGGGTTTCGTAATACCCGGGTGAATTGGAACAAACGCGGTATTGAGAAATATCTGCTTCTAAAACCAAAACGGAGCTACCTAACAGAACGGTCTTCAATGTGTGCATTCAACTTACGGAGTTAAACTGATGTGTGTTTGCAGGAGTTTCTAAACCCTTTCTGTGAAGATGTGGAAAACGCATTTTCCCAGCCAAATCCAGGCATTCAAGAAATAGCTGGAAATCTCCGTCTAAAACACAAAAAGAACGTATCTTGCAAACTGCTCTGCTGGGTGTTCGCTCAGCTAAGGGAGTTGAATCCGCCTTCAGAATCAGAGAGTGAGAAGCACGGTTCTTCCAGGAGCTGGGTTTCGTAATACCCGGGTGAATTGGAACAAACGCGGTATTGAGAAATATCTGCTTCTAAAACCAAAACGGAGCTACCTAACAGAACGGTCTTCAATGTGTGCATTCAACTTACGGAGTTAAACTGATGTGTGTTCGCAGGAGTTTCTAAACCCTTTCTGTCAAGAAGTGGAAAACGCATTTTCCCAGCCAAATCCAGGCATTCAAGAAATAGCTGGAAATCTCCGTCTAAAACACAAAAAGAACGTATCTTGCAAACTGCTCTGCTGGGTGTTCGCTCAGCTAAGGGAGTTGAATCCGCCTTCAGAATCAGAGAGTGAGAAGCACGGTTTTTCCAGGAGCTGGGTTTCGTTATACCCGGGTGCATTGGAACAAACGCGGTATTGAGAAATATCTGCTTCTAAAACCAAAACGGAGCTACCTAACAGAACGGTCTTCAATGTGTGCATTCAACTTACGGAGTTAAACTGATGTGTGTTTGCAGGAGTTTCTAAACCCTTTCTGTGAAGAAGTGGAAAACGCATTTTCCCAGCCAAATCCAGGCATTCAAGAAATAGCTGGAAATCTCCGTCTAAAACACAAAAAGAACGTATCTTGCAAACTGCTCTGCTGGGTGTTCGCTCAGCTAAGGGAGTTGAATCCGCCTTCAGAATCAGAGAGTGAGAAGCACGGTTCTTCCAGGAGCTGGGTTTCGTAATACCCGGGTGAATTGGAACAAACGCGGTATTGAGAAATATCTGCTTCTAAAACCAAAACGGAGCTACCTAACAGAACGGTCTTCAATGTGTGCATTCAACTTAC
Source organism: Callithrix jacchus (assembly GCF_049354715.1). NCBI lineage: Eukaryota > Metazoa > Chordata > Mammalia > Primates > Cebidae > Callithrix > Callithrix jacchus. Next base: position 2,983,424 of record NC_133518.1, read on the forward strand.
GGAGTTAAACTGATGTGTGTTTGCAGGAGTTTCTAAACCCTTTCTGTGAAGAAGTGGAAAACGCATTTTCCCAGCCAAATCCAGGCATTCAAGAAATAGCTGGAAATCTCCGTCTAAAACACAAAAAGAACGTATCTTGCAAACTGCTCTGCTGGGTGTTCGCTCAGCTAAGGGAGTTGAATCCGCCTTCAGAATCAGAGAGTGAGAAGCACGGTTCTTCCAGGAGCTGGGTTTCGTAATACCCGGGTGAATTGGAACAAACGCGGTATTGAGAAATATCTGCTTCTAAAACCAAAACGGAGCTACCTAACAGAACGGTCTTCAATGTGTGCATTCAACTTACGGAGTTAAACTGATGTGTGTTCGCAGGAGTTTCTAAACCCTTTCTGTCAAGAAGTGGAAAACGCATTTTCCCAGCCAAATCCAGGCATTCAAGAAATAGCTGGAAATCTCCGTCTAAAACACAAAAAGAAGGTATCTTGCAAACTGCTCTGCTGGGTGTTCGCTCAGCTAAGGGAGTTGAATCCGCCTTCAGAATCAGAGAGTGAGAAGCACGGTTTTTCCAGGAGCTGGGTTTCGTTATACCCGGGTGCATTGGAACAAACGCGGTATTGAGAAATATCTGCTTCTAAAACCAAAACGGAGCTACCTAACAGAACGGTCTTCAATGTGTGCATTCAACTTACGGAGTTAAACTGATGTGTGTTTGCAGGAGTTTCTAAACCCTTTCTGTGAAGAAGTGGAAAACGCATTTTCCCAGCCAAATCCAGGCATTCAAGAAATAGCTGGAAATCTCCGTCTAAAACACAAAAAGAACGTATCTTGCAAACTGCTCTGCTGGGTGTTCGCTCAGATAAGGGAGTTGAATCCGCCTTCAGAATCAGAGAGTGAGAAGCACGGTTCTTCCAGGAGCTGGGTTTCGTTATACCCGGGTGAATTGGAACAAACGCGGTATTGAGAAATATCTGCTTCTAAAACCAAAACGGAGCTACCTAACAGAACGGTCTTCAATGTGTGCATTCAACTTACGGAGATAAACTGATGTGTGTTTGCAGGAGTTTCTAAACCCTTTCTGTGAAGAAGTGGAAAACGCATTTTCCCAGCCAAATCCAGGCATTCAAGAAATAGCTGGAAATCTCCGTCTAAAACACAAAAAGAACGTATCTTGCAAACTGCTCTGCTGGGTGTTCGCTCAGCTAAGGGAGTTGAATCAGCCTTCAGAATCAGAGAGTGAGAAGCACGGTTCTTCCAGGAGCTGGGTTTCGTAATACCCGGGTGAATTGGAACAAACGCGGTATTGAGAAATATCTGCTTCTAAAACCAAAACGGAGCTACCTAACAGAACGGTCTTCAATGTGTGCATTCAACTTACGGAGTTAAACTGATGTGTGTTTGCAGGAGTTTCTAAACCCTTTCTGTGAAGATGTGGAAAACGCATTTTCCCAGCCAAATCCAGGCATTCAAGAAATAGCTGGAAATCTCCGTCTAAAACACAAAAAGAACGTATCTTGCAAACTGCTCTGCTGGGTGTTCGCTCAGCTAAGGGAGTTGAATCCGCCTTCAGAATCAGAGAGTGAGAAGCACGGTTCTTCCAGGAGCTGGGTTTCGTAATACCCGGGTGAATTGGAACAAACGCGGTATTGAGAAATATCTGCTTCTAAAACCAAAACGGAGCTACCTAACAGAACGGTCTTCAATGTGTGCATTCAACTTACGGAGTTAAACTGATGTGTGTTCGCAGGAGTTTCTAAACCCTTTCTGTCAAGAAGTGGAAAACGCATTTTCCCAGCCAAATCCAGGCATTCAAGAAATAGCTGGAAATCTCCGTCTAAAACACAAAAAGAAGGTATCTTGCAAACTGCTCTGCTGGGTGTTCGCTCAGCTAAGGGAGTTGAATCCGCCTTCAGAATCAGAGAGTGAGAAGCACGGTTTTTCCAGGAGCTGGGTTTCGTTATACCCGGGTGCATTGGAACAAACGCGGTATTGAGAAATATCTGCTTCTAAAACCAAAACGGAGCTACCTAACAGAACGGTCTTCAATGTGTGCATTCAACTTACGGAGTTAAACTGATGTGTGTTTGCAGGAGTTTCTAAACCCTTTCTGTGAAGAAGTGGAAAACGCATTTTCCCAGCCAAATCCAGGCATTCAAGAAATAGCTGGAAATCTCCGTCTAAAACACAAAAAGAACGTATCTTGCAAACTGCTCTGCTGGGTGTTCGCTCAGCTAAGGGAGTTGAATCCGCCTTCAGAATCAGAGAGTGAGAAGCACGGTTCTTCCAGGAGCTGGGTTTCGTAATACCCGGGTGAATTGGAACAAACGCGGTATTGAGAAATATCTGCTTCTAAAACCAAAACGGAGCTACCTAACAGAACGGTCTTCAATGTGTGCATTCAACTTACGGAGTTAAACTGATGTGTGTTCGCAGGAGTTTCTAAACCCTTTCTGTCAAGAAGTGGAAAACGCATTTTCCCAGCCAAATCCAGGCATTCAAGAAATAGCTGGAAATCTCCGTCTAAAACACAAAAAGAAGGTATCTTGCAAACTGCTCTGCTGGGTGTTCGCTCAGCTAAGGGAGTTGAATCCGCCTTCAGAATCAGAGAGTGAGAAGCACGGTTTTTCCAGGAGCTGGGTTTCGTTATACCCGGGTGCATTGGAACAAACGCGGTATTGAGAAATATCTGCTTCTAAAACCAAAACGGAGCTACCTAACAGAACGGTCTTCAATGTGTGCATTCAACTTACGGAGTTAAACTGATGTGTGTTTGCAGGAGTTTCTAAACCCTTTCTGTGAAGAAGTGGAAAACGCATTTTCCCAGCCAAATCCAGGCATTCAAGAAATAGCTGGAAATCTCCGTCTAAAACACAAAAAGAACGTATCTTGCAAACTGCTCTGCTGGGTGTTCGCTCAGATAAGGGAGTTGAATCCGCCTTCAGAATCAGAGAGTGAGAAGCACGGTTCTTCCAGGAGCTGGGTTTCGTTATACCCGGGTGAATTGGAACAAACGCGGTATTGAGAAATATCTGCTTCTAAAACCAAAACGGAGCTACCTAACAGAACGGTCTTCAATGTGTGCATTCAACTTACGGAGATAAACTGATGTGTGTTTGCAGGAGTTTCTAAACCCTTTCTGTGAAGAAGTGGAAAACGCATTTTCCCAGCCAAATCCAGGCATTCAAGAAATAGCTGGAAATCTCCGTCTAAAACACAAAAAGAACGTATCTTGCAAACTGCTCTGCTGGGTGTTCGCTCAGCTAAGGGAGTTGAATCCGCCTTCAGAATCAGAGAGTGAGAAGCACGGTTCTTCCAGGAGCTGGGTTTCGTTATACCCGGGTGAATTGGAACAAACGCGGTATTGAGAAATATCTGCTTCTAAAACCAAAACGGAGCTACCTAACAGAACGGTCTTCAATGTGTGCATTCAACTTACGGAGTTAAAATGATGTGTGTTTGCAGGAGTTTCTAAACCCTTTCTGTGAAGAAGTGGAAAACGCATTTTCCCAGCCAAATCCAGGCATTCAAGAAATAGCTGGAAATCTCCGTCTAAAACACAAAAAGAACGTATCTTGCAAACTGCTCTGCTGGGTGTTCGCTCAGCTAAGGGAGTTGAATCCGCCTTCAGAATCAGAGAGTGAGAAGCACGGTTCTTCCAGGAGCTGGGTTTCGTAATACCCGGGTGAATTGGAACAAACGCAGTATTGAGAAATATCTGCTTCTAAAACCAAAACGGAGCTACCTAACAGAACGGTCTTCAATGTGTGCATTCAACTTACGGAGGTAAACTGATGTGTGTTTGCAGGAGTTTCTAAACCCTTTCTGTGAAGAAGTGGAAAACGCATTTTCCCAGCCAAATCCAGGCATTCAAGAAAGAGCTGGAAATCTCCGTCTAAAACACAAAAAGAAGGTATCTTGCAAACTGCTCTGCTGGGTGTTCGCTCAGCTAAGGGAGTTGAATCCGCCTTCAGAATCAGAGAGTGAGAAGCACGGTTCTTCCAGGAGCTGGGTTTCGTAATACCCGGGTGAATTGGAACAAACGCGGTATTGAGAAATATCTGCTTCTAAAACCAAAACGGAGCTACCTAACAGAACGGTCTTCAATGTTTGCATTCAACTTACGGAGGTAAACTGATGTGTGTTTGCAGGAGTTTCTAAACCCTTTCTGTGAAGAAGTGGAAAACGCATTTTCCCAGCCAAATCCAGGCATTCAAGAAAGAGCTGGAAATCTCCGTCTAAAACACAAAAAGAAGGTATCTTGCAAACTGCTCTGCTGGGTGTTCGCTCAGCTAAGGGAGTTGAATCCGCCTTCAGAATCAGAGAGTGAGAAGCACGGTTCTTCCAGGAGCTGGGTTTCGTAATACCCGGGTGAATTGGAACAAACGCGGTATTGAGAAATATCTGCTTCTAAAACCAAAACGGAGCTACCTAACAGAACGGTCTTCAATGTTTGCATTCAACTTACGGAGTTAAAGTGATGTGTGTTTGCAGGAGTTTCTAAACCCTTTCTGTGAAGAAGTGGAAAACGCATTTTCCCAGCCAAATCCAGGCATTCAAGAAATAGCTGGAAATCTCCGTCTAAAACACAAAAAGAACGTATCTTGCAAACTGCTCTGCTGGGTGTTCTCTCAGCTAAGGGAGTTGAATCCGCCTTCAGAATCAGAGAGTGAGAAGCACGGTTCTTCCAGGAGCTGGGTTTCGTAATACCCGGGTGAATTGGAACAAACGCGGTATTGAGAAATATCTGCTTCTAAAACCGAAACGGAGCTACCTAACAGAACGGTCTTCAATGTTTGCATTCAACTTACGGAGTTAAAGTGATGTGTGTTTGCAGGAGTTTCTAAACCCTTTCTGTGAAGAAGTGGAAAACGCATTTTCCCAGCCAAATCCAGGCATTCAAGAAATAGCTGGAAATCTCCGTCTAAAACACAAAAAGAACGTATCTTGCAAACTGCTCTGCTGGGTGTTCGCTCAGCTAAGGGAGTTGAATCCGACTTCAGAATCAGAGAGTGAGAAGCACGGTTCTTCCAGGAGCTGGGTTTCGTAATACCCGGGTGAATTGGAACAAATGCGGTATTGAGAAATATCTGCTTCTAAAACCAAAACGGAGCTACCTAACAGAACGGTCTTCAATGTGTGCATTCAACTTACGGAGTTAAACTGATGTGTGTTTGCAGGAGTTTCTAAACCCTTTCTGTGAAGAAGTGGAAAACGGATTTTCCCAGCCAAATCCAGGCATTCAAGAAATAGCTGGAAATCTCCGTCTAAAACACAAAAAGAACGTATCTTGCAAACTGCTCTGCTGGGTGTTCGCTCAGCTAAGGGAGTTGAATCCGCCTTCAGAATCAGAGAGTGAGAAGCACGGTTCTTCCAGGAGCTGGGTTTCGTAATACACGGGTGCATTGGAACAAACGCGGTATTGAGAAATATCTGCTGCTAAAACCAAAACGGAGCTACCTAACAGAACGGTCTTCAATGTGTGCATTCAACTTACAGAGGTAAACTGATGTGTGTTTGCAGGAGTTTCTAAACACTTTCTGTGAAGAAGTGGAAAACGCATTTTCCCAGCCACATCCAGGCGTTCAAGAAATAGCTGGAAATCTCCGTTTAAACACAAAAAGAACGTATCTTGCAAACTGCTCTGCTGGGTGTTCGCTCAGCCAAGGGAGTTGAATCCGCCTTCAGAATCAGAGAGTGAGAAGCACGGCTCTTCCAGAAGCTGGGTTTCGTTATACCCAGGTGAATTGGAACAAACCCGGTATTGAGAAATATCTGCTTCTAAAACCAAAACGGAGCTACCTAATAGATCGGTCCTCAATGTGTGCATTCCACTTACGGAGATAAAGTGATGTGTGTTTGCAGGAGTTTCTAAACCCTTTCTGTGAAGAAGTGGAAAACGCAATTTCCCAGCCAAATCAAGTCATTCAAGAAATAGCTGGAAATCTCCGTCTAAAACACAAAAAGAACGTATCTCGCAAACTGCTCTGCTGGGTGTTCGCTCAGCTAAGGGAGATGAATCCGCCTTCAGAATCAGAGAGTGAGAAGCACGGTTCTTCCAGGAGCTGGGTTTCGTTATACCCGGGTGAATTGGAACAAACGCGATATTGAGAGATATCTGCTTCTAAAACCAAAACGGAGCTACCTAACAGAACGGTCTTCAACGTGTGCATTAAACTTGCAGAGTTAAACGGATGTGTGTTTGCAGGAGTTTCTAAACGCTTTCTGTGAAGAAGTGGAAAACGCATTTTCCAAGCCAAATCCAGGCATTCAATAAATAGCAGGAAATCTCCGTTTAAACACAAAAAGAACGTACGTTTCAAACTGCTCTTCTGGGTGTTCGCTCAGCTAAGTGGGTTGAATCCGCCTTCAGAATCACAGAGTGAGAAGCACGGTTCTTCCTGAAGCTGGGTTTCGTTATACCCGGGTGAATTGGAACAAACGCGGTATTGAGAAATATCTGCTTCTAAAACCACAACGGAGCTACCTAACAGAACGGTCTTCAACGTGTGCATTAAACTTGCGGAGTTAAACTGATGTGTGTTTGCAGGAGTTTCTAAACCCTTTCTGTGAAGAAGTGGAAAACGCATTTTTTCAGCCGAATACAGGCATTCAAGAAATACCTGGAAATCTCCGTATAGACACAAAAAGAACGTACGTTTCAAACTGCTCTGCTGGGTGTTCGCTCAGCTAAGTGAGTTGAATCCGCCTTCAGAATCACAGAGTGAGAAGCACGGTTCTTCCAGGAGCTGGGTTTTGTTATACCCGGGTGAATTGGAACAAACGCTGTATTGAGAAATATCTGTTTCTAAAACCAAAACGGAGCTACCTAACAGAACAGTCTTCAATGTGTGCATTCAACTTACGGAGTTAAACTGATGTGTGTTTGCAGGAGTTTCTAAACCCTTTCTGTGAAGAAGTGGAAAACGCATTTTCCCCGCCAAATCCAGGCATTCAAGAAATAGCTGGAAATCTCCGTCTTAAACACAAAAAGGAATTATCTTGCAAACTGCTCTGCTGGGTGTTCGCTCAGCTAAGGGAGTTGAATCCGCCGTAAGAATCAGAGAGTGAGAAGCACGGTTCTTCCAGGAACTGGGTTTCGTTATACACGGGTGAATTGGAACAAACGCAGTATTGAGAAATATCTGCTTCTAAAACCAAAACGGAGCTACCTAACAGAACGGTCTGCAACGTGTGCATTCAACTTATGGAGTTAAACTGATGTGTGTTTGCAGGAGTTTCTAAACCCTTTCTGTGAAGAAGTGGAAAACGCATAACCCCAGCCAAATAGAGTCATTCAAGAAATAGCTGGAAATCTCCGTCTTAAACACAAAACGAACGTATCTTGCAAACTGCTCTTCTGGCTGTTCTCTCAGCTAAGAAAGTTGAATCCGCCTTCAGAATCAGAGAGTGAGAAGCACGGTACCTCCAGGAGCTGGGTTTCGTTATACACGGGTGAATTGGAACAAACGCGGTATTGAGAAATATCTGCTTCTAAAACCAAAACGGAGCTACCTAACAGAACGGTCTTCAATGTGTGCATTAAACTTGCAGAGTTAAACTGATGTGTGTTTGCAGGAGTTTCTAAACCCTTTCTGTGAAGAAGTGGAAAACGCATTTTCCCAGCCAAATACAGGCATTCAAGAAATAGCTGGAAATCTCCGTCTAAAACACAAAAAGAACGTATCTTGCAAACTGCTCTGCTGGGTGTTCGCTAAGCTAAGGGAGTTGAATCCGCCTTCAGAATCAGAGAGTGAGAAGCACGGTTCTTCCAGGAACTGGGTTTCGTTATACCCGGGTGAATTGGAACCAACGCGGTATTGAGAAATATCTGCTTCTAAAACAAAAACGGAGCTACCTAACAGAACGGTCTTCAATGTGTGCATTCCACTTACGGAGTTAAACTGATGTGTGTTTGCAGGAGTTTCTAAACCCTTTCTGTGAAGAAGTGGAAAACGCATTTTCCCAGCCAAATCCAGGCATTCAAGAAAAAGCTGGAAATCTCCGTCTAAAACACAAAAAGAACCTATCTTGCAAACTGCTCTGCTGGGTGTTCGCTCAGCTACGGGAGTTGAATCCGCCTTCAGAATCAGAGAGTGAGACGCACGGTTCTTCCAGGAGCTGGGTTTCGTTATACCCGGGTGAATTGGAACAAACGCAGTATTGAGAAATATCTGCTTCTAAAACCAAAACGGAGCTACCTAACAGAACGGTCTTCAACGTGTGCATTAAACTTGCGGAGTTAAACTGATGTGTGTTTGCAGGAGTTTCTAAACCCTTCTTGTGAAGAAGTGGAAAACGCAATTTCCCAGCCAAATCCAGGCATTCAAGAAATAGATGGAAATCTCCGTTTAAACACAAAATGAACGTACGTTTCAAACTGCTCTGCTGGGTGTTCGCTCAGCTAAGTGAGTTGAATCCGCCTTCAGAATCAGAGAGTGAGAAGCACGGTTCTTCCAGGAGCTGGGTTTCATTATACCCGGGTGAATTGGAACAAACGCGGTATTGAGAAATATCTGTTTCTAAAACCAAAACGGAGCTACCAAACAGAACGGTCTTCAATGTGTGCATTCAACTTACGGAGTTAAAGTGATGTGTGTTTGCAGGAGTTTCTAAACCCTTTCTGTGAAGAAGTGGAAAACGCATTTTCCCAGCCAAATACAGGCATTCAAGAAATAGCTGGAAATCTCCGTCTAAAACACAAAAAGAACGTATCTTGCAAACTGCTCTGCTGGGTGTTCGCTAAGCTAAGGGAGTTGAATCCGCCTTCAGAATCAGAGAGTGAGAAGCACGGTTCTTCCAGGAACTGGGTTTCGTTATACCCGGGTGAATTGGAACCAACGCGGTATTGAGAAATATCTGCTTCTAAAACAAAAACGGAGCTACCTAACAGAACGGTCTTCAATGTGTGCATTCAACTTATGGAGTTAAACTTATGTGTGTTTGCAGGAGTTTCTAAACCCTTTCTGTGAAGAAGTGGAAAACGCATTTTCCCAGCCAAATCAAGTCATTCAAGAAATAGCTGGAAATCTCCGTCTAAAACACAAAAAGAACGTATCTTGCAAACTGCTCTGCTGGGTGTTCGCTCAGCTAAGGGAGTTGAATCCGCCTTCAGAATAAGAGAGTGAGAAGCACGGTTCTTCCAGGAGCTGGGTTTCGTTATACCCGGGTTAATTGGAACAAACGCTGTATTGAGAAATATCTGCTTCTATAACCAAAACGGAGCTACCTAACAGAACGGTCTTCAATGTGTGCATTCAACTTACAAAGTTAAACTGATGTGTGTTTGCAGGAGTTTCTAAACCCTTCTTGTGAAAAAGTGGAAAATGCATTGTCTCAGCCAAATCAAGTCATTCAAGAAATAGCTGGAAATCTCCGTCTAAAACACAAAATGAACGTACATTTCAATCTTATCTGCTGGGTGTTCGCTCAGCTAAGTGAGTTGAATCCGCCTTCAGAATCAGAGAGTGAGAAGCACGGTTCTTCCAGGAGCTGGGTTTCGTTATACCCGGGTGAATTGCAACAAACGCGGTATTGAGAAATATCTGCTTCTAAAACCAAAACGGAGCTACCTAACAGAACGGTCTTCAACGTGTGCATTCAACTTACGGAGTTAAACTGATGTGTGTTTGCAGGAGTTTCTAAACCCTTTCTGTGAAGAAGTGGAAAACGCATTTCCCCAGCAAAATCCAGGCGTTCAAGAAATAGCTGGAAATCTTCGTCTAAAACACAAAAAGAACGTATCTTGCAAACTGCTCTGCTGGGTGTTCGCTCAGCTAAGGGAGATGAATCCGCCTTCAGAATCAGAGAGTGAGAAGCACAATTCTTCCAGGAGCTGGGTTTCGTTATACCCGGGTGAATTGGAACAAACGCGGTATTGAGAAATATCTGCTTATAAAACAAAAACGGAGCTACCTAACAGAACGGTCTTCATCGTGTGCATTAAACTTGCAGAGTTAAACTGATGTGTGTTTGCAGGAGTTTCTAAACACTTTCTGTGAAGAAGTGGAAAACGCATTTTCCCAGCCACATCCAGGCGTTCAAGAAATAGCTGGAAATCTCCGTTTAAACACAAAAAGAACGTATCTTGCAAACTGCTCTGCTGGGTGTTCGCTCAGATAAGAAAGTTGAATCCGCCTTCAGCATCAGAGAGTGAGAAGCACGGTCCTTCCATGAGCTGTGTTTGGTTATACCCGGGTGAATGGGACAAACGCGATATTGGGAAATATCTTCTTATAAAACCAAAACGGAGCTACATAACAGAACGGTCTTCAACGTGTGCATTCAACGTGTGGAGTTAAACTGATGTGTGTTTGCAGGAATTTCTAAACTCTTTCTCTGAAGAAGTGGAAAACGCATTTTCCCAGCCAAATCCAGGCATTCAAGAAATAGCTGGAAATCTCCGTTTAAACACAAAAAGAACGTACGTTTCAAACTGCTCTGCTGGGTGTTCCCTCAGCTAAGGGAGTTGAATCCGCCTTCAGAATTACAGAGTGAGAAGCAGGGTTCTTCCAGGAGCTGGGTTTTGTTATACCCGGGTGAATGGGACAAACCCGGTATTGAGAAATATCTGCTTCTAAAACCAAAACGGAGCTACCTAACAGAACGGTCTTCAATGAGTGCATTCAACTTACAGAGTTAAACTGATGTGTGTTTGCAGGAGTTTCTAAACCCTTTCTGTGAAGAAGTGGAAAATGCATTTTCCCAGCCAAATCCAAGCATTCAAGAAATAGCTGGAAATCTCCGTCTAAAACACAAAAAGAACGTATCATGCAAACTGCTCTGCTGGGTGTTCGCTCAGCTAAGGGAGTTGAATCCGCCTTCAGAATCAAAGAGTGAGAAGCACGGTTCTTCCAGGAGCTGGGTTTCGTTATACCGGGTGAATTGGAACAAACGCGGTATTGAGAAATATCTGCTTCTAAAACCAAAACGGAGCTACCTAACAGAACGGACTTCAACGTGTGCATTTCATTTACGGAGTTAAACTGATGTGTGTTTGCAGGAGTTTCTAAACCCTTTCTGTGAAGAAGTGGAAAACGCATTTTCCCAGCCAAATCAAGTCATTCAAGAAATAGCTGGAAATCTCCGTCTAAAACACAAAAACAACGTATCATGCAAACTGCTCTGCTGGGTGTTCGCTCAGCTAAGGGAGTTGAATCCGCCTTCAGAATCAGAGAGTGAGAAGCACGGTTCTTCCAGGAGCTGGGTTGCGTTATACCCGGGTGAATTGGAACAAACCCGGTATTGAGAAATATCTGCTTCTAAAACCAAAACGGAGCTACCTAACAGAACGGTCTTCAATTAGTGCACTCAACTTACGGAGTTAAACTGATGTGTGTTTGCAGGAGTTTCTAAACCCTTTCTGTGAAGAAGTGGAAAACGCATTTTCCCAGCCAAATCCAGGCATTCAAGAAATAGTTGGAAATCTCCGTCTAAAACACAAAAAGAACGTATCTTGCAAACTGCTCTGCTGGGTGTTCGCTCAGCTAAGGGAGTTGAATCCGCCTTCAGAATCAGAGAGTGTGAAGCACGGTTCTTCCAGGAGCTGGGTTTCGTTATACCCGGGTGAATTGGAACAAACGCGGTATTGAGAAATATCTGCTTCTAAAACCAAAACGGAGCTACCTAACAGAACGGTCTTCAATGTGTGCATTCAACTTATGGAGTTTAACTGTTGTGTGTTTGCAGGAGTTTCTAAACCCTTTCTGTTAAGAAGTGACAAACGCATTTTCCCAGCCAAATCCAGGCATTCAAGAAATAGCTGGAAATCTCCGTCTAAAACACAAAAAGAACGTATCATGCAAACTGCTCTGCTGGGTGTTCGCTCAGCTAAGGGAGTTGAATCCGCCTTCAGAAACAAAGAGTGAGAAGCACGGTTCTTCCAGGAGCTGGGTTTCGTTATACCGGGTGAATTGGAACAAACGCGGTATTGAGAAATATCTGCTTCTAAAACCAAAACGGAGCTACCTAGCAGAACGGACTTCAACGTGTGCATTTCATTTACGGAGTTAAACTGATGTGTGTTTGCAGGAGTTTCTAAACCCTTTCTGTGAAGAAGTGGAAAACGCATTTTCCCAGCCAAATCCAGGCATTCAAGAAATAGCTGGAAATCTCCGTCTAAAACACAAAAAGAACGTATCTTGCAAACTGCTCTGCTGGGTGTTCGCTCAGCTAAGGGAGTTGAATCCGCCTTCAGAATCAGAGAGTGAGAAGCACGGTTCTTCCAGGAGCTGGGTTTCGTTATACCCGGGTGAATTGGAACAAACGCGGTATTGAGAAATATCTGCTTCTAAAACCAAAACGGAGCTACCTAACAGAACGGTCTTCAATGTGTGTATTCAACTTACGGAGTTAAAATGATGTGTGTTTGCAGGAGTTTCTAAACCCTTTCTGTGAAGAAGTGGAAAACGCATTTTCCCAGCCAAATCCAGGCATTCAAGAAATAGCTGGAAATTTCCGTCTAAAACACAAAAAGAACGTATCTTGCAAACTGCTCTGCTGGGTGTTCGCTCAGCTAAGGGAGTTGAATCCGCCTTCAGAATCAGAGAGTGAGAAGCACGGTTCTTCCAGGAGCTGGGTTTCGTAATACCCGGGTGCATTGGAACAAACGCGGTATTGAGAAATATCTGCTTCTAAAACCAAAACGGAGCTACCTAACAGAACGGTCTTCAATGTGTGCATTCAACTTACAGAGGTAAACTGATGTGTGTTTGCAGGAGTTTCTAAACACTTTCTGTGAAGAAGTGGAAAACGCATTTTCCCAGCCACATCCAGGCGTTCAAGAAATAGCTGGAAATCTCCGTTTAAACACAAAAAGAACGTATCTTGCAAACTGCTCTGCTGGGTGTTCGCTCAGCCAAGGGAGATGAATCCGCCTTCAGAATCAGAGAGTGAGAAGCACGGCTCTTCCAGAAGCTGGGTTTCGTTATACCCAGGTGAATTGGAACAAACCCGGTATTGAGAAATATCTGCTTCTAAAACCAAAACGGAGCTACCTAATAGATCGGTCCTCAATGTGTGCATTCCACTTACGGAGATAAAGTGATGTGTGTTTGCAGGAGTTTCTAAACCCTTTCTGTGAAGAAGTGGAAAACGCATTTTCCCAGCCAAATCAAGTCATTCAAGAAATAGCTGGAAATCTCCGTCTAAAACACAAAAAGAACGTATCTCGCAAACTGCTCTGCTGGGTGTTCGCTCAGCTAAGGGAGATGAATCCGCCTTCAGAATCAGAGAGTGAGAAGCACGGTTCTTCCAGGAGCTGGGTTTCGTTATACCCGGGTGAATTGGAACAAACGCGATATTGAGAGATATCTGCTTCTAAAACCAAAACGGAGCTACCTAAAAGAACGGTCTTCAACGTGTGCATTAAACTTGCAGAGTTAAACGGATGTGTGTTTGCAGGAGTTTCTAAACGCTTTCTGTGAAGAAGTGGAAAACGCATTTTCCAAGCCAAATCCAGGCATTCAAGAAATAGCAGGAAATCTCCGTTTAAACACAAAAAGAACGTACGTTTCAAACTGCTCTTCTGGGTGTTCGCTCAGCTAAGTGGGTTGAATCCGCCTTCAGAATCACAGAGTGAGAAGCACGGTTCTTCCTGAAGCTGGGTTTCGTTATACCCGGGTGAATTGGAACAAACGCGGTATTGAGAAATATCTGCTTCTAAAACCACAACGGAGCTACCTAACAGAACGGTCTTCAACGTGTGCATTAAACTTGCGGAGTTAAACTGATGTGTGTTTGCAGGAGTTTCTAAACCCTTTCTGTGAAGAAGTGGAAAACGCATTTTTTCAGCCAAATACAGGCATTCAAGAAATACCTGGAAATCTCCGTATAGACACAAAAAGAACGTACGTTTCAAACTGCTCTGCTGGGTGTTCGCTCAGCTAAGTGAGTTGAATCCGCCTTCAGAATCACAGAGTGAGAAGCACGGTTCTTCCAGGAGCTGGGTTTCGTTATACCCGGGTGAATTGGAACAAACGCTGTATTGAGAAATATCTGTTTCTAAAACCAAAACGGAGCTACCTAACAGAACAGTCTTCAATGTGTGCATTCAACTTACGGAGTTAAACTGATGTGTGTTTGCAGGAGTTTCTAAACCCTTTCTGTGAAGAAGTGGAAAACGCATTTTCCCCGCCAAATCCAGGCATTCAAGAAATAGCTGGAAATCTCCGTCTTAAACACAAAAAGGAATTATCTTGCAAACTGCTCTGCTGGGTGTTCGCTCAGCTAAGGGAGTTGAATCCGCCGTAAGAATCAGAGAGTGAGAAGCACGGTTCTTCCAGGAACTGGGTTTCGTTATACACGGGTGAATTGGAACAAACGCAGTATTGAGAAATATCTGCTTCTAAAACCAAAACGGAGCTACCTAACAGAACGGTCTGCAACGTGTGCATTCAACTTATGGAGTTAAACTGATGTGTGTTTGCAGGAGTTTCTAAACCCTTTCTGTGAAGAAGTGGAAAACGCATAACCCCAGCCAAATAGAGTCATTCAAGAAATAGCTGGAAATCTCCGTCTTAAACACAAAACGAACGTATCTTGCAAACTGCTCTTCTGGCTGTTCTCTCAGCTAAGAAAGTTGAATCCGCCTTCAGAATCAGAGAGTGAGAAGCACGGTACCTCCAGGAGCTGGGTTTCGTTATACACGGGTGAATTGGAACAAACGCGGTATTGAGAAATATCTGCTTCTAAAACCAAAACGGAGCTACCTAACAGAACGGTCTTCAATGTGTGCATTAAACTTGCAGAGTTAAACTGATGTGTGTTTGCAGGAGTTTCTAAACCCTTTCTGTGAAGAAGTGGAAAACGCATTTTCCCAGCCAAATACAGGCATTCAAGAAATAGCTGGAAATCTCCGTCTAAAACACAAAAAGAACGTATCTTGCAAACTGCTCTGCTGGGTGTTCGCTAAGCTAAGGGAGTTGAATCCGCCTTCAGAATCAGAGAGTGAGAAGCACGGTTCTTCCAGGAACTGGGTTTCGTTATACCCGGGTGAATTGGAACCAACGCGGTATTGAGAAATATCTGCTTCTAAAACAAAAACGGAGCTACCTAACAGAACGGTCTTCAATGTGTGCATTCAACTTACGGAGTTAAACTGATGTGTGTTTGCAGGAGTTTCTAAACCCTTTCTGTGAAGAAGTGGAAAACGCATTTTCCCAGCCAAATCCAGGCATTCAAGAAAAAGCTGGAAATCTCCGTCTAAAACACAAAAAGAACCTATCTTGCAAACTGCTCTGCTGGGTGTTCGCTCAGCTACGGGAGTTGAATCCGCCTTCAGAATCAGAGAGTGAGACGCACGGTTCTTCCAGGAGCTGGGTTTCGTTATACCCGGGTGAATTGGAACAAACGCAGTATTGAGAAATATCTGCTTCTAAAACCAAAACGGAGCTACCTAACAGAACGGTCTTCAACGTGTGCATTAAACTTGCGGAGTTAAACTGATGTGTGTTTGCAGGAGTTTCTAAACCCTTCCTGTGAAGAAGTGGAAAACGCAATTTCCCAGCCAAATCCAGGCATTCAAGAAATAGATGGAAATCTCCGTTTAAACACAAAATGAACGTACGTTTCAAACTGCTCTGCTGGGTGTTCGCTCAGCTAAGTGAGTTGAATCCGCCTTCAGCATCAGAGAGTGAGAAGCACGGTTCTTCCAGGAGCTGGGTTTCATTATACCCGGGTGAATTGGAACAAACGCGGTATTGAGAAATATCTGCTTCTAAAACAAAAACGGAGCTACCTAACAGAACGGTCTTCAATGTGTGCATTCAACTTATGGAGTTAAACTTATGTGTGTTTGCAGGAGTTTCTAAACCCTTTCTGTGAAGAAGTGGAAAACGCATTTTCCCAGCCAAATCAAGTCATTCAAGAAATAGCTGGAAATCTCCGTCTAAAACACAAAAAGAACGTATCTTGCAAACTGCTCTGCTGGGTGTTCGCTCAGCTAAGGGAGTTGAATCCGCCTTCAGAATAAGAGAGTGAGAAGCACGGTTCTTCCAGGAGCTGGGTTTCGTTATACCCGGGTTAATTGGAACAAACGCTGTATTGAGAAATATCTGCTTCTATAACCAAAACGGAGCTACCTAACAGAACGGTCTTCAATGTGTGCATTCAACTTACAAAGTTAAACTGATGTGTGTTTGCAGGAGTTTCTAAACCCTTCTTGTGAAAAAGTGGAAAATGCATTGTCTCAGCCAAATCAAGTCATTCAAGAAATAGCTGGAAATCTCCGTCTAAAACACAAAATGAACGTACATTTCAATCTTATCTGCTGGGTGTTCGCTCAGCTAAGTGAGTTGAATCCGCCTTCAGAATCAGAGAGTGAGAAGCACGGTTCTTCCAGGAGCTGGTTTTCGTTATACCCGGGTGAATTGCAACAAACGCGGTATTGAGAAATATCTGCTTCTAAAACCAAAACGGAGCTACCTAACAGAACGGTCTTCAACGTGTGCATTCAACTTACGGAGTTAAACTGATGTGTGTTTGCAGGAGTTTCTAAACCCTTTCTGTGAAGAAGTGGAAAACGCATTTCCCCAGCCAAATCCACGCATTCAAGAAATAGCTGGAAATCTCCATATAAAACACAAAGAGAACGTATCTTGCAAACTGCTCTGCTGGGTGTTCGCTCAGCTAAGGGAGTTGAATCTGCCTTCTGAGTCAGAGAGTGAGAAGCACGGTTCTTCCAGGAACTGGGTTTCGTTATACCCGGTTGAATTGGAACAAACGCGGTAATGAGAAATATCTGCTTCTAAAACCAAAACGGAGCTACCTAACATAACGGTCTTCAATGTGTGCATTTAACTTACGGAGTTAAACTGATGTGTGTTTGCAGGAGTTTCTAAACCCTTTCTGTGAAGAAGTGGAAAACGCATTTCCCCAGCAAAATCCAGGCGTTCAAGAAATAGCTGGAAATCTTCGTCTAAAACACAAAAAGAACGTATCTTGCAAACTGCTCTGCTGGGTGTTCGCTCAGCTAAGGGAGATGAATCCGCCTTCAGAATCAGAGAGTGAGAAGCACAATTCTTCCAGGAGCTGGGTTTCGTTATACCCGGGTGAATTGGAACAAACGCGGTATTGAGAAATATCTGCTTATAAAACAAAAACGGAGCTACCTAACAGAACGGTCTTCATCGTGTGCATTAAACTTGCAGAGTTAAACTGATGTGTGTTTGCAGGAGTTTCTAAACACTTTCTGTGAAGAAGTGGAAAACGCATTTTCCCAGCCACATCCAGGCGTTCAAGAAATAGCTGGAAATCTCCGTTTAAACACAAAAAGAACGTATCTTGCAAACTGCTCTGCTGGGTGTTCGCTCAGATAAGAAAGTTGAATCCGCCTTCAGCATCAGAGAGTGAGAAGCACGGTCCTTCCATGAGCTGTGTTTGGTTATACCCGGGTGAATGGGACAAACACGATATTGGGAAATATCTTCTTATAAAACCAAAACGGAGCTACATAACAGAACGGTCTTCAACGTGTGCATTCAACGTGTGGAGTTAAACTGATGTGTGTTTGCAGGAATTTCTAAACTCTTTCTCTGAAGAAGTGGAAAACGCATTTTCCCAGCCAAATCCAGGCATTCAAGAAATAGCTGGAAATCTCCGTTTAAACACAAAAAGAACGTACGTTTCAAACTGCTCTGCTGGGTGTTCCCTCAGCTAAGGGAGTTGAATCCGCCTTCAGAATTACAGAGTGAGAAGCAGGGTTCTTCCAGGAGCTGGGTTTCGTAATACCCGGGTGAATGGGACAAACCCGGTATTGAGAAATATCTGCTTCTAAAACCAAAACGGAGCTACCTAACAGAACGGTCTTCAATGAGTGCATTCAACTTACGGAGTTAAACTGATGTGTGTTTGCAGGAGTTTCTAAACCCTTTCTGTGAAGAAGTGGAAAATGCATTTTCCCAGCCAAATCCAGGCATTCAAGAAATAGCTGGAAATCTCCGTCTAAAACACAAAAAGAACGTATCATGCAAACTGCTCTGCTGGGTGTTCGCTCAGCTAAGGGAGTTGAATCCGCCTTCAGAATCAAAGAGTGAGAAGCACGGTTCTTCCAGGAGCTGGGTTTCGTTATACCGGGTGAATTGGAACAAACGCGGTATTGAGAAATATCTGCTTCTAAAACCAAAACGGAGCTACCTAACAGAACGGACTTCAACGTGTGCATTTCATTTACGGAGTTAAACTGATGTGTGTTTGCAGGAGTTTCTAAACCCTTTCTGTGAAGAAGTGGAAAACGCATTTTCCCAGCCAAATCAAGTCATTCAAGAAATAGCTGGAAATCTCCGTCTAAAACACAAAAAGAACGTATCATGCAAACTGCTCTGCTGGGTGTTCGCTCAGCTAAGGGAGTTGAATCCGCCTTCAGAATCAGAGAGTGAGAAGCACGGTTCTTCCAGGAGCTGGGTTGCGTTATACCCGGGTGAATTGGAACAAACCCGGTATTGAGAAATATCTGCTTCTAAAACCAAAACGGAGCTACCTAACAGAACGGTCTTCAATTAGTGCACTCAACTTACGGAGTTAAACTGATGTGTGTTTGCAGGAGTTTCTAAACCCTTTCTGTGAAGAAGTGGAAAACGCATTTTCCCAGCCAAATCCAGGCATTCAAGAAATAGTTGGAAATCTCCGTCTAAAACACAAAAAGAACGTATCTTGCAAACTGCTCTGCTGGGTGTTCGCTCAGCTAAGGGAGTTGAATCCGCCTTCAGAATCAGAGAGTGTGAAGCACGGTTCTTCCAGGAGCTGGGTTTCGTTATACCCGGGTGAATTGGAACAAACGCGGTATTGAGAAATATCTGCTTCTAAAACCAAAACGGAGCTACCTAACAGAACGGTCTTCAATGTGTGCATTCAACTTATGGAGTTTAACTGTTGTGTGTTTGCAGGAGTTTCTAAACCCTTTCTGTTAAGAAGTGACAAACGCATTTTCCCAGCCAAATCCAGGCATTCAAGAAATAGCTGGAAATCTCCGTCTAAAACACAAAAAGAACGTATCATGCAAACTGCTCTGCTGGGTGTTCGCTCAGCTAAGGGAGTTGAATCCGCCTTCAGAATCAAAGAGTGAGAAGCACGGTTCTTCCAGGAGCTGGGTTTCGTTATACCGGGTGAATTGGAACAAACGCGGTATTGAGAAATATCTGCTTCTAAAACCAAAACGGAGCTACCTAACAGAACGGACTTCAACGTGTGCATTTCATTTACGGAGTTAAACTGATGTGTGTTTGCAGGAGTTTCTAAACCCTTTCTGTGAAGAAGTGGAAAACGCATTTTCCCAGCCAAATCAAGTCATTCAAGAAATAGCTGGAAATCTCCGTCTAAAACACAAAAAGAACGTATCATGCAAACTGCTCTGCTGGGTGTTCGCTCAGCTAAGGGAGTTGAATCCGCCTTCAGAATCAGAGAGTGAGAAGCACGGTTCTTCCAGGAGCTGGGTTGCGTTATACCCGGGTGAATTGGAACAAACCCGGTATTGAGAAATATCTGCTTCTAAAACCAAAACGGAGCTACCTAACAGAACGGTCTTCAACGTGTGCATTCCATTTATGGAGTTAAACTGATGTGTGTTTGCAGGAGTTTCTAAACCCTTTCTGTGAAGAAGTGGAAAACGCATTTTCCCAGCCAAATCAAATCATTCAAAAATAGCTGGAAATCGTCGTCTAAAACACAAAAAGAACGTATCTTGCAAACTGCTCTGCTGGGTGTTCGCTCAGCTAAGGGAGTTGAATCCGCTTTATGAATCAGAGAGTGAGAAGCACGGTTCTTCCAGGAGCTGGGTTTCCTTATACCCAAGTGAATTGGAACAAACGCGGTATTGAGAAATATCTGCTTCTAAAACCAAAACGGAGCTACCTAACAGAAAGGTCTTCAATGTGTGCATTCATCTTACGGAGTTTAACTGATGTGTTTTTGCAGGAGTTGCTAAGCCCTTTCTGTGAAGAAGTGGAAAACGCATTTCCCCAGCCAAATCCAGGGTTTCAAGAAATAGCTGGATATCTCCGTCTGAAACACAAAAAGAACGTATCTAGCAAACTGCTCTGCTGGGTATTCGCTCAGCTAAGGGAGTTGAATCCGCCTTCAGAATCAGAGATTGAGAAGCACGGTTCTTCCAGGAGCTGGGTTTCGTTATATTCGGGTGAATTGGAACAAACGCGGTATTGAGAAATATCTGCTTCTAAAACCAAAACGGAGCTACCTAACAGAACGGTCTTCAACGTGTGCATTAAACTTGCAGAGTTAAACTGATGTGTGTTTGCAGGAGTTTCTAAACCCTTTCTGTGAAGAAGTGGAAAACGCATTTTCCCAGCCAAATCCAGGCGTTCAAGAAATAGCTGGAAATCTCCGTTTAAACACAAAAAGAACGTATCTTGCAAACTGCTCTGCTGGGTGTTCGCTCAGCTAAGGGAGTTGAATCCGCCTTCAGAATCAGAGAGTGAGAAGCACAATTCTTCCAGGAGCTGGGTTTCGTTATACCCGGGTGAATTGGAACAAACGCGGTATTGAGAAATATCTGCTTATAAAACAAAAACGGAGCTACCTAACAGAACGGTCTTCATCGTGTGCATTAAACTTGCAGAGTTAAACTGATGTGTGTTTGCAGGAGTTTCTAAACACTTTCTGTGAAGAAGTGGAAAACGCATTTTCCCAGCCACATCCAGGCGTTCAAGAAATAGCTGGAAATCTCCGTTTGAACACAAAAAGAACGTATCTTGCAAACTGCTCTGCTGGGTGTTCGCTCAGATAAGAAAGTTGAATCCGCCTTCAGCATCACAGAGTGAGAAGCACGGTCCTTCCATTAGCTGTGTTTGGTTACACCCGGGTGAATGGGACAAACGCGATATTGGGAAATATCTTCTTATAAAACCAAAACGGAGCTACATAACAGAACGGTCTTCAACGTGTGCATTCAACGTGTGGAGTTAAACTGATGTGTGTTTGCAGGTGTTTCTAAACTCTTTCTCTGAAGAAGTGGAAAACGCATTTTCCCAGCCAAATCCAGGCATTCAAGAAATAGCTGGAAATCTCCGTTTAAACACAAAAAGAACGTACGTTTCAAACTGCTCTGCTGGGTGTTCCCTCAGCTAAGGGAGTTGAATCCGCCTTCAGAATTACAGAGTGAGAAGCACGGTTCTTCCAGGAGCTGGGTTTCGTTATACCCGGGTGAATGGGACAAACCCGGTATTGAGAAATATCTGCTTCTAAAACCAAAACGGAGCTACCTAACAGAACGGTCTTCAATGAGTGCATTCAACTTACGGAGTTAAACTGATGTGTGTTTGCAGGAGTTTCTAAACCCTTTCTGTGAAGAAGTGGAAAATGCATTTTCCCAGCCAAATCCAGGCATTCAAGAAATAGCTGGAAATCTCCGTCTAAAACACAAAAAGAACGTATCATGCAAACTGCTCTGCTGGGTGTTCGCTCAGCTAAGGGAGTTGAATCCGCCTTCAGAATCAGAGAGTGAGAAGCACGGTTCTTCCAGGAGCTGGGTTTCGTTATACCCGGGTGAATTGGAACAAACGCGGTATTGAGAAATATCTGCTTCTGAAACCAAAACGGAGGTACCTAACAGAACGGTCTTCAATGTGTGCATTTATCTTATGGAGTTTAACTGATGTGTGTTTGCAGGAGTTTCTAAGCTCTTTCTGTGAAGAAGTGGAAAACGCATTTTCCCAGCCAAATCCAGGCATTCAAGAAATAGCTGGAAATCTCCGTCTAAAACACAAAAAGAACGTATCTTGCAAACTGCTCTGCTGGGTGTTCGCTCAGCTAAGGGAGTTGAATCCGCCTTCTGAATCAGAGAGTGAGAAGCACGGTTCTTCCAGGAGCTGGGTTTCGTTATACCCGGGTGAATTGGAACAAACGCGGTATTGAGAAATATCTGCTTCTGAAACCAAAACGGAGCTAACTAACAGAACGGTCTTCAACGTGTGCATTAAACTTGCAGAGTTAAACTGATGTGTGTTTGCAGGAGTTTCTAAACCCTTTCTGTGAAGAAGTGAAAAACGCATTTTCCCAGCCAAATCCACGCGTTCAAGAAATAGCTGGAAATCTCCGTTTAAACACAAAAAGAACGTACGTTTCAAACTGATCTGCTGGGTGTTCCCTCAGCTAAGGGAGTTAAATCCGCCTTCAGAATCACAGAGTGAGAAGCACGGTTCTTCCAGGAGCTGGGTTTCGTTATACCCGGGTGAATTGTAACAAACCCGGTATTGAGAAATATCTGCTTCTAAAACCAAAACGGAGCTACCTAACAGAACGGTCTTCAATGAGTGCATTCAACTTACGGAGTTGAACTGATGTGTGTTTGCAGGAGTTTCTAAACCCTTACTGTGAAGAAGTGGAAAACGCATTTTCCCAGCCAAATCCAGGCATTCAAGAAATAGCTGGAAATGTCCGTCTTAAACACAAAAAGAACGTATCTTGCAAACTGCTCTGCTGGGTGTTCGCTCAGCTAAGGGAGTTGAATCCGCCTTCAGAATCAGAGAGTGAGAAGCACGGTTCTTCCAGGAGCTGGGTTTCGTTATACCGGGTGAATTGGAAAAAACGCGGTATTGAGAAATATCTGCTTCTAAAACCAAAATGGAGCTACCTAACAGAACGGTCTTCAACGTGTGCATTCCATTTACGGAGTTAAACTGATGTGTGTTTGCAGGAGTTTCTAAACACTTTCTGTGAAGAAGTGGAAAACGCATTTTCCCAGCCAAATCAAGTCATTCAAGAAATAGCTGGAAATCTTCGTCTAAAACACAAAAAGAACGTATCTTGCAAACTGCTCTGCTGGGTGTTCGCTCAGCTAAGGGAGTTGAATCCGCCTTCTGAATCAGAGAGTGAGAAGCACGGTTCTTCCAGGAGCTGGGTTTCGTTATACCCGGGTGAATTGGAACAAACGCGGTCTTGAGAAATATCTGCTTCTAAAACCAAAACGGAGCTACCTAACAGAACTGTCTTCAATGTGTGCATTCATCTTACGGACTTAAACTGATGTGTGTTTGCAGGAGTTTCTAAGCCCTTTCTGTGAAGAAGTGGAAAACGCATTTCCCCAGCCAAATCCAGGCATTCAAGAAATAGCTGGAAATCTCCGTCTAAAACACATAAAGAACGTATCTTGCAAACTGCTCTGCTGGGTGTTCGCTCAGCTAAGGGAGGTGAATCCGCCTTCAGAATCAATGAGTGAGAAGCACGGTTCTTCCAGGAGCTGGGTTTCGTTATACCCGGGTGAATTGGAACAAACGCGGTATTGAGAAATATCTGCTTCTAAAACCAAAACGGAGCTACCTAACAGAACGGTCTTCAACGTGTGCATTCAACTTGCAGAGTTAAACTGATGTGTGTTTGCAGGAGTTTCTAAACCCTTTCTGTGAAGAAGATGAGAACGCATATTCCCAGCCAAATCCAGGCGTTCAAGAAATAGCTGGAAATCTCCGTTTAAACACAAAAAGAACGTATCTTGCAAACTGCTCTGCTGGGTGTTCGCTCAGCTAAGGGAGTTGAATCCGCCTTCAGAATCAGAGAGTGAGAAGCACGGTTCTTCCAGGATCTGGGTTTCGTTATACCTGGGTGAATTGTAACAAACGCGGTATTGAGAAATATCTGCTTCTAAAACCAAAACGGAGCTACCTAACAGAACAATCTTCAATGTGTGCATTCAACTCATGGAGTTAAACTGATATGTGTTTGCAGGAGTTTCTAAACCCTTTCTGTGAAGAAGTGGAAAACGCATTTTCCCAGCCAAATCGAGTCATTCAAGAAATAGCTGGAAATCTCCGTCTGAAACACAAAGAGAACGTATCATGCAAACTGCTCTGCTGGGTGTTCGCTCAGCTAAGAAAGTTGAATTCGCCTTAAGAATCAGAGAGTGAGAAGCACGGTTCTTCCAGGAGCTGGGTTTCGTTATACACGGGTGAATTGGAACAAACGCGGTATTGAGAAATATCTGTTTCTAAAACCAAAATACAGCTACCTAACAGAACGGTCTTCAATGTGTGCATTCAACTTACGGAGTTAAACTGATGTGTGTTTTCAAGAGTTTCTAAACCCTATCTCTGAAGAAGTGGAAAACGCATTTTCCCAGGCAAATCCAGGCATTCAAGAAATAGCTGGAAATCTCCGTCTTAAACACAAAAAGAACGTATCTTGAGAACTGCTCTGCTGGGTGTTCGCTCAGCTAAGGGAGTTGAATCCGCCTTCAGAATCAGAGAGTGAGAAACACGGTTCTTCCAGGAGCTGGGTTTCGTTATACCCGGGTGAATTGGAACAAACGCGGTATTGAGAAATATCTGCTTCTAAAACCAAAACGGAGCTACCTAACAGAACGGTCTTCAACGTGTGCATTCCATTTACGGAGTTAAACTGTTGTGTGTTTTTAGGAGTTTCTAAACCCTTTCTGTGAAGAAGTGGAAAACGCATTTTCCCAGCCAAATCAAGTCATTCAAGAAATAGCTGGAAATCTTCGTCTAAAACACAAAAAGAACGTATCTAGCAAACTGCTTTGCTGGGTGTTCGCTCAGCTACGGGAGTTGAATCCGCCTTCTGAAACAGAGAGAAAGAAGCATGGTTCTTCCAGAAGCTGGCTTTCCTTATACCCGGGTGTATTGGAACAAACGCGGTATTGAGAAATATCTGCTTCTAAAACCAAAACGGAGCTACCTAACAGAACGGTCTTCAATGTGTGCATTCATCTTACGGAGTTTAACTGATGTGTGTTTGCAGGAGTTTCTAAACCCTTTCTGTGAAGAAGTGGAAAACGCATTTCCCCAGCCAAATCCAGGCATTCAAGAAATAGCTGGAAATCTTCGTTTGAAACACAAAAAGAACGTATCCTGCAAACTGCTCTGCTGGGTGTTCGCTCAGCTAAGGGAGTTGAATCCGCCTTCAGAATCAGAGAGTGAGAAGCACGGTTCTTCCAGGAGCTGGGTTTCGTTATACCGGGTGAATTGGAAAAAACGCGGTATTGAGAAATATCTGCTTCTAAAACCAAAACGGAGCTACCTAACAGAACGGTCTTCAACGTGTGCATTCCATTTACGGAGTTAAACTGATGTGTGTTTGCAGGAGTTTCTAAACCCTTTCTGTGAAGAAGTGGAAAATGCATTTTCCCAGCCAAATCAAGTCATTCAAGAAATAGCTGGAAATCTTCGTCTAAAACACAAAGAGAACATATCTTGCAAACTGCTCTGCTGGGTGTTCGCTCAGCTAAGGGAGTTGAATCCGCCTTCTGAATCAGAGAGTGAGAAGCACGGTTCTTCCAGGAGCTGGGTTTCCTTATACCCTGGTGAATTGGAACAAACGCGGTATTGAGAAATATCTGCTTCTAAAACCAAAACGGAGCTACCTAACAGAACGGTCTTCAATGTGTGCATTCATCTTACGGAGTTTAACTGATGTGTGTTTGCAGGAGTTTCTTAGCCCTTTCTGTGAAGAAGTGGAAAACGCATTACCTCAGCCAAATCCAGGCATTCAAAAAATAGCTGGAAATCTTCGTCTAAAACACAAAAAGAACGTATCTTGCAAACTGCTCTGCTGGGTGTTCGCTCAGCTAAGGGAGTTGAATCCGCCTTCAGAATCAGAGAGTGAGAAGCACGGTTCTTCCAGGAGCTGGGTTTTGTTATACCCGGGTGAATTGGAACAAACGCGGTATTGAGAAATATCTGCTTCTAAAACCAAAACGGAGCTACCTAACAGAACAGTCTTCCACGTGTGCATTCCATTTACGGAGTTAAACTGATGTGTGTTTGCAGGAGTTTCTAAACCCTTTCTGTGAAGAAGTGGAAAACGCATTTTCCCAGCCAAATCCAGGCATTCAACAAATAGCTGGAAATCTCCGTTTAAACACAAAAAGAACGTACCTTTCAAACAGCTCTGCTTGGTGTTCGCTCAGCTAAGTGAGTTGAATCCGCCTTCAGGATCACAGAGTGAGAAGCACGGTTCTTCCATGAGCTGGGTTTCGTTATACCCGGGTGAATTAGAACAAACGCTGTATTGAGAAATATCTGCTTCTAAAACCAAAACGGAGCTACCTAACAGAACGGTCTTCAATGTGTGCATTTATCTTATGGAGTTTAACTGATGTGTGTTTGCAGGAGTTTCTAAGCTCTTTCTGTGAAGAAGTGGAAAACGCATTTTCCCAGCCAAATCCAGGCATTCAAGAAATAGCTGGAAATCTCCGTCTAAAACACAAAAAGAACGTATCTTGCAAACTGCTCTGCTGGGTGTTCGCTCAGCTAAGGGAGTTGAATCCGCCTTCTGAATCAGAGAGTGAGAAGCACGGTTCTTCCAGGAGCTGGGTTTCGTTATACCCGGGTGAATTGGAACAAACGCGGTATTGAGAAATATCTGCTTCTGAAACCAAAACGGAGCTAACTAACAGAACAGTCTTCAACGTGTGCATTAAACTTGCAGAGTTAAACTGATGTGTGTTTGCAGGAGTTTCTAAACCCTTTCTGTGAAGAAGTGGAAAACGCATTTTCCCAGCCAAATCCACGCGTTCAAGAAATAGCTGGAAATCTCCGTTTAAACACAAAAAGAACGTACGTTTCAAACTGATCTGCTGGGTGTTCCCTCAGCTAAGGGAGTTAAATCCGCCTTCAGAATCACAGAGTGAGAAGCACGGTTCTTCCAGGAGCTGGGTTTCGTTATACCCGGGTGAATTGTAACAAACCCGGTATTGAGAAATATCTGCTTCTAAAACCAAAACGGAGCTACCTAACAGAACGGTCTTCAACGTGTGCATTCACCTTGCAGAGTTAAACTGATGTGTGTTTGCAGGAGTTTCTAAACCCTTTCTGTGAAGAAGATGAGAACGCATATTCCCAGCCAAATCCAGGCGTTCAAGAAATAGCTGGAAATCTCCGTTTAAACACAAAAAGAACGTATCTTGCAAACTGCTCTGCTGGGTGTTCGCTCAGCTAAGGGAGTTGAATCCGCCTTCAGAATCAGAGAGTGAGAAGCACGGTTCTTCCAGGATCTGGGTTTCGTTATACCTGGGTGAATTGGAACAAACGCGGTATTGAGAAATATCTGCTTCTAAAACCAAAACGGAGCTACCTAACAGAACAATCTTCAATGTGTGCATTCAACTCATGGAGTTAAACTGATATGTGTTTGCAGGAGTTTCTAAACCCTTTCTGTGAAGAAGTGGAAAACGCATTTTCCCAGCCAAATCGAGTCATTCAAGAAATAGCTGGAAATCTCCGTCTGAAACACAAAGAGAACGTATCATGCAAACTGCTCTGCTGGGTGTTCGCTCAGCTAAGAAAGTTGAATTCGCCTTCAGAATCAGAGAGTGAGAAGCACGGTTCTTCCAGGAGCTGGGTTTCGTTATACACGGGTGAATTGGAACAAACGCGGTATTGAGAAATATCTGTTTCTAAAACCAAAACACAGCTACCTAACAGAACGGTCTTCAATGTGTGCATTCAACTTACGGAGTTAAACTGATGTGTGTTTTCAAGAGTTTCTAAACCCTATCTCTGAAGAAGTGGAAAACGCATTTTCCCAGGCAAATCCAGGCATTCAAGAAATAGCTGGAAATCTCCGTCTTAAACACAAAAAGAACGTATCTTGAGAACTGCTCTGCTGGGTGTTCGCTCAGCTAAGGGAGTTGAATCCGCCTTCAGAATCAGAGAGTGAGAAACACGGTTCTTCCAGGAGCTGGGTTTCGTTATACCCGGGTGAATTGGAACAAACGCGGTATTGAGAAATATCTGCTTCTAAAACCAAAACGGAGCTACCTAACAGAACGGTCTTCAACGTGTGCATTCCATTTACGGAGTTAAACTGTTGTGTGTTTTTAGGAGTTTCTAAACCCTTTCTGTGAAGAAGTGGAAAACGCATTTTCCCAGCCAAATCAAGTCATTCAAGAAATAGCTGGAAATCTTCGTCTAAAACACAAAAAGAACGTATCTAGCAAACTGCTTTGCTGGGTGTTCGCTCAGCTACGGGAGTTGAATCCGCCTTCTGAAACAGAGAGAAAGAAGCATGGTTCTTCCAGAAGCTGGCTTTCCTTATACCCGGGTGTATTGGAACAAACGCGGTATTGAGAAATATCTGCTTCTAAAACCAAAACGGAGCTACCTAACAGAACGGTCTTCAATGTGTGCATTCATCTTACGGAGTTTAACTGATGTGTGTTTGCAGGAGTTTCTAAACCCTTTCTGTGAAGAAGTGGAAAACGCATTTCCCCAGCCAAATCCAGGCATTCAAGAAATAGCTGGAAATCTTCGTTTGAAACACAAAAAGAACGTATCCTGCAAACTGCTCTGCTGGGTGTTCGCTCAGCTAAGGGAGTTGAATCCGCCTTCAGAATCAGAGAGTGAGAAGCACGGTTCTTCCAGGAGCTGGGTTTCGTTATACCGGGTGAATTGGAAAAAACGCGGTATTGAGAAATATCTGCTTCTAAAACCAAAACGGAGCTACCTAACAGAACGGTCTTCAACGTGTGCATTCCATTTACGGAGTTAAACTGATGTGTGTTTGCAGGAGTTTCTAAACCCTTTCTGTGAAGAAGTGGAAAATGCATTTTCCCAGCCAAATCAAGTCATTCAAGAAATAGCTGGAAATCTTCGTCTAAAACACAAAGAGAACATATCTTGCAAACTGCTCTGCTGGGTGTTCGCTCAGCTAAGGGAGTTGAATCCGCCTTCTGAATCAGAGAGTGAGAAGCACGGTTCTTCCAGGAGCTGGGTTTCCTTATACCCTGGTGAATTGGAACAAACGCGGTATTGAGAAATATCTGCTTCTAAAACCAAAACGGAGCTACCTAACAGAACGGTCTTCAATGTGTGCATTCATCTTACGGAGTTTAACTGATGTGTGTTTGCAGGAGTTTCTTAGCCCTTTCTGTGAAGAAGTGGAAAACGCATTACCTCAGCCAAATCCAGGCATTCAAAAAATAGCTGGAAATCTTCGTCTAAAACACAAAAAGAACGTATCTTGCAAACTGCTCTGCTGGGTGTTCGCTCAGCTAAGGGAGTTGAATCCGCCTTCAGAATCAGAGAGTGAGAAGCACGGTTCTTCCAGGAGCTGGGTTTTGTTATACCCGGGTGAATTGGAACAAACGCGGTATTGAGAAATATCTGCTTCTAAAACCAAAACGGAGCTACCTAACAGAACAGTCTTCCACGTGTGCATTCCATTTACGGAGTTAAACTGATGTGTGTTTGCAGGAGTTTCTAAACCCTTTCTGTGAAGAAGTGGAAAACGCATTTTCCCAGCCAAATCCAGGCATTCAACAAATAGCTGGAAATCTCCGTTTAAACACAAAAAGAACGTACCTTTCAAACAGCTCTGCTTGGTGTTCGCTCAGCTAAGTGAGTTGAATCCGCCTTCAGGATCACAGAGTGAGAAGCACGGTTCTTCCATGAGCTGGGTTTCGTTATACCCGGGTGAATTAGAACAAACGCTGTATTGAGAAATATCTGCTTCTAAAACCAAAACGGAGCTACCTAACAGAACGGTCTTCAATGTGTGCATTTATCTTATGGAGTTTAACTGATGTGTGTTTGCAGGAGTTTCTAAGCTCTTTCTGTGAAGAAGTGGAAAACGCATTTTCCCAGCCAAATCCAGGCATTCAAGAAATAGCTGGAAATCTCCGTCTAAAACACAAAAAGAACGTATCTTGCAAACTGCTCTGCTGGGTGTTCGCTCAGCTAAGGGAGTTGAATCCGCCTTCTGAATCAGAGAGTGAGAAGCACGGTTCTTCCAGGAGCTGGGTTTCGTTATACCCGGGTGAATTGGAACAAACGCGGTATTGAGAAATATCTGCTTCTGAAACCAAAACGGAGCTAACTAACAGAACAGTCTTCAACGTGTGCATTAAACTTGCAGAGTTAAACTGATGTGTGTTTGCAGGAGTTTCTAAACCCTTTCTGTGAAGAAGTGGAAAACGCATTTTCCCAGCCAAATCCACGCGTTCAAGAAATAGCTGGAAATCTCCGTTTAAACACAAAAAGAACGTACGTTTCAAACTGATCTGCTGGGTGTTCCCTCAGCTAAGGGAGTTAAATCCGCCTTCAGAATCACAGAGTGAGAAGCACGGTTCTTCCAGGAGCTGGGTTTCGTTATACCCGGGTGAATTGTAACAAACCCGGTATTGAGAAATATCTGCTTCTAAAACCAAAACGGAGCTACCTAACAGAACGGTCTTCAACGTGTGCATTCACCTTGCAGAGTTAAACTGATGTGTGTTTGCAGGAGTTTCTAAACCCTTTCTGTGAAGAAGATGAGAACGCATATTCCCAGCCAAATCCAGGCGTTCAAGAAATAGCTGGAAATCTCCGTTTAAACACAAAAAGAACGTATCTTGCAAACTGCTCTGCTGGGTGTTCGCTCAGCTAAGGGAGTTGAATCCGCCTTCAGAATCAGAGAGTGAGAAGCACGGTTCTTCCAGGATCTGGGTTTCGTTATACCTGGGTGAATTGGAACAAACGCGGTATTGAGAAATATCTGCTTCTAAAACCAAAACGGAGCTACCTAACAGAACAATCTTCAATGTGTGCATTCAACTCATGGAGTTAAACTGATATGTGTTTGCAGGAGTTTCTAAACCCTTTCTGTGAAGAAGTGGAAAACGCATTTTCCCAGCCAAATCGAGTCATTCAAGAAATAGCTGGAAATCTCCGTCTGAAACACAAAGAGAACGTATCATGCAAACTGCTCTGCTGGGTGTTCGCTCAGCTAAGAAAGTTGAATTCGCCTTCAGAATCAGAGAGTGAGAAGCACGGTTCTTCCAGGAGCTGGGTTTCGTTATACACGGGTGAATTGGAACAAACGCGGTATTGAGAAATATCTGTTTCTAAAACCAAAACACAGCTACCTAACAGAACGGTCTTCAATGTGTGCATTCAACTTACGGAGTTAAACTGATGTGTGTTTTCAAGAGTTTCTAAACCCTATCTCTGAAGAAGTGGAAAACGCATTTTCCCAGGCAAATCCAGGCATTCAAGAAATAGCTGGAAATCTCCGTCTTAAACACAAAAAGAACGTATCTTGAGAACTGCTCTGCTGGGTGTTCGCTCAGCTAAGGGAGTTGAATCCGCCTTCAGAATCAGAGAGTGAGAAACACGGTTCTTCCAGGAGCTGGGTTTCGTTATACCCGGGTGAATTGGAACAAACGCGGTATTGAGAAATATCTGCTTCTAAAACCAAAACGGAGCTACCTAACAGAACGGTCTTCAACGTGTGCATTCCATTTACGGAGTTAAACTGTTGTGTGTTTTTAGGAGTTTCTAAACCCTTTCTGTGAAGAAGTGGATAACGCATTTTCCCAGCCAAATCAAGTCATTCAAGAAATAGCTGGAAATCTTCGTCTAAAACACAAAAAGAACGTATCTAGCAAACTGCTTTGCTGGGTGTTCGCTCAGCTACGGGAGTTGAATCCGCCTTCTGAAACAGAGAGAAAGAAGCATGGTTCTTCCAGAAGCTGGGTTTCCTTATACCCGGGTGTATTGGAACAAACGCGGTATTGAGAAATATCTGCTTCTAAAACCAAAACGGAGCTACCTAACAGAACGGTCTTCAATGTGTGCATTCATCTTACGGAGTTTAACTGATGTGTGTTTGCAGGAGTTTCTAAACCCTTTCTGTGAAGAAGTGGAAAACGCATTTCCCCAGCCAAATCCAGGCATTCAAGAAATAGCTGGAAATCTTCGTCTGAAACACAAAAAGAACGTATCCTGCAAACTGCTCTGCTGGGTGTTCGCTCAGCTAAGGGAGTTGAATCCGCCTTCAGAATCAGAGAGTGAGAAGCACGGTTCTTCCAGGAGCTGGGTTTCGTTATACCGGGTGAATTGGAAAAAACGCGGTATTGAGAAATATCTGCTTCTAAAACCAAAACGGAGCTACCTAACAGAACGGTCTTCAACGTGTGCATTCCATTTACGGAGTTAAACTGATGTGTGTTTGCAGGAGTTTCTAAACCCTTTCTGTGAAGAAGTGGAAAATGCATTTTCCCAGCCAAATCAAGTCATTCAAGAAATAGCTGGAAATCTTCGTCTAAAACACAAAGAGAACATATCTTGCAAACTGCTCTGCTGGGTGTTCGCTCAGCTAAGGGAGTTGAATCCGCCTTCTGAATCAGAGAGTGAGAAGCACGGTTCTTCCAGGAGCTGGGTTTCCTTATACCCTGGTGAATTGGAACAAACGCGGTATTGAGAAATATCTGCTTCTAAAACCAAAACGGAGCTACCTAACAGAACGGTCTTCAATGTGTGCATTCATCTTACGGAGTTTAACTGATGTGTGTTTGCAGGAGTTTCTTAGCCCTTTCTGTGAAGAAGTGGAAAACGCATTACCTCAGCCAAATCCAGGCATTCAAAAAATAGCTGGAAATCTTCGTCTAAAACACAAAAAGAACGTATCTTGCAAACTGCTCTGCTGGGTGTTCGCTCAGCTAAGGGAGTTGAATCCGCCTTCAGAATCAGAGAGTGAGAAGCACGGTTCTTCCAGGAGCTGGGTTTTGTTATACCCGGGTGAATTGGAACAAACGCGGTATTGAGAAATATCTGCTTCTAAAACCAAAACGGAGCTACCTAACAGAACAG
The DNA here is from genome assembly GCF_049354715.1 of Callithrix jacchus. NCBI lineage: Eukaryota > Metazoa > Chordata > Mammalia > Primates > Cebidae > Callithrix > Callithrix jacchus. The sequence goes on from NC_133518.1 coordinate 3,015,946, forward strand.
TCTTCCACGTGTGCATTCCATTTACGGAGTTAAACTGATGTGTGTTTGCAGGAGTTTCTAAACCCTTTCTGTGAAGAAGTGGAAAACGCATTTTCCCAGCCAAATCCAGGCATTCAACAAATAGCTGGAAATCTCCGTTTAAACACAAAAAGAACGTACCTTTCAAACAGCTCTGCTTGGTGTTCGCTCAGCTAAGTGAGTTGAATCCGCCTTCAGGATCACAGAGTGAGAAGCACGGTTCTTCCAGGAGCTGGGTTTCGTTATACCCGGGTGAATTAGAACAAACGCTGTATTGAGAAATATCTGCTTCTAAAACCAAAACGGAGCTACCTAACATAACGGTCTTCAATGTGTGCCTTCAACTTATGGAGTTAAACTGATGTGTGTTTGCAGGAGTTTCTAAACACTTTCTGTGAAGAAGTCGAAAACGCATTTTCCCAGCCAAATCACGTCTTTCAAGAAATAGCTGGAAATCTCCGTCTAAAACACAAAAAGAACGTATCTTGCAAACTGCTCTGCTGGGTATTCGCTCAGCTAAGGGAGTTGAATCCGCCTTCAGAATCAGAGAGTGAGAAGCACGGTTCTTCCAGGAGCTGGGTTTCATTATACCCGGGTGCATTGGAACAAACGCGGTATTGAGAAATATCTGCTTCTAAAACCAAAACGGAGCTACCTAACAAAACGGTCGTTAATGATTGCATTCAACTTACGGAGTTAAACTGATGTGTTTTTGCAGGAGTTTCTAAACCCTTTCTGTGAAGAAGTGGAAAACGCATTTTCCCAGCCAAATCCAGGCATTGAAGAAATAGCTGGAAATCTCCGTCTAAAACACAAAAAGAACGTATCTTGCAAACTGCTCCGCTGGGTGTTCGCTCAGCTAAGGGAGTTGAATCCGCCTTCAGAATCAGAGAGTGAGAAGCACGGTTCGTTTAGGAGCTGGGTTTCGTTATACCCGGGTGCATTGGAACAAACGCGGTATTGAGAAATATCTGCTTCTAAAACCAAAACGGAGGTACCTAACAGAACGGTCTTCAATGTGTGCATTCAACTTACGGAGTTAAACTGATGTGTGTTTGCAGGAGTTTCTAAACCCTTTCTGTGAAGAAGTGGAAAACGCATTTTCCCAGCCAAATCCAGGCATTGAAGAAATAGCTGGAAATCTCCGTCTAAAACACAAAAAGAACGTATCTTGCAAACTGCTCTGCTGGGTGTTCGCTCAGCTAAGGGAGTTGAATCCGCCTTCAGAATCAGAGAGTGAGAAGCACGGTTCGTTTAGGAGCTGGGTTTCGTTATACCCGGGTGCATTGGAACAAACGCGGTATTGAGAAATATCTGCTTCTAAAACCAAAACGGAGCTACCTAACAGAACGGTCTTCAATGTGTGCATTCAACTTACGGAGTTAAACTGATGTGTGTTTGCAGGAGTTTCTAAACCCTTTCTGTGAAGAAGTGGAAAACGCATTTTCCCAGCCAAATCCAGGCATTCAAGAAATAGCTGGAAATCTCCGTCTAAAACACAAAAAGAACGTATCTTGCAAACTGTTCTGCTGGGTGCTCGCTCAGCTAAGGGAGTTGAATCCGCCTTCAGAATCAGAGAGTGAGAAGCACGGTTCTTCCAGGAGCTGGGTTTCGTTATACCCGGGTGAATTGGAACAAACGCGGTATTGAGAAATATCTGCTTCTAAAACCAAAACGGAGCTACCTAACAGAACGGTCTTGAATGTGTGCATTCAACTTACGGACTTAAACTGATATGTGTTTGCAGGAGTTTCTAAACTTTTTCTGTGAAGAAGTGGAAAACGCATTTTCCCAGCCAAATCCAGGCATTCAAGAAATAGCTGGAAATCTCCGTCTAAAACACAAAAAGAACGTATCTTGCAAACTGCTCTGCTGGGTGTTCGCTCAGCTAAGGGAGTTGAATCCGCCTTCAGAATCAGAGAGTGAGAAGCACGGTTCTTCCAGGAGCTGGGTTTCGTTATACCCGGGTGAATTGGAACAAACGCGGTATTGAGAAATATCTGCTTCTAACATTAAAACGGAGCTACCTAACAGAACGGTCATCAATGTGTGCATTCAGCTTACGGAGATAAACTGATGTGTGTTTGCAGGAGTTTCTAAACCCTTTCTGTGAAGAAGTGGAAAACGCATTTTCCCAGCCAAATCCAGGCATTCAATAAATAGCTGGAAATCTCCATCTAAAACACAAAAAGGACGTATCTTGCAAACTGCTCTGCTGGGTGTTCGGTCAGCTAAGGGAGTTGAATCCGCCTTCAGAATCAGAGAGTGAGAAGCACGGTTCTTCCAGGAGCTGGGTTTCGTTATACCCGGGTGCATTGGAACAAACGCGGTATTGAGAAATATCTGCTTCTAAAACCAAAACGGAGCTACCTAACAGAACGGTCTTCAATGTGTGCATTCAACTTACGGAGTTAAACTGATGTGTGTTTCCAGGAGTTTCTAAACCCTTTCTGTGAAGAAGTGGAAAACTCATTTTCCCAGCCAAATCCAGGCATTCAAGAAATAGCTGGAAATCTCCGTCTAAAACACAAAAAGAACGTATCTTGCAAACTGCTCTGCTGGGTGTTCGCTCAGCTAAGGGAGTTGAATCCGCCTTCAAAATCAGAGAGTGAGAAGCACGGTTCTTCCAGGAGCTGGGTTTCTTCATACCCAAGTGAATTGGAACAAACGCGGTATTGAGAAATATCTGCTTCTAAAACCAAAACGGAGCAACCTAACAGAACGGTCTTCAATGTGTGCATTCAACTTACGGAGTTAAACTTATGTGTGTTTGCAGATGTTTCTAAACCCTTTCTGTGAAGAAGTGGAAAACGCATTTTCGCAGCCAAATCCAGGCATTCAAGAAATAGCTGGAAATCTCCGTCTAAAACACAAAAAGAACGTATCTTGCAAACTGCTCTGCTGGGTGTTCGCTCAGCTAAGGGAGTTGAATCCGCCTTCAAAATCAGAGAGTGAGAAGCACGGTTCTTCCAGGAGCTGGGTTTCTTCATACCCAAGTGAATTGGAACAAACGCGGTATTGAGAAATATCTGCTTCTAAAACCAAAACGGAGCAACCTAACAGAACGGTCTTCAATGTGTGCATTCAACTTACGGAGTTAAACTGATGTGTGTTTGCAGGAATTTCTAAACCCTTTCTGTGAAGAAGTGGAAAACGCATTTTCCCAGCCAAATACAGTCATTCAAGAAATAGCTGGAAATCTCCGTCTAAAACACAAAAAGAACGTATCTTGCAAACTGCTCTGCTGGGTGTTCGCTCAGCTAAGGGAGTTGAATCCGCCTTCAGAATCAGAGAGTGAGAAGCACGGTTCTTCCAGGAGCTGGGTTTCGTTATACCCGGGTGAATTGGAACAAACGCGGTATTGAGAAATATCTGCTTCTAACACCAAAACGGAGCTACCTAACAGAACGGTCTTCAATGTGTGCATTCAGCTTACGGAGATAAACTGATGTGTGTTTGCAGGAGTTTCTAAACCCTTTCTGTGAAGAAGTGGAAAACGCATTTTCCCAGCCAAATCCAGGCATTCAAGAAATAGCTGGAAATCTCCGTCTAAAACACAAAAAGAACGTATCTTGCAAACTGCTCTGCTGGGTGTTCGCTCAGCTAAGGGAGTTGAATCCGCCTTCAGAATCAGAGAGTGAGAAGCACGGTTCTTCCAGGAGCTGGGTTTCGTTATACCCGGGTGAATTGGAACAAACGCGGTATTGAGAAATATCTGCTTCTAAAACCAAAACGGAGCTACCTAACAGAACGGTATTCAATGTGTGCATTCAACTTACGGAGTTAAACTGATGTGTGTTTGCAAGAGTTTCTAAACACTTTCTGTGAAGAAGTGGAAAACGCATTTTCCCAGCCAAATCCAGGCATTCAAGAAATAGCTGGAAATCTCCGTCTAAAACACAAAAAGAACGTATCTTGCAAACTGTTCTGCTGGGTGCTCGCTCAGCTAAGGGAGTTGAATCCGCCTTCAAAATCAGAGAGTGAGAAGCACGGTTCTTCCAGGAGCTCGGTTTCGTTATACCCTGGTGAATTGGAACAAACGCGGTATTGAGGAATATCTGCTTCTAAAACCAAAACGGAGCTACCTAACAGAACGGTCTTCAATGTGTGCATTCAACTTACGGAGTTAAACTGATGTGCGTTTGCAGGAGTTTCTAAACCCTTTCTGTGAAGAAGTGGAAAACGCAATTTCCCAGCCAAATCCAGGCATTCATGAAATAGCTGGAAATCTCCGTCTAAAACACAAAAAGAACGTATCTTGCAAACTGCTCTGCTGGGTGTTCGCTCAGCTAAGGGAGTTGAATCCGCCTTCAGAATCAGAGAGTGAGAAGCACGGTTCTTCCAGGAGCTGGGTTTCTTTATACCCGGGTGAATTGGAACAAACGCGGTATTGAGAAATATCTGCTTCTAACACCAAAACGGAGCTACGTAACAGAACGGTCTTCAATGTGTGCATTCAGCTTACGGAGATAAACTGATGTGTGTTTGCAGGAGTTTCTAAACCCTTTCTGTGAAGAAGTGGAAAACGCATTTTCCCAACCAAATCCAGGCATTCAAGAAATAGATGGAAATCTCCGTCTAAAACACAAAAAGAACGTATCTTGCAAACTGCTCTGCTGGGTGTTCGGTCAGCTAAGGGAGTTGAATCCGCCTTCAGAATCAGAGAGTGAGAAGCACGGTTCTTCCAGGAGCTGGGTTTCGTTATACCCGGGTGCATTGGAACAAACGCGGTATTGAGAAATATCTGCTTCTAAAACCAAAACGGAGCTACCTAAAAGAACGGTCTTCAATGTGTGCATTCAACTTACGGAGTTAAACTGATGTGTGTTTGCAGGAGTTTCTAAACCCTTTCTGTGAAGAAGTGGAAAACGCATTTTCCCAGCCAAATCCAGGCATTCAAGAAATAGCTGGAAATCTCCGTCTAAAACACAAAAAGAACGTATCTTGCAAACTGCTCTGCTGGGTGTTCGCTCAGCTAAGGGAGTTGAATCCGCCTTCAGAATCAGAGAGTGAGAAGCACGGTTCTTCCAGGAGCTGGGTTTCGTTGTACCCAGGTGAATTGGAACAAACGCGGTATTGAGAAATATCTGCTTCTAACACCAAAACGGAGCTACCTAACAGAACGGTCTTCAATGTGTGCATTCAGCTTACGGAGATTAACTGATGTGTGTTTGCAGGAGTTTCTAAACCCTTTCTGTGAAGAAGTGGAAAACGCATTTTCCCAGCCAAATCCAGGCATTCAAGAAATAGCTGGAAATCTCCGTCTAAAACACAAAAAGAACGTATCTTGCAAACTGCTCTGCTGGGTGTTCGCTCAGCTAAGGGAGTTGAATCCGCCTTCAGAATCAGAGAGTGAGAAGCACGGTTCGTTTAGGAGCTGGGTTTCTTTATACCCGGGTGCATTGGAACAAACGCGGTATTGAGAAATATCTGCTTCTAAAACCAAAACGGAGCTACCTAACAGAACGGTCTTCAATGTGTGCATTCAACTTACGGAGTTCAACTGATGTGTGTTTGCAGGAGTTTCTAAACCCTTTCTGTGAAGAAGTGGAAAACGCATTTTCCCAGTTAAATCCAGGCATTCAAGAAATAGCTGGAAATCTCCGTTTAAACACAAAAAATACGTATCTTGCAAACTGCTCTGCTGGGTGTTCGCTAGGCTAAGGGAGTTGAATCCGCCTTCAGAATCAGAGAGTGAGAAGCACGGTTCTTCCAGGAGCTGGGTTTCGTTATACCCGGGTGAATTGGAACAAACGCGGTATTGAGAAATATCTGCTTCTAAAACCAAAACGGAGCTACCTAACAGAACGGTCTTCAATGTGTGCATTCAACTTACGGAGTTAAACTGATGTGTGTTTGCAGGAGTTTCTAAACCCATTCTGTGAAGAAGTGGAAAACGCATTTTCCCAGCCAAATCAAGTCATTCAAGAAATAGCTGGAAATCTCCGTCTAAAACACAAGAAGAACGTATCTTGCAAAATGCTCTGCTGGGTGTTCGCTCAGCTAAGGGAGTTGAATCCGCCTTCAGAATCAGAGAGTGAGAAGCACGGTTCTTCCAGGAGCTGGGTTTCGTTATAACCGGGTGAATTGGAACAAACGCGGTATTGAGAAATATCTGCTTCTAAAACCAAAACGGAGCTACCTAACAGAACGGTCTTCAATGTGTGCATTCAACTTACAAAGTTAAACTGATGTGTGTTTGCAGGAGTTTCAAACCCTTTCTGTGAAGAAGTGGAAAACGCATTTTCCCAGCCAAATCCAGGCATTCAAGAAATAGCTGGAAATCTCCGTCTAAAACACAAAAAGAACGTATCTTGCAAACTGTTCTGCTGGGTGCTCGCTCAGCTAAGGGAGTTGAATCCCCCTTCAGAATCAGAGAGTGAGAAGCACGGTTCTTCCAGGAGCTGGGTTTCGTTATACCCGGGTGAATTGGAACAAACGCGGTATTGAGAAATATCTGCTTCTAAAACCAAAACGGAGGTACCTAACAGAACGGTCTTCAATGTGTGCATTCAACTTACGGAGTTAAACTGATGTGTGTTTGCAGGAGTTTCTAAACCCTTTCTGTGAAGAAGTGGAAAACGCATATTCCCAGCCAAATACAGGCATTCAAGATATAGCTGGAAATCTCCGTCTAAAATACAAAAAGAACGTATCTTGGAAACTGCTCTGCTAGGTGTTCGCTCAGCTAAGGGAGTTGAATCCGCCTTCAGAATCAGAGAGTGAGAAGCACGGTTCTTCCAGGAGCTGGGTTTCGTTATACCCGGGTGAATTGGAACAAACGCGGTATTGAGAAATATCTGCTTCTAAAACCAAAACGGAGCTACCTAACAGAACGGTCTTCAATGTGTGCATTCAACTTACGGAGTTAAACTGATGTGTGTTTGCAGGAGTTTCTAAACCCTTTCTGTGAAGAAGTGGAAAACGCATTTTCCCAGCCAAATCCAGGCATTCAAGAAATAGCTGGAAATCTCTGTCTAAAACACAAAAAGAACGTATCTTGCAAACTGCTCTGCTGGGTGTTCGCTCAGCTAAGGGAGTTGAATCCGCCTTCAGAATCACAGAGTGAGAAGCACGGTTCTTCCAGGAGCTGGGTTTCTTTATACCTGGGTGCATTTTAACAAACGCGGTATTGAGAAATATCTGCTTCTAAAACCAAAACGGAGCTACCTAACAGAACGGTCTTCAATGTGTGCATTCAACTTACGGAGTTAAACTGATGTGTGTTTGCAGGAGTTTCTAAACCCTTTCTGTGAAGAAGTGGAAAACGCATTTTCCCAGCCAAATCCAGGCATTCAAGAAATAGCTGGAAATCTCGGTCTAAAACACAAAAAGAACGTATCTTGCCAACTGCTCTGCTGGGTGTTCGCTCAGCTAAGGGAGTTGAATCCGCCTTCAGCATCAGAGAGTGAGAAGCACGGTTCTTCCAGGAGCTGGGTTTCGTTATACCCGGGTGCATTGGAACAAACGCGGTATTGAGAAATATCTGCTTCTAAAACGAAAACGGAGCTACCTAACAGAACGGTCTTCAATGTGTCAATTCAACTTATGGAGTTAAACTGATGTGTGTTTGCAGGAGTTTCTAAACCCTTTCTGTGAAGAAGTGGAAAACGCATTTTCCCAGCCAAATCCAGGCATTAAAGAAATAGCTGGAAATCTCCGTCTAAAACACAAAAAGAACGTATCTTGCAAACTGCTCTGCTGAGTGTTCGCTCAGCTAAGGGAGTTGAATCTGCCTTCAGAATCAGAGAGTGAGAAGCACGGTTCTTCCAGAAGCTGGGTTTCGTTATACCCGGGAAAATTGGAACAAATGCGGTATTGAGAAATATCTGCTTCTAAAACCAAAACGGAGCTTCCTAACAGAACGGTCTTCAATGTGTGCATTCAACTTATGGAGGTAAACTGATGTGTGTTTGCAGGAGTTTCTAAACCCTTTCTGTGAAGAAGTGGAAAACGCATAATCCCAGCCAAATCGAGTCATTCAAGAAATAGCTGGAAATCTCAGTCTTAAACACAAAAAGAACGTATCTTGCAAACTGCTCTTCTGGGTGTTCGCTCAGCTAAGGGAGTTGAATCCGCCTTCAGAATCAGAGAGTGAGAAGCACGGTTCTTCCAGGAGCGGGGTTTCGTTATACACGGGTGAATTGGAACAAACGCGGTATTGAGAAATATCTGTTTCTAAAACCAAAACGGAGCTACATAACAGAACGGTCTTCAATGTGTTCATTCAACTTACGGAGTTAAACTGATGTGTGTTTGCAGGAGTTTCTAAACCCTTTCTGTGAAAAAGTGGAAAACGCATTTTCCCAGCCAAACCCAGGCATTCAAGAAATAGCTGGAAATCTCTGTCTAAAACACAAAGAGAACGTATTATGCAAACTGCTATTCTGGGTGTTCGCTCAGCTAAGGGAGTTGAATCCGCATTCAGAATCAGAGAGTGAGAAGCACGGTTCTTCCAGGAGCTGGGTATTTTTATACCCGGGTGAATTGGAACAAACGCGGTATTGAGAAATATCTGCTTCTAAAACCAAAACGGAGCTACCTAACAGAACGGTCTTCAACCTGTGTATTAAACTTGCAGAGTTAAACTGATGTGTGTTTGCAGGAGTTTCTAAACCCTTTCTGTGAAGAAGTGGAAAACGCATTTTCCCAGCCAAATCCAGGCATTCAAGAAATAGCTGGGAATCTCCGTCTAAAACACAAAAAGAACGTATCTTGCAAACTGCTCTGCTGGGTGTTCGCTCAGCTAAGAGAGTTGAATCCGCCTTCAGAATCAGAGAGTGAGAAGCACGGTTCTTCCAGGAGCTGGGTTTCGTTATACACGGGTGAATTGGAACAAACGCGGTATTGAGAAATATCTGCTTCTAAAACCAAAACGGAGCTACCTAACAGAACGGTCTTTAATGTGTGCATTAAACTTACGGAGTTAAACTGATGTGTGTTTGCAGGAGTTTCTAAACCCTTTCTGTGAAGAAGTGGAAAACGCATTTTCCCAGCCAAATCCAGGCATTCAAGAAATAGCTGGAAATCTCCGTCTTAAACACAAAAAGAACATATCCTGCAAACTGCTCTGCTGGGTGTTCGCTCAGCTAAGGGAGTTGAATCCGCCTTCAGAATCAAAGAGTGAGAAACACGGTTCTTTTAGGAGCTGGGTTTCGTTATACCCGGGTGAATTGGAAAAAACGCGGTAATGAGAAATATCTGCTTCTATAACCAAAACGGAGCTACCTAACAGAACGGTCTTCAATGTGTGCATTCAACTTACGGAGTTAAACTGATCTGTGTTTGCAGGAGTTTCTAAGCCCTTTCTGTGAAGAAGTGGAAAACGCATTTCCTCAGCCAAATCCAGGCATTCAAGACATAGCTGGAAATCTCCGTCTAAAACAAAAAAAGAACGTATCTTGCAAACTGCTCTGCTGTGTGTTCGCTCAGCTAAGGGAGTTGAATCCGCCTTCAGAATCAGAGAGTGAGAAGCACGGTTCTTCCAGGAGCTGGGTTTCGTTATACCCGCGTTAATTGGAAGAAACGCGGTATTGAGAAATATCTGCTTCTAAAACCAAAACGGAGCTACATAACAGAACAGTCTTCAACGTGTGCATTCAACTTGCAGAGTTAAACTGATGTGTGTTTGCAGGAGTTTCTAAACCCTTTCTGTGAAGAAGTGGAAAACGCATTTTCCCAGCCAAATCCAGGCGTTCAAGAAATAGCTGGAAATCTCCGTTTAAACACAAAAAGAACGTATCTTGCAAACTGCTCTGCTGGGTGTTCGCTCAGCTAAGGGAGTTTAATCTGCCTTCTGAATCAGAGAGTGAGAAGCACGGTTCTTCCAGGAGCTGGGTTTCGTTATACCCGGGTGAATTGGAACAAACGCGGTATTGAGAAATATCTGCTTCTAAAACCAAAACGGAGCTACCTAACATAACAGTCTTCAATGTGTGCATTTAACTTACGGAGTTAAACTGATGTGTGTTTGCAGGAGTTTCTAAACCCTTTCTGTGAAGAAGTGGAAAACGCATTTTCCCAGCCAAATCAAGTCATTCAAGAAATAGCTGGAAATCTCCGTCTAAAACACAAAAAGAACGTATCTTGCAAACTGCTCTGCTGGGTGTTCGCTCAGCTAAGGGAGTTGAATCCGCCTTCAGAATCAGAGAGTGAGAAGCACGGTTCTTCCAGGAGCTGGGTTTCGTTATACCCGGGTGAATTGGAACAAACGCGGTATTGAGAAATATCTGCTTCTAAAACCAAAACGGAGCTACCTAACACAACGGTCTTCAACGTGTGCATTAAACTTGCAGAGTTAAACTGATGTGTGTTAGCAGGAGGTTCGAAACCCTTTCTGTGAAGAAGTGGAAAACGCATTTTCCCAGCCAAATCCAGGCATTTAAGAAATAGCTGGAAATCTCCGTTTAAACACAATAAGAACGTACGGTTCAAACAGCTCTGCTGGGTGTTCGCTCAGCTAAGTGAGTTGAATCCGCCTTCAGAATCACAGAGTGAGAAGCACGGTTCTTCCAGGAGCTGGGTTTCGTTATACTCGGGTGAATTGGAACAAACGCGTTATTGAGAAATATCTGCTTCTAAAACAAAAACGGAGCTACCAAACAGAACGGTCTTCAACGTGTGCATTCCATTTATGGAGTTAAACTTATGTGTGTTTGCAGGAGTTTCTAAACCCTTTCTCTGAAGAAGTGGAAAACGCATTGTACCAGCCAAATCGAGTCATTCAAGAAATAGCTGGAAATCTCCGTCTAAAATACAAAGAGAACGTATAATGCAAACTGCTCTGCTGGGTGTTCGCTCAGCCAAGAATGTTGCAACCGCCTTCAGAATCAGAGAGTGAGAAGCACGGTTCTTCCAGGAGCTGGGTTTCGTTATACACGGGTGATTTGGAACAAACGCGGTATTGAGAAATATCTGCTTCTATAACCAAAACGGAGCTACCTAACAGAACGGTCTTCAATGTGTGCATTCAACTTACAAAGTTAAACTGATGTGTGTTTGCAGGAGTTTCTAAACCCTTTCTGTGAAGAAGTGGAAAACGCATTGTCCCAGCCAAATCGATTCATTCAAGAAATAGCTGGAAATCTCCGTCTAAAACACTAAAAGAACGTACCTTTCAAACTGATCTGCTGGGTGTTCGCTCAGCTAAGTGAGTTGAATCCGCCTTCAGAATCAGAGAGTGAGACGCACGGTTCTTCCAGGAGCTGGGTTTCGTTATACCAGGGTGAATTGGAACAAACGCGGTATTGAGAAATATCTGCTTCTAAAACCAAAACGGAGCTACCTAACAGAACGGCCTTCAATATGTGCATTCAACTTACGGAGTTAAACTGATGTGTGTTTGCAGGAGTTCCTAAACTTTTTCTGTGAAGAAGTGGAAAACGCATTTCTTCAGCCAAATCCAGGCATTCAAGAAATAGCTGGAAATCCCCGTCTAAAACACAAAAAGAACGTATCTTGCAAACTGCTCTGCTGGGTGTTCGCTCAGGTAAGTGAGTTGAATCCGCCTTCAGAATCACAGAGTGAGAAGCACGGTTCTTTCAGGAGCTGGGTTTCGTTATACCCGGGTGAATTGGAACAAACGCGGTATTGAGAAATATCTGCTTCTAAAACCAAAACGGAGCTACTTAACAGAAAGGTCTTCAACGTGTGCATTAATCTTTCGGAGTTAAACTGATGTGTGTTTGCAGGAGTTTCTAAACCCTTTCTGTGAAGAAGTGGAAAACGCATTTTCCCAGCCAAATCCAGGCATTCAAGAAATAGCTGGAAATCTCCGTCTTAAACACAAAAAGAACGTATCTTGCAAACTGCTCTGCTGGGTGTTCGCTCAGCTAAGGGAGTTGAATCCGCCTTCAAAATCAGAGAGTGAGAAGCACGGTTCTTCCAGGAGCTGGGTTTCGTTATACCCGGGTGAATTGGAAAAAACGCGGTATTGAGAAATATCTGCTTCTAAAACCAAAACGGAGCTACCTAACAGAACGGTCTTCAACGTGTGCATTAAACTTGCAGAGTTAAACTGATGTGTGTTTGCAGGAGTTTCTAAACCCTTGCTGTGAAGAAGTGGAAAACGAATTTTCCCAGCCAAATCCAGGCGTTCAAAGAATAGCTGGAAATCTCCGTTTAAGCACAAAAAGAACGTATCTTGCAAACTGCTCTGCTGGTTGTTCGCTCAGCTAAGGAAGTTGAATCTGCCTTCAGAATCAGAGAGTGAGAAGCACGGTTCTTCCAGGAGCTGGGTTTCGTTATACCCAAGTGAATTGGAACAAACGCGGTATTGAGAAATATCTGCTTCTAAAACCAAAACGGAGCTACCTAACAGAACGGTCTTCAACGTGTGCATTAAACTTGCAGAGTTAAACTGATGTGTGTTTGCAGGAGTTTCTAAACCCTTTCTGTGAAGAAGTGGAAAACGCATTTTCCCAGCCTAATCCAGGCCTTCAAGAAATAGTTGGAAATCTCCGTTTAAACACAAAAAGAACGTATCTTGCTAACTGCTCTGCTGGGTGTTCGCTCAGAGAAGGGAGTTGAATCCGCCTTCAGAATCAGAGAGTGAGAAGCACGGTTCTTCCAGGAGCTGGGTTTCGTTATACCCGGGTGAATTGGAACAAACGCGGTATTGAGAAATATCTGCTTCTAAAACCAAAACGGAGCTACCTAACAGAACGGTCTTCAATGTGTGCATTCATCTTACGGATTTAGCTGATGTGTGTTTGCAGGAGTTTCTAAGCCCTTTCTGTGAAGAAGTGGAAAACGCATTTTCCCAGCCAAATCCAGGCATTCAAGAAATAGCTGGAAATCTCCGTCTTAAACACAAAAAGAACGTATCTTGCAAACTGCTCTGCTGGGTGTTCGCTCAGCTAAGGGAGTTGAATCCGCCTTCAGAATCAGAGAGTGAGAAGCACGGTTCTTCCAGGAGCTGGGTTTCGTCATACCCGGGTGAATTGGAACAAACGCGGTATTGAGAAATATCTGCTTCTAAAACCAAAACGGAGCTACCTAACAGAACGGTCTTCAATGTGTGCATTAAACTTACGGAGTTAAACTGATGTGTGTTTGCAGGAGTTTCTAAACCCTTTCTGTGAAGAAGTGGAAAACGCATTTTCCCAGCCAAATCCAGGCATTCAAGGAATAGCTTGAAATCTCCGTCTTAAACACAAAAAGAACGTATCTTGCATACTGCTCTGCTGGGTGTTCCCTCAGCTAAGAAAGTTGAATCCGCCTTCAGAGTCAGAGAGTGAGAAGCACGGTTCTTCCAGGAGCTGGGTTTCGTTATACATGGGTGAATTGGAACAAACGCGGTATTGAGAAATATCTGCTTCTAAAACCAAAACGGAGCTACCTAACAGAACGGTCTTCAATGTGTGCATCAACTTACGGAGTTAAACTGATGTGTGTTTGCAGGAGTTTCTAAACCCTTTCTGTGAAGAAGTGGAAAACGCATTTCCCAAGCCAAATCCAGGCATTCAAGAAATAGCTGGAAATCTCCGTCTAAAACACAAAAAGAACGTATCTTGCAAACTGCTCTGCTGGGTGTTCGCTCAGCTAAGGGAGTTGAATCCGCCTTCAGAATCAGAGAGTGAGAAGCACGGTTCTTCCAGGAGCTGGGTTTCGTTATACCCGGGTGAATTGGAACAAACGCGGTATTGAGAAATATCTGCTTCTAAAACCAAAACGGAGCTACCTAACAGAACGGTCTTCAACGTGTGCATTAGACGTGCAGAGTTAAATTGATGTGTGTTTGCAAGAGTTTCTAAACCCTTTCTGTGAAGAAGTGGAAAACGCATTTTTCCAGCCAAATCCAGGCGTTCAATAAATAGCTGGAAATCTCCGTTTAAACACAAAAAGAACGTATTTTGCAAACTGCTCTGCTGGGTGTTCGCTCAGATAAGAGTGTTGAATCCGCCTTCAGAATCAGAGAGTGAGAAGCACTGTTCTTCCAGGAGGTGGGTTTCGTTATACCCGGGTGAATTGGAACAAACGCGGTATTGAGAAATATCTGCTTCTAAAACCAAAACGGAGCTACCTAATTGAACGTTCTTCAATGTGTGCATTCATCTTACGGAGTTAAACTGATGTGTGTTTGCAGGAGTTTCTAAGCCCTTTCTGTGAAAAAGTGGAAAACGCATTTCCCCAGCCAAATCCAGGCATTCAAGAAATAGCTGGAAATCTCCGTCTAATACACAAAAAGAACGTATCTTGCAAACTGCTCTGCTGGGTGGTCGCTCAGCTAAGGGAGTTGAATCCGCCTTCAGAATCAGAGAGTGAGAAGCACGGTTCTTCCCGGAGCTGGGTTTCGTTATACCCGGGTGAATTGGAACAAACGCGTTATTGAGAAATATCTGCTTCTAAAACCAAAACGGAGCTACCTAACAGAACGGTCTTCAACGTGTGAATTAAACTTGCAGAGTTAAACTGATGTGTGTTTGCAGGAGTTTCTAAACACTTTCTGTGAAGAAGTGGAAAACGCATTTTCCCAGCCAAATCCAGGCGTTCAAGAAATAGCTGGAAATCTCCGTTTAAACACAAAAAGAACGTATCTTGCAAACTGCTCTGCTGGGTGTTCGCTCAGATAAGGGAGTGGAATCCGCCTTCAGCATCAGAGAGTGAGAAGCACGGTTCTTCCATGAGCTGTGTTTCGTTATACCCGGGTGAATGGGACAAACGCGATATTGAGAAATATCTTCTTATAAAACCAAAACGGAGCTACATAACAGAACGGTCTTCAACGTGTCCATTCAACGTGTGGAGTTAAACTGATGTGTGTTTGCAGGAGTTTCTAAACCCTTTGTGTGAAGAAGTGGAAAACGCATTTTCCCAGCCAAATCCAGGCATTCAAGAAATAGCTGGAAATCTCCGTTTAAACACAAAAAGAACGTACGTTTCAAACTGCTCTGCTGGGTGTTCCCTCAGCTAAGGGAGTTGAATCCGCCTTCAGCATCAGAGAGTGAGAAGCACGTGTCTTCCATGAGCTGTGTTTGGTTATACCCGGGTGAATGGGACAAACGCGATATTGAGAAATATCTTCTTATAAAACGAAAACGGAGCTACATAACAGAACGGTCTTCAACGTGTGCATTCAACGTGTGGAGTTAAACTGATGTGTGTTTGCAGGAGTTTCTAAACCCTTTCTGTGAAGAAGTGGAAAACGCATTTTCCCAGCCAAATCCAGGCATTCAAGACATAGCTGGAAATCTTTGTTTAAACACAAAAAAAACGTACGTTTCAAACTGCTCTGCTGGGTGTTCCCTCAGCTAAGGGAGTTGAATCCGCCTTCAGAATCACAGAGTGAGAAGCACGGTTCTTCATGAGGCTGGGTTTCGTTATACCCGGGTGAATTGGAACAAACGCTGTGTTGAGAAATATCTGCTTCTATAACCAAAACGGAGCTACCTAACAGAACGGTCTTCAATGTGTGCATTCAACTTACAGAGTTAAACAGATGTGTGTTTGCAGGAGTTTCTAAACTCTTTCTGTGAAGAAATGGAAAACGCATAGTCCCAGCCAAATCAAGTCATTCAAGAAATAGCTTGAAATCTCCGTCTAAAACACAAAAAGAACGTACCTTTCAAACTGATCTGCTGGGTGTTCGCTCATCTAAGTGAGTTGAATCCGCCTTCAGAATCAGAGAGTGAGAAGCACGGTTCTTCCAGGAGCTGGGTTTCGTTATACCCGGGTGAATTGGAACAAATGCGGTATTGAGAAATATCTGCTTCTAAAACCAAAACGGAGCTACCTAACAGAACGGTCTTCAACGTGTGCATTAAACCTGCAGAGTTAAACTGATGTGTGTTTGCAGGAGTTTCTAAACCCTTTCTGTGAAGAAGTGGAAAACGCATTTTCCCAGCCAAATCCAGGCGTTCAAGAAATAGCTGGAAATCTCCGTTTAAACACAAAAAGAACGTATCTTGCAAACTGCTCTGCTGGGTGTTCGCTCAGCTAAGGGAGTTTAATCCGCCTTCAGAATCAGAGAGTGAGAAGCACGGTTCTTCCAGGAGCTGGGTTTCGTTATACCCGGGTGAATTGGAACAAACGCGGTATTTAGAAATATCTGCTTCTAAAACCAAAACGGAGCTACCTAACAGAACGGTCTTCAACGTGTGCATTAGACTTGCAGAGTTAAACTGATGTGTGTTTGCAGGAGTTTCTAAACCCTTTCTGTGAAGAAGTGGAAAACGCGTTTTCCCAGCCAAATCCAGGCGTTCAAGAAATAGCTGGAAATCTCCGTTTAAACACAAAAAGAACGTATCTTGCAAACTGCTCTGCTGGGTGTTCGCTCAGATAAGAGAGTTGAATCCGCCTTCAGAATCAGAGAGTGAGAAGCACGGTTCTTCCAGGAGCTGGGTTTCGTTATACCTGGGTGAATTGGAACAAACGCGGTATTGAGAAATATCTGCTTCTAAAACCAAAACGGAGCTACCTAATTGAACGGTCTTCAATGTGTGCATTCATCTTACGGAGTTAAACTGATGTGTGTTTGCAGGAGTTTCTAAGCCCTTTCTGTGAAGAAGTGGAAAACACATTTCCCCAGCCAAATTTAGGCATTCAAGAAATAGCTGGAAATCTCCGTCTAAAACACAAAAAGAACGTATCTTGCAAACTGCTCTGCTGGGTGTTCGCTCAGCTAAGGGAGTTGAATCCGCCTTCAGAATCAGAGAGTGAGAAGCACGGTTCTTCCAGGAGCTGGGTTTCGTTATACCCGGGTGAATTGGAACAAACGCGGTATTGAGAAATATCTGCTTCTAAAACCAAAACGGAGCTACCTAACAGAACGGTCTTCAACGTGTGCATTAAACTTGCAGAGTTAAACTGATGTGTGTTTGCAGGAGTTTCTAAACACTTTCTGTGAAGAAGTGGAAAACGCATTTTCCCAGCCACATCCAGGCGTTCAAGAAATAGCTGGAAATCTCCGTTTAAACACAAAAAGAACGTATCTTGCAAACTGCTCTGCTGGGTGTTCGCTCAGATAAGGGAGTTGAATCCGCCTTCAGCATCAGAGAGTGAGAAGCACGGTTCTTCCATGAGATGTGTTTGGTGATACCCGGGTGAATGGGAAAAACGCGATATTGAGAAATATCTTCTTATAAAACGAAAACGGAACTACATAACAGAACGGTCTTCAACGTGTGCATTCAACGTGTGGAGTTAAACTGATGTGTGTTTGCAGGAGTTTCTAAACCCTTTCTGTGAAGAAGTGGAAAACGCATTTTCCCAGCCAAATCCAGGCATTCAAGACATAGCTGGAAATCTCCGTTTAAACACAAAAAGAACGTACGTTTCAAACTGCTCTGCTGGGTGTTCCCTCAGCTAAGGGAGTTGAATCCGCCTTCTGAATCAAAGAGTGAGAAGCACGGTTCTTCCAGGAGCTGGGTTTCGTTATACCGGGTGAATTGGAACAAACGGGGTATTGAGAAATATCTGCTTCTAAAACCATAATGGAGCTACCTAACAGAACGGTCTTCAACGTGTGCATTCCATTTACGAAGTTAAACTGATGTGTGTTTGCAGGAGTTTCTAAACCCTTTCTGTGAAGAAGTGGAAAACGCATTTTCCCAGCCAAATCAAGTCATTCAAAAAATAGCTGGAAATCTTCGTCTAAAACAAAAAAAGAACGTATCTTGCAAACTGCTCTGCTGGGTGTTCGCTCAGCTAAGGGAGTTGAATCCGCCTTCTGGATCAGAGAGTGAGAAGCACGGTTCTTCCAGGAGCTGGGTTTCGTTATACCGGATGAATTGGAACAAACGCGGTATTGAGAAATATCTGCTTCTAAAACCAAAACGGAGCTACCTAACAGAACGCTCTTCAACGTGTGCATTAAACTTGCAGAGTTAAACTGATGTGTGTTTGCAGGAGTTTCTAAACCCTTTCTGTGAAGAAGTGGAAAACGCATTTTCCCAGCCAAATTCAGGCGTTCAAGAAATAGCTGGAAATCTCCGTTTAAACACAAAAAGAACGTATCTTGCAAACTGCTCTGCTGGGTGTTCGCTCAGGTAAGGGAGTTGAATCCGCCTTCAAAATCAGAGAGTGAGAAGCACGGTTCTTCCAGGAGCTGGGTTTTGTTATACCCGGGTGAATTGGAACAAACGCGGTATTGAGAAATATCTGCTTCTATAACCAAAACGGAGCAACCTAACAGAACGGTCTTCAATGTGTGCATTCAACTTACGGAGTTAAACTGATGTGTGTTTGCAGGAGTTTCTAAACTCTGTCTGTGAAGAAGTGGAAAACGCATAGTCTCAGCCAAATCAATCATTCAAGAAATAGCTGGAAATCTCCGTCTAAAACACAAAAAGAACGTACCTTTCAAACTGATCTGCTGGGTGTTCGCTCATCTAAGTGAGTTGAATCCGCCTTCAGAATCAGAGAGTGAGAAGCACGGTTCTTCCAGGAGCTGGGTTTCATTATACCCGGGTGAATTGGAACAAACGCGGTATTGAGAAATATCTGCTTCTAAAACCAAAACGGAGCTACCTAACAGAACGGTCTTCAATGTGTGCATTCATCTTACGGAGTTAAACTGATGTGTGTTTGCAGGAGTTTCTAAGCCCTTTCTGTGAAGAAGTGGAAAACGCATTTCCCCAGCCAAATCCAGGCATTCAAGAAATAGCTGGAAATCTCCGTCTAAAACACAAAAAGAATGTATCTTGCAAACTTCTCTGCTGGATGTTCGCTCAGCTAAGGGAGTTGAATCCGCCTTCAAAATCAGAGAGTGAGAAGCACGGTTCTTCCAGGAGCTGGGTTTTGTTATACCCGGGTGAATTGGAACAAACGCGGTATTGAGAAATATCTGCTTCTAAGACCAAAACGGAGCTACCTAACAGAACGGTCTTCAACGTGTGCATTAAACTTGCCGAGTTAAACTGATGTGTGTTTGCAGGAGTTTCTAAACCCTTTCTGTGAAGAAGTGGAAAACGCATTTTCCCAGCCAAATCAAGGCGTTCAAGAAATAGCGGGAAATCTCCGTTTAAACACAAAAAGAACGTATCTTGCAAACTGCTCTGCTGGGTGTTCGCTCAGATAAGGGAGTTGAATCCGCCTTCAGAATCAGAGAGTGAGAAGCACGGTTCTTCCAGGAGCTGGGATTCGTTATACCCGGGTGAATTGGAACAAATGCTGTGTTGAGAAATATCTGCTTCTATAACCAAAACGGAGCTACCTAACAGAACGGTGTTCAATGTGTGCATTCAACTTACGGAGTTAAACTGATGTGTGTTTGCAGGAGTTTCTAAACTCTTTCTGTGAAGAAGTGGAAAACGCATAGTCCCAGCCAAATCAAGTCATTCACGAAATAGCTGGAAATCTCCGTCTAAAACACAAAAAGAACGTACCTTTCAAACTGATCTGCTGGGTGTTCGCTCATCTAAGTGAGTTGAATCCGCCTTCAGAATCAAAGAGTGAGAAGCACGGTTCTTCAAGGAGCTGGGTTTCGTTATAACCGGGGGAATTGGAACAAACGCGGTATTGAGAAATATCTGCTTCTAAAACCAAAACGGAGCTACCTAACAGAACGGTCTTCAACGTGTGCATTCAACTTGCAGAGTTAAACTGATGTGTGTTTGCAGGAGTTTCTAAACTCTTTCTGTGAAGAAGTGGAAAACGCATTTTCCAGCCAAATCCAGGCGTTCAAGAAATAGCTGGAAATCTCCGTTTAAACACAAAAAGAACGTATCTTGCAAACTGCTCTGCTGGGTGTTCGCTCAGCTAAGGGAGTGGAATCCGCCTTCAGAATCAGAGAGTGAGAAGCACGGTTCTTCCAGGAGCTGGGTTTCATTATACCCGGTCGAATTGGAACAAACGCGGTATTGAGAAATATCTGCTTCTAAAACCAAAACGGAGCTACCTAACAGAACGGTCTTCAATGTGTGCATTTATCTTACGGAGTTTAACTGTTGTGTGTTTCCAGGAGTTTCTAAGCCCTTTCTGTGAATAAGTGGAAAACGCATTTCCCCAGCCAAATACAGGCATTCAAGAAATAGCTGGAAATCTCCGTCTAAAACACAAAAAGAACGTATCTTGCAAACTGCTCTGCTGGGTGTTCGCTCAGCTAAGCGAGTTGAATCCTTCTTCAGAATCAGAGAGTGAGAAGCACGGCTCTTCCAGGAGCTGGGTTTCGTTATACCCGGGTGAATTGGAACAAACGCGGTATTGAGAAATATCTGCTTCTACAACCAAAACGGAGCTACCTAACAGAACGGTCTTCAAAGTGTGCATTAAACTTGCAGAGTTAAACTGATGTGTGTTTGCAGGAGTTTCTAAACCCTTTCTGTGAAAAAGTGAAAAACGCATTTTCCCAGCCACATCAAGTCATTCAAGAAATAGCTGGAAATCTCCGTCTAAAACACAAATAGAACGTATCTCGCAAACTGCTCTGCTGGGTGTTCGCTCAGCTAAGGGAGTTGAATCCGCCTTCTGAATCAGAGAGTGAGAAGCACGGTTCTTCCAGGAGCTGGGTTTCGTTATACCCGGGTGAATTGGAACAAACGCGGTATTGAGAAATATCTGCTTCTAAAACGAAAACGGAGCTACCTAACAGAACGGTCTTCAATGTGTGCATTCATCTTACTGAGTTTAACTGATGTGTGTTTGCAGGAGTTTCTAAGTTCTTTCTGTGAAAAAGTGGAAAACGCATTTTCCCAGCCAAATCGAATCATTCAAGAAATAGCTGGAAATCTCCGTCTAAAGCACAAAAAGAACGTATCTTGCAAACAGCTCTGCTGGGTGTTCGCTCAGCTAAGGGAGTTGAATCCGCCTTCAGAATCAGAGAGTGAAAAGCATGGTTCTTCCAGGAGCTGGGTTTCGTTATACCCGGGTGAATTGCAACAAACGCGGTATTGAGAAATATATGCTTCTTAAACCAAAACGGAGCTACCTAACAGAACGGTCTTCAATGTGTGCATTCAACTTACGGAGTTCAACTGATGTGTGTTTGCAGGAGTTTCTAAACCCTTTCTGTGAAGAAGTGGAAAACGCATTTTCGCAGCCAAATCAAGTCATTCAAGAAATAGCTGGAAATCTCCGTCTAAAACACAAAAAGAACGTATCTTGCAAACTGCTCTGCTGGGTGTTAGCTCAGCTAAGGGAATTGAATCCGCCTTCAGAATCAGAGAGTGAGAAGCACGGTTCTTCCAGGAGCTGGGTTTCGTTATACCCGGGTGAATTGGAACAAACGCGGTATTGAGAAATATCTGCTTCTGAAACCAAAACGGAGCTACCTAACAGAACGGTCTTCAATGTGTGCATTCAACTTATGGAGTTAAACTGATGTGTGTTTGCAGGAGTTTCTAAACCCTTTCTGTGAAGAAGTGGAAAACGCATAATCCCAGCCAAATCGAGTCATTCAAGAAATAGCTGGAAATCTCCGTCTAAAACACAAAAAGAACGTATCTTGCAAACTGCTCTTCTGGGTGTTCGCTCAGCTAAGGGAGTTGAATCCGCCTTCAGAATCAGAGAGTGAGATGCACGGTTCTTCCAGGAGCTGGGTTTCGTTATACCCGGGTGAATTGGAACAAACGCTGTGTTGAGAAATATCTGCTTCTATAACCAAAACGGAGCATCATAACAGAACGGTCTTCAACGTGTGCATTAAACTTGCAGAGTTCAACTGATGTGTGTTTGCAGGAGTTTCTAAACCCTTTCTGTGAAGAAGTGGAAAACGCATTTCCCCAGCCAAATCCAGGCGTTCAAGAAATAGCTGGAAATCTCCGTTTAAACACAAAAAGAACGTATCTTGCAAACTGCTCTGCTGGGTGTTCGCTCAGCTAAGGGAGTTGAATCCGCCTTCAGAATCAGAGAGTGAGAAGCACTGTTCTTCCAGGAGCTGGGTTTCGTTATACCCGGGTGAATTGGAACAAAGGGGTATAGAGAAATATCTGCTTCTAAAACCAAAACGGAGCTACCTAACAGAACGGTCTTCAACGCGTGCATTAAACTTGCAGAGTTAAACTGATGTGTGTTTGCAGGAGTTTCTAAACCCTTTCTGTGAAGAAGTGGAAAACGCATTTTCCCAGCCAAATCCAGGCGTTCAAGAAATAGCTGGAAATCTCCGTTTAAACACAAAAAGAACGTATCTTGCAAACTGCTCTGCTGGGTGTTCGCTCAGATAAGGGAGTTGAATCCGCCTTCAGAATCAGAGAGTGATAAGCACGGTTCTTCCAGGAGCTGGTTTTCGTTATAACCGGGTGAATTGGAACAAACGCTGTGTTGAGAAATATCTGCTTCTATAACCAAACCGGAGCTACATAACAGAACGGTCTTCAACGTGTGCATTCAACGTGTGGAGTTAAACTGATGTGTGTTTGCCAGAGTTTCTAAACCCTTTCTTTGAAGAAGTGGAAAACGCATTTTCCAAGCCAAATCCAGGCATTCAAGAAATAGCTGGAAATCTCCGTTTAAACACAAAAAGAACGTACGTTTCAAACTGCTCTGCTGGGTGTTCCCTCAGCTAAGGGAGTTGAATCCGCCTTCAGAATCACAGAGTGAGAAGCACGTTTCTTCCAGGAGCTGCGTTTCGTTATATCCGGGAAAATTGGAACCAACCCGGTATTGAGAAATATCTGCTTCTAAAACCAAAACGGAGCTACCTAACAGAACGGTCTTCAATGTGTGCATTCAACTTACGGAGTTAAACTGATGTGTGTTTGCAGGAGTTTCTAAACCCTTTCTGTGAAGAAGTGGAAAACGCATTTTCCCAGCCAAATCCATGCATTCAAGAAATAGCTGGAAATCTCTGTCTAAAACACAAAAAGAACGTATCTTGCAAACCGCTCTGCTGGGTGTTCGCTCAGCTAAGGGAGTTGAATCCGCCTTCAGAATCAGAGAGTGAGAAGCACGGTTCTTCCAGGAGCTGGGATTCGTTATACCCGGGTGAATTGGAACAAATGCTGTGTTGAGAAATATCTGCTTCTATAACCAAAACGGAGCTACCTAACAGAACGGTGTTCAATGTGTGCATTCAACTTACGGAGTTAAACTGATGTGTGTTTGCAGGAGTTTCTAAACTCTTTCTGTGAAGAAGTGGAAAACGCATAGTCCCAGCCAAATCAAGTCATTCACGAAATAGCTGGAAATCTCCGTCTAAAACACAAAAAGAACGTACCTTTCAAACTGATCTGCTGGGTGTTCGCTCATCTAAGTGAGTTGAATCCGCCTTCAGAATCAGAGAGTGAGAAGCACGGTTCTTCCAGGAGCTGGGTTTCATTATACCCGGGTGAATTGGAACCAACGCGGTATTGAGAAATATCTGCTTCTAAAACCAAAACGGAGCTACCTAACAGAACGGTCTTCAATGTGTGCATTCATCTTACGGAGTTAAACTGATGTGTGTTTGCAGGAGTTTCTAAGCCCTTTCTGTGAAGAAGTGGAAAACGCATTTCCCCAGCCAAATCCAGGCATTCAAGAAATAGCTGGAAATCTCCGTCTAAAACACAAAAAGAATGTATCTTGCAAACTTCTCTGCTGGATGTTCGCTCAGCTAAGGGAGTTGAATCCGCCTTCAAAATCAGAGAGTGAGAAGCACGGTTCTTCCAGGAGCTGGGTTTTGTTATACCCGGGTGAATTGGAACAAACGCGGTATTGAGAAATATCTGCTTCTAAGACCAAAACGGAGCTACCTAACAGAACGGTCTTCAACGTGTGCATTAAACTTGCCGAGTTAAACTGATGTGTGTTTGCAGGAGTTTCTAAACCCTTTCTGTGAAGAAGTGGAAAACGCATTTTCCCAGCCAAATCCAGGCGTTCAAGAAATAGCTGGAAATCTCCGTTTAAACACGAAAAGAACGTATCTTGCAAACTGCTCTGCAGGGTGTTCGCACAGCTAAGGGAGTTGAATCCGCCTTCAGAATCAGAGAGTGAGAAGCACGGTTCTTCCAGGAGCTGGGTTTCGTTATACCCGGGTGAATTGGAACAAACACGGTATTGAGAAATATCTGCTTCTAAAACCAAAACGGAGCTACCTAACAGAACGGTCTTCAACGTGTGCATTAAACTTGCAGAGTTAAACTGATGTGTGTTTGCAGGAGTTTCTAAATTCTTTCTGTGAAGAAGTGGAAAACGCATTTTCCCAGCCAAATCAAGGCGTTCAAGAAAAAGCGGGAAATCTCCGTTTAAACACAAAAAGAACGTATCTTGCAAACTGCTCTGCTGGGTGTTCGCTCAGATAAGGGAGTTGAATCCGCCTTCAGAATCAGAGAGTGAGAAGCACGGTTCTTCCAGGAGCTGGGATTCGTTATACCCGGGTGAATTGGAACAAATGCTGTGTTGAGAAATATCTGCTTCTATAACCAAAACGGAGCTACCTAACAGAACGGTGTTCAATGTGTGCATTCAACTTACGGAATTAAACTGATGTGTGTTTGCAGGAGTTTCTAAATTCTTTCTGTGAAGAAGTGGAAAACGCATAGTCCCAGCCAAATCAAGTCATTCACGAAATAGCTGGAAATCTCCGTCTAAAACACAAAAAGAACGTACCTTTCAAACTGATCTGCTGGGTGTTCGCTCATCTAAGTGAGTTGAATCCGCCTTCAGAATCAAAGAGTGAGAAGCACGGTTCTTCCAGGAGCTGGGTTTTGTTATAACCGGGGGAATTGGAACAAACGCGGTATTGAGAAATATCTCCTTCTAAAACCAAAACGGAGCTACCTAACAGAACGGTCTTCAACGTGTGCATTCAACTTGCAGAGTTAAACTGATGTGTGTTTGCAGGAGTTTCTAAACTCTTTCTGTGAAGAAGTGGAAAACGCATTTTCCAGCCAAATCCAGGCGTTCAAGAAATAGCTGGAAATCTCCGTTTAAACACAATAAGAACGTATCTTGCAAACTGCTCTGCTGGGTGTTCGCTCAGCTAAGGGAGTGGAATCCGCCTTCAGAATCAGAGAGTGAGAAGCACGGTTCTTCCAGGAGCTGGGTTTCATTATACCCGGTTGAATTGGAACAAACGCGGTATTGAGGAATATCTGCTTCTAAAACCAAAACGGAGCTACCTAACAGAACGGTCTTCAATGTGTGCATTTATCTTACGGAGTTTAACTGTTGTGTGTTTCCAGGAGTTTCTAAGCCCTTTCTGTGAATAAGTGGAAAACGCATTTCCCCAGCCAAATCCAGGCATTCAAGAAATAGCTGGAAATCTCCGTCTAAAACACAAAAAGAACGTATCTTGCAAACTGCTCTGCTGGGTGTTCGCTCAGCTAAGCGAGTTGAATCCTCCTTCAGAATCAGAGAGTGAGAAGCACGGCTCTTCCAGGAGCTGGGTTTCGTTATACCCGGGTGAATTGGAACAAACGCGGTATTGAGAAATATCTGCTTCTACAACCAAAACGGAACTACCTAACAGAACGGTCTTCAATGTGTGCATTCAACTTACGGAGTTAAACTGATGTGTGTTTGCAGGAGTTTCTAAACCCTTTCTGTGAAGAAGTGGAAAACGCATTTTCGCAGCCAAATCAAGTCATTCAAGAAATAGCTGGAAATCTCCGTTTAAACACAAAAAGAACGTACGTTTCAAACTGCTCTGCTGGGTGTTAGCTCAGCTAAGGGAGTTGAATCCGCCTTCAGAATCAGAGAGTGAGAAGCACGGTTCTTCCAGGAGCTGGGTTTCGTTATACCCGGGTGAATTGGAACAAAGGGGTATAGAGAAATATCTGCTTCTAAAACCAAAACGGAGCTACCTAACAGAACGGTCTTCAACGCGTGCATTAAACTTGCAGAGTTAAACTGATGTGTGTTTGCAGGAGTTTCTAAACCCTTTCTGTGAAGAAGTGGAAAACGCATTTTCCCAGCCAAATCCAGGCGTTCAAGAAATAGCTGGAAATCTCCGTTTAAACACAAAAAGAACGTATCTTGCAAACTGCTCTGCTGGGTGTTCGCTCAGATAAGGGAGTTGAATCCGCCTTCAGAATCAGAGAGTGATAAGCACGGTTCTTCCAGGAGCTGGGTTTCGTTATAACCGGGTGAATTGGAACAAACGCTGTGTTGAGAAATATCTGCTTCTATAACCAAACCGGAGCTACATAACAGAACGGTCTTCAACGTGTGCATTCAACGTGTGGAGTTAAACTGATGTGTGTTTGCCAGAGTTTCTAAACCCTTTCTGTGAAGAAGTGGAAAACGCATTTTCCAAGCCAAATCCAGGCATTCAAGAAATAGCTGGAAATCTCCGTTTAAACACAAAAAGAACGTACGTTTCAAACTGCTCTGCTGGGTGTTCCCTCAGCTAAGGGAGTTGAATCCGCCTTCAGAATCACAGAGTGAGAAGCACGTTTCTTCCAGGAGCTGCGTTTCGTTATATCCGGGAAAATTGTAACAAACCCGGTATTGAGAAATATCTGCTTCTAAAACCAAAACGGAGCTACCTAACAGAACGGTCTTCAATGTGTGCATTCAACTTACGGAGTTAAACTGATGTGTGTTTGCAGGAGTTTCTAAACCCTTTCTGTGAAGAAGTGGAAAACGCATTTTCCCAGCCAAATCCATGCATTCAAGAAATAGCTGGAAATCTCTGTCTAAAACACAAGAAGAACGTATCTTGCAAACCGCTCTGCTGGGTGTTCGCTCAGCTAAGGGAGTTGAATCCGCCTTCAGAATCAAAGAGTGGGAAGCACGGTTCTTCCAGGAGCTGGGTTTCGTTATACCGGGTGAATTGGAACAAACGCGGTATTGAGAAATATCTGCTTCTAAAACCAAAACAGAGCTACCTAACAGAACGGTCTTCAATGTGTGCATTCAACTGACGGAGTTAAACTGATGTGTGTTTGCAGGAGTTTCTAAACCCTTTCTGTGAAGTAGTGGAAAACGCATTTTCCCAGCCAAATCAAGTCATTCAAGAAATAGCTGGAAATCTTCGTCTAAAACACAGAAATAACGTAGCTTGCAAACTGCTCTGCTGGGTGTTCGCTCAGCTAAGGGAGTTGAATCCGCCTTCAGGATCAGAGAGTGAGAAGCACGGTTCTTCCAGGAGCTGGGTTTCGTTATACCCGGGTGAATGGGAACAAACGCGGTATTGAGAAATATCTAGTTCTAAAACCAAAACGGAGCTACCTAACAGAACGGTCTTCAAAGTGGGCATTAAACTTGCAGAGTTAAACTGATGTGTGTTTGCAGGAGTTTCTAAACCCTTTCTGTGAAGAAGTGGAAAACGCATTTTCCCAGCCAAATCCAGGCATTCAAGAAATAATGGGAAATCTCCGTCTAAAACACAAAAAGAACGTATCTTGCAAACTGCTCTGCTGGGTGTTCGCTCAGCTAAGGAAGTTGAATCCGCCTTCAGAATCAGAGAGTGAGAAGCACGGTTCTTCCAGAAGCTGGGTTTAGTTATACCGGGTGAATTGGAACAAACGCGGTATTGAGAAATATCTGCTTCTAAAACCAAAATGGAGCTACCTAAGAGAACGGTCTTCAACGTGTGCATTCCATTTACGGAGTTAAACTGATGTGTGTTTGCAGGAGTTTCTAAACACTTTCTGTGAAGTAGTGGAAAACGCATTTTCCCAGCCAAATCAAGTCATTTAAGAAATAGCTGAAAATCTCCGTCTAAAACACAAAAAGAACGTATCTTGCAAACTGCTCTGCTGGGTGGTCGCTCAGCTAAGGGAGTTGAATCCGCCTTCAGAATCAGACAGTGAGAAGCACGGTTCTTCCAGAAGCTGGGTTTCGTTATACCCGGGTGAAATGGAGCAAACGCGGTATTGAGAAATATCTGCTTCTAAAACCAAAACGGAGCTACCTAACAGAACGGTCTTCAATGTGTGCATTCAACTTATGGAGTTAAACTGATGTGTGTTTGCAGGAGTTTCTAATCCTTTCTGTGAAGAAGTGGAAAACGCATTTTCCCAGCCAAATCCAGCCATTCAAGAAATAGCTGGAAATCTCCGTCTAAAACACAAAAAGAACGTATCTTGCAAACTGCTCTGCTGGGTGTTCGCTCACCTAAGGGAGTTGAATGTGCCTTCAGAATATGAGAGTGAGAAGCACGGTTCTTCCAGGAGCTGGGTTTCGTTATACCCGGGTGAATTGGAACAAACGCGGTATTGAGAAATATCTGCTTCTAAAACCAAAACGGAGCTACCTAACAGAACGGTCTTCAATGTGTGCATTCAACTTATGAAGTTAAACTGATGTGTGTTTGCAGGAGTTTCTAAACCCTTTCTTTGAAGAAGGGGAAGACGCATTTTCCCAGCCAAATCGAGTCATTCAAGAAATAGCTGGAAATCTCCGTCTAAAACACAAAGAGAACGTATCATGCAAACTGCTCTGCTGGGTGTTCGCTCAGCTAAGAAATTTGAATCCGCCTTCAGAATAAGAGAGTGAGAAGCACGGTTCTTCCAGGAGCTGGGTTTCGTTATACACGGGTGAATTGGAACAAACGTGGCATTGAGAAATATCTGCTTCTAAAACCAAAACGGAGCTACCTAACAGAACGGTCTTCAATGTGTGCATTCAACTTACGGAGTTAAACTGATGTGTGTTTGCAGGAGTTTCTAAACCCTTTCTGTGAAGAAGTGGAAAACGCATTTTCCAAGCCAAATCCAGGCATTCAAGAAATAGCTGGAAATCTCCGTTTAAACACAAAAAGAACGTATCTTGCAAACTGCTCTGCTGGGTGTTCGCTCAGCTAAGGGAGTTGAATCCGCCTTCAGAATCAGAGAGTGAGAAGCACGGTTCTTCCAGGAGCTGGGTTTCGTTATACCCGGGTGAATTGGAACAAACGCTGTATTGAGAAATATCTGCTTCTATAAACAAAACGGAGCTACCTAACAGAACGGTCTTCAATGTGTGCATTCAACTTACAAAGTTAAACTGATGTGTGTTTGCAGGAGTTTCTAAACCCTTTCTGTGAAGAAGTGGAAAACGCATTGTCCCAGCCAAATCAAGTCATTCAAGAAATAGCTGGAAATCTCCGTCTAAAACACAAAAATAACGTACATTTCAAACTGATCTGCTGGGTGTTCGCTCATCTAAGTGAGTTGAATCCGCCTTCAGAATCAGAGAGTGAGAAGCACGGTTCTTCCAGGAGCTGGGTTTCGTTATACCCGGGTGAATTGGAACAAACGCGGTATTGAGAAATATCTGCTTCTAAAACCAAAACGGAGCTACCTAACAGAACGGTCTTCAACGTGTGAATTAAACTCGCAAAGTTAAACTGATGTGTGTTTGCAGGAGTTTCTAAACCCTTTCTGTGAAGAAGTGTAAAACGCATTTTCCCAGCCAAATCCAGGCGTTCAAGAAATAGCTGGAAATCTCCGTTTAAACACAAAAAGAACGTATCTTGCAAACTGCTCTGCTGGGTGTTCGCTCAGCTAAGGGAGTTGAATCCGCCTTCAGAATCAGAGAGTGAGAAGCACGGTTCTTCCAGGAGCTGGGTTTCGTTATACCCGGGTGAATTGGAACAAACGCGGTATTGAGAAATATCTGCTTCTAAAACCAAAACGGAGCTACCTAACAGAACGGTCTTCAACGTGTGCATTAAACTTGCAGAGTTAAACTGATGTGTGTTTGCAGGAGTTTCTAAACCCTTTCTGTGAAGAAGTGGAAAACGCATTTTCCCAGCCAAATCCAGGCGTTCAAGAAATAGATGGAAATCTCCGTTTAAACACAAAAAGAACGTATCTTGCAAACTGCTCTGCTGGGTGTTCGCTCAGATAGAAAAGTTGAATCCGCCTTCAGAATCAGAGAGTGAGAAGCACGGTTCTTCCAGGAGCTGGGTTTCGTTATACCCGGGTGAATTGGAACAAACTCTGTATTGAGAAATATCTGCTTCTATAACCAAAACGGAGCTACCTAACAGAACGGTCTTCAATGTGTGCATTCCACTTACGGAGTTAAACTGATATGTTTTTGCAGGAGTTTCTAAACTCTTTCTGTGAAGAAGTGGAAAACGCATAGTCCCAGCCAAATCAAGTCATTAGAGAAATAGCTGGAAATCTCCGTCTAAAACACAAAAAGAACGTATCTTTCAAACTGATCTGCTGGGTGTTCGCTCATCTAAGTGAGTTGAATCCGCCTTCAGAATCAGAGAGTGAGAAGCACGGTTTTTCCAGGAGCAGGGTTTCGTTATACCCGGGTGAATTGGAACAAACGCGGTATTGAGAAATATCTGCTTGTAAAACCAAAACGGAGCTACCTAACAGAACTGTCTTCAATGTGTGCATTCATCTTACGGAGTTAAACAGATGTGTGTTTGAAGGAGTTACTAAAGCCTTTCTGTGAAGAAGTGGAAAACGCATAATCCCAGCCAAATCGATTCATTCAAGAAATAGCTGGAAATCTCCGTCTAAAACACAAAAAGTACGTATCTTGCAAACTGCTCTTCTGGGTGTTCGCTCAGCTAAGGGAGTTGAATCCGCCTTCAGAATCAGAGAGTGAGGAGCACGGTTCTTCCAGGAGCTGGGTTTCGTTATACCCGGGTGAATTGGAACAAACGCGGTATTGAGAAATATCTGCTTCTAAAACCAAAACGGAGCTACCTAACAGAACGGTCTTCAATGTGTGCATTCAACTTACGGAGTTAAACTGATGTGTGTTTGCAGGAGATTCTAAACCCTTTCTGTGAAGAAGTGGAAAACGCATTTTCCCAGCCAAATCCAGGCATTCAAGAAAAAGCAGGAAATCTCCCTTTAAAACACAAAAAGAACGTATCTTGCAAACTGCTCTGCTGGGTGTTCGCTCAGCTAAGGGAGTTGAATCCGCCTTCAGAATCAGAGAGTGAGAAGCACGGTTCTTCCAGGAGCTTGGTTTCGTTATACCCGGGTGAATTGGAACAAACGCGGTATTGAGAAATATCTGCTTCTAAAACCAAAACGGAGCTACCTAACAGAACGGTCTTCCATGTGTGCATTCAACTTACGGAGTTAAACTGATGTGTGTTTGCAGGAGTTTCTAAACCCTTTCTGTGAAGAAGTGGAAAACGCAGTTTCCCAGCCAAATCAAGTCATTCAAGAAATAGCTGGAAATCTTCGTCTAAAAAACAAACAGAACGTATCTTGCAAACTGCTCTGCTGGGTGTTCGCTCAGCTAAGGGAGTTGAATCCGCCTTCTGAATCAGAGAGTGAGAAGCACGGTTCTTCCAGGAGCTGGGTTTCGTTATACCCGGGTGAATTGGAACAAACGCGGTATTGAGAAATATATGCTACTAAGACCAAAACGGAGCTACCTAACAGAACGGTCTTCAATGTGTGCATTCAACTTACGGAGTTAAACTGATGTGTGTTTGCAGGAGTTTCTAAACCCTTTCTGTGAAGGAGTGGAAAACGCATTTTCCCAGCCAAATCCAGGCATTCAAGAAATAGCTGGGAATCTCCGTCTAAAACACAAAAAGAACGTATCTTGCAAACTGCTCTGCTGGGTGTTCGCTCAGATAATGGAGTTTAATTTTTTCTCAGAATCAGAAAGTGAGAAGCACGGTTCTTCCATGAGCTGTGTTTGTTTATACACGGGAGAATAAGACAAACGCGATATTGAGAAATATCTGCTTATAAAACCAAAACGGAGCTACCTAACCGAACGGTCTTCAATGTGTGCATTCAACTTACGGCCTTAAACTGATGTGTGTTTGCAGGAGTTCCTAAACCCTTTCTTTGAAGAAGTGGAAAACGCATTTTCCCAGCCAAGTCAAGTCATTCAAGAAATAGCTGGAAATCTCCGTCTTAAACACAAAAAGAACGTATCTTGCAATCTGCTCTGCTGGGTGTAAGCTCAGCTGAGGGAGTTGAATCCACGTTCAGAATCAGAAAGTGAGAAGCACGGTTCTTCCAGGAGCTGGATTTCGTTATACCCGGCTTATTGGAACAAACGCGGTATTGAGAAATATCTGCTTCTAAAACCAAAACGGAGCTACTTAAGAAAACAATCTTCAACGTGTGCATTCAACTTACGGATTAAACTGATGTGTCTTTGCAGGAGTTTCTAAACCCTTTCTGTGAAGAAGTGGAAAACGCATTTTCCCAGCCAAATCCAGGCATTCAAGAAATAGCTGGAAATCTTCGTCTAAAATACAAAAAGAACGTATCTCGCAAACTGTTCTGCTGGGTGTTCGCTCAGCTAAGGGAGTTGAATCCGCCTTCAGAATCAGAGAGTGAGAAGCACGGTTCTTCCAGGAGCTGGGTTTGGTTATACCCGGGTGAATGGGACAAACGCGATATTGAGAAATATCTGCTTATAAAACCAAAACGGAGCTTCCTAACAGAACGGCCTTGAACGTGTGCATTCAACGTGCGGAGTTAAACTGATGTGTGTTTGCAGGAGTTTCTAAACCCTTTCTGTGAAGAAGTGGAAAACGCATTTTCCCAGCCAAATCAAGTCATTCAGGAAATAGCTGGAAATCTCCGTCTAAAACACAAAAAGAACGTATCTTGCAAACTGCTCTGCTGGGTGCTCGCTCAGCTAAGGGAGTTGAATCCGCCTTCAGAATCAGAGAGTGAGAAACACGGTTCTTCCAGGAGCTGGTTTTCGTTATACCCGGGTGAATTGGAACAAACGCGGTATTGAGAAATATCTGCTTCTAAAACCAAAACGGAGCTACCTAAGAGAACGGTCTTCAATGTGTGCATTCAACTTACAAAGTTATACTGATGTTTGTTTGCAGGATTTTCTAAACCCTTTTTGTGAATTAGTGGAAAACGCATTTTCCCAGCCAAATCAAGTGATTCAAGTAATAGCTGGATATCTCCGTCTAAAACACAAAAAGAACGTACCTTGCAAACTGCTCTGCTGGGTGTTCGCTCAGCTAAGGGAGGTGAATCCGCCTTCAGAATCAGAGAGTGAGAAGCACGGTTCTTCCAGGAGCTGTGTTTGGTTATACCCGGGTGAATGGGACAAACGCGATATTGAGAAATATCTGCTTATAAAACAAAAACGGAGCTGCCTAACAGAACGGCCTTCAACGTGTGCATTCAACGTGTGGAGTTAAACTGATGTGTGTTGGCAGGAGTTTCTAAACCCTTTCTGTGAAGAAGTGGAAAACGCATTTTCCCAGCCAAATCAAGTCATTTAAGAAATAGCTGGAAATCTCCGTCTAAAACACAAGTACAACGTATCTTGCAAACAGCTCTGCTGGGTGTTCGCTCAGCTAAGGGAGTTGAATCCGCCTTCAGGATCAGAGAGTGAGAAGCACGGTTCTTCCAGGAGCTGGGTTTCGTTATACCCGGGTTAATTGGAACAAACGCGGTATTGAGAAATATCTGCTTCTAAAACCAAAACGGAGCTACCTAACAGAACGGTCTTCAATGTGTGCATTCAACTTATGGAGTTAAACTGATGTGTGTTTGCAGGAGTTTCTAAACCCTTTCTGTGAAGAAGTGGAAAACGCATTTTCCCAGCCAAATCAAGTCATTCAAGAAATAGCTGGAAATCTCCGTCTAACACACAAAAAGACCGTATCTTGCAAACTGCTCTGCTGGGTTGTCGCTCAGCTAAGGGAGTTGAATCCGCCTTAAGAATCAGAGATTGAGAATCACGGTTCTTCCAGGAGCTGGGTTTCTTATACCCGGGTGAATTGGAACAAACACGGTATTGAGAAATATCTGCTTCTAAAACCAAAACGGAGCTACCTAAGAGAACGGTCTTAAACGTGTGCATTCAGTTTACGGAGTTAAACTGATGTGTGTTTGCAGAAGTTTCTAAACCGCTTCTGTGAAGAAGTGGAAAACGCATTTTCCCAGCCAAATCAAGTCAATCAATAAATAGCTGGAAATCTCCGTCTAAAACACAAAAAGAACGTATCTTGCAAACTGCTCTGCTGGGTGTCCGCTCAGCTAAAGGAGTTGAATCCGCCTTCAGAATCAGAGAGTGAGAAGCACGGTTCTTCCATGAGCTGTGTTTGGTTATACCCGGGTGAATGGGACAAACGCGATATTGAGAAATAGCTGCTTATAAAACCAAAACGGAGCTTCCTAACAGAACGGCCTTGAACGTGTGCATTCAACGTGCGGAGTTAAACTGATGTGTGTTTGCAGGAGTGTCTAAACCCTTTCTGTGAAGAAGTGGAAAACGCATTTTCCCAGCCAAATCAAGTCATTCAGGAAATACCTGGAAATCTCCGTCTAAAACACAAAAAGAACGTATCTTGCAAACTGCTCTGCTGGGTGTTCGCTCAGCTAAGGGAGTTGAATTTGCCTTCAGAATCAGAGAGTGAGAAACACGGTTCTTCCAGAAGCTGGCTTTCGTTATACCCGGGTGAATTGGAACAAACGCGGTATTGAGAAATATCTGCTTCTAAAACCAAAACGGAGCTACCTAAGAGAACGGTCTTCAATGTGTGCATTCAACTTACAAAGTTAAACTGATGTTTGTTTGCAGGATTTTCTAAACCCTTTCTGTGAAGAAGTGGAAAACGCATTTTCCCAGCCAAATCAAGTGATTCAAGAAATAGCTGGAAATCTCCGTCTAAAACACAAAAAGAACGTATCTTGCAAACTGCTCTGCTGAATGTTCGCTCAGCTAAGGGAGTTGAATCCGCCTTCAGAATCAGAGAGTGAGAAGCACGGTTCTTCCAGGAGCTGGGTTTCGTTATACCCGGGTGAATTGGAACAAACGCGGTATTGAGAAATATCTGCTTTTAAAACCAAAACGGAGCTACCTAACAGAACGGTTTTCAACTTGTGCATTAAACCTGCAAAGTTAAACTGATGTGTGTTTGCAGGAGTTTCTAAACCCTTTCTGTGAAGAAGTGGAAAACGCATTTTCCCAGCCAAATCCAGGCATTCAAGAAATAGCTGGAAATCTCCGTTTAAACACAAAAAGAACGTACGTTTCAAACTGCTCTGCTGGGTGTTCGCTCAGCTGAGTGAGTTGTATCCGCCTTCAGAATCACAGAGTGAGAAGCACGGTTCTTCCAGGAGTTGGGTTTTGTTATACCCGGGTGAATTGTAACAAACGCGGTATTGAGAAATATCTGCTTCTAAAACCAAAACAAAGCTACCTAACAGAACGGTCTTCAATGTGTGCATTCAACTTACGGAGTTAAACTGATGTGTGTTTGCAGGAGTTTCTAAACCCTTTCTGTGAAGAAGTGGAAAACGCATTTTCCCAGCCAAATCCAGGCATTCAAGAAATAGCTGGAAATCTCCGTCTAAAACACAAAATGAACGTATAATGCAAACTGCTATGCTGGGTGTTCGCTCAGCTAAGGGAGATGAATCTGCCTTCAGAATCAGAGAGTGAGACGCACGGTTCTTCCAGGAGCTGGGTTTCGTTATACCCGGGTGAATTGGAACAAATGCGGTATTGAGAAATATCTGCATCTAAAACAAAAACGGAGCTACCTAACAGAACGGCCTTCAATGTGTGCCTTCAACATATGGCGTTAAACTGATGTGTGTTTGCAGGAGTTTCTAAACCCTTTCTGTGAAGAAGAGGAAAACGCATAATCCCAGCCAAATCTAGTCATTCAAGAAATAGCTGGAAATCTCCGTCTTAAACCCAAAAAGGACGTATCTTGCAAACTTCTCTGCTGGGTGTTCGCTCAGCTAAGGGAGTTGAATCCGCCTTCAGAATGAGAGAGTGAGAAGCACGGTTCTTCCAGGAGCTGGGTTTCGTTATACCCGGGTGAATTGGAACAAACGCGGTATTGAGAAATATCGGCTTCTAAAACCAAAACGGAGCTACCTAAGAGAACGGTCTTAAACGTGTGCATTCAGTTTACGGAGTTAAACTGATGTGTGTTTGCAGAAGTTTCTAAACCGCTTCTGTGAAGAAGTGGAAAACGCATTTTCCCAGCCAAATCAAGTCAATTCATAAATAGCTGGAAATCTCCGTCTAAAACACAAAAAAAACGTATCTTGCAAACTGCTCTGCTGGGTGTTCGCTCAGCTAAAGGAGTTGAATCCGCCTTCAAAATCAGAGAGTGAGAAGCACGGTTCTTCCATGAGCTGTGTTTGGTTATACCCGGGTGAATGGGACAAACGCGATATTGAGAAATATCTGCTTATAAAACCAAAACGGAGCTTCCTAACAGAACGGCCTTCAACGTGTGGAGTTAAACTGATGTGTGTTTGCAGGAGTTTCTAAACCTTTTCTTTGAAGATGTGGAAAACGCATTTTCCCGGCCAAATCCAGGCATTCAAGAAATAGCTGAAAATCTCCGTCGAAATCACAAAAAGAACGTATCTTGCAAACTGCTCTGCTGGGTGTTCGCTCAGCTAAGTGAGTTGAATCCGCCTTCAGAATCAGAGAGTGAGAAGCACGGTTCTTTCAGGAGCTGGGTTTCGTTATACACGGGTGAATTGGAACAAACGCGGTATTGAGAAATATCTGCTTCTAAAACCAAAACAAAGCTACCTAACAGAACGGTCTTCAATGTGTGCATTCAACCTACGGAGTTA
Source organism: Callithrix jacchus (assembly GCF_049354715.1). Lineage (NCBI taxonomy): Eukaryota > Metazoa > Chordata > Mammalia > Primates > Cebidae > Callithrix > Callithrix jacchus. The sequence goes on from NC_133518.1 coordinate 3,052,269, forward strand.
AACTGATGTGTGTTTGCAGGAGTTTCTAAACCCTTTCTGTGAAGAAGTGGAAAACGCATTTTCCCAGCCAAATCCAGGCATTCAAGAAATAGCTGAAAATCTCCGTCTAAAACACAAAAAGAACGTATTTGCAAACTGCTCTGCTGGGTGTTCGCTCAGCTAAGGGAGTTGAATCCGCCTTCAGAATCAGAGAGTGAGAAGCACGGTTCTTCCAGGAGCTGGGTTTCGTTATACACGGGTGAATTGGAACAAACGCGGTATTGAGAAATATCTGCTTCTAAAACCAAAACGGAGCTACCTAACAGAACGATCTTCAATGTGTTCCTTCAACTTATGGAGTTAAACTGATGTGTGTTTGCAGGAGTTTCTAAACCCTTTCTGTGAAGAAGTGGAAAACGCATAATCCAAGCCAAATCAAGTCATTCAAGAAATAGCTGGAAATTTTTGTCTTAAACACAAAAAGGACGTATCTTGCAAACTGCTCCTCTGGGTGTTCGCTCAGCTAAGGGAGTTGAATTCGCCTTCAGAATCAGAGAGTGAGAAGCACGGTTCTTCCAGGAGCTGGGTTTCGTTATACCCGAGTGAATTGGAACAAACGCTGTATTGAGAAATATCTGCTTCTATAACCAAAACGGAGCTACCTAACAGAACGGTCTTCAATGTGTGCATTCAACTTACAAAGTTAAACTGATGTGTGTTTGCAAAAGTTTCTAAACCCTTTGTGTGAAGAAGTGGAAAACGCATTGTCCCAGCCAAATCAAGTCATTCAAGAAATAGCTGGAAATCTCCGTCTAAAACACAAAAAGAACATACCTTTCAAACTGATCTGCTGGGTGTTCGCTCAGCTAAGGGAGTTGAATCCGCCTTCAGAATCAGAGAGTGAGAAGCACGGTTCTTCCAGGAGCTGGGTTTCGTTATACCTCTGTGAATTGGAACAAACGCGGTATTGAGAAATATCTGCTTCTAAAACCGAAACGGAGCTACCTAACAGAACGGTCTTCAATGTGTGTTTATTCAACTTACGGAGTTAAACTGATGTGTGTTTGCAGGAGTTTCTAAACCCTTTCTGTGAAGAAGTGGAAAACGCATTTCCCCAGCCAAATTTAGGCATTCAAGAAATAGCTGGAAATCTCCGTCTAAAACACAAAAAGAACGTATCTTGCAAACTGCTCTGCTGGGTGTTCGCTCAGCTAAGGAAGTTGAATCCGCCTTCTGAATCAGAAAGTGAGAAGCACGGTTCTTCCAGGAGCTGGGTTTCGTTATACCCGGGTGAATTGGAACAAACGCTGTATTGAGAAATATCTGCTTCCAAAACCAAAACGGAGCAACCTAACAGAACGGTCTTCAATGTGTGCATTCAACTTATGGAGTTAAACTGATGTGTGTTTGCAGAAGTTTCTAAACCCTTTCTGTGAAGAACTGGAAAACGCATTTTCCCAGCCAAATTTAGGCATGAAAGAAATATCAGGAAATCTCCGTTTAAAACAAAAAAAGAACGTATCTTGCAAACTGCTCTGCTGGGTGTTCGCTCAGCTAAGGGAGTTGAATCCGCCTTCAGAATCAGAGAGTGAGAAGCACGGTTCTTCCAGGAGCTGGGTTTCATTATACCCGGCTGAATTAAAACAAACGCGGTATTGAGAAATATCTGCTTCTAAAACCAAAACGGAGCTACCTAACAGAACGGTGTTCAATGTGAGCATTCAACTTATGGAGTTAAACTGATGTGTGTTTGCAGGAGTTTCTAAGCCCTTTCTGTGAAGAAGTGGAAAACGCATTTCCACAGCCAAATCCAGGCATTCAAGAAATAGCTGGAAATCTTTGTCTAAAAAAAAAAAAGAACGTATCTTGCAAACTGCTCTGCTGGGTGTTCGCTCAGCTAAGGGAGTTGAATCCGGCTTCAGAATCAGAGAGTGAGAAACACGGTTCTTCCAGGAGCTGGGTTTCGTTATACCCGGGTGAATTGGAACAAAGGCGGTATTGAGAAATATCTGCTTCGAAAACCAAAACGGAGCTACCTAACAGAACGGTCTTCAATGTGTGCATTCAACTTACGGAGTTAAACTGATGTGTGTTTGCAGGAGTTTCTAAACGCTTTCTGTGAAGAAGTGTAAAACGCATTTTCCCAGCCAAATCCAGGCATTCAAGAAATAGCTGAAAATCTCCGTCTAAAACACAAAAAGAACGTATCTTGCAAACTGCTCTGCTGGGTGTTCGCTAGGCTAAGGACGTTGAATCCGCCTTCAGAATCAGAGAGTGAGAAGCACGGTTCTTCCAGGAGCTGGGTTTCGTTATACACGGGTGAATTGGAACAAACGCGGTATTGAGAAATATCTGCTTCTAAAACCAAAACGGAGCTACCTAACAGAACGGTCTTCAACTTGCGCATTAAACCTGCAAAGTTAAACTGATGTGTGTTTGCAGGAGTTTCTAAACCCTTTCTGTGAAGAAGTGGAAAACGCATTTCCCCAGCCAAATCCAGGCATTCAAGAAATAGCTGGAAATCTCCGTCTAAAACACAAAAAGAACGTATCTTGCAAACTGCTCTGCTGGGTGTTCGCTCAGCTAAGGGAGTTGAATCCGCCTTCTGAATCAGAAAGTGAGAAGCACGGTTCTTCCTGGAGCTGGGTTTCGTTATACCCGGGTGAATTGGAACAAACGCTGTATTGAGAAATATCTGCTTCTAAAACAAAAACGGAGCAACCTAACAGAACGGTCTTCAATGTGTGCATTCAACTTACAGAGTTAAACTGATGTGTGTTTGCAGGAGTTTCTAAACCCTTTCTGTGAAGAAGTGGAAAACGCATTTTCCCAGCCAAATCCAGGCATTCAAGAAATAGCTGGAAATCTCCGTCTAAAACACAAAAAGAACGTATCTTGCAAACTGCTCTGCTGGGTGTTCGCTCAGCTAAGGCAGTTGAATCCGCCTTCAGAATCAGAGAGTGAGAAGCACGGTTCTTCCAGGAGCTGGGTTTCGTTATACCCGGGTGAATTGGAACAAACGCGGTATTGAGAAATATCTGCTTCTAAAACCAAAACGGAGCTACCTAACAGAACGGTCTTCAATGTGTGACTTCAACTTATGGAGTTAAACTGATGTGTGTTTGCAGGAGTTTCTAAACACTTTCTGTGAAGAAGTGGAAAACGCATAATCCCAGCCAAATCGAGTCATTCAAGAAATAGCTGGAAATCTCCGTCTTAAACCCAAAAAGAACGCATCTTGCAAACTGCTCTTCTGGGTGTTCGCTCAGCTAAGGGAGTTGAATCCGCCTTCAGAATCAGAGAGTGAGAAGCACGGTTCTTCCATAAGCTGGGTTTCGTTATAACCGGGTGAATTGGAACGAACGCGGTATTGAGAAATATCTGCTTCTAAAACCAAAACGGAGCTACCTAACAGAACGGTCTTCAATGTGTGCATTCAACTTACAGAGGTAAACTGATGTGTGTTTACAGGAGTTTCTAAACCCTTTCTGTGAAGAAGTGGAAAACGCATTTTCCCAGCCAAATCCAGGCATTCAAGAGAAAGCTGGAAATCTCCGTCTAAAACACAAAAAGAACCTATCTTGCAAACTGCTCTGCTGGGTGTTCGCTCAGCTAAGGGAGTTGAATCCGCCTTCAGAATCAGAGAGTGAGACGCACGGTTTTTCCAGGAGCTGGGTTTGGTTATACCCGGGTAAATGGGACAAACGCGATATTGAGAAATATCTTCTCATAAAACCAAAACGGAGCTACCTAACAGAACGGTTTTCAACGTGTGAATTCAATGTGTGGAGTTAAACTGATGTGTGTTTCCAGGAGTTTCTAAACCCTTTCTGTAAAGAAGTGTAAAACGCATTTTCCCAGCCAAATCCCGGCATTCAAGAAATAGCTGGAAATCTCCGTCTTAAACACAAAATGAACGTATCTTGCAAACTGCTCTGCTGGGTGTTCGCTCAGCTAAGGGAGTTGAATCCGCCTTCAGAATCAGAGAGTGAGAAGCACGGTGTTTCCAGGAGCTGGGTTTCGTTATACACGGGTGAATTGGAACAAACGCGGTATTTAGAAATATTTGCTTCTAAAACCAAAACGGAGCTACCATACAGAACGGTCTTCAATGTGTGCATTCAACTTACAAAGTTAAACTGATGTGTGTTTGCAGGAGTTTCTAAACCATTTCTGTGAAAAAGTGGAAAACGCATTTTCCCAGCCAAATCCAGGCATTCAAGAAATAGCTGGAAATCTCCGTTTAAACACAAAAAGAACGTACGTTTCAAACTGCTCTGCTGGGTGTTCCCTCAGCTAAGGGAGTTGAATCCGCCTTCAGAATCAGAGAGTGAGAAGCACGGTTCTTCCAGGAGCTGGGTTTCGTTATACCCGGGTGAATTGGAACAAACGCGGTATTGAGAAATATCTGCTTCTAAAACCAAAACGGAGCTACCTAACAGAACGGTCTTCAACGTGTGAATTAAACTCGCAAAGTTAAACTGATGTGTGTTTGCAGGAGTTTCTAAACCCTTTCTGTGAAGAAGTGTAAAACGCATTTTCCCAGCCAAATCCAGGCGTTCAAGAAATAGCTGGAAATCTCCGTTTAAACACAAAAAGAACGTATCTTGCAAACTGCTCTGCTGGGTGTTCGCTCAGCTAAGGGAGTTGAATCCGCCTTCAGAATCAGAGAGTGAGAAGCACGGTTCTTCCAGGAGCTGGGTTTCGTTATACCCGGGTGAATTGGAACAAACGCGGTATTGAGAAATATCTGCTTCTAAAACCAAAACGGAGCTACCTAACAGAACGGTCTTCAACGTGTGCATTAAACTTGCAGAGTTAAACTGATGTGTGTTTGCAGGAGTTTCTAAACCCTTTCTGTGAAGAAGTGGAAAACGCATTTTCCCAGCCAAATCCAGGCGTTCAAGAAATAGATGGAAATCTCCGTTTAAACACAAAAAGAACGTATCTTGCAAACTGCTCTGCTGGGTGTTCGCTCAGATAAGAAAGTTGAATCCGCCTTTAGAATCAGAGAGTGAGAAGCACGGTTCTTCCAGGAGCTGGGTTTCGTTATACCCGGGTGAATTGGAACAAACTCTGTATTGAGAAATATCTGCTTCTATAACCAAAACGGAGCTACCTAACAGAACGGTCTTCAATGTGTGCATTCCACTTACGGAGTTAAACTGATATGTTTTTGCAGGAGTTTCTAAACTCTTTCTGTGAAGAAGTGGAAAACGCATAGTCCCAGCCAAATCAAGTCATTAGAGAAATAGCTGGAAATCTCCGTCTAAAACACAAAAAGAACGTATCTTTCAAACTGATCTGCTGGGTGTTCGCTCATCTAAGTGAGTTGAATCCGCCTTCAGAATCAGAGAGTGAGAAGCACGGTTTTTCCAGGAGCAGGGTTTCGTTATACCCGGGTGAATTGGAACAAACGCGGTATTGAGAAATATCTGCTTGTAAAACCAAAACGGAGCTACCTAACAGAACGGTCTTCAATGTGTGCATTCATCTTACGGAGTTAAACAGATGTGTGTTTGAAGGAGTTACTAAAGCCTTTCTGTGAAGAAGTGGAAAACGCATAATCCCAGCCAAATCGATTCATTCAAGAAATAGCTGGAAATCTCCGTCTAAAACACAAAAAGTACGTATCTTGCAAACTGCTCTTCTGGGTGTTCGCTCAGCTAAGGGAGTTGAATCCGCCTTCAGAATCAGAGAGTGAGGAGCACGGTTCTTCCAGGAGCTGGGTTTCGTTATACCCGGGTGAATTGGAACAAACGCGGTATTGAGAAATATCTGCTTCTAAAACCAAAACGGAGCTACCTAACAGAACGGTCTTCAATGTGTGCATTCAACTTACGGAGTTAAACTGATGTGTGTTTGCAGGAGATTCTAAACCCTTTCTGTGAAGAAGTGGAAAACGCATTTTCCCAGCCAAATCCAGGCATTCAAGAAAAAGCAGGAAATCTCCCTTTAAAACACAAAAAGAACGTATCTTGCAAACTGCTCTGCTGGGTGTTCGCTCAGCTAAGGGAGTTGAATCCGCCTTCAGAATCAGAGAGTGAGAAGCACGGTTCTTCCAGGAGCTTGGTTTCGTTATACCCGGGTGAATTGGAACAAACGCGGTATTGAGAAATATCTGCTTCTAAAACCAAAACGGAGCTACCTAACAGAACGGTCTTCCATGTGTGCATTCAACTTACGGAGTTAAACTGATGTGTGTTTGCAGGAGTTTCTAAACCCTTTCTGTGAAGAAGTGGAAAACGCAGTTTCCCAGCCAAATCAAGTCATTCAAGAAATAGCTGGAAATCTTCGTCTAAAAAACAAACAGAACGTATCTTGCAAACTGCTCTGCTGGGTGTTCGCTCAGCTAAGGGAGTTGAATCCGCCTTCTGAATCAGAGAGTGAGAAGCACGGTTCTTCCAGGAGCTGGGTTACGTTATACTTGGGTGAATTGGAACAAACGCGGTATTGAGAAATATCTGCTTCTAAAACCAAAACGGAGCTACCTAACAGAACGGTCTTCAATGTGTGCATTCATCTTACGGAGTTTAACTAATGTGTGTTTGCAGGAGTTTCTAAGCCCTTTCTGTGAAGAAGTGGAAAACGCATTTCCCCAGCCAAATCCAGGCATTCAAGAAATAGCTGGAAATCTCCGTCTAAAACACAAAAAGAACGTATCCTGCAAACTGCTCTGCTGGGTGTTCGCTCAGCTAAGGGAGTTGAATCCGCCTTCAGAATCAGAGAGTGAGAAGCACGGTTCTTCCAGGAGCTGGGTTTCGTTACACCCGGGTGAATTGGAACAAACGCGGTATTGAGAAATATCTGCTTCTAAAACCAAAACGGAGCTACCTAACAGAACGGTCTTCAATGTGTGCATTCAACTCACGGAGTTGACCTGATGTGTGTTTGCAGGAGTTTCAAAACACTTTCTGTGAAGAAGTGGAAAACGCATTTTCCCAGCCAAATCAAGTCATTCAAGAAATAGCTGGAAATCTTCGTCTAAAACACAAAAAGAACGTATCTTGCAAACTGCTCTGCTGGGTTTTCGCTCAGCTAAGGGAGTTTTATCCGCCTTCTGTATCAGAGAGTGAGAAGCACGGTTCTTCCAGGAGCTGGGTTTCGTTATACCCGGGTGAATTGGAACAAACGCGGTATTGAGAAATATCTGCTTCTAAAACCAAAACGGAGCTACCTAACAGAACGGTCTTCAATGTGTGCATTCATCTTACGGAGTTAAACTGATGTGTGTTTGCCGGAGTTTCTAAGCCCTTTCTGTGAAAAAGTGGAAAACGCATTACCCCAGCGAAATCCAGGCATTCAAGAAATAGCTGGAAATCTCCGTCTAAAACACAAAAAGAACGTATCTTGCAAACTGCTCTGCTGGGTGTTCGCTCAGCTAAGGGAGTTGAATCCGCCTTCAGAATCAGAGAGTGAGAAGCACGGTTCTTCCAGGAGCTGGGTTTCGTTATACCCGGGTGAATTGGAACAAACGCGGTATTGAGAAATATCTGCTTCTAAAACCAAAACGGAGCTACCTAACAGAACGGTCTTCAACGTGTGCATTAAACTTGCAGAGTTAAACTGATGTGTGTTTGCAGGAGTTTCTAAACCCTTTCTGTGAAGAAGTGGAAAACGCATTTTCCCAGCCAAATCCAGGCGTTCAAGAAATAGATGGAAATCTCCGTCTAAACACAAAAAGAACGTATCTTGCAAACTGCTCTGCTGGGTGTTCGCTCAGATAAGAAAGTTGAATCCGCCTTCAGAATCAGAGAGTGAGAAGCACGGTTCTTCCAGGAGCTGGGTTTCGTTATACCCGGGTGAATTGGAACAAACGCTCTATTGAGAAATATCTGCTTCTATAACCAAAACGGAGCTACCTAAGAGAACAGTCTTCAATGTGTGCATTCAACGTACGAAGTTAAACTGATGTGTGTTTGCAGGAGTTTCTAAACTCTTTCTGTGAAGAAGTGGTGAACGCATAGTCCCAGCCAAATCAAGTCATTCAAGAAATAGCTGGAAATCTTCGTCTAAAACACAAAAAGAACGTATCTTGCAACCTGCTCTGCTGGGTTTTCGCTCAGCTAAGGGAGTTGAATCCGCCTTCTGAATCAGAGAGTGAGAAGCACGGTTCTTCCAGGAGCTGGGTTTCGTTATACCCGGGTGAATTGGAACAAACGCGGTATTGAGAAATATCTGCTTCTAAAACCAAAACGGAGCTACCTAACAGAACGGTCTTCAATGTGTGCATTCATCTTACGGAGTTTAACTGATGTGTGTTTGCAGGAGTTTCTAAGCCCTTTCTGTGAAAAAGTGGAAAACGCATTACCCCAGCGAAATCCAGGCATTCAAGAAATAGCTGGAAATCTCCGTCTAAAACACAAAAAGAACGTATCTTGCAAACTGCTCTGCTGGGTGTTCGCTCAGCTAAGGGAGTTGAATCCGCCTTCAGAATCATAGAGTGAGAAGCACGGTTCTTCCAGGAGCTGGGTTTCGTTATAGCCGGGTGAATTGGAACAAACGCGGTATTGAGAAATATCTGCTTCTAAAACCAAAACGGAGCTACCTAACAGAACGGTCTTCAACGTGTGCATTAAACTTGCAGAGTTAAACTGATGTGTGTTTGCAGGAGTTTCTAAACTCTTTCTGTGAAGAAGTGGAAAACGCATTTTCCCAGCCAAATCCAGGCGTTCAAGAAATAGCTGGAAATCTCCGTTTAAACACAAAAAGAACGTATCTTGCAAACTGCTCTGCTGGGTGTTCGCTCAGCTAAGGGAGTTGAGTCCGCCTTCAGAATCAGAGAGTGAGAAGCACGGTTCTTCCAGGAGCTGGGTTTCGTTATACCCGGGTGAATTGGAACAAACGCTCTATTGAGAAATATCTGCTTCTATAACCAAAACGGAGCTACCTAAGAGAACGGTCTTCAATGTGTGCATTCAACGTACGGAGTTAAACTGATGTGTGTTTGCAGGAGTTTCTAAACCCTTTCTGTGAAGAAGTGAAAAACGCAATTTCCCAGCCAAATCCAGGCATTCAAGAAATAGCTGGAAATCTCCGTCTAAAACACAAAAAGAACATATCTTGCAAACTGCTCTGCTGGGTGTTCGCTCAGCTAAGGGAGTTGAATCTGCCTTCAGAATCAGAGAGTGAGAAGCACGGTTCTTCCAGGAGCTGGGTTTCGTTATATCCGGGTGAATTGGAACACACGCGGTATTGAGAAATATCTGCTTCTAAAACCAAAACGGAGCTACCTAACAGAACGGTCTTCAATGTGTGCATTCAACTTATGGAGTTAAACTGATGTGTGTTTGCAGGAGTTTCTAAACCCTTTCTGTGAAGAAGTGGAAAACGCATAATCCCAGCCAAATCGATTAATTCAAGAAATAGCTGAAAATCTCCGTCTAAAACACAAAAAGAACGTATCTTGCAAACTGCTCTTCTGGGTGTTCGCTCAGCTAAGGGAGTTGAATCCGCCTTCAGAATCAGAGAGTGAGAAGCACGGTTCTTCCAGGAGCTGGGTTTCGTTATACCCGGGTGAATTGGAACAAACGCGGTATTGAGAAATATATGCTACTAAAACCAAAACGGAGCTACCTAACAGAACGGTCTTCAATGTGTGCATTCAACTTACGGAGTTAAACTGATGTGTGTTTGCAGGAGTTTCTAAACCCTTTCTGTGAAGGAGTGGAAAACGCATTTTCCCAGCCAAATCCAGGCATTCAAGAAATAGCTGGGAATCTCCGTCTAAAACACAAAAAGAACGTATCTTGCAAACTGCTCTGCTGGGTGTTCGCTCAGATAATGGAGTTTAATTTTTTCTCAGAATCAGAAAGTGAGAAGCACGGTTCTTCCATGAGCTGTGTTTGTTTATACACGGGAGAATAAGACAAACGCGATATTGAGAAATATCTGCTTATAAAACCAAAACGGAGCTACCGAACCGAACGGTCTTCAATGTGTGCATTCAACTTACGGCCTTAAACTGATGTGTGTTTGCAGGAGTTCCTAAACCCTTTCTTTGAAGAAGTGGAAAACGCATTTTCCCAGCCAAGTCAAGTCATTCAAGAAATAGCTGGAAATCTCCGTCTTAAACACAAAAAGAACGTATCTTGCAATCTGCTCTGCTGGGTGTAAGCTCAGCTGAGGGAGTTGAATCCACGTTCAGAATCAGAAAGTGAGAAGCACGGTTCTTCCAGGAGCTGGATTTCGTTATACCCGGCTTATTGGAACAAACGCGGTATTGAGAAATATCTGCTTCTAAAACCAAAACGGAGCTACTTAAGAAAACAATCTTCAACGTGTGCATTCAACTTACGGATTAAACTGATGTGTCTTTGCAGGAGTTTCTAAACCCTTTCTGTGAAGAAGTGGAAAACGCATTTTCCCAGCCAAATCCAGGCATTCAAGAAATAGCTGGAAATCTTCGTCTAAAATACAAAAAGAACGTATCTCGCAAACTGTTCTGCTGGGTGTTCGCTCAGCTAAGGGAGTTGAATCCGCCTTCAGAATCAGAGAGTGAGAAGCACGGTTCTTCCAGGAGCTGGGTTTGGTTATACCCGGGTGAATGGGACAAACGCGATATTGAGAAATATCTGCTTATAAAACCAAAACGGAGCTTCCTAACAGAACGGCCTTGAACGTGTGCATTCAACCTGCGGAGTTAAACTGATGTGTGTTTGCAGGAGTTTCTAAACCCTTTCTGTGAAGAAGTGGAAAACGCATTTTCCCAGCCAAATCAAGTCATTCAGGAAATAGCTGGAAATCTCCGTCTAAAACACAAAAAGAACGTATCTTGCAAACTGCTCTGCTGGGTGCTCGCTCAGCTAAGGGAGTTGAATCCGCCTTCAGAATCAGAGAGTGAGAAACACGGTTCTTCCAGGAGCTGGTTTTCGTTATACCCGGGTGAATTGGAACAAACGCGGTATTGAGAAATATCTGCTTCTAAAACCAAAACGGAGCTACCTAAGAGAACGGTCTTCAATGTGTGCATTCAACTTACAAAGTTATACTGATGTTTGTTTGCAAAATTTTCTAAACCCTTTTTGTGAATTAGTGGAAAACGCATTTTCCCAGCCAAATCAAGTGATTCAAGTAATAGCTGGATATCTCCGTCTAAAACACAAAAAGAACGTACCTTGCAAACTGCTCTGCTGGGTGTTCGCTCAGCTAAGGGAGGTGAATCCGCCTTCAGAATCAGAGAGTGAGAAGCACGGTTCTTCCAGGAGCTGTGTTTGGTTATACCCGGGTGAATGGGACAAACGCGATATTGAGAAATATCTGCTTATAAAACAAAAACGGAGCTGCCTAACAGAACGGCCTTCAACGTGTGCATTCAACGTGTGGAGTTAAACTGATGTGTGTTGGCAGGAGTTTCTAAACCCTTTCTGTGAAGAAGTGGAAAACGCATTTTCCCAGCCAAATCAAGTCATTTAAGAAATAGCTGGAAATCTCCGTCTAAAACACAAGTACAACGTATCTTGCAAACAGCTCTGCTGGGTGTTCGCTCAGCTAAGGGAGTTGAATCCGCCTTCAGGATCAGAGAGTGAGAAGCACGGTTCTTCCAGGAGCTGGGTTTCGTTATACCCGGGTTAATTGGAACAAACGCGGTATTGAGAAATATCTGCTTCTAAAACCAAAACGGAGCTACCTAACAGAACGGTCTTCAATGTGTGCATTCAACTTATGGAGTTAAACTGATGTGTGTTTGCAGGAGTTTCTAAACCCTTTCTGTGAAGAAGTGGAAAACGCATTTTCCCAGCCAAATCAAGTCATTCAAGAAATAGCTGGAAATCTCCGTCTAACACACAAAAAGACCGTATCTTGCAAACTGCTCTGCTGGGTTGTCGCTCAGCTAAGGGAGTTGAATCCGCCTTAAGAATCAGAGAGTGAGAATCACGGTTCTTCCAGGAGCTGGGTTTCTTATACCCGGGTGAATTGGAACAAACACGGTATTGAGAAATATCTGCTTCTAAAACCAAAACGGAGCTACCTAAGAGAACGGTCTTAAACGTGTGCATTCAGTTTACGGAGTTAAACTGATGTGTGTTTGCAGAAGTTTCTAAACCGCTTCTGTGAAGAAGTGGAAAACGCATTTTCCCAGCCAAATCAAGTCAATCAATAAATAGCTGGAAATCTCCGTCTAAAACACAAAAAGAACGTATCTTGCAAACTGCTCTGCTGGGTGTCCGCTCAGCTAAAGGAGTTGAATCCGCCTTCAGAATCAGAGAGTGAGAAGCACGGTTCTTCCATGAGCTGTGTTTGGTTATACCCGGGTGAATGGGACAAACGCGATATTGAGAAATAGCTGCTTATAAAACCAAAACGGAGCTTCCTAACAGAACGGCCTTGAACGTGTGCATTCAACGTGCGGAGTTAAACTGATGTGTGTTTGCAGGAGTGTCTAAACCCTTTCTGTGAAGAAGTGGAAAACGCATTTTCCCAGCCAAATCAAGTCATTCAGTAAATACCTGGAAATCTCCGTCTAAAACACAAAAAGAACGTATCTTGCAAACTGCTCTGCTGGGTGTTCGCTCAGCTAAGGGAGTTGAATTTGCCTTCAGAATCAGAGAGTGAGAAACACGGTTCTTCCAGAAGCTGGCTTTCGTTATACCCGGGTGAATTGGAACAAACGCGGTATTGAGAAATATCTGCTTCTAAAACCAAAACGGAGCTACCTAAGAGAACGGTCTTCAATGTGTGCATTCAACTTACAAAGTTAAACTGATGTTTGTTTGCAGGATTTTCTAAACCCTTTCTGTGAAGAAGTGGAAAACGCATTTTCCCAGCCAAATCAAGTGATTCAAGAAATAGCTGGAAATCTCCGTCTAAAACACAAAAAGAACGTATCTTGCAAACTGCTCTGCTGAATGTTCGCTCAGCTAAGGGAGTTGAATCCGCCTTCAGAATCAGAGAGTGAGAAGCACGGTTCTTCCAGGAGCTGGGTTTCGTTATACCCGGGTGAATTGGAACAAACGCGGTATTGAGAAATATCTGCTTTTAAAACCAAAACGGAGCTACCTAACAGAACGGTTTTCAACTTGTGCATTAAACCTGCAAAGTTAAACTGATGTGTGTTTGCAGGAGTTTCTAAACCCTTTCTGTGAAGAAGTGGAAAACGCATTTTCCCAGCCAAATCCAGGCATTCAAGAAATAGCTGGAAATCTCTGTTTAAACACAAAAAGAACGTACGTTTCAAACTGCTCTGCTGGGTGTTCGCTCAGCTGAGTGAGTTGTATCCGCCTTCAGAATCACAGAGTGAGAAGCACGGTTCTTCCAGGAGTTGGGTTTCGTTATACCCGGGTGAATTGTAACAAACGCGGTATTGAGAAATATCTGCTTCTAAAACCAAAACAAAGCTACCTAACAGAACGGCCTTCAATGTGTGCCTTCAACATATGGCGTTAAACTGATGTGTGTTTGCAGGAGTTTCTAAACCCTTTCTGTGAAGAAGAGGAAAACGCATAATCCCAGCCAAATCTAGTCATTCAAGAAATAGCTGGAAATCTCCGTCTTAAACCCAAAAAGGACGTATCTTGCAAACTTCTCTGCTGGGTGTTCGCTCAGCTAAGGGAGTTGAATCCGCCTTCAGAATGAGAGAGTGAGAAGCACGGTTCTTCCAGGAGCTGGGTTTCGTTATACCCGGGTGAATTGGAACAAACGCGGTATTGAGAAATATCGGCTTCTAAAACCAAAACGGAGCTACCTAAGAGAACGGTCTTAAACGTGTGCATTCAGTTTACGGAGTTAAACTGATGTGTGTTTGCAGAAGTTTCTAAACCGCTTCTGTGAAGAAGTGGAAAACGCATTTTCCCAGCCAAATCAAGTCAATTCATAAATAGCTGGAAATCTCCGTCTAAAACACAAAAAAAACGTATCTTGCAAACTGCTCTGCTGGGTGTTCGCTCAGCTAAAGGAGTTGAATCCGCCTTCAAAATCAGAGAGTGAGAAGCACGGTTCTTCCATGAGCTGTGTTTGGTTATACCCGGGTGAATGGGACAAACGCGATATTGAGAAATATCTGCTTATAAAACCAAAACGGAGCTTCCTAACAGAACGGCCTTCAACGTGTGGAGTTAAACTGATGTGTGTTTGCAGGAGTTTCTAAACCCTTTCTGTGAAGAAGTGGAAAACGCATAATCCCAGCCAAATCAAGTCATTCAAGGAATAGCTGGAAATCTCCGTCTTAAACCCAAAAAGGACGTATCTTGCAAACTTCTCTGCTGGGTGTTCGCTCAGCTAAGGGAGTTGAATCCGCCTTCAGAATCAGAGAGTGAGAAGCACGGTTCTTCCAGGAGCTGGGTTTCGTTATACCCGGGTGAATTGGAATAAACGCGGTATTGAGAAATATCTGCTTCTAAAACCAAAACGGAGCTACCTAACAGAACGGTCTTCAATGTGTGCATTCAACTTACAAAGTTAAACTGATGTGTGTTTGCAGGAGTTTCTAAACCCTTTCTGTGAAGAAGTGGAAAACGCATTTTCCCAGCCAAATCCAGGCATTCAAGAAAAAGCTGGAAATCTCCGTCTAAAACACAAAAAGAACCTATCTTGCAAACTGCTCTGCTGGGTGTCCGCTCAGCTGAGGGAGTTGAATCCGCCTTCAGAATCAGAGAGTGAGAAGCACGGTTCTTCCAGGAGCTGGGTTTCGTTATACCCGGGTGAATTGGAACAAACGCGGTATTGAGAAATATCTGCTTCTAAAACGAAAACGGAGCTACCTAACAGAACGGTCTTCAACGTGTGCATTCCACTTACAGAGTTAAACTGATGTGTGTTTGCAGGAGTTTCTAAACCTTTTCTTTGAAGATGTGGAAAACGCATTTTCCCGGCCAAATCCAGGCATTCAAGAAATAGCTGAAAATCTCCGTCGAAATCACAAAAAGAACGTATCTTGCAAACTGCTCTGCTGGGTGTTCGCTCAGCTAAGTGAGTTGAATCCGCCTTCAGAATCAGAGAGTGAGAAGCACGGTTCTTTCAGGAGCTGGGTTTCGTTATACACGGGTGAATTGGAACAAACGCGGTATTGAGAAATATCTGCTTCTAAAACCAAAACAAAGCTACCTAACAGAACGGTCTTCAATGTGTGCATTCAACTTACGGAGTTAAACTGATGTGTGTTTGCAGGAGTTTCTAAACCCTTTCTGTGAAGAAGTGGAAAACGCATTTTCCCAGCCAAATCCAGGCATTCAAGAAATAGCTGAAAATCTCCGTCTAAAACACAAAAAGAACGTATTTGCAAACTGCTCTGCTGGGTGTTCGCTCAGCTAAGGGAGTTGAATCCGCCTTCAGAATCAGAGAGTGAGAAGCACGGTTCTTCCAGGAGCTGGGTTTCGTTATACACGGGTGAATTGGAACAAACGCGGTATTGAGAAATATCTGCTTCTAAAACCAAAACGGAGCTACCTAACAGAACGATCTTCAATGTGTTCCTTCAACTTATGGAGTTAAACTGATGTGTGTTTGCAGGAGTTTCTAAACCCTTTCTGTGAAGAAGTGGAAAACGCATAATCCAAGCCAAATCAAGTCATTCAAGAAATAGCTGGAAATTTTTGTCTTAAACACAAAAAGGACGTATCTTGCAAACTGCTCCTCTGGGTGTTCGCTCAGCTAAGGGAGTTGAATTCGCCTTCAGAATCAGAGAGTGAGAAGCACGGTTCTTCCAGGAGCTGGGTTTCGTTATACCCGAGTGAATTGGAACAAACGCTGTATTGAGAAATATCTGCTTCTATAACCAAAACGGAGCTACCTAACAGAACGGTCTTCAATGTGTGCATTCAACTTACAAAGTTAAACTGATGTGTGTTTGCAAAAGTTTCTAAACCCTTTGTGTGAAGAAGTGGAAAACGCATTGTCCCAGCCAAATCAAGTCATTCAAGAAATAGCTGGAAATCTCCGTCTAAAACACAAAAAGAACATACCTTTCAAACTGATCTGCTGGGTGTTCGCTCAGCTAAGGGAGTTGAATCCGCCTTCAGAATCAGAGAGTGAGAAGCACGGTTCTTCCAGGAGCTGGGTTTCGTTATACCTCTGTGAATTGGAACAAACGCGGTATTGAGAAATATCTGCTTCTAAAACCGAAACGGAGCTACCTAACAGAACGGTCTTCAATGTGTGTTTATTCAACTTACGGAGTTAAACTGATGTGTGTTTGCAGGAGTTTCTAAACCCTTTCTGTGAAGAAGTGGAAAACGCATTTCCCCAGCCAAATTTAGGCATTCAAGAAATAGCTGGAAATCTCCGTCTAAAACACAAAAAGAACGTATCTTGCAAACTGCTCTGCTGGGTGTTCGCTCAGCTAAGGAAGTTGAATCCGCCTTCTGAATCAGAAAGTGAGAAGCACGGTTCTTCCAGGAGCTGGGTTTCGTTATACCCGGGTGAATTGGAACAAACGCTGTATTGAGAAATATCTGCTTCCAAAACCAAAACGGAGCAACCTAACAGAACGGTCTTCAATGTGTGCATTCAACTTATGGAGTTAAACTGATGTGTGTTTGCAGAAGTTTCTAAACCCTTTCTGTGAAGAACTGGAAAACGCATTTTCCCAGCCAAATTTAGGCATGAAAGAAATATCAGGAAATCTCCGTTTAAAACAAAAAAAGAACGTATCTTGCAAACTGCTCTGCTGGGTGTTCGCTCAGCTAAGGGAGTTGAATCCGCCTTCAGAATCAGAGAGTGAGAAGCACGGTTCTTCCAGGAGCTGGGTTTCATTATACCCGGCTGAATTAAAACAAACGCGGTATTGAGAAATATCTGCTTCTAAAACCAAAACGGAGCTACCTAACAGAACGGTGTTCAATGTGAGCATTCAACTTATGGAGTTAAACTGATGTGTGTTTGCAGGAGTTTCTAAGCCCTTTCTGTGAAGAAGTGGAAAACGCATTTCCACAGCCAAATCCAGGCATTCAAGAAATAGCTGGAAATCTTTGTCTAAAAAAAAAAAAGAACGTATCTTGCAAACTGCTCTGCTGGGTGTTCGCTCAGCTAAGGGAGTTGAATCCGGCTTCAGAATCAGAGAGTGAGAAACACGGTTCTTCCAGGAGCTGGGTTTCGTTATACCCGGGTGAATTGGAACAAAGGCGGTATTGAGAAATATCTGCTTCGAAAACCAAAACGGAGCTACCTAACAGAAAGGTCTTCAATGTGTGCATTCAACTTACGGAGTTAAACTGATGTGTGTTTGCAGGAGTTTCTAAACGCTTTCTGTGAAGAAGTGGAAAACGCATTTTCCCAGCCAAATCCAGGCATTCAAGAAATAGCTGAAAATCTCCGTCTAAAACACAAAAAGAACGTATCTTGCAAACTGCTCTGCTGGGTGTTCGCTAGGCTAAGGACGTTGAATCCGCCTTCAGAATCAGAGAGTGAGAAGCACGGTTCTTCCAGGAGCTGGGTTTCGTTATACACGGGTGAATTGGAACAAACGCGGTATTGAGAAATATCTGCTTCTAAAACCAAAACGGAGCTACCTAACAGAACGGTCTTCAACTTGCGCATTAAACCTGCAAAGTTAAACTGATGTGTGTTTGCAGGAGTTTCTAAACCCTTTCTGTGAAGAAGTGGAAAACGCATTTCCCCAGCCAAATCCAGGCATTCAAGAAATAGCTGGAAATCTCCGTCTAAAACACAAAAAGAACGTATCTTGCAAACTGCTCTGCTGGGTGTTCGCTCAGCTAAGGGAGTTGAATCCGCCTTCTGAATCAGAAAGTGAGAAGCACGGTTCTTCCTGGAGCTGGGTTTCGTTATACCCGGGTGAATTGGAACAAACGCTGTATTGAGAAATATGTGCTTCTAAAACCAAAACGGAGCAACCTAACAGAACGGTCTTCAATGTGTGCATTCAACTTACGGAGTTAAACTGATGTGTGTTTGCAGGAGTTTCTAAACCCTTTCTGTGAAGAAGTGGAAAACGCATTTTCCCAGCCAAATCCAGGCATTCAAGAAATAGCTGGAAATCTCCGTCTAAAACACAAAAAGAACGTATCTTGCAAACTGCTCTGCTGGGTGTTCGCTCAGCTAAGGCAGTTGAATCCGCCTTCAGAATCAGAGAGTGAGAAGCACGGTTCTTCCAGGAGCTGGGTTTCGTTATACCCGGGTGAATTGGAACAAACGCGGTATTGAGAAATATCTGCTTCTAAAACCAAAACGGAGCTACCTAACAGAACGGTCTTCAATGTGTGACTTCAACTTATGGAGTTAAACTGATGTGTGTTTGCAGGAGTTTCTAAACACTTTCTGTGAAGAAGTGGAAAACGCATAATCCCAGCCAAATCGAGTCATTCAAGAAATAGCTGGAAATCTCCGTCTTAAACCCAAAAAGAACGCATCTTGCAAACTGCTCTTCTGGGTGTTCGCTCAGCTAAGGGAGTTGAATCCGCCTTCAGAATCAGAGAGTGAGAAGCACGGTTCTTCCATAAGCTGGGTTTCGTTATAACCGGGTGAATTGGAACGAACGCGGTATTGAGAAATATCTGCTTCTAAAACCAAAACGGAGCTACCTAACAGAACGGTCTTCAATGTGTGCATTCAACTTACAGAGGTAAACTGATGTGTGTTTACAGGAGTTTCTAAACCCTTTCTGTGAAGAAGTGGAAAACGCATTTTCCCAGCCAAATCCAGGCATTCAAGAAAAAGCTGGAAATCTCCGTCTAAAACACAAAAAGAACGTATCTTGCAAACTGCTCTGTTGGGTGTTCGCTCAGCTAAGGGAGTTGAATCCGCCTTCAGAATCACAGAGTGAGAAGCACGGTTCTTCCAGGAGCTGGGTTTCTTTATACCTGGGTGCATTTTAACAAACGCGGTATTGAGAAATATCTGCTTCTAAAACCAAAACGGAGCTACCTAACAGAACGGTCTTCAATGTGTGCATTCAACTTACGGAGTTAAACTGATGTTTGTTTGCAGGAGTTTCTAAACCCTTTCTGTGAAGAAGTGGAAAACGCATTTTCCCAGCCAAATCAAGTCATTCAAGAAATAGCTGGAAATCTCCGTCTAAAACACAAAAAGAACGTATCTTGCAAACTGCTCTGCTGGGTGTTCGCTCAGCTAAGGGAGTTGAATCCGCCTTCAGAATCAGAGAGTGAGAAGCACGGTTCTTCCAGGAGCTGGGTTTCGTTATACCCGGGTGAATTGGAACAAACGCGGTATTGAGAAATATCTGCTTCTAAAACCAAAACGGAGCTACCTAACACAACGGTCTTCAACGTGTGCATTAAACTTGCAGAGTTAAACTGATGTGTGTTAGCAGGAGGTTCGAAACCCTTTCTGTGAAGAAGTGGAAAACGCATTTTCCCAGCCAAATCCAGGCATTTAAGAAATAGCTGGAAATCTCCGTTTAAACATAATAAGAACGTACGGTTCAAACAGCTCTGCTGGGTGTTCGCTCAGCTAAGTGAGTTGAATCCGCCTTCAGAATCACAGAGTGAGAAGCACGGTTCTTCCAGGAGCTGTGTTTCGTTATACTCGGGTGAATTGGAACAAACGCGTTATTGAGAAATATCCGCTTCTAAAACCAAAACGGAGCTACCAAACAGAACGGTCTTCAACGTGTGCATTCCATTTATGGAGTTAAACTTATGTGTGTTTGCAGGAGTTTCTAAACCCTTTCTCTGAAGAAGTGGAAAACGCATTGTACCAGCCAATTCGAGTCATTCAGGAAATAGCTTGAAATCTCCGTCTAAAATACAAAGAGAACGTATAATGCAAACTGCTCTGCTGGGTGTTCGCTCAGCCAAGAATGTTGCAACCGCCTTCAGAATCAGAGAGTGAGAAGCACGGTTCTTCCAGGAGCTGGGTTTCGTTATACACGGGTGATTTGGAACAAACGCGGTATTGAGAAATATCTGCTTCTATAACCAAAACGGAGCTACCTAACAGAACGGTCTTCAATGTGTGCATTCAACTTACAAAGTTAAACTGATGTGTGTTTGCAGGAGTTTCTAAACCCTTTCTGTGAAGAAGTGGAAAACGCATTGTCCCAGCCAAATCGATTCATTCAAGAAATAGCTGGAAATCTCCGTCTAAAACACTAAAAGAACGTACCTTTCAAACTGATCTGCTGGGTGTTCGCTCAGCTAAGTGAGTTGAATCCGCCTTCAGAATCAGAGAGTGAGACGCACGGTTCTTCCAGGAGCTGGGTTTCGTTATACCAGGGTGAATTGGAACAAACGCGGTATTGAGAAATATCTGCTTCTAAAACCAAAACGGAGCTACCTAACAGAACGGCCTTCAATATGTGCATTCAACTTACGGAGTTAAACTGATGTGTGTTTGCAGGAGTTCCTAAACTTTTTCTGTGAAGAAGTGGAAAACGCATTTCTTCAGCCAAATCCAGGCATTCAAGAAATAGCTGGAAATCCCCGTCTAAAACACAAAAAGAACGTATCTTGCAAACTGCTCTGCTGGGTGTTCGCTCAGGTAAGTGAGTTGAATCCGCCTTCAGAATCACAGAGTGAGAAGCACGGTTCTTTCAGGAGCTGGGTTTCGTTATACCCGGGTGAATTGGAACAAACGCGGTATTGAGAAATATTTGCTTCTAAAACCAAAACGGAGCTACTTAACAGAACGGTCTTCAACGTGTGCATTAATCTTTCGGAGTTAAACTGATGTGTGTTTGCAGGAGTTTCTAAACCCTTTCTGTGAAGAAGTGGAAAACGCATTTTCCCAGCCAAATCCTGGCATTCAAGAAATAGCTGGAAATCTTCGTTTGAACACAAAAAGAACGTACGTTTCAAACTGCTCTGCTGGGTGTTCGCTCAGCTAAGTGAGTTGAATCCGCCTTCAAAATCACAGAGTGAGAAGCACGGTTCTTCCAGGAGCTGGGTTTCGTTATACCCGGGTGAATTGGAACAAACGCGGTATTGAGAAATATCTGTTTCTAAACCAAAACGGAGCTACCTAACAGAACGGTCTTCAATGTGTGCATTCAACTTACGGAGTTAAACTGATGTGTGTTTGCAGGAGTTTCTAAACCCTTTCTGTGAAGAAGTGGAAAACGCATTTTCGCAGCCAAATCCAGGCATTCAAGAAATAGCTGGAAATCTCCGTTTAAACACAAAAAGAACGTATCTTGCAAACTGCTCTGCTGGGTGTTCGCTCAGCTAAGGGAGTTGAATCCGCCTTCAGAATCAGAGAGTGAGAAGCACGGTTCTTCCAGGAGCTGGGTTTCGTTTTACCCGGGTGAATTGGATCAAACGCTGTATTGAGAAATATCTGCTTCTATAACGAAAACGGAGCTACCTAACAAAACGGTCTTCAATGTGTGCATTCAACTTACAAAGTTAAACTGATGTGTGTTTGCAGGAGTTTCTGAACCCTTTCTGTGAAGAAGTGGAAAACGCATTGTCCCAGCCAAATCAAGTCATTCAAGAAATAGCTGGAAATCTCCGTCAAAAACACAAAAAGAACGTACCTTTCAAACTGATCTGCTGGGTGTTCGCTCAGCTAAGTGAGTTGAATCCGCCTTCAGAATCAGAGAGTGAGAAGCACGGTTCTTCCAGAAGCTGGGTTTCGTTATACACGGGTGAATTGGAACAAACGCGGTATTGAGAAATATCTGCTTCTAAAACCAAAACGGAGCTACCTAAAAGAACGGTCTTCAATTTGTGCATTCAACTTATGGGGTTGAACTGATGTGTGTTTGCAGGAGTTTCTAAACCCTTTCTGTGAAGAACTGGAAAACGCATTTCCCCAGCCAAATCGAGTAATTCAAGAAATAGCTTGAAATCTCCGTCTAAAACACAAAGAGAACGTATCATGCAAACTGCTCTGCTGGGTGTTCGCTCAGCCAAGAAAGTTGAAACCGCCTTCAGAATCAGAGAGTGAGAAGCACGGGTCTTCCAGGAGCTGGGTTGCTTTATCCACGGGTGAATTGGAGCAAACGCGGTATTGAGAAATATCTGCTTCTAAAACCAAAACGGAGCTACTAACAGAACGGTCTTCAATGTGTGCATTAAACTTACGGAGTTAAACTGATGTGTGTTTGCAGGAGTTTCTAAACCCTTTCTGTGAACAAGTGGAAAACGCATTTTCCCAGCCAAATCCAGGCATTCAAGAAATAGCTGGAAATCTCCGTCTTAAACACAAAAAGAACGTACCTTTCAAACTGATCTGCTGGGTGTTCGCTCAGATAAGTGAGTTGAAAACACCTTCAGAATAAGAGAGTGAGAAGCACGGTTCTTCCAGGAGCTGGGTTTCGTTATACCCGGGTGAATTGGAACAAACGCGGTATTGAGAAATATCTGCTTCTATAACCAAAACGGAGCTACCTAACAGAACGGTCTTCAATGTGTGCATTCAACTTACGGAGTTAAACTGATGTGAGTTTGCAGGAGTTTCTAAACCCTTTTTGTGAAGAAGTGGAAAACGCATTTCCCCAGCCGAATCCAGGCATTCAAGAAATAGCTGCAAATCTCCGTCTAAAACACAAAAAGAACGTATCTTGCAAACTGCTCTGCTGGGTGTTCGCTCAGCTAAGGGAGTTGAATCCGCCTTCAGAATCAGAGAGTGAGAAGCACGGTTCTTCCAGGAGCTGGGTTTGGTTATAGCCGGGTGAATTGGAACAAACGCGGTATTGAGAAATATCTGCTTCTAAAACCAAAACGGAGATACCTAAAAGAACGGTCTTCAACGTGTGCATTTAACTTGCAGAGTTAAACTGATGTGTGTTTGCAGGAGTTTCTAAACCCTTTCTGTGAAGAAGTGGAAAACGCATTTTCCCAGCCGAATCCAGGCATTCAAGAAATAGTTAGAAATCTCCGTTTGAACACAAAAAGAACGTATCTTGCAAACTGCTCTGCTGGGTGTTCGCTCAGCTAAGGGAGTTGAATCCGCCTTCAGAATCAGAGAGTGAGAAGCACGGTTCTTCCAGGAGCTGGGTTTCGTTATACCCGGGTGAATTGGAACAAACGCGGTATTGAGAAATATCTGCTTCTAAAACCAAAACGGAGCTACCTAACAGAACGGTCTTCAATGTGTGCATTCATCTTACGGAGTTGAACTGATGTGTGATTGCAGGAGTTTCTAAGCCCTTTCTGTGAAGAAGTGGAAAACGCATTTTCCCAGCCAAATACAGGCATTCAAGAAATAGCTGGAAATCTCCGTCTAAAACACAAAAAGAACGTATCTTGCAAACTGCTTTGCTGGGTGTTCGCTCAGCTAAGGGAGTTGAATCCGCCTTCAGAATCAGAGAGTGAGAAGCACGGTTCTTCCAGGAGCTGGGTTTCGTTATACCCGGGTGAATTGGAACAAACGCGGTATTGAGAAATATCTGCTTCTAAAACCAAAACGGAGCTACCTAACAGAACGGTCTTCAATGTGTGCATTCAACTTACGGAGTTAAACTGATGTGTGTTTGCAGGAGTTTCTAAACCCTTTCTATGAAGGAGTGGAAAACGCATTTTCTCAGCCAAATCCAGGCATTCAAGAAATAGCTGGAAATCTCCGTCTAAAACACAAAAAGAACGTATCTTGCAACCTGCTCTGTTGGGTGTTCGCTCAGCTAAGGGAGTTGAATCCGCCTTCAGAATCAGAGAGTGAGAAGCACGGTTCTTCCAGGAGCTGGGTTTCGTTATACCCGGGTGCATTGGAACAAACGCGGTATTGAGAAATATCTGCTTCTAAAACCAAAACGGAGCTACCTAACAGAACGGTCTTCAATGTGTGCATTCAACTTACGGAGTTAAACTGATGTGTGTTTGCAGGAGTTTCTAAACCCTTTCTGTGAAGAAGTGTAAAACGCATTTTCCCAGCCAAATCCAGGCATTCAAGAAATAGCTGGAAACCTCCGTCTAAAACACAAAAAGAACGTATCTTGCAAACTGCTCTGCTGGGTGTTCGCTCAGCTAAGGGAGTTGAATCCGCCTTCAGAATCAGAGAGTGAGAAGCACGGTTCTTCCAGGAGCTGGGTTTCGTTATACCCGGGTGCCTTGGAACAAACGCGGTATTGAGAAATATCTGCTTCTAAAACCAAAACGGAGCTACCTAACAGAACGGTCTTCAATGAGTGCATTCAACTTACGGAGTTAAACTGATGTGTGTTTGCAGGAGTTTCTAAACCCTTTCTGTGAAGAAGTGGAAAACGCATTTTCCCAGCCAAATCCAGGCATTCAAGAAATAGCTGGAAATCTCCGTCTAAAACACAAAAAGAACGTATCTTGCAAACTGCTCTGCTGGGTGTTCGCTCAGCTAAGGGAGTTGAATATGCCTTCAGAATCAGAGACTGAGAAGCACGGTTCTTCCAGGAGCTGGGTTTCGTTATACCCGGGTGCATTGGAACAAACGCGGTATTGAGAAATATCTGCTTCTAAAACCAAAACGGAGCTACCTAACAGAACGGTCTTCAATGTGTGCATTCAACTTACGGAGTTAAACTGATGTGTGTTTGCAGGAGTTTCTAAACCCTTTCTGTGAAGAAGTGGAAAACGCATTTTCCCAGCCAAATCCAGGCATTCAAGAAATAGCTGGAAATCTCCGTCTAAAACACAAAAAGAACGTATCTTGCAAACTGCTCTGCTGGGTGTTCGCTCAGCTAAGGGAGTTGAATCCGCCTTCAGAATCAGAGAGTGAGAAGCACGGTTCTTCCAGGAGCTGGGTTTCGTTATACCCGGGTGAATTGGAACAAACGCGGTATTGAGAAATATCTGCTTCTAAAACCAAAACGGAGCTACCTAACAGAACGGTCTTCAATGTGTGCATTCAGCTTACGGAGTTAAACTGATGTGTGTTTGCAGGAGTTTCTAAACCCTTTCTGTGAAGAAGTGGAAAACGCATTTTCCCAGCCAAATCCAGGCATTCAAGAAATAGCTGGAAATCTCCGTCTAAAACACAAAAAGAACGTATCTTGCAAACTGCTCTGCTGGGTGTTCGCTCAGCTAAGGGAGTTGAATCCGCCTTCAGAATCAGAGAGTGAGAAGCACGGTTCTTCCAGGAGCTGGGTTTCGTTATACCCGGGTAAATTGGAACAAACGCGGTATTGAGAAATATCTGCTTCTAAAACCAAAACGGAGCTACCTAACAGAACGGTCTTCAATGTGTGCATTCAACTTACGGAGTTAAACTGATGTGTGTTTGCAGGAGTTTCTAAACCCTTTCTGTGAAGAAGTGGAAAACGCATTTTCCCAGCCAAATCCAGGCATTCAAGAAATAGCTGGAAATCTCCGTCTAAAACACAAAAAGAACGTATCTTGCAAACTGCTCTGCTGGGTGTTCGCTCAGCTAAGGGAGTTGAATCCGCCTTCAGAATCAGAGAGTGAGAAGCACGGTCCTTCCAGGAGCTGGGTTTCGTTATACCCGGGTGAATTGGAACAAACGCGGTATTGAGAAATATCTGCTTCTAAAACCAAAACGGAGCTACCTAACAGAACGGTCTTCAATGTGTGCATTCAACTTACGGAGTTCAACTGATGTGTGTTTGCAGGAGTTTCTAAACCCTTTCTGTGAAGAAGTGGAAAACGCATATTCCCAGCAAAATCCAGGCATTCAAGAAATAGCTGGAAATCTCCGTCTAAAACACAAAAAGAACATATCTGGCAAACTGCTCTGCTGGGTGTTCGCTCAGCTAAGGGAGTTGAATCCGCCTTCAGAATCAGAGAGTGAGAAGCACGGTTCTTCCAGGAGCTGGGTTTGGTAATACCCGGGTGAATTGGAACAAACGCGGTATTGAGAAATATCTGCTTCTAAAACCAAAACGGAGCTACCTAACAGAACGGTCTTCAATGTGTGCATTCAACTTACGGAGTTAAACTGATGTGTGTTTGCAGGAGTTTCTAAACCCTTTCTGTGAAGAAGTGGAAAACGCATTTTCCCAGCCAAATCCAGGCATTCAAGAAATAGCTGGAAATCTCCGTCTAAAACACAAAAAGAACGTATCTTGCAAACTGCTCTGCTGGGTGTTCGCTCAGCTAAGGGAGTTGAATCCGCCTTCAGAATCAGAGAGTGAGAAGCACGGTTCTTCCAGGAGCTGGGTTTCGTTATACCCGGGTGCATTGGAACAAACGCGGTATTGAGAAATATCTGCTTCTAAAACCAAAACGGAGCTACCTAACAGAACGGTCTTCAATGTGTGCATTCAACTTACGGAGTTAAACTGATGTGTGTTTGCAGGAGTTTCTAAACCCTTTCTGTGAAGAAGTGGAAAACGCATTTTCCCAGCCAAATCCAGGCATTCAAGAAATAGCTGGAAATCTCCGTCTAAAACACAAAAAGAACGTATCTTGCAAACTGCTCTGCTGGGTGTTCGCTCAGCTAAGGGAGTTGAATCCGCCTTCAGAATCAGAGAGTGAGAAGCACGGTTCTTCCAGGAGCTGGGTTTCGTTATACCCGGGTGAATTGGAACAAACGCGGTATTGAGAAATATCTGCTTCTAAAACCAAAACGGAGCTACCTAACAGAACGGTCTTCAATGTGTGCATTCAACTTACGGAGTTAAACTGATGTGTGTTTGCAGGAGTTTCTAAACCCTTTCTGTGAAGAAGTGGAAAACGCATTTTCCCAGCCAAATCCAGGCATTCAAGAAATAGCTGGAAATCTCCGTCTAAAACACAAAAAGAACGTATCTTGCAAACTGCTCTGCTGGGTGTTCGCTCAGCTAAGAAAGTTGAATCCGCCTTCAGAATCACAGAGTGAGAAGCACGGTTCTTCCAGGAGCTGGGTTTCGTTATACCCGGGTGAATTGGAACAAACGCGGTATTGAGAAATATCTGCTTCTAAAACCAAAACGGAGCTACCTAACAGAACGGTCTTCAATGTGTGCATTCAACTTACGGAGTTAAAGTGATGTGTGTTTGCAGGAGTTTCTAAACCCTTCCTGTGAAGAAGTGGAAAACGCATTTTCCCAGCCAAATCCAGGCATTCAAGAAATAGCTGGAAATCTCCGTCTAAAACACAAAAAGAACGTATCTTGCAAACTGCTCTGCTGGGTGTTCGCTCAGCTAAGGGAGTTGAATCCGCCTTCAGAATCAGAGAGTGAGAAGCACGGTTCTTCCAGGAGCTGGGTTTCGTAATACCCGGGTGAATTGGAACAAACGCGGTATTGAGAAATATCTGCTTCTAAAACCAAAACGGAGCTACCTAATAGAACGGTCTTCAATGTGTGCATTCAACTTACGGAGTTAAACTGATGTGTGTTTGCAGGAGTTTCTAAACCCTTTCTGTGAAGAAGTGGAAAACGCATTTTCCCAGCCAAATCCAGGCATTCAAGAAATAGCTGGAAATCTCCGTCTAAAACACAAAAAGAAGGTATCTTGCAAACTGCTCTGCTGGGTGTTCGCTCAGCTAAGGGAGTTGAATCCGCCTTCAGAATCAGAGAGTGAGAAGCACGGTTCTTCCAGGAGCTGGGTTTCGTAATACCCGGGTGAATTGGAACAAACGCGGTATTGAGAAATATCTGCTTCTAAAACCAAAACGGAGCTACCTAACAGAACGGTCTTCAATGTGTGCATTCAACTTACGGAGTTAAACTGATGTGTGTTTGCAGGAGTTTCTAAACCCTTTCTGTGAAGAAGTGGAAAACGCATTTTCCCAGCCAAATCCAGGCATTCAAGAAATAGCTGGAAATCTCCGTCTAAAACACAAAAAGAACGTATCTTGCAAACTGCTCTGCTGGGTGTTCGCTCAGCTAAGGGAGTTGAATCCGCCTTCAGAATCAGAGAGTGAGAAGCACGGTTCTTCCAGGAGCTGGGTTTCGTTATACCCGGGTGAATTGGAACAAACGCGGTATTGAGAAATATCTGCTTCTAAAACCAAAACGGAGCTACCTAACAGAACGGTCTTCAATGTGTGCATTCAACTTACGGAGTTAAACTGATGTGTGTTTGCAGGAGTTTCTAAACCCTTTCTGTGAAGAAGTGGAAAACGCATTTTCCCAGCCAAATCCAGGCATTCAAGAAATAGCTGGAAATCTCCGTCTAAAACACAAAAAGAACGTATCTTGCAAACTGCTCTGCTGGGTGTTCGCTCAGCTAAGGGAGTTGAATCCGCCTTCAGAATCAGAGAGTGAGAAGCACGGTTCTTCCAGGAGCTGGGTTTCGTTATACCCGGGTGAATTGGAACAAAGGCGGTATTGAGAAATATCTGCTTCGAAAACCAAAACGGAGCTACCTAACAGAACGGTCTTCAATGTGTGCATTCAACTTACGGAGTTAAACTGATGTGTGTTTGCAGGAGTTTCTAAACGCTTTCTGTGAAGAAGTGTAAAACGCATTTTCCCAGCCAAATCCAGGCATTCAAGAAATAGCTGAAAATCTCCGTCTAAAACACAAAAAGAACGTATCTTGCAAACTGCTCTGCTGGGTGTTCGCTAGGCTAAGGACGTTGAATCCGCCTTCAGAATCAGAGAGTGAGAAGCACGGTTCTTCCAGGAGCTGGGTTTCGTTATACACGGGTGAATTGGAACAAACGCGGTATTGAGAAATATCTGCTTCTAAAACCAAAACGGAGCTACCTAACAGAACGGTCTTCAACTTGCGCATTAAACCTGCAAAGTTAAACTGATGTGTGTTTGCAGGAGTTTCTAAACCCTTTCTGTGAAGAAGTGGAAAACGCATTTCCCCAGCCAAATCCAGGCGTTCAAGAAATAGCTGGAAATCTCCGTCTAAAACACAAAAAGAACGTATCTTGCAAACTGCTCTGCTGGGTGTTCGCTCAGCTAAGGGAGTTGAATCCGCCTTCTGAATCAGAAAGTGAGAAGCACGGTTCTTCCTGGAGCTGGGTTTCGTTATACCCGGGTGAATTGGAACAAACGCTGTATTGAGAAATATCTGCTTCTAAAACAAAAACGGAGCAACCTAACAGAACGGTCTTCAATGTGTGCATTCAACTTACAGAGTTAAACTGATGTGTGTTTGCAGGAGTTTCTAAACCCTTTCTGTGAAGAAGTGGAAAACGCATTTTCCCAGCCAAATCCAGGCATTCAAGAAATAGCTGGAAATCTCCGTCTAAAACACAAAAAGAACGTATCTTGCAAACTGCTCTGCTGGGTGTTCGCTCAGCTAAGGCAGTTGAATCCGCCTTCAGAATCAGAGAGTGAGAAGCACGGTTCTTCCAGGAGCTGGGTTTCGTTATACCCGGGTGAATTGGAACAAACGCGGTATTGAGAAATATCTGCTTCTAAAACCAAAACGGAGCTACCTAACAGAACGGTCTTCAATGTGTGACTTCAACTTATGGAGTTAAACTGATGTGTGTTTGCAGGAGTTTCTAAACACTTTCTGTGAAGAAGTGGAAAACGCATAATCCCAGCCAAATCGAGTCATTCAAGAAATAGCTGGAAATCTCCGTCTTAAACCCAAAAAGAACGCATCTTGCAAACTGCTCTTCTGGGTGTTCGCTCAGCTAAGGGAGTTGAATCCGCCTTCAGAATCAGAGAGTGAGAAGCACGGTTCTTCCATTAGCTGGGTTTCGTTATAACCGGGTGAATTGGAACGAACGCGGTATTGAGAAATATCTGCTTCTAAAACCAAAACGGAGCTACCTAACAGAACGGTCTTCAATGTGTGCATTCAACTTACAGAGGTAAACTGATGTGTGTTTACAGGAGTTTCTAAACCCTTTCTGTGAAGAAGTGGAAAACGCATTTTCCCAGCCAAATCCAGGCATTCAAGAGAAAGCTGGAAATCTCCGTCTAAAACACAAAAAGAACCTATCTTGCAAACTGCTCTGCTGGGTGTTCGCTCAGCTAAGGGAGTTGAATCCGCCTTCAGAATCAGAGAGTGAGACGCACGGTTTTTCCAGGAGCTGGGTTTGGTTATACCCGGGTAAATGGGACAAACGCGATATTGAGAAATATCTTCTCATAAAACCAAAACGGAGCTACCTAACAGAACGGTTTTCAACGTGTGAATTCAATGTGTGGAGTTAAACTGATGTGTGTTTCCAGGAGTTTCTAAACCCTTTCTGTAAAGAAGTGTAAAACGCATTTTCCCAGCCAAATCCCGGCATTCAAGAAATAGCTGGAAATCTCCGTCTTAAACACAAAATGAACGTATCTTGCAAACTGCTCTGCTGGGTGTTCGCTCAGCTAAGGGAGTTGAATCCGCCTTCAGAATCAGAGAGTGAGAAGCACGGTGTTTCCAGGAGCTGGGTTTCGTTATACACGGGTGAATTGGAACAAACGCGGTATTTAGAAATATTTGCTTCTAAAACCAAAACGGAGCTACCATACAGAACGGTCTTCAATGTGTGCATTCAACTTACAAAGTTAAACTGATGTGTGTTTGCAGGAGTTTCTAAACCATTTCTGTGAAAAAGTGGAAAACGCATTTTCCCAGCCAAATCCAGGCATTCAAGAAATAGCTGGAAATCTCCGTTTAAACACAAAAAGAACGTACGTTTCAAACTGCTCTGCTGGGTGTTCCCTCAGCTAAGGGAGTTGAATCCGCCTTCAGAATCAGAGAGTGAGAAGCACGGTTCTTCCAGGAGCTGGGTTTCGTTATACCCGGGTGAATTGGAACAAACGCGGTATTGAGAAATATCTGCTTCTAAAACCAAAACGGAGCTACCTAACAGAACGGTCTTCAACGTGTGAATTAAACTCGCAAAGTTAAACTGATGTGTGTTTGCAGGAGTTTCTAAACCCTTTCTGTGAAGAAGTGTAAAACGCATTTTCCCAGCCAAATCCAGGCGTTCAAGAAATAGCTGGAAATCTCCGTTTAAACACAAAAAGAACGTATCTTGCAAACTGCTCTGCTGGGTGTTCGCTCAGCTAAGGGAGTTGAATCCGCCTTCAGAATCAGAGAGTGAGAAGCACGGTTCTTCCAGGAGCTGGGTTTCGTTATACCCGGGTGAATTGGAACAAACGCGGTATTGAGAAATATCTGCTTCTAAAACCAAAACGGAGCTACCTAACAGAACGGTCTTCAACGTGTGCATTAAACTTGCAGAGTTAAACTGATGTGTGTTTGCAGGAGTTTCTAAACCCTTTCTGTGAAGAAGTGGAAAACGCATTTTCCCAGCCAAATCCAGGCGTTCAAGAAATAGATGGAAATCTCCGTTTAAACACAAAAAGAACGTATCTTGCAAACTGCTCTGCTGGGTGTTCGCTCAGATAAGAAAGTTGAATCCGCCTTTAGAATCAGAGAGTGAGAAGCACGGTTCTTCCAGGAGCTGGGTTTCGTTATACCCGGGTGAATTGGAACAAACTCTGTATTGAGAAATATCTGCTTCTATAACCAAAACGGAGCTACCTAACAGAACGGTCTTCAATGTGTGCATTCCACTTACGGAGTTAAACTGATATGTTTTTGCAGGAGTTTCTAAACTCTTTCTGTGAAGAAGTGGAAAACGCATAGTCCCAGCCAAATCAAGTCATTAGAGAAATAGCTGGAAATCTCCGTCTAAAACACAAAAAGAACGTATCTTTCAAACTGATCTGCTGGGTGTTCGCTCATCTAAGTGAGTTGAATCCGCCTTCAGAATCAGAGAGTGAGAAGCACGGTTTTTCCAGGAGCAGGGTTTCGTTATACCCGGGTGAATTGGAACAAACGCGGTATTGAGAAATATCTGCTTGTAAAACCAAAACGGAGCTACCTAACAGAACGGTCTTCAATGTGTGCATTCATCTTACGGAGTTAAACAGATGTGTGTTTGAAGGAGTTACTAAAGCCTTTCTGTGAAGAAGTGGAAAACGCATAATCCCAGCCAAATCGATTCATTCAAGAAATAGCTGGAAATCTCCGTCTAAAACACAAAAAGTACGTATCTTGCAAACTGCTCTTCTGGGTGTTCGCTCAGCTAAGGGAGTTGAATCCGCCTTCAGAATCAGAGAGTGAGGAGCACGGTTCTTCCAGGAGCTGGGTTTCGTTATACCCGGGTGAATTGGAACAAACGCGGTATTGAGAAATATCTGCTTCTAAAACCAAAACGGAGCTACCTAACAGAACGGTCTTCAATGTGTGCATTCAACTTACGGAGTTAAACTGATGTGTGTTTGCAGGAGATTCTAAACCCTTTCTGTGAAGAAGTGGAAAACGCATTTTCCCAGCCAAATCCAGGCATTCAAGAAAAAGCAGGAAATCTCCCTTTAAAACACAAAAAGAACGTATCTTGCAAACTGCTCTGCTGGGTGTTCGCTCAGCTAAGGGAGTTGAATCCGCCTTCAGAATCAGAGAGTGAGAAGCACGGTTCTTCCAGGAGCTTGGTTTCGTTATACCCGGGTGAATTGGAACAAACGCGGTATTGAGAAATATCTGCTTCTAAAACCAAAACGGAGCTACCTAACAGAACGGTCTTCCATGTGTGCATTCAACTTACGGAGTTAAACTGATGTGTGTTTGCAGGAGTTTCTAAACCCTTTCTGTGAAGAAGTGGAAAACGCAGTTTCCCAGCCAAATCAAGTCATTCAAGAAATAGCTGGAAATCTTCGTCTAAAAAACAAACAGAACGTATCTTGCAAACTGCTCTGCTGGGTGTTCGCTCAGCTAAGGGAGTTGAATCCGCCTTCTGAATCAGAGAGTGAGAAGCACGGTTCTTCCAGGAGCTGGGTTACGTTATACTTGGGTGAATTGGAACAAACGCGGTATTGAGAAATATCTGCTTCTAAAACCAAAACGGAGCTACCTAACAGAACGGTCTTCAATGTGTGCATTCATCTTACGGAGTTTAACTAATGTGTGTTTGCAGGAGTTTCTAAGCCCTTTCTGTGAAGAAGTGGAAAACGCATTTCCCCAGCCAAATCCAGGCATTCAAGAAATAGCTGGAAATCTCCGTCTAAAACACAAAAAGAACGTATCCTGCAAACTGCTCTGCTGGGTGTTCGCTCAGCTAAGGGAGTTGAATCCGCCTTCAGAATCAGAGAGTGAGAAGCACGGTTCTTCCAGGAGCTGGGTTTCGTTACACCCGGGTGAATTGGAACAAACGCGGTATTGAGAAATATCTGCTTCTAAAACCAAAACGGAGCTACCTAACAGAACGGTCTTCAATGTGTGCATTCAACTCACGGAGTTGACCTGATGTGTGTTTGCAGGAGTTTCAAAACACTTTCTGTGAAGAAGTGGAAAACGCATTTTCCCAGCCAAATCAAGTCATTCAAGAAATAGCTGGAAATCTTCGTCTAAAACACAAAAAGAACG
Source organism: Callithrix jacchus (assembly GCF_049354715.1). Taxonomy (NCBI): domain Eukaryota; kingdom Metazoa; phylum Chordata; class Mammalia; order Primates; family Cebidae; genus Callithrix; species Callithrix jacchus. The sequence goes on from NC_133518.1 coordinate 3,085,286, forward strand.
TATCTTGCAAACTGCTCTGCTGGGTTTTCGCTCAGCTAAGGGAGTTTTATCCGCCTTCTGTATCAGAGAGTGAGAAGCACGGTTCTTCCAGGAGCTGGGTTTCGTTATACCCGGGTGAATTGGAACAAACGCGGTATTGAGAAATATCTGCTTCTAAAACCAAAACGGAGCTACCTAACAGAACGGTCTTCAATGTGTGCATTCATCTTACGGAGTTAAACTGATGTGTGTTTGCCGGAGTTTCTAAGCCCTTTCTGTGAAAAAGTGGAAAACGCATTACCCCAGCGAAATCCAGGCATTCAAGAAATAGCTGGAAATCTCCGTCTAAAACACAAAAAGAACGTATCTTGCAAACTGCTCTGCTGGGTGTTCGCTCAGCTAAGGGAGTTGAATCCGCCTTCAGAATCAGAGAGTGAGAAGCACGGTTCTTCCAGGAGCTGGGTTTCGTTATACCCGGGTGAATTGGAACAAACGCGGTATTGAGAAATATCTGCTTCTAAAACCAAAACGGAGCTACCTAACAGAACGGTCTTCAACGTGTGCATTAAACTTGCAGAGTTAAACTGATGTGTGTTTGCAGGAGTTTCTAAACCCTTTCTGTGAAGAAGTGGAAAACGCATTTTCCCAGCCAAATCCAGGCGTTCAAGAAATAGATGGAAATCTCCGTCTAAACACAAAAAGAACGTATCTTGCAAACTGCTCTGCTGGGTGTTCGCTCAGATAAGAAAGTTGAATCCGCCTTCAGAATCAGAGAGTGAGAAGCACGGTTCTTCCAGGAGCTGGGTTTCGTTATACCCGGGTGAATTGGAACAAACGCTCTATTGAGAAATATCTGCTTCTATAACCAAAACGGAGCTACCTAAGAGAACAGTCTTCAATGTGTGCATTCAACGTACGAAGTTAAACTGATGTGTGTTTGCAGGAGTTTCTAAACTCTTTCTGTGAAGAAGTGGTGAACGCATAGTCCCAGCCAAATCAAGTCATTCAAGAAATAGCTGGAAATCTTCGTCTAAAACACAAAAAGAACGTATCTTGCAACCTGCTCTGCTGGGTTTTCGCTCAGCTAAGGGAGTTGAATCCGCCTTCTGAATCAGAGAGTGAGAAGCACGGTTCTTCCAGGAGCTGGGTTTCGTTATACCCGGGTGAATTGGAACAAACGCGGTATTGAGAAATATCTGCTTCTAAAACCAAAACGGAGCTACCTAACAGAACGGTCTTCAATGTGTGCATTCATCTTACGGAGTTTAACTGATGTGTGTTTGCAGGAGTTTCTAAGCCCTTTCTGTGAAAAAGTGGAAAACGCATTACCCCAGCGAAATCCAGGCATTCAAGAAATAGCTGGAAATCTCCGTCTAAAACACAAAAAGAACGTATCTTGCAAACTGCTCTGCTGGGTGTTCGCTCAGCTAAGGGAGTTGAATCCGCCTTCAGAATCATAGAGTGAGAAGCACGGTTCTTCCAGGAGCTGGGTTTCGTTATAGCCGGGTGAATTGGAACAAACCCGGTATTGAGAAATATCTGCTTCTAAAACCAAAACGGAGCTACCTAACAGAACGGTCTTCAACGTGTGCATTAAACTTGCAGAGTTAAACTGATGTGTGTTTGCAGGAGTTTCTAAACTCTTTCTGTGAAGAAGTGGAAAACGCATTTTCCCAGCCAAATCCAGGCGTTCAAGAAATAGCTGGAAATCTCCGTTTAAACACAAAAAGAACGTATCTTGCAAACTGCTCTGCTGGGTGTTCGCTCAGCTAAGGGAGTTGAGTCCGCCTTCAGAATCAGAGAGTGAGAAGCACGGTTCTTCCAGGAGCTGGGTTTCGTTATACCCGGGTGAATTGGAACAAACGCTCTATTGAGAAATATCTGCTTCTATAACCAAAACGGAGCTACCTAAGAGAACGGTCTTCAATGTGTGCATTCAACGTACGGAGTTAAACTGATGTGTGTTTGCAGGAGTTTCTAAACCCTTTCTGTGAAGAAGTGAAAAACGCAATTTCCCAGCCAAATCCAGGCATTCAAGAAATAGCTGGAAATCTCCGTCTAAAACACAAAAAGAACATATCTTGCAAACTGCTCTGCTGGGTGTTCGCTCAGCTAAGGGAGTTGAATCTGCCTTCAGAATCAGAGAGTGAGAAGCACGGTTCTTCCAGGAGCTGGGTTTCGTTATATCCGGGTGAATTGGAACACACGCGGTATTGAGAAATATCTGCTTCTAAAACCAAAACGGAGCTACCTAACAGAACGGTCTTCAATGTGTGCATTCAACTTATGGAGTTAAACTGATGTGTGTTTGCAGGAGTTTCTAAACCCTTTCTGTGAAGAAGTGGAAAACGCATAATCCCAGCCAAATCGATTAATTCAAGAAATAGCTGAAAATCTCCGTCTAAAACACAAAAAGAACGTATCTTGCAAACTGCTCTTCTGGGTGTTCGCTCAGCTAAGGGAGTTGAATCCGCCTTCAGAATCAGAGAGTGAGAAGCACGGTTCTTCCAGGAGCTGGGTTTCGTTATACCCGGGTGAATTGGAACAAACGCGGTATTGAGAAATATATGCTACTAAAACCAAAACGGAGCTACCTAACAGAACGGTCTTCAATGTGTGCATTCAACTTACGGAGTTAAACTGATGTGTGTTTGCAGGAGTTTCTAAACCCTTTCTGTGAAGGAGTGGAAAACGCATTTTCCCAGCCAAATCCAGGCATTCAAGAAATAGCTGGGAATCTCCGTCTAAAACACAAAAAGAACGTATCTTGCAAACTGCTCTGCTGGGTGTTCGCTCAGATAATGGAGTTTAATTTTTTCTCAGAATCAGAAAGTGAGAAGCACGGTTCTTCCATGAGCTGTGTTTGTTTATACACGGGAGAATAAGACAAACGCGATATTGAGAAATATCTGCTTATAAAACCAAAACGGAGCTACCGAACCGAACGGTCTTCAATGTGTGCATTCAACTTACGGCCTTAAACTGATGTGTGTTTGCAGGAGTTCCTAAACCCTTTCTTTGAAGAAGTGGAAAACGCATTTTCCCAGCCAAGTCAAGTCATTCAAGAAATAGCTGGAAATCTCCGTCTTAAACACAAAAAGAACGTATCTTGCAATCTGCTCTGCTGGGTGTAAGCTCAGCTGAGGGAGTTGAATCCACGTTCAGAATCAGAAAGTGAGAAGCACGGTTCTTCCAGGAGCTGGATTTCGTTATACCCGGCTTATTGGAACAAACGCGGTATTGAGAAATATCTGCTTCTAAAACCAAAACGGAGCTACTTAAGAAAACAATCTTCAACGTGTGCATTCAACTTACGGATTAAACTGATGTGTCTTTGCAGGAGTTTCTAAACCCTTTCTGTGAAGAAGTGGAAAACGCATTTTCCCAGCCAAATCCAGGCATTCAAGAAATAGCTGGAAATCTTCGTCTAAAATACAAAAAGAACGTATCTCGCAAACTGTTCTGCTGGGTGTTCGCTCAGCTAAGGGAGTTGAATCCGCCTTCAGAATCAGAGAGTGAGAAGCACGGTTCTTCCAGGAGCTGGGTTTGGATATACCCGGGTGAATGGGACAAACGCGATATTGAGAAATATCTGCTTATAAAACCAAAACGGAGCTTCCTAACAGAACGGCCTTGAACGTGTGCATTCAACCTGCGGAGTTAAACTGATGTGTGTTTGCAGGAGTTTCTAAACCCTTTCTGTGAAGAAGTGGAAAACGCATTTTCCCAGCCAAATCAAGTCATTCAGGAAATAGCTGGAAATCTCCGTCTAAAACACAAAAAGAACGTATCTTGCAAACTGCTCTGCTGGGTGCTCGCTCAGCTAAGGGAGTTGAATCCGCCTTCAGAATCAGAGAGTGAGAAACACGGTTCTTCCAGGAGCTGGTTTTCGTTATACCCGGGTGAATTGGAACAAACGCGGTATTGAGAAATATCTGCTTCTAAAACCAAAACGGAGCTACCTAAGAGAACGGTCTTCAATGTGTGCATTCAACTTACAAAGTTATACTGATGTTTGTTTGCAAAATTTTCTAAACCCTTTTTGTGAATTAGTGGAAAACGCATTTTCCCAGCCAAATCAAGTGATTCAAGTAATAGCTGGATATCTCCGTCTAAAACACAAAAAGAACGTACCTTGCAAACTGCTCTGCTGGGTGTTCGCTCAGCTAAGGGAGGTGAATCCGCCTTCAGAATCAGAGAGTGAGAAGCACGGTTCTTCCAGGAGCTGTGTTTGGTTATACCCGGGTGAATGGGACAAACGCGATATTGAGAAATATCTGCTTATAAAACAAAAACGGAGCTGCCTAACAGAACGGCCTTCAACGTGTGCATTCAACGTGTGGAGTTAAACTGATGTGTGTTGGCAGGAGTTTCTAAACCCTTTCTGTGAAGAAGTGGAAAACGCATTTTCCCAGCCAAATCAAGTCATTTAAGAAATAGCTGGAAATCTCCGTCTAAAACACAAGTACAACGTATCTTGCAAACAGCTCTGCTGGGTGTTCGCTCAGCTAAGGGAGTTGAATCCGCCTTCAGGATCAGAGAGTGAGAAGCACGGTTCTTCCAGGAGCTGGGTTTCGTTATACCCGGGTTAATTGGAACAAACGCGGTATTGAGAAATATCTGCTTCTAAAACCAAAACGGAGCTACCTAACAGAACGGTCTTCAATGTGTGCATTCAACTTATGGAGTTAAACTGATGTGTGTTTGCAGGAGTTTCTAAACCCTTTCTGTGAAGAAGTGGAAAACGCATTTTCCCAGCCAAATCAAGTCATTCAAGAAATAGCTGGAAATCTCCGTCTAACACACAAAAAGACCGTATCTTGCAAACTGCTCTGCTGGGTTGTCGCTCAGCTAAGGGAGTTGAATCCGCCTTAAGAATCAGAGAGTGAGAATCACGGTTCTTCCAGGAGCTGGGTTTCTTATACCCGGGTGAATTGGAACAAACACGGTATTGAGAAATATCTGCTTCTAAAACCAAAACGGAGCTACCTAAGAGAACGGTCTTAAACGTGTGCATTCAGTTTACGGAGTTAAACTGATGTGTGTTTGCAGAAGTTTCTAAACCGCTTCTGTGAAGAAGTGGAAAACGCATTTTCCCAGCCAAATCAAGTCAATCAATAAATAGCTGGAAATCTCCGTCTAAAACACAAAAAGAACGTATCTTGCAAACTGCTCTGCTGGGTGTCCGCTCAGCTAAAGGAGTTGAATCCGCCTTCAGAATCAGAGAGTGAGAAGCACGGTTCTTCCATGAGCTGTGTTTGGTTATACCCGGGTGAATGGGACAAACGCGATATTGAGAAATAGCTGCTTATAAAACCAAAACGGAGCTTCCTAACAGAACGGCCTTGAACGTGTGCATTCAACGTGCGGAGTTAAACTGATGTGTGTTTGCAGGAGTGTCTAAACCCTTTCTGTGAAGAAGTGGAAAACGCATTTTCCCAGCCAAATCAAGTCATTCAGGAAATACCTGGAAATCTCCGTCTAAAACACAAAAAGAACGTATCTTGCAAACTGCTCTGCTGGGTGTTCGCTCAGCTAAGGGAGTTGAATTTGCCTTCAGAATCAGAGAGTGAGAAACACGGTTCTTCCAGAAGCTGGCTTTCGTTATACCCGGGTGAATTGGAACAAACGCGGTATTGAGAAATATCTGCTTCTAAAACCAAAACGGAGCTACCTAAGAGAACGGTCTTCAATGTGTGCATTCAACTTACAAAGTTAAACTGATGTTTGTTTGCAGGATTTTCTAAACCCTTTCTGTGAAGAAGTGGAAAACGCATTTTCCCAGCCAAATCAAGTGATTCAAGAAATAGCTGGAAATCTCCGTCTAAAACACAAAAAGAACGTATCTTGCAAACTGCTCTGCTGAATGTTCGCTCAGCTAAGGGAGTTGAATCCGCCTTCAGAATCAGAGAGTGAGAAGCACGGTTCTTCCAGGAGCTGGGTTTCGTTATACCCGGGTGAATTGGAACAAACGCGGTATTGAGAAATATCTGCTTTTAAAACCAAAACGGAGCTACCTAACAGAACGGTTTTCAACTTGTGCATTAAACCTGCAAAGTTAAACTGATGTGTGTTTGCAGGAGTTTCTAAACCCTTTCTGTGAAGAAGTGGAAAACGCATTTTCCCAGCCAAATCCAGGCATTCAAGAAATAGCTGGAAATCTCTGTTTAAACACAAAAAGAACGTACGTTTCAAACTGCTCTGCTGGGTGTTCGCTCAGCTGAGTGAGTTGTATCCGCCTTCAGAATCACAGAGTGAGAAGCACGGTTCTTCCAGGAGTTGGGTTTCGTTATACCCGGGTGAATTGTAACAAACGCGGTATTGAGAAATATCTGCTTCTAAAACCAAAACAAAGCTACCTAACAGAACGGCCTTCAATGTGTGCCTTCAACATATGGCGTTAAACTGATGTGTGTTTGCAGGAGTTTCTAAACCCTTTCTGTGAAGAAGAGGAAAACGCATAATCCCAGCCAAATCTAGTCATTCAAGAAATAGCTGGAAATCTCCGTCTTAAACCCAAAAAGGACGTATCTTGCAAACTTCTCTGCTGGGTGTTCGCTCAGCTAAGGGAGTTGAATCCGCCTTCAGAATGAGAGAGTGAGAAGCACGGTTCTTCCAGGAGCTGGGTTTCGTTATACCCGGGTGAATTGGAACAAACGCGGTATTGAGAAATATCGGCTTCTAAAACCAAAACGGAGCTACCTAAGAGAACGGTCTTAAACGTGTGCATTCAGTTTACGGAGTTAAACTGATGTGTGTTTGCAGAAGTTTCTAAACCGCTTCTGTGAAGAAGTGGAAAACGCATTTTCCCAGCCAAATCAAGTCAATTCATAAATAGCTGGAAATCTCCGTCTAAAACACAAAAAAAACGTATCTTGCAAACTGCTCTGCTGGGTGTTCGCTCAGCTAAAGGAGTTGAATCCGCCTTCAAAATCAGAGAGTGAGAAGCACGGTTCTTCCATGAGCTGTGTTTGGTTATACCCGGGTGAATGGGACAAACGCGATATTGAGAAATATCTGCTTATAAAACCAAAACGGAGCTTCCTAACAGAACGGCCTTCAACGTGTGGAGTTAAACTGATGTGTGTTTGCAGGAGTTTCTAAACCCTTTCTGTGAAGAAGTGGAAAACGCATAATCCCAGCCAAATCAAGTCATTCAAGAAATAGCTGGAAATCTCCGTCTTAAACCCAAAAAGGACGTATCTTGCAAACTTCTCTGCTGGGTGTTCGCTCAGCTAAGGGAGTTGAATCCGCCTTCAGAATCAGAGAGTGAGAAGCACGGTTCTTCCAGGAGCTGGGTTTCGTTATACCCGGGTGAATTGGAATAAACGCGGTATTGAGAAATATCTGCTTCTAAAACCAAAACGGAGCTACCTAACAGAACGGTCTTCAATGTGTGCATTCAACTTACAAAGTTAAACTGATGTGTGTTTGCAGGAGTTTCTAAACCCTTTCTGTGAAGAAGTGGAAAACGCATTTTCCCAGCCAAATCCAGGCATTCAAGAAAAAGCTGGAAATCTCCGTCTAAAACACAAAAAGAACCTATCTTGCAAACTGCTCTGCTGGGTGTCCGCTCAGCTGAGGGAGTTGAATCCGCCTTCAGAATCAGAGAGTGAGAAGCACGGTTCTTCCAGGAGCTGGGTTTCGTTATACCCGGGTGAATTGGAACAAACGCGGTATTGAGAAATATCTGCTTCTAAAACGAAAACGGAGCTACCTAACAGAACGGTCTTCAACGTGTGCATTCCACTTACAGAGTTAAACTGATGTGTGTTTGCAGGAGTTTCTAAACCTTTTCTTTGAAGATGTGGAAAACGCATTTTCCCGGCCAAATCCAGGCATTCAAGAAATAGCTGAAAATCTCCGTCGAAATCACAAAAAGAACGTATCTTGCAAACTGCTCTGCTGGGTGTTCGCTCAGCTAAGTGAGTTGAATCCGCCTTCAGAATCAGAGAGTGAGAAGCACGGTTCTTTCAGGAGCTGGGTTTCGTTATACACGGGTGAATTGGAACAAACGCGGTATTGAGAAATATCTGCTTCTAAAACCAAAACAAAGCTACCTAACAGAACGGTCTTCAATGTGTGCATTCAACTTACGGAGTTAAACTGATGTGTGTTTGCAGGAGTTTCTAAACCCTTTCTGTGAAGAAGTGGAAAACGCATTTTCCCAGCCAAATCCAGGCATTCAAGAAATAGCTGAAAATCTCCGTCTAAAACACAAAAAGAACGTATTTGCAAACTGCTCTGCTGGGTGTTCGCTCAGCTAAGGGAGTTGAATCCGCCTTCAGAATCAGAGAGTGAGAAGCACGGTTCTTCCAGGAGCTGGGTTTCGTTATACACGGGTGAATTGGAACAAACGCGGTATTGAGAAATATCTGCTTCTAAAACCAAAACGGAGCTACCTAACAGAACGATCTTCAATGTGTTCCTTCAACTTATGGAGTTAAACTGATGTGTGTTTGCAGGAGTTTCTAAACCCTTTCTGTGAAGAAGTGGAAAACGCATAATCCAAGCCAAATCAAGTCATTCAAGAAATAGCTGGAAATTTTTGTCTTAAACACAAAAAGGACGTATCTTGCAAACTGCTCCTCTGGGTGTTCGCTCAGCTAAGGGAGTTGAATTCGCCTTCAGAATCAGAGAGTGAGAAGCACGGTTCTTCCAGGAGCTGGGTTTCGTTATACCCGAGTGAATTGGAACAAACGCTGTATTGAGAAATATCTGCTTCTATAACCAAAACGGAGCTACCTAACAGAACGGTCTTCAATGTGTGCATTCAACTTACAAAGTTAAACTGATGTGTGTTTGCAAAAGTTTCTAAACCCTTTGTGTGAAGAAGTGGAAAACGCATTGTCCCAGCCAAATCAAGTCATTCAAGAAATAGCTGGAAATCTCCGTCTAAAACACAAAAAGAACATACCTTTCAAACTGATCTGCTGGGTGTTCGCTCAGCTAAGGGAGTTGAATCCGCCTTCAGAATCAGAGAGTGAGAAGCACGGTTCTTCCAGGAGCTGGGTTTCGTTATACCTCTGTGAATTGGAACAAACGCGGTATTGAGAAATATCTGCTTCTAAAACCGAAACGGAGCTACCTAACAGAACGGTCTTCAATGTGTGTTTATTCAACTTACGGAGTTAAACTGATGTGTGTTTGCAGGAGTTTCTAAACCCTTTCTGTGAAGAAGTGGAAAACGCATTTCCCCAGCCAAATTTAGGCATTCAAGAAATAGCTGGAAATCTCCGTCTAAAACACAAAAAGAACGTATCTTGCAAACTGCTCTGCTGGGTGTTCGCTCAGCTAAGGAAGTTGAATCCGCCTTCTGAATCAGAAAGTGAGAAGCACGGTTCTTCCAGGAGCTGGGTTTCGTTATACCCGGGTGAATTGGAACAAACGCTGTATTGAGAAATATCTGCTTCCAAAACCAAAACGGAGCAACCTAACAGAACGGTCTTCAATGTGTGCATTCAACTTATGGAGTTAAACTGATGTGTGTTTGCAGAAGTTTCTAAACCCTTTCTGTGAAGAACTGGAAAACGCATTTTCCCAGCCAAATTTAGGCATGAAAGAAATATCAGGAAATCTCCGTTTAAAACAAAAAAAGAACGTATCTTGCAAACTGCTCTGCTGGGTGTTCGCTCAGCTAAGGGAGTTGAATCCGCCTTCAGAATCAGAGAGTGAGAAGCACGGTTCTTCCAGGAGCTGGGTTTCATTATACCCGGCTGAATTAAAACAAACGCGGTATTGAGAAATATCTGCTTCTAAAACCAAAACGGAGCTACCTAACAGAACGGTGTTCAATGTGAGCATTCAACTTATGGAGTTAAACTGATGTGTGTTTGCAGGAGTTTCTAAGCCCTTTCTGTGAAGAAGTGGAAAACGCATTTCCACAGCCAAATCCAGGCATTCAAGAAATAGCTGGAAATCTTTGTCTAAAAAAAAAAAAGAACGTATCTTGCAAACTGCTCTGCTGGGTGTTCGCTCAGCTAAGGGAGTTGAATCCGGCTTCAGAATCAGAGAGTGAGAAACACGGTTCTTCCAGGAGCTGGGTTTCGTTATACCCGGGTGAATTGGAACAAAGGCGGTATTGAGAAATATCTGCTTCGAAAACCAAAACGGAGCTACCTAACAGAAAGGTCTTCAATGTGTGCATTCAACTTACGGAGTTAAACTGATGTGTGTTTGCAGGAGTTTCTAAACGCTTTCTGTGAAGAAGTGGAAAACGCATTTTCCCAGCCAAATCCAGGCATTCAAGAAATAGCTGAAAATCTCCGTCTAAAACACAAAAAGAACGTATCTTGCAAACTGCTCTGCTGGGTGTTCGCTAGGCTAAGGACGTTGAATCCGCCTTCAGAATCAGAGAGTGAGAAGCACGGTTCTTCCAGGAGCTGGGTTTCGTTATACACGGGTGAATTGGAACAAACGCGGTATTGAGAAATATCTGCTTCTAAAACCAAAACGGAGCTACCTAACAGAACGGTCTTCAACTTGCGCATTAAACCTGCAAAGTTAAACTGATGTGTGTTTGCAGGAGTTTCTAAACCCTTTCTGTGAAGAAGTGGAAAACGCATTTCCCCAGCCAAATCCAGGCATTCAAGAAATAGCTGGAAATCTCCGTCTAAAACACAAAAAGAACGTATCTTGCAAACTGCTCTGCTGGGTGTTCGCTCAGCTAAGGGAGTTGAATCCGCCTTCTGAATCAGAAAGTGAGAAGCACGGTTCTTCCTGGAGCTGGGTTTCGTTATACCCGGGTGAATTGGAACAAACGCTGTATTGAGAAATATGTGCTTCTAAAACCAAAACGGAGCAACCTAACAGAACGGTCTTCAATGTGTGCATTCAACTTACGGAGTTAAACTGATGTGTGTTTGCAGGAGTTTCTAAACCCTTTCTGTGAAGAAGTGGAAAACGCATTTTCCCAGCCAAATCCAGGCATTCAAGAAATAGCTGGAAATCTCCGTCTAAAACACAAAAAGAACGTATCTTGCAAACTGCTCTGCTGGGTGTTCGCTCAGCTAAGGCAGTTGAATCCGCCTTCAGAATCAGAGAGTGAGAAGCACGGTTCTTCCAGGAGCTGGGTTTCGTTATACCCGGGTGAATTGGAACAAACGCGGTATTGAGAAATATCTGCTTCTAAAACCAAAACGGAGCTACCTAACAGAACGGTCTTCAATGTGTGACTTCAACTTATGGAGTTAAACTGATGTGTGTTTGCAGGAGTTTCTAAACACTTTCTGTGAAGAAGTGGAAAACGCATAATCCCAGCCAAATCGAGTCATTCAAGAAATAGCTGGAAATCTCCGTCTTAAACCCAAAAAGAACGCATCTTGCAAACTGCTCTTCTGGGTGTTCGCTCAGCTAAGGGAGTTGAATCCGCCTTCAGAATCAGAGAGTGAGAAGCACGGTTCTTCCATAAGCTGGGTTTCGTTATAACCGGGTGAATTGGAACGAACGCGGTATTGAGAAATATCTGCTTCTAAAACCAAAACGGAGCTACCTAACAGAACGGTCTTCAATGTGTGCATTCAACTTACAGAGGTAAACTGATGTGTGTTTACAGGAGTTTCTAAACCCTTTCTGTGAAGAAGTGGAAAACGCATTTTCCCAGCCAAATCCAGGCATTCAAGAAAAAGCTGGAAATCTCCGTCTAAAACACAAAAAGAACGTATCTTGCAAACTGCTCTGTTGGGTGTTCGCTCAGCTAAGGGAGTTGAATCCGCCTTCAGAATCACAGAGTGAGAAGCACGGTTCTTCCAGGAGCTGGGTTTCTTTATACCTGGGTGCATTTTAACAAACGCGGTATTGAGAAATATCTGCTTCTAAAACCAAAACGGAGCTACCTAACAGAACGGTCTTCAATGTGTGCATTCAACTTACGGAGTTAAACTGATGTTTGTTTGCAGGAGTTTCTAAACCCTTTCTGTGAAGAAGTGGAAAACGCATTTTCCCAGCCAAATCAAGTCATTCAAGAAATAGCTGGAAATCTCCGTCTAAAACACAAAAAGAACGTATCTTGCAAACTGCTCTGCTGGGTGTTCGCTCAGCTAAGGGAGTTGAATCCGCCTTCAGAATCAGAGAGTGAGAAGCACGGTTCTTCCAGGAGCTGGGTTTCGTTATACCCGGGTGAATTGGAACAAACGCGGTATTGAGAAATATCTGCTTCTAAAACCAAAACGGAGCTACCTAACACAACGGTCTTCAACGTGTGCATTAAACTTGCAGAGTTAAACTGATGTGTGTTAGCAGGAGGTTCGAAACCCTTTCTGTGAAGAAGTGGAAAACGCATTTTCCCAGCCAAATCCAGGCATTTAAGAAATAGCTGGAAATCTCCGTTTAAACATAATAAGAACGTACGGTTCAAACAGCTCTGCTGGGTGTTCGCTCAGCTAAGTGAGTTGAATCCGCCTTCAGAATCACAGAGTGAGAAGCACGGTTCTTCCAGGAGCTGTGTTTCGTTATACTCGGGTGAATTGGAACAAACGCGTTATTGAGAAATATCCGCTTCTAAAACCAAAACGGAGCTACCAAACAGAACGGTCTTCAACGTGTGCATTCCATTTATGGAGTTAAACTTATGTGTGTTTGCAGGAGTTTCTAAACCCTTTCTCTGAAGAAGTGGAAAACGCATTGTACCAGCCAATTCGAGTCATTCAGGAAATAGCTTGAAATCTCCGTCTAAAATACAAAGAGAACGTATAATGCAAACTGCTCTGCTGGGTGTTCGCTCAGCCAAGAATGTTGCAACCGCCTTCAGAATCAGAGAGTGAGAAGCACGGTTCTTCCAGGAGCTGGGTTTCGTTATACACGGGTGATTTGGAACAAACGCGGTATTGAGAAATATCTGCTTCTATAACCAAAACGGAGCTACCTAACAGAACGGTCTTCAATGTGTGCATTCAACTTACAAAGTTAAACTGATGTGTGTTTGCAGGAGTTTCTAAACCCTTTCTGTGAAGAAGTGGAAAACGCATTGTCCCAGCCAAATCGATTCATTCAAGAAATAGCTGGAAATCTCCGTCTAAAACACTAAAAGAACGTACCTTTCAAACTGATCTGCTGGGTGTTCGCTCAGCTAAGTGAGTTGAATCCGCCTTCAGAATCAGAGAGTGAGACGCACGGTTCTTCCAGGAGCTGGGTTTCGTTATACCAGGGTGAATTGGAACAAACGCGGTATTGAGAAATATCTGCTTCTAAAACCAAAACGGAGCTACCTAACAGAACGGCCTTCAATATGTGCATTCAACTTACGGAGTTAAACTGATGTGTGTTTGCAGGAGTTCCTAAACTTTTTCTGTGAAGAAGTGGAAAACGCATTTCTTCAGCCAAATCCAGGCATTCAAGAAATAGCTGGAAATCCCCGTCTAAAACACAAAAAGAACGTATCTTGCAAACTGCTCTGCTGGGTGTTCGCTCAGGTAAGTGAGTTGAATCCGCCTTCAGAATCACAGAGTGAGAAGCACGGTTCTTTCAGGAGCTGGGTTTCGTTATACCCGGGTGAATTGGAACAAACGCGGTATTGAGAAATATTTGCTTCTAAAACCAAAACGGAGCTACTTAACAGAACGGTCTTCAACGTGTGCATTAATCTTTCGGAGTTAAACTGATGTGTGTTTGCAGGAGTTTCTAAACCCTTTCTGTGAAGAAGTGGAAAACGCATTTTCCCAGCCAAATCCTGGCATTCAAGAAATAGCTGGAAATCTTCGTTTGAACACAAAAAGAACGTACGTTTCAAACTGCTCTGCTGGGTGTTCGCTCAGCTAAGTGAGTTGAATCCGCCTTCAAAATCACAGAGTGAGAAGCACGGTTCTTCCAGGAGCTGGGTTTCGTTATACCCGGGTGAATTGGAACAAACGCGGTATTGAGAAATATCTGTTTCTAAACCAAAACGGAGCTACCTAACAGAACGGTCTTCAATGTGTGCATTCAACTTACGGAGTTAAACTGATGTGTGTTTGCAGGAGTTTCTAAACCCTTTCTGTGAAGAAGTGGAAAACGCATTTTCGCAGCCAAATCCAGGCATTCAAGAAATAGCTGGAAATCTCCGTTTAAACACAAAAAGAACGTATCTTGCAAACTGCTCTGCTGGGTGTTCGCTCAGCTAAGGGAGTTGAATCCGCCTTCAGAATCAGAGAGTGAGAAGCACGGTTCTTCCAGGAGCTGGGTTTCGTTTTACCCGGGTGAATTGGATCAAACGCTGTATTGAGAAATATCTGCTTCTATAACGAAAACGGAGCTACCTAACAAAACGGTCTTCAATGTGTGCATTCAACTTACAAAGTTAAACTGATGTGTGTTTGCAGGAGTTTCTGAACCCTTTCTGTGAAGAAGTGGAAAACGCATTGTCCCAGCCAAATCAAGTCATTCAAGAAATAGCTGGAAATCTCCGTCAAAAACACAAAAAGAACGTACCTTTCAAACTGATCTGCTGGGTGTTCGCTCAGCTAAGTGAGTTGAATCCGCCTTCAGAATCAGAGAGTGAGAAGCACGGTTCTTCCAGAAGCTGGGTTTCGTTATACACGGGTGAATTGGAACAAACGCGGTATTGAGAAATATCTGCTTCTAAAACCAAAACGGAGCTACCTAAAAGAACGGTCTTCAATTTGTGCATTCAACTTATGGGGTTGAACTGATGTGTGTTTGCAGGAGTTTCTAAACCCTTTCTGTGAAGAACTGGAAAACGCATTTCCCCAGCCAAATCGAGTAATTCAAGAAATAGCTTGAAATCTCCGTCTAAAACACAAAGAGAACGTATCATGCAAACTGCTCTGCTGGGTGTTCGCTCAGCCAAGAAAGTTGAAACCGCCTTCAGAATCAGAGAGTGAGAAGCACGGGTCTTCCAGGAGCTGGGTTGCTTTATCCACGGGTGAATTGGAGCAAACGCGGTATTGAGAAATATCTGCTTCTAAAACCAAAACGGAGCTACTAACAGAACGGTCTTCAATGTGTGCATTAAACTTACGGAGTTAAACTGATGTGTGTTTGCAGGAGTTTCTAAACCCTTTCTGTGAACAAGTGGAAAACGCATTTTCCCAGCCAAATCCAGGCATTCAAGAAATAGCTGGAAATCTCCGTCTTAAACACAAAAAGAACGTACCTTTCAAACTGATCTGCTGGGTGTTCGCTCAGATAAGTGAGTTGAAAACACCTTCAGAATAAGAGAGTGAGAAGCACGGTTCTTCCAGGAGCTGGGTTTCGTTATACCCGGGTGAATTGGAACAAACGCGGTATTGAGAAATATCTGCTTCTATAACCAAAACGGAGCTACCTAACAGAACGGTCTTCAATGTGTGCATTCAACTTACGGAGTTAAACTGATGTGAGTTTGCAGGAGTTTCTAAACCCTTTTTGTGAAGAAGTGGAAAACGCATTTCCCCAGCCGAATCCAGGCATTCAAGAAATAGCTGCAAATCTCCGTCTAAAACACAAAAAGAACGTATCTTGCAAACTGCTCTGCTGGGTGTTCGCTCAGCTAAGGGAGTTGAATCCGCCTTCAGAATCAGAGAGTGAGAAGCACGGTTCTTCCAGGAGCTGGGTTTGGTTATAGCCGGGTGAATTGGAACAAACGCGGTATTGAGAAATATCTGCTTCTAAAACCAAAACGGAGATACCTAAAAGAACGGTCTTCAACGTGTGCATTTAACTTGCAGAGTTAAACTGATGTGTGTTTGCAGGAGTTTCTAAACCCTTTCTGTGAAGAAGTGGAAAACGCATTTTCCCAGCCGAATCCAGGCATTCAAGAAATAGTTAGAAATCTCCGTTTGAACACAAAAAGAACGTATCTTGCAAACTGCTCTGCTGGGTGTTCGCTCAGCTAAGGGAGTTGAATCCGCCTTCAGAATCAGAGAGTGAGAAGCACGGTTCTTCCAGGAGCTGGGTTTCGTTATACCCGGGTGAATTGGAACAAACGCGGTATTGAGAAATATCTGCTTCTAAAACCAAAACGGAGCTACCTAACAGAACGGTCTTCAATGTGTGCATTCATCTTACGGAGTTGAACTGATGTGTGATTGCAGGAGTTTCTAAGCCCTTTCTGTGAAGAAGTGGAAAACGCATTTTCCCAGCCAAATACAGGCATTCAAGAAATAGCTGGAAATCTCCGTCTAAAACACAAAAAGAACGTATCTTGCAAACTGCTTTGCTGGGTGTTCGCTCAGCTAAGGGAGTTGAATCCGCCTTCAGAATCAGAGAGTGAGAAGCACGGTTCTTCCAGGAGCTGGGTTTCGTTATACCCGGGTGAATTGGAACAAACGCGGTATTGAGAAATATCTGCTTCTAAAACCAAAACGGAGCTACCTAACAGAACGGTCTTCAATGTGTGCATTCAACTTACGGAGTTAAACTGATGTGTGTTTGCAGGAGTTTCTAAACCCTTTCTATGAAGGAGTGGAAAACGCATTTTCTCAGCCAAATCCAGGCATTCAAGAAATAGCTGGAAATCTCCGTCTAAAACACAAAAAGAACGTATCTTGCAAACTGCTCTGTTGGGTGTTCGCTCAGCTAAGGGAGTTGAATCCGCCTTCAGAATCAGAGAGTGAGAAGCACGGTTCTTCCAGGAGCTGGGTTTCGTTATACCCGGGTGCATTGGAACAAACGCGGTATTGAGAAATATCTGCTTCTAAAACCAAAACGGAGCTACCTAACAGAACGGTCTTCAATGTGTGCATTCAACTTACGGAGTTAAACTGATGTGTGTTTGCAGGAGTTTCTAAACCCTTTCTGTGAAGAAGTGTAAAACGCATTTTCCCAGCCAAATCCAGGCATTCAAGAAATAGCTGGAAACCTCCGTCTAAAACACAAAAAGAACGTATCTTGCAAACTGCTCTGCTGGGTGTTCGCTCAGCTAAGGGAGTTGAATCCGCCTTCAGAATCAGAGAGTGAGAAGCACGGTTCTTCCAGGAGCTGGGTTTCGTTATACCCGGGTGCCTTGGAACAAACGCGGTATTGAGAAATATCTGCTTCTAAAACCAAAACGGAGCTACCTAACAGAACGGTCTTCAATGAGTGCATTCAACTTACGGAGTTAAACTGATGTGTGTTTGCAGGAGTTTCTAAACCCTTTCTGTGAAGAAGTGGAAAACGCATTTTCCCAGCCAAATCCAGGCATTCAAGAAATAGCTGGAAATCTCCGTCTAAAACACAAAAAGAACGTATCTTGCAAACTGCTCTGCTGGGTGTTCGCTCAGCTAAGGGAGTTGAATATGCCTTCAGAATCAGAGACTGAGAAGCACGGTTCTTCCAGGAGCTGGGTTTCGTTATACCCGGGTGCATTGGAACAAACGCGGTATTGAGAAATATCTGCTTCTAAAACCAAAACGGAGCTACCTAACAGAACGGTCTTCAATGTGTGCATTCAACTTACGGAGTTAAACTGATGTGTGTTTGCAGGAGTTTCTAAACCCTTTCTGTGAAGAAGTGGAAAACGCATTTTCCCAGCCAAATCCAGGCATTCAAGAAATAGCTGGAAATCTCCGTCTAAAACACAAAAAGAACGTATCTTGCAAACTGCTCTGCTGGGTGTTCGCTCAGCTAAGGGAGTTGAATCCGCCTTCAGAATCAGAGAGTGAGAAGCACGGTTCTTCCAGGAGCTGGGTTTCGTTATACCCGGGTGAATTGGAACAAACGCGGTATTGAGAAATATCTGCTTCTAAAACCAAAACGGAGCTACCTAACAGAACGGTCTTCAATGTGTGCATTCAGCTTACGGAGTTAAACTGATGTGTGTTTGCAGGAGTTTCTAAACCCTTTCTGTGAAGAAGTGGAAAACGCATTTTCCCAGCCAAATCCAGGCATTCAAGAAATAGCTGGAAATCTCCGTCTAAAACACAAAAAGAACGTATCTTGCAAACTGCTCTGCTGGGTGTTCGCTCAGCTAAGGGAGTTGAATCCGCCTTCAGAATCAGAGAGTGAGAAGCACGGTTCTTCCAGGAGCTGGGTTTCGTTATACCCGGGTAAATTGGAACAAACGCGGTATTGAGAAATATCTGCTTCTAAAACCAAAACGGAGCTACCTAACAGAACGGTCTTCAATGTGTGCATTCAACTTACGGAGTTAAACTGATGTGTGTTTGCAGGAGTTTCTAAACCCTTTCTGTGAAGAAGTGGAAAACGCATTTTCCCAGCCAAATCCAGGCATTCAAGAAATAGCTGGAAATCTCCGTCTAAAACACAAAAAGAACGTATCTTGCAAACTGCTCTGCTGGGTGTTCGCTCAGCTAAGGGAGTTGAATCCGCCTTCAGAATCAGAGAGTGAGAAGCACGGTCCTTCCAGGAGCTGGGTTTCGTTATACCCGGGTGAATTGGAACAAACGCGGTATTGAGAAATATCTGCTTCTAAAACCAAAACGGAGCTACCTAACAGAACGGTCTTCAATGTGTGCATTCAACTTACGGAGTTCAACTGATGTGTGTTTGCAGGAGTTTCTAAACCCTTTCTGTGAAGAAGTGGAAAACGCATATTCCCAGCAAAATCCAGGCATTCAAGAAATAGCTGGAAATCTCCGTCTAAAACACAAAAAGAACATATCTGGCAAACTGCTCTGCTGGGTGTTCGCTCAGCTAAGGGAGTTGAATCCGCCTTCAGAATCAGAGAGTGAGAAGCACGGTTCTTCCAGGAGCTGGGTTTGGTAATACCCGGGTGAATTGGAACAAACGCGGTATTGAGAAATATCTGCTTCTAAAACCAAAACGGAGCTACCTAACAGAACGGTCTTCAATGTGTGCATTCAACTTACGGAGTTAAACTGATGTGTGTTTGCAGGAGTTTCTAAACCCTTTCTGTGAAGAAGTGGAAAACGCATTTTCCCAGCCAAATCCAGGCATTCAAGAAATAGCTGGAAATCTCCGTCTAAAACACAAAAAGAACGTATCTTGCAAACTGCTCTGCTGGGTGTTCGCTCAGCTAAGGGAGTTGAATCCGCCTTCAGAATCAGAGAGTGAGAAGCACGGTTCTTCCAGGAGCTGGGTTTCGTTATACCCGGGTGCATTGGAACAAACGCGGTATTGAGAAATATCTGCTTCTAAAACCAAAACGGAGCTACCTAACAGAACGGTCTTCAATGTGTGCATTCAACTTACGGAGTTAAACTGATGTGTGTTTGCAGGAGTTTCTAAACCCTTTCTGTGAAGAAGTGGAAAACGCATTTTCCCAGCCAAATCCAGGCATTCAAGAAATAGCTGGAAATCTCCGTCTAAAACACAAAAAGAACGTATCTTGCAAACTGCTCTGCTGGGTGTTCGCTCAGCTAAGGGAGTTGAATCCGCCTTCAGAATCAGAGAGTGAGAAGCACGGTTCTTCCAGGAGCTGGGTTTCGTTATACCCGGGTGAATTGGAACAAACGCGGTATTGAGAAATATCTGCTTCTAAAACCAAAACGGAGCTACCTAACAGAACGGTCTTCAATGTGTGCATTCAACTTACGGAGTTAAACTGATGTGTGTTTGCAGGAGTTTCTAAACCCTTTCTGTGAAGAAGTGGAAAACGCATTTTCCCAGCCAAATCCAGGCATTCAAGAAATAGCTGGAAATCTCCGTCTAAAACACAAAAAGAACGTATCTTGCAAACTGCTCTGCTGGGTGTTCGCTCAGCTAAGAAAGTTGAATCCGCCTTCAGAATCACAGAGTGAGAAGCACGGTTCTTCCAGGAGCTGGGTTTCGTTATACCCGGGTGAATTGGAACAAACGCGGTATTGAGAAATATCTGCTTCTAAAACCAAAACGGAGCTACCTAACAGAACGGTCTTCAATGTGTGCATTCAACTTACGGAGTTAAAGTGATGTGTGTTTGCAGGAGTTTCTAAACCCTTCCTGTGAAGAAGTGGAAAACGCATTTTCCCAGCCAAATCCAGGCATTCAAGAAATAGCTGGAAATCTCCGTCTAAAACACAAAAAGAACGTATCTTGCAAACTGCTCTGCTGGGTGTTCGCTCAGCTAAGGGAGTTGAATCCGCCTTCAGAATCAGAGAGTGAGAAGCACGGTTCTTCCAGGAGCTGGGTTTCGTAATACCCGGGTGAATTGGAACAAACGCGGTATTGAGAAATATCTGCTTCTAAAACCAAAACGGAGCTACCTAATAGAACGGTCTTCAATGTGTGCATTCAACTTACGGAGTTAAACTGATGTGTGTTTGCAGGAGTTTCTAAACCCTTTCTGTGAAGAAGTGGAAAACGCATTTTCCCAGCCAAATCCAGGCATTCAAGAAATAGCTGGAAATCTCCGTCTAAAACACAAAAAGAAGGTATCTTGCAAACTGCTCTGCTGGGTGTTCGCTCAGCTAAGGGAGTTGAATCCGCCTTCAGAATCAGAGAGTGAGAAGCACGGTTCTTCCAGGAGCTGGGTTTCGTAATACCCGGGTGAATTGGAACAAACGCGGTATTGAGAAATATCTGCTTCTAAAACCAAAACGGAGCTACCTAACAGAACGGTCTTCAATGTGTGCATTCAACTTACGGAGTTAAACTGATGTGTGTTTGCAGGAGTTTCTAAACCCTTTCTGTGAAGAAGTGGAAAACGCATTTTCCCAGCCAAATCCAGGCATTCAAGAAATAGCTGGAAATCTCCGTCTAAAACACAAAAAGAACGTATCTTGCAAACTGCTCTGCTGGGTGTTCGCTCAGCTAAGGGAGTTGAATCCGCCTTCAGAATCAGAGAGTGAGAAGCACGGTTCTTCCAGGAGCTGGGTTTCGTTATACCCGGGTGAATTGGAACAAACGCGGTATTGAGAAATATCTGCTTCTAAAACCAAAACGGAGCTACCTAACAGAACGGTCTTCAATGTGTGCATTCAACTTACGGAGTTAAACTGATGTGTGTTTGCAGGAGTTTCTAAACCCTTTCTGTGAAGAAGTGGAAAACGCATTTTCCCAGCCAAATCCAGGCATTCAAGAAATAGCTGGAAATCTCCGTCTAAAACACAAAAAGAACGTATCTTGCAAACTGCTCTGCTGGGTGTTCGCTCAGCTAAGGGAGTTGAATCCGCCTTCAGAATCAGAGAGTGAGAAGCACGGTTCTTCCAGGAGCTGGGTTTCGTTATACCCGGGTGAATTGGAACAAACGCGGTATTGAGAAATATCTGCTTCTAAAACCAAAACGGAGCTACCTAACAGAACGGTCTTCAATGTTTGCATTCAACTTACGGAGTTAAAGTGATGTGTGTTTGCAGGAGTTTCTAAACCCTTTCTGTGAAGAAGTGGAAAACGCATTTTCCCAGCCAAATCCAGGCATTCAAGAAATAGCTGGAAATCTCCGTCTAAAACACAAAAAGAACGTATCTTGCAAACTGCTCTGCTGGGTGTTCGCTCAGCTAAGGGAGTTGAATCCGCCTTCAGAATCAGAGAGTGAGAAGCACGGTTCTTCCAGGAGCTGGGTTTCGTTATACCCGGGTGAATTGGAACAAACGCGGTATTGAGAAATATCTGCTTCTAAAACCAAAACGGAGCTACCTAACAGAACGGTCTTCAATGTTTGCATTCAACTTACGGAGTTAAACTGATGTGTGTTTGCAGGAGTTTCTAAACCCTTTCTGTGAAGAAGTGGAAAACGCATTTTCCCAGCCAAATCCAGGCATTCAAGAAATAGCTGGAAATCTCCGTCTAAAACACAAAAAGAACGTATCTTTCAAACTGCTCTGCTGGGTGTTCGCTCAGCTAAGGGAGTTGAAACCGCCTTCAGAATCAGAGAGTGAGAAGCACGGTTCTTCCAGGAGCTGGGTTTCCTTATACCCGGGTGCCTTGGAACAAAAGCGGTATTGAGAAATATCTGCTTCTAAAACCAAAACGGAGCTACCTAACAGAACGGACTTCAATGTGTGCATTCAACTTACGGAGTTAAACTGATGTGTGTTTGCAGGAGTTTCTAAACTCTTTCTGTGAAGAAGTGGAAAACGCATTTTCCCAGCCAAATCCAGGCATTCAAGAAATAGCTGGAAATCTCCGTCTAAAACACAAAAAGAACGTATCTTGCAAACTGCTCTGCTGGGTGTTCGCTCAGCTAAGGGAGTTGAATATGCCTTCAGAATCAGAGAGTGAGAAGCACGGTTCTTCCAGGAGCTGGGTTTCGTTATACCCGGGTGCATTGGAACAAAGGCGGTATTGAGAAATATCTGCTTCTAAAACCAAAACGGAGCTACCTAACAGAACGGTCTTCAATGTGTGCATTCAACTTACGGAGTTAAACTGATGTGTGTTTGCAGGAGTTTCTAAACCCTTTCTGTGAAGAAGTGGAAAACGCATTTTCCCAGCCAAATCCAGGCATTCAAGAAATAGCTGGAAATCTCCGTCTAAAACACAAAAAGAACGTATCTTGCAAACTGCTCTGCTGGGTGTTCGCTCAGCTAAGGGAGTTGAATCCGCCTTCAGAATCAGAGAGTGAGAAGCACGGTTCTTCCAGGAGCTGGGTTTCGTAATACCCGGGTGAATTGGAACAAACGCGGTATTGAGAAATATCTGCTTCTAAAACCAAAACGGAGCTACCTAACAGAACGGTCTTCAATGTGTGCATTCAACTTACGGAGTTAAAGTGATGTGTGTTTGCAGGAGTTTCTAAACCCTTTCTGTGAAGAAGTGGAATACGCATTTTCCCAGCCAAATCCAGGCATTCAAGAAATAGCTGGAAATCTCCGTCTAAAACACAAAAAGAACGTATCTTGCAAACTGCTCTGCTGGGTGTTCGCTCAGCTAAGGGAGTTGAATCCGCCTTCAGAATCAGAGAGTGAGAAGCACGGTTCTTCCAGGAGCTGGGTTTCGTAATACCCGGGTGAATTGGAACAAACGCGGTATTGAGAAATATCTGCTTCTAAAACCAAAACGGAGCTACCTAACAGAACGGTCTTCAATGTGTGCATTCAACTTACGGAGTTAAACTGATGTGTGTTTGCAGGAGTTTCTAAACCCTTTCTGTGAAGAAGTGGAAAACGCATTTTCCCAGCCAAATCCAGGCATTCAAGAAATAGCTGGAAATCTCCGTCTAAAACACAAAAAGAACGTATTTGCAAACTGCTCTGCTGGGTGTTCGCTCAGCTAAGAAAGTTGAATCCGCCTTCAGAATCACAGAGTGAGAAGCACGGTTCTTCCA
The DNA here is from genome assembly GCF_049354715.1 of Callithrix jacchus. Taxonomy (NCBI): domain Eukaryota; kingdom Metazoa; phylum Chordata; class Mammalia; order Primates; family Cebidae; genus Callithrix; species Callithrix jacchus. Next base: position 3,108,327 of record NC_133518.1, read on the forward strand.
GGAGCTGGGTTTCGTTATACCCGGGTGAATTGGAACAAACGCGGTATTGAGAAATATCTGCTTCTAAAACCAAAACGGAGCTACCTAACAGAACGGTCTTCAATGTGTGCATTCAACTTACGGAGTTAAATTGATGTGTGTTTGCAGGAGTTTCTAAACCCTTTCTGTGAAGAAGTGGAAAACGCATTTTCCCAGCCAAATCCAGGCATTCAAGAAATAGCTGGAAATCTCCGTCTAAAACACAAAAAGAACGTATCTTGCAAACTGCTCTGCTGGGTGTTCGCTCAGCTAAGGGAGTTGAATCCGCCTTCAGAATCAGAGAGTGAGAAGCACGGTTCTTCCAGGAGCTGGGTTTCGTTATACCCGGGTGAATTGGAACAAACGCGGTATTGAGAAATATCTGCTTCTAAAACCAAAACGGAGCTACCTAACAGAACGGTCTTCAATGTGTGCATTCAACTTACGGAGTGAAACTGATGTGTGTTTGCAGGAGTTTCTAAACCCTTTCTGTAAAGAAGTGGAAAACGCATTTTCCCAGCCAAATCCAGGCATTCAAGAAATAGCTGGAAATCTCCGTCTAAAACACAAAAAGAACGTATCTTGCAAACTGCTCTGCTGGGTGTTCGCTCAGCTAAGGGAGTTGAATCCGCCTTCAGAATCAGAGAGTGAGAAGCACGGTTCTTCCAGGAGCTGGGTTTCGTTATACCCGGGTGCCTTGGAACAAACGCGGTATTGAGAAATATCTGCTTCTAAAACCAAAACGGAGCTACCTAACAGAACGGTCTTCAATGTGTGCATTCAACTTACGGAGTTAAACTGATGTGTGTTTGCAGGAGTTTCTAAACCCTTTCTGTGAAGAAGTGGAAAACGCATTTTCCCAGCCAAATCCAGGCATTCAAGAAATAGCTGGAAATCTCCGTCTAAAACACAAAAAGAACGTATCTTGCAAACTGCTCTGCTGGGTGTTCGCTCAGCTAAGGGAGTTGAATATGCCTTCAGAATCAGAGACTGAGAAGCACGGTTCTTCCAGGAGCTGGGTTTCGTTATACCCGGGTGAATTGGAACAAACGCGGTATTGAGAAATATCTGCTTCTAAAACCAAAACGGAGCTACCTAACAGAACGGTCTTCAATGTGTGCATTCAACTTACGGAGTTAAACTGATGTGTGTTTGCAGGAGTTTCTAAACCCTTTCTGTGAAGAAGTGGAAAACGCATTTTCCCAGCCAAATCCAGGCATTCAAGAAATAGCTGGAAATCTCCGTCTAAAACACGAAAAGAACGTATCTTGCAAACTGCTCTGCTGGGTGTTCGCTCAGCTAAGGGAGTTGAATCCGCCTTCAGAATCACAGAGTGAGAAGCACGGTTCTTCCAGGAGCTGGGTTTCGTAATACCCGGGTGAATTGGAACAAACGCGGTATTGAGAAATATCTGCTTCTAAAACCAAAACGGAGCTACCTAACAGAACGGTCTTCAATGTGTGCATTCAACTTACGGAGTTAAAGTGATGTGTGTTTGCAGGAGTTTCTAAACCCTTTCTGTGAAGAAGTGGAAAACGCATTTTCCCAGCCAAATCCAGGCATTCAAGAAATAGCTGGAAATCTCCGTCTAAAACACAAAAAGAACGTATCTTGCAAACTGCTCTGCTGGGTGTTCGCTCAGCTAAGGGAGTTGAATCCGCCTTCAGAATCAGAGAGTGAGAAGCACGGTTCTTCCAGGAGCTGGGTTTCGTTATACCCGGGTGAATTGGAACAAACGCGGTATTGAGAAATATCTGCTTCTAAAACAAAAACGAAGTTACCTAACAGAACGGTCTTCAATGTGTGCATTCAACTTACGGAGTTAAACTGATGTGTGTTTGCAGGAGTTTCTAAACCCTTTCTGTGAAGAAGTGGAAAACGCATTTTCCCAGCCAAATCCAGGCATTCAAGAAATAGCTGGAAATCTCCGTCTAAAACACGAAAAGAACGTATCTTGCAAACTGCTCTGCTGGGTGTTCGCTCAGCTAAGGGAGTTGAATCCGCCTTCAGAATCACAGAGTGAGAAGCACGGTTCTTCCAGAAGCTGGGTTTCGTAATACCCGGGTGAATTGGAACAAACGCGGTATTGAGAAATATCTGCTTCTAAAACCAAAACGGAGCTACCTAACAGAACGGTCTTCAATGTTTGCATTCAACTTACGGAGTTAAACTGATGTGTGTTTGCAGGAGTTTCTAAACCCTTTTTGTGAAGAAGTGGAAAACGCATTTTCCCAGCCAAATCCAGGCATTCAAGAAATAGCTGGAAATCTCCGTCTAAAACACAAAAAGAACGTATCTTGCAAACTGCTCTGCTGGGTGTTCGCTCAGCTAAGGGAGTTGAATCCGCCTTCAGAATCAGAGAGTGAGAAGCACGGTTCTTCCAGGAGCTGGGTTTCTTTATACCCGGGTGAATTGGAACAAACGCGGTATTGAGAAATATCTGCTTCTAAAACCAAAACGGAGCTACCTAACAGAACGGTCTTCAATGTGTGCATTCAACTTACGGAGTTAAATTGATGTGTGTTTGCAGGAGTTTCTAAACCCTTTCTGTGAACAAGTGGAAAAAGCATTTTCCCAGCCAAATCCAGGCATTCAAGAAATAGCTGGAAATCTCCGTCTAAAACACAAAAAGTACGTATCTTGCAAACTGCTCTGCTGGGTGTTCGCTCAGCTAAAAGGGTTGAATCCGCCTTCAGAATCAGAGAGTGAGAAGCACGGTTCTTCCAGGAGCTGGGTTTCGTTATACCCGGGTGAATTGGAACAAACGCGGTATTGAGAAATATCTGCTTCTAAAACCAAAACGGAGCTACCTAACAGAACGGTCTTCAATGTGTGCATTCAACTTACGGAGTTAAACTGATGTGTTTGCAGGAGTTTCTAAACCCTTTCTGTGAAGAAGTGGAAAACGCATTTTCCCAGCCAAATCCAGGCATTCAAGAAATAGCTGGAAATCTCCGTCTAAAACACAAAAAGAACGTATCTTGCAAACTGCTCTGCTGGGTGTTCGCTCAGCTAAGGGAGTTGAATCCGCCTTCAGAATCAGAGAGTGAGAAGCACGGTTCTTCCAGGAGCTGGGTTTCGTTATACCCGGGTGAATTGGAACAAACGCGGTATTGAGAAATATCTGCTTCTAAAACCAAAACGGAGCTACCTAACAGAACGGTCTTCAATGTGTGCATTCAACTTACGGAGTTAAACTGATGTGTGTTTGCAGGAGTTTCTAAACCCTTTCTGTGAAGAAGTGGAAAACGCATTTTCCCAGCCAAATCCAGGCATTCAAGAAATAGCAGGAAATCTCCGTCTAAAACACAAAAAGAACGTATCTTGCAAACTGCTCTGCTGGGTGTTCGCTCAGCTAAGGGAGTTGAATCCGCCTTCAGAATCAGAGAGTGAGAAGCACGGTTCTTCCAGGAGCTGGGTTTCGTTATACCCGGGTGCCTTGGAACAAACGCGGTATTGAGAAATATCTGCTTCTAAAACCAAAACGGAGCTACCTAACAGAACGGTCTTCAATGTGTGCATTCAACTTACGGAGTTCAACTGATGTGTGTTTGCAGGAGTTTCTAAACCCTTTCTGTGAAGAAGTGGAAAACGCATTTTCCCAGCCAAATCCAGGCATTCAAGAAATAGCTGGAAATCTCCGTCTAAAACACAAAAAGAACGTATCTTGCAAACTGCTCTGCTGGGTGTTCGCTCAGCTAAGGGAGTTGAATATGCCTTCAGAATCAGAGAGTGAGAAGCACGGTTCTTCCAGGAGCTGGGTTTCGTTATACCCGGGTGCCTTGGAACAAACGCGGTATTGAGAAATATCTGCTTCTAAAACCAAAACGGAGCTACCTAACAGAACGGTCTTCAATGTGTGCATTCAACTTACGGAGTTAAACTGATGTGTTTGCAGGAGTTTCTAAACCCTTTCTGTGAAGAAGTGGAAAACGCATTTTCCCAGCCAAATCCAGGCATTCAAGAAATAGCTGGAAATCTCCGTCTAAAACACAAAAAGAACGTATCTTGCAAACTGCTCTGCTGGGTGTTCGCTCAGCTAAGGGAGTTGAATCCGCCTTCAGAATCAGAGAGTGAGAAGCACGGTTCTTCCAGGAGCTGGGTTTCGTTATACCCGGGTGAATTGGAACAAACGCGGTATTGAGAAATATCTGCTTCTAAAACCAAAACGGAGCTACCTAACAGAACGGTCTTCAATGTGTGCATTCAACTTACGGAGTTAAACTGATGTGTGTTTGCAGGAGTTTCTAAACCCTTTCTGTGAAGAAGTGGAAAACGCATTTTCCCAGCCAAATCCAGGCATTCAAGAAATAGCAGGAAATCTCCGTCTAAAACACAAAAAGAACGTATCTTGCAAACTGCTCTGCTGGGTGTTCGCTCAGCTAAGGGAGTTGAATCCGCCTTCAGAATCAGAGAGTGAGAAGCACGGTTCTTCCAGGAGCTGGGTTTCGTTATACCCGGGTGCCTTGGAACAAACGCGGTATTGAGAAATATCTGCTTCTAAAACCAAAACGGAGCTACCTAACAGAACGGTCTTCAATGTGTGCATTCAACTTACGGAGTTCAACTGATGTGTGTTTGCAGGAGTTTCTAAACCCTTTCTGTGAAGAAGTGGAAAACGCATTTTCCCAGCCAAATCCAGGCATTCAAGAAATAGCTGGAAATCTCCGTCTAAAACACAAAAAGAACGTATCTTGCAAACTGCTCTGCTGGGTGTTCGCTCAGCTAAGGGAGTTGAATATGCCTTCAGAATCAGAGAGTGAGAAGCACGGTTCTTCCAGGAGCTGGGTTTCGTTATACCCGGGTGCCTTGGAACAAACGCGGTATTGAGAAATATCTGCTTCTAAAACCAAAACGGAGCTACCTAACAGAACGGTCTTCAATGTGTGCATTCAACTTACGGAGTTAAACTGATGTGTGTTTGCAGGAGTTTCTAAACCCTTTCTGTGAAGAAGTGGAAAACGCATTTTCCCAGCCAAATCCAGGCATTCAAGAAATAGCTGGAAATCTCCGTCTAAAACACAAAAAGAACGTATCTTGCAAACTGCTCTGCTGGGTGTTCGCTCAGCTAAGGGAGTTGAATCTGCCTTCAGAATCAGAGAGTGAGAAGCACGGTTTTTCCAGGAGCTGGGTTTCGTTATACCCGGGTGAATTGGAACAAACGCGGTATTGAGAAATATCTGCTTCTAAAACCAAAACGGAGCTACCTAACAGAACGGTCTTCAATGTGTGCATTCAACTTACGGAGTTAAACTAATGTGTGTTTGCAGGAGTTTCTAAACCCTTTCTGTGAAGAACTGGAAAACGCATTTTCCCAGCCAAATCCAGGCATTCAAGAAATAGCTGGAAATCTCCGTCTAAAACACAAAAAGAACGTATCTTGCAAACTGCTCTGCTGGGTGTTCGCTCAGCTAAGGGAGTTGAATCCGCCTTCAGAATCAGAGAGTGAGAAGCACGGTTCTTCCAGGAGCTGGGTTTCGTTATACCCGGGTGCCTTGGAACAAACGCGGTATTGAGAAATATCTGCTTCTAAAACCAAAACGGAGCTACCTAACAGAACGGTCTTCAATGTGTGCATTCAACTTACGGAGTTCAACTGATGTGTGTTTGCAGGAGTTTCTAAACCCTTTCTGTGAAGAAGTGGAAAACGCATTTTCCCAGCCAAATCCAGGCATTCAAGAAATAGCTGGAAATCTCCGTCTAAAACACAAAAAGAACGTATCTTGCAAACTGCTCTGCTGGGTGTTCGCTCAGCTAAGGGAGTTGAATCCGCCTTCAGAATCAGAGAGTGAGAAGCACGGTTCTTCCAGGAGCTGGGTTTCGTAATACCCGGGTGAATTGGAACAAACGCGGTATTGAGAAATATCTGCTTCTAAAACCAAAACGGAGCTACCTAACAGAACGGTCTTCAATGTGTGCATTCAACTTACGGAGTTAAACTGATGTGTGTTTACAGGAGTTTCTAAACCCTTTCTGTGAAGAAGTGGAAAACGCATTTTCCCAGCCAAATTTAGGCATTCAAGAAATAGCTGGAAATCTCCGTCTAAAACACAAAAAGAACGTATCTTGCAAACTGCTCTGCTGGGTGTTCGCTCAGCTAAGGGAGTTGAATCCGCCTTCAGAATCAGAGAGTGAGAAGCACGGTTCTTCCAGGAGCTGGGTTTCGTTATACCCGGGTGAATTGGAACAAACGCGGTATTGAGAAATATCTGCTTCTAAAACCAAAACGGAGCTACCTAACAGAACGGTCTTCAATGTGTGCATTCAGCTTACGGAGTTAAACTGATGTGTGTTTGCAGGAGTTTCTAAACCCTTTCTGTGAAGAAGTGGAAAACGCATTTTCCCAGCCAAATCCAGGCATTCAAGAAATAGCTGGAAATCTCCGTCTAAAACACAAAAAGAACGTATCTTGCAAACTGCTCTGCTGGGTGTTCGCTCAGCTAAGGGAGTTGAATCCGCCTTCAGAATCAGAGAGTGAGAAGCACGGTTCTTCCAGGAGCTGGGTTTCGTTATACCCGGGTGCATTGGAACAAACGCGGTATTGAGAAATATCTGCTTCTAAAACCAAAACGGAGCTACCTAACAGAACGGTCTTCAATGTGTGCATTCAACTTACGGAGATAAACTGATGTGTGTTTGCAGGAGTTTCTAAACCCTTTCTGTGAAGAAGTGGAAAACGCATTTTCCCAGCCAAATCCAGGCATTCAAGAAATAGCAGGAAATCTCCGTCTAAAACACAAAAAGAACGTATCTTGCAAACTGCTCTGCTGGGTGTTCGCTCAGCTAAGGGAGTTGAATCCGCCTTCAGAATCAGAGAGTGAGAAGCACGGTTCTTCCAGGAGCTGGGTTTCGTTATACCCGGGTGCCTTGGAACAAACGCGGTATTGAGAAATATCTGCTTCTAAAACCAAAACGGAGCTACCTAACAGAACGGTCTTCAATGTGTGCATTCAACTTACGGAGTTCAACTGATGTGTGTTTGCAGGAGTTTCTAAACCCTTTCTGTGAAGAAGTGGAAAACGCATTTTCCCAGCCAAATCCAGGCATTCAAGAAATAGCTGGAAATCTCCGTCTAAAACACAAAAAGAACGTATCTTGCAAACTGCTCTGCTGGGTGTTCGCTCAGCTAAGGGAGTTGAATATGCCTTCAGAATCAGAGTCTGAGAAGCACGGTTCTTCCAGGAGCTGGGTTTCGTTATACCCGGGTGCATTGGAACAAACGCGGTATTGAGAAATATCTGCTTCTAAAACCAAAACGGAGCTACCTAACAGAACGGTCTTCAATGTGTGCATTCAACTTACGGAGTTAAACTGATGTGTGTTTGCAGGAGTTTCTAAACCCTTTCTGTGAAGAAGTGGAAAACGCATTTTCCCAGCCAAATCCAGGCATTCAAGAAATAGCTGGAAATCTCCGTCTAAAACACGAAAAGAACGTATCTTGCAAACTGCTCTGCTGGGTGTTCGCTCAGCTAAGGGAGTTGAATCCGCCTTCAGAATCACAGAGTGCGAAGCACGGTTCTTCCAGGAGCTGGGTTTCGTAATACCCGGGTGAATTGGAACAAACGCGGTATTGAGAAATATCTGCTTCTAAAACCAAAACGGAGCTACCTAACAGAACGGTCTTCAATGTGTGCATTCAACTTACGGAGTTAAACTGATGTGTGTTTGCAGGAGTTTCTAAACCCTTTCTGTGAAGAAGTGGAAAACGCATTTTCCCAGCCAAATCCAGGCATTCAAGAAATAGCTGGAAATCTCCGTCTAAAACACAAAAAGAACGTATCTTGCAAACTGCTCTGCTGGGTGTTCGCTCAGCTAAGGGAGTTGAATCCGCCTTCAGAATCAGAGAGTGAGAAGCACGGTTCTTCCAGGAGCTGGGTTTCGTTATACCCGGGTGCCTTGGAACAAACGCGGTATTGAGAAATATCTGCTTCTAAAACCAAAACGGAGCTACCTAACAGAACGGTCTTCAATGTGTGCATTCAACTTACGGAGTTAAACTGATGTGTGTTTGCAGGAGTTTCTAAACCCTTTCTGTGAAGAAGTGGAAAACGCATTTTCCCAGCCAAATCCAGGCATTCAAGAAATAGCTGGAAATCTCCGTCTAAAACACAAAAAGAACGTATCTTGCAAACTGCTCTGCTGGGTGTTCGCTCAGCTAAGGGAGTTGAATCTGCCTTCAGAATCAGAGAGTGAGAAGCACGGTTTTTCCAGGAGCTGGGTTTCGTTATACCCGGGTGAATTGGAACAAACGCGGTATTGAGAAATATCTGCTTCTAAAACCAAAACGGAGCTACCTAACAGAACGGTCTTCAATGTGTGCATTCAACTTACGGAGTTAAAGTGATGTGTGTTTGCAGGAGTTTCTAAACCCTTTCTGTGAAGAACTGGAAAACGCATTTTCCCAGCCAAATCCAGGCATTCAAGAAATAGCTGGAAATCTCCGTCTAAAACACAAAAAGAACGTATCTTGCAAACTGCTCTGCTGGGTGTTCGCTCAGCTAAGGGAGTTGAATCCGCCTTCAGAATCAGAGAGTGAGAAGCACGGTTCTTCCAGGAGCTGGGTTTCGTTATACCCGGGTGCCTTGGAACAAACGCGGTATTGAGAAATATCTGCTTCTAAAACCAAAACGGAGCTACCTAACAGAACGGTCTTCAATGTGTGCATTCAACTTACGGAGTTCAACTGATGTGTGTTTGCAGGAGTTTCTAAACCCTTTCTGTGAAGAAGTGGAAAACGCATTTTCCCAGCCAAATCCAGGCATTCAAGAAATAGCTGGAAATCTCCGTCTAAAACACAAAAAGAACGTATCTTGCAAACTGCTCTGCTGGGTGTTCGCTCAGCTAAGGGAGTTGAATCCGCCTTCAGAATCAGAGAGTGAGAAGCACGGTTCTTCCAGGAGCTGGGTTTCGTAATACCCGGGTGAATTGGAACAAACGCGGTATTGAGAAATATCTGCTTCTAAAACCAAAACGGAGCTACCTAACAGAACGGTCTTCAATGTGTGCATTCAACTTACGGAGTTAAACTGATGTGTGTTTACAGGAGTTTCTAAACCCTTTCTGTGAAGAAGTGGAAAACGCATTTTCCCAGCCAAATTTAGGCATTCAAGAAATAGCTGGAAATCTCCGTCTAAAACACAAAAAGAACGTATCTTGCAAACTGCTCTGCTGGGTGTTCGCTCAGCTAAGGGAGTTGAATCCGCCTTCAGAATCAGAGAGTGAGAAGCACGGTTCTTCCAGGAGCTGGGTTTCGTTATACCCGGGTGAATTGGAACAAACGCGGTATTGAGAAATATCTGCTTCTAAAACCAAAACGGAGCTACCTAACAGAACGGTCTTCAATGTGTCCATTCAGCTTACGGAGTTAAACTGATGTGTGTTTGCAGGAGTTTCTAAACCCTTTCTGTGAAGAAGTGGAAAACGCATTTTCCCAGCCAAATCCAGGCATTCAAGAAATAGCTGGAAATCTCCGTCTAAAACACAAAAAGAACGTATCTTGCAAACTGCTCTGCTGGGTGTTCGCTCAGCTAAGGGAGTTGAATCCGCCTTCAGAATCAGAGAGTGAGAAGCACGGTTCTTCCAGGAGCTGGGTTTCGTTATACCCGGGTGCATTGGAACAAACGCGGTATTGAGAAATATCTGCTTCTAAAACCAAAACGGAGCTACCTAACAGAACGGTCTTCAATGTGTGCATTCAACTTACGGAGATAAACTGATGTGTGTTTGCAGGAGTTTCTAAACCCTTTCTGTGAAGAAGTGGAAAACGCATTTTCCCAGCCAAATCCAGGCATTCAAGAAATAGCTGGAAATCTCCGTCTAAAACACAAAAAGAACGTATCTTGCAAACTGCTCTGCTGGGTGTTCGCTCAGCTAAGGGAGTTGAATCCGCCTTCAGAATCAGAGAGTGAGAAGCACGGTTCTTCCAGGAGCTGGGTTTCGTAATACCCGGGTGAATTGGAACAAACGCGGTATTGAGAAATATCTGCTTCTAAAACCAAAACGGAGCTACCTAACAGAACGGTCTTCAATGTGTGCATTCAACTTACGGAGTTAAACTGATGTGTGTTTGCAGGAGTTTCTAAACCCTTTCTGTGAAGAAGTGGAAAACGCATTTTCCCAGCCAAATCCAGGCATTCAAGAAATAGCTGGAAATCTCCGTCTAAAACACAAAAAGAACGTATCTTGCAAACTGCTCTGCTGGGTGTTCGCTCAGCTAAGGGAGTTGAATCCGCCTTCAGAATCAGAGAGTGAGAAGCACGGTTCTTCCAGGAGCTGGGTTTCGTTATACCCGGGTGAATTGGAACAAACGCGGTATTGAGAAATATCTGCTTCTAAAACCAAAACGGAGCTACCTAACAGAACGGTCTTCAATGTGTGCATTCAGCTTACGGAGTTAAACTGATGTGTGTTTGCAGGAGTTTCTAAACCCTTTCTGTGAAGAAGTGGAAAACGCATTTTCCCAGCCAAATCCAGGCATTCAAGAAATAGCTGGAAATCTCCGTCTAAAACACAAAAAGAACGTATCTTGCAAACTGCTCTGCTGGGTGTTCGCTCAGCTAAGGGAGTTGAATCCGCCTTCAGAATCAGAGAGTGAGAAGCACGGTTCTTCCAGGAGCTGGGTTTCGTTATACCCGGGTGCATTGGAACAAACGCGGTATTGAGAAATATCTGCTTCTAAAACCAAAACGGAGCTACCTAACAGAACGGTCTTCAATGTGTGCATTCAACTTACGGAGATAAACTGATGTGTGTTTGCAGGAGTTTCTAAACCCTTTCTGTGAAGAAGTGGAAAACGCATTTTCCCAGCCAAATCCAGGCATTCAAGAAATAGCTGGAAATCTCCGTCTAAAACACAAAAAGAACGTATCTTGCAAACTGCTCTGCTGGGTGTTCGCTCAGCTAAGGGAGTTGAATCCGCCTTCAGAATCAGAGAGTGAGAAGCACGGTTCTTCCAGGAGCTGGGTTTCGTAATACCCGGGTGAATTGGAACAAACGCGGTATTGAGAAATATCTGCTTCTAAAACCAAAACGGAGCTACCTAACAGAACGGTCTTCAATGTGTGCATTCAACTTACGGAGTTAAACTGATGTGTGTTTGCAGGAGTTTCTAAACCCTTTCTGTGAAGAAGTGGAAAACGCATTTTCCCAGCCAAATCCAGGCATTCAAGAAATAGCTGGAAATCTCCGTTTAAACACAAAAAGAACGTATCTTGCAAACTGCTCTGCTGGGTGTTCGCTCAGCTAAGGGAGTTGAATCCGCCTTCAGAATCAGAGAGTGAGAAGCACGGTTCTTCCAGGAGCTGGGTTTCGTAATACCCGGGTGAATTGGAACAAACGCGGTATTGAGAAATATCTGCTTCTAAAACCAAAACGGAGCTACCTAACAGAACGGTCTTCAATGTGTGCATTCAACTTACGGAGTTAAACTGATGTGTGTTTGCAGGAGTTTCTAAACCCTTTCTGTGAAGAAGTGGAAAACGCATTTTCCCAGCCAAATCCAGGCATTCAAGAAATAGCTGGAAATCTCCGTCTAAAACACAAAAAGAACGTATCTTGCAAACTGCTCTGCTGGGTGTTCGCTCAGCTAAGGGAGTTGAATCCGCCTTCAGAATCAGAGAGTGAGAAGCACGGTTCTTCCAGGAGCTGGGTTTCGTTATACCCGGGTGAATTGGAACAAACGCGGTATTGAGAAATATCTGCTTCTAAAACCAAAACGGAGCTACCTAACAGAACGGTCTTCAATGTGTGCATTCAACTTACGGAGTTAAACTGATGTGTGTTTGCAGGAGTTTCTAAACCCTTTCTGTGAAGAAGTGGAAAACGCATTTTCCCAGCCAAATCCAGGCATTCAAGAAATAGCTGGAAATCTCCGTCTAAAACACAAAAAGAACGTATCTTGCAAACTGCTCTGCTGGGTGTTCGCTCAGCTAAGGGAGTTGAATCCGCCTTCAGAATCAGAGAGTGAGAAGCACGGTTCTTCCAGGAGCTGGGTTTCGTTATACCCGGGTGAATTGGAACAAACGCGGTATTGAGAAATATCTGCTTCTAAAACCAAAACGGAGCTACCTAACAGAACGGTCTTCAATGTGTGCATTCAGCTTACGGAGTTAAACTGATGTGTGTTTGCAGGAGTTTCTAAACCCTTTCTGTGAAGAAGTGGAAAACGCATTTTCCCAGCCAAATCCAGGCATTCAAGAAATAGCTGGAAATCTCCGTCTAAAACACAAAAAGAACGTATCTTGCAAACTGCTCTGCTGGGTGTTCGCTCAGCTAAGGGAGTTGAATCCGCCTTCAGAATCAGAGAGTGAGAAGCACGGTTCTTCCAGGAGCTGGGTTTCGTTATACCCGGGTGCATTGGAACAAACGCGGTATTGAGAAATATCTGCTTCTAAAACCAAAACGGAGCTACCTAACAGAACGGTCTTCAATGTGTGCATTCAACTTACGGAGATAAACTGATGTGTGTTTGCAGGAGTTTCTAAACCCTTTCTGTGAAGAAGTGGAAAACGCATTTTCCCAGCCAAATCCAGGCATTCAAGAAATAGCTGGAAATCTCCGTCTAAAACACAAAAAGAACGTATCTTGCAAACTGCTCTGCTGGGTGTTCGCTCAGCTAAGGGAGTTGAATCCGCCTTCAGAATCAGAGAGTGAGAAGCACGGTTCTTCCAGGAGCTGGGTTTCGTAATACCCGGGTGAATTGGAACAAACGCGGTATTGAGAAATATCTGCTTCTAAAACCAAAACGGAGCTACCTAACAGAACGGTCTTCAATGTGTGCATTCAACTTACGGAGTTAAACTGATGTGTGTTTGCAGGAGTTTCTAAACCCTTTCTGTGAAGAAGTGGAAAACGCATTTTCCCAGCCAAATCCAGGCATTCAAGAAATAGCTGGAAATCTCCGTCTAAAACACAAAAAGAACGTATCTTGCAAACTGCTCTGCTGGGTGTTCGCTCAGCTAAGGGAGTTGAATCCGCCTTCAGAATCAGAGAGTGAGAAGCACGGTTCTTCCAGGAGCTGGGTTTCGTTATACCCGGGTGAATTGGAACAAACGCGGTATTGAGAAATATCTGCTTCTAAAACCAAAACGGAGCTACCTAACAGAACGGTCTTCAATGTGTGCATTCAGCTTACGGAGTTAAACTGATGTGTGTTTGCAGGAGTTTCTAAACCCTTTCTGTGAAGAAGTGGAAAACGCATTTTCCCAGCCAAATCCAGGCATTCAAGAAATAGCTGGAAATCTCCGTCTAAAACACAAAAAGAACGTATCTTGCAAACTGCTCTGCTGGGTGTTCGCTCAGCTAAGGGAGTTGAATCCGCCTTCAGAATCAGAGAGTGAGAAGCACGGTTCTTCCAGGAGCTGGGTTTCGTTATACCCGGGTGCATTGGAACAAACGCGGTATTGAGAAATATCTGCTTCTAAAACCAAAACGGAGCTACCTAACAGAACGGTCTTCAATGTGTGCATTCAACTTACGGAGATAAACTGATGTGTGTTTGCAGGAGTTTCTAAACCCTTTCTGTGAAGAAGTGGAAAACGCATTTTCCCAGCCAAATCCAGGCATTCAAGAAATAGCTGGAAATCTCCGTCTAAAACACAAAAAGAACGTATCTTGCAAACTGCTCTGCTGGGTGTTCGCTCAGCTAAGGGAGTTGAATCCGCCTTCAGAATCAGAGAGTGAGAAGCACGGTTCTTCCAGGAGCTGGGTTTCGTTATACCCGGGTGAATTGGAACAAACGCGGTATTGAGAAATATCTGCTTCTAAAACCAAAACGGAGCTACCTAACAGAACGGTCTTCAATGTGTGCATTCAGCTTACGGAGTTAAACTGATGTGTGTTTGCAGGAGTTTCTAAACCCTTTCTGTGAAGAAGTGGAAAACGCATTTTCCCAGCCAAATCCAGGCATTCAAGAAATAGCTGGAAATCTCCGTCTAAAAAAAAAAAGAACGTATCTTGCAAACTGCTCTGCTGGGTGTTCGCTCAGCTAAGGGAGTTGAATCCGCCTTCAGAATCAGAGAGTGAGAAGCACGGTTCTTCCAGGAGCTGGGTTTCGTTATACCCGGGTGCATTGGAACAAACGCGGTATTGAGAAATATCTGCTTCTAAAACCAAAACGGAGCTACCTAACAGAACGGTCTTCAATGTGTGCATTCAACTTACGGAGTTAAACTGATGTGTGTTTGCAGGAGTTTCTAAACCCTTTCTGTGAAGAAGTGGAAAACGCATTTTCCCAGCCAAATCCAGGCATTCAAGAAATAGCTGGAAATCTCCGTCTAAAACACAAAAAGAACGTATCTTGCAAACTGCTCTGCTGGGTGTTCGCTCAGCTAAGGGAGTTGAATCCGCCTTCAGAATCAGAGAGTGAGAAGCACGGTTCTTCCAGGAGTTGGGTTTCTTAATACCCGGGTGAATTGGAACAAACGCGGTATTGAGAAATATCTGCTTCTAAAACCAAAACGGAGCTACCTAACAGAACGGTCTTCAATGTGTGCATTCAACTTACGGAGTTCAACTGATGTGTGTTTGCAGGAGTTTCTAAACCCTTTCTGTGAAGAAGTGGAAAACGCATTTTCCCAGCCAAATCCAGGCATTCAAGAAATAGCTGGAAATCTCCGTCTAAAACACAAAAAGAACGTATCTTGCAAACTGCTCTGCTGGGTGTTCGCTCAGCTAAGGGAGTGAATCCGCCTTCAGAATCAGAGAGTGAGAAGCACGGTTCTTCCAGGAGCTGGGTTTCGTTATACCCGGGTGAATTGGAACAAACGCGGTATTGAGAAATATCTGCTTCTAAAACCAAAACGGAGCTACCTAACAGAACGGTCTTCAATGTGTGCATTCAACTTACGGAGTTAAACTGATGTGTGTTTGCAGGAGTTTCTAAACCCTTTCTGTGAAGAAGTGGAAAACGCATTTTCCCAGCCAAATCCAGGCATTCATGAAATAGCTGGAAATCTCCGTCTAAAACACAAAAAGAACGTATCTTGCAAACTGCTCTGCTGGGTGTTCGCTCAGCTAAGGGAGTTGAATCCGCCTTCAGAATCAGAGAGTGAGAAGCACGGTTCTTCCAGGAGCTGGGTTTCGTAATACCCGGGTGAATTGGAACAAATGCGGTATTGAGAAATATCTGCTTCTGAAACCAAAACGGAGCTACCTAACAGAACGGTCTTCAATGTGTGCATTCAACTTACGGAGTTCAACTGATGTGTGTTTGCAGGAGTTTCTAAACCCTTTGTGTGAAGAAGTGGAAAACGCATTTTCCCAGCCAAATCCAGGCATTCATGAAATAGCTGGAAATCTCCGTCTAAAACACAAAAAGAACGTATCTTGCAAACTGCTCTGCTGGGTGTTCGCTCAGCTAAGGGAGTTGAATCCGCCTTCAGAATCAGAGAGTGAGAAGCACGGTTCTTCCAGGAGCTGGGTTTCGTTATACCCGGGTGAATTGGAACAAACGCGGTATTGAGAAATATCTGCTTCTAAAACCAAAACGGAGCTACCTAACAGAACGGTCTTCAATGTGTGCATTCAACTTACGGAGTTAAACTGATGTGTGTTTGCAGGAGTTTCTAAACCCTTTCTGTGAAGAAGTGGAAAACGCATTTTCCCAGCCAAATCCAGGCATTCAAGAAATAGCTGGAAATCTCCGTCTAAAACACAAAAAGAACGTATCTTGCAAACTGCTCTGCTGGGTGTTCGCTCAGCTAAGGGAGTTGAATCCGCCTTCAGAATCAGAGAGTGAGAAGCACGGTTCTTCCAGGAGCTGGGTTTCGTTATACCCGGGTGCATTGGAACAAACGCGGTATTGAGAAATATCTGCTTCTAAAACCAAAACGGAGCTACCTAACAGAACGGTCTTCAATGTGTGCATTCAACTTACGGAGATAAACTGATGTGTGTTTGCAGGAGTTTCTAAACCCTTTCTGTGAAGAAGTGGAAAACGCATTTTCCCAGCCAAATCCAGGCATTCAAGAAATAGCTGGAAATCTCCGTCTAAAACACAAAAAGAACGTATCTTGCAAACTGCTCTGCTGGGTGTTCGCTCAGCTAAGGGAGTTGAATCCGCCTTCAGAATCAGAGAGTGAGAAGCACGGTTCTTCCAGGAGCTGGGTTTCGTAATACCCGGGTGAATTGGAACAAACGCGGTATTGAGAAATATCTGCTTCTAAAACCAAAACGGAGCTACCTAACAGAACGGTCTTCAATGTGTGCATTCAACTTACGGAGTTAAACTGATGTGTGTTTGCAGGAGTTTCTAAACCCTTTCTGTGAAGAAGTGGAAAACGCATTTTCCCAGCCAAATCCAGGCATTCAAGAAATAGCTGGAAATCTCCGTCTAAAACACAAAAAGAACGTATCTTGCAAACTGCTCTGCTGGGTGTTCGCTCAGCTAAGGGAGTTGAATCCGCCTTCAGAATCAGAGAGTGAGAAGCACGGTTCTTCCAGGAGCTGGGTTTCGTTATACCCGGGTGAATTGGAACAAACGCGGTATTGAGAAATATCTGCTTCTAAAACCAAAACGGAGCTACCTAACAGAACGGTCTTCAATGTGTGCATTCAGCTTACGGAGTTAAACTGATGTGTGTTTGCAGGAGTTTCTAAACCCTTTCTGTGAAGAAGTGGTAAACGCATTTTCCCAGCCAAATCCAGGCATTCAAGAAATAGCTGGAAATCTCCGTCTAAAACACAAAAAGAACGTATCTTGCAAACTGCTCTGCTGGGTGTTCGCTCAGCTAAGGGAGTTGAATCCGCCTTCAGAATCAGAGAGTGAGAAGCACGGTTCTTCCAGGAGCTGGGTTTCGTTATACCCGGGTGCATTGGAACAAACGCGGTATTGAGAAATATCTGCTTCTAAAACCAAAACGGAGCTACCTAACAGAACGGTCTTCAATGTGTGCATTCAACTTACGGAGATAAACTGATGTGTGTTTGCAGGAGTTTCTAAACCCTTTCTGTGAAGAAGTGGAAAACGCATTTTCCCAGCCAAATCCAGGCATTCAAGAAATAGCTGGAAATCTCCGTCTAAAACACAAAAAGAACGTATCTTGCAAACTGCTCTGCTGGGTGTTCGCTCAGCTAAGGGAGTTGAATCCGCCTTCAGAATCAGAGAGTGAGAAGCACGGTTCTTCCAGGAGCTGGGTTTCGTAATACCCGGGTGAATTGGAACAAACGCGGTATTGAGAAATATCTGCTTCTAAAACCAAAACGGAGCTACCTAACAGAACGGTCTTCAATGTGTGCATTCAACTTACGGAGTTAAACTGATGTGTGTTTGCAGGAGTTTCTAAACCCTTTCTGTGAAGAAGTGGAAAACGCATTTTCCCAGCCAAATCCAGGCATTCAAGAAATAGCTGGAAATCTCCGTCTAAAACACAAAAAGAACGTATCTTGCAAACTGCTCTGCTGGGTGTTCGCTCAGCTAAGGGAGTTGAATCCGCCTTCAGAATCAGAGAGTGAGAAGCACGGTTCTTCCAGGAGCTGGGTTTCGTAATACCCGGGTGAATTGGAACAAACGCGGTATTGAGAAATATCTGCTTCTAAAACCAAAACGGAGCTACCTAACAGAACGGTCTTCAATGTGTGCATTCAACTTACGGAGTTAAACTGATGTGTGTTTGCAGGAGTTTCTAAACCCTTTCTGTGAAGAAGTGGAAAACGCATTTTCCCAGCCAAATCCAGGCATTCAAGAAATAGCTGGAAATCTCCGTCTAAAACACAAAAAGAACGTATCTTGCAAACTGCTCTGCTGGGTGTTCGCTCAGCTAAGGGAGTTGAATCCGCCTTCAGAATCAGAGAGTGAGAAGCACGGTTCTTCCAGGAGCTGGGTTTCGTTATACCCGGGTGAATTGGAACAAACGCGGTATTGAGAAATATCTGCTTCTAAAACCAAAACGGAGCTACCTAACAGAACGGTCTTCAATGTGTGCATTCAACTTACGGAGTTAAACTGATGTGTGTTTGCAGGAGTTTCTAAACCCTTTCTGTGAAGAAGTGGAAAACGCATTTTCCCAGCCAAATCCAGGCATTCAAGAAATAGCTGGAAATCTCCGTCTAAAACACAAAAAGAACGTATCTTGCAAACTGCTCTGCTGGGTGTTCGCTCAGCTAAGGGAGTTGAATCCGCCTTCAGAATCAGAGAGTGAGAAGCACGGTTCTTCCAGGAGCTGGGTTTCGTTATACCCGGGTGAATTGGAACAAACGCGGTATTGAGAAATATCTGCTTCTAAAACCAAAACGGAGCTACCTAACAGAACGGTCTTCAATGTGTGCATTCAGCTTACGGAGTTAAACTGATGTGTGTTTGCAGGAGTTTCTAAACCCTTTCTGTGAAGAAGTGGAAAACGCATTTTCCCAGCCAAATCCAGGCATTCAAGAAATAGCTGGAAATCTCCGTCTAAAACACAAAAAGAACGTATCTTGCAAACTGCTCTGCTGGGTGTTCGCTCAGCTAAGGGAGTTGAATCCGCCTTCAGAATCAGAGAGTGAGAAGCACGGTTCTTCCAGGAGCTGGGTTTCGTTATACCCGGGTGCATTGGAACAAACGCGGTATTGAGAAATATCTGCTTCTAAAACCAAAACGGAGCTACCTAACAGAACGGTCTTCAATGTGTGCATTCAGCTTACGGAGTTAAACTGATGTGTGTTTGCAGGAGTTTCTAAACCCTTTCTGTGAAGAAGTGGAAAACGCATTTTCCCAGCCAAATCCAGGCATTCAAGAAATAGCTGGAAATCTCCGTCTAAAACACAAAAAGAACGTATCTTGCAAACTGCTCTGCTGGGTGTTCGCTCAGCTAAGGGAGTTGAATCCGCCTTCAGAATCAGAGAGTGAGAAGCACGGTTCTTCCAGGAGCTGGGTTTCGTTATACCCGGGTGAATTGGAACAAACGCGGTATTGAGAAATATCTGCTTCTAAAACCAAAACGGAGCTACCTAACAGAACGGTCTTCAATGTGTGCATTCAACTTACGGAGTTAAACTGATGTGTGTTTGCAGGAGTTTCTAAACCCTTTCTGTGAAGAAGTGGAAAACGCATTTTCCCAGCCAAATCCAGGCATTCAAGAAATAGCTGGAAATCTCCGTCTAAAACACAAAAAGAACGTATCTTGCAAACTGCTCTGCTGGGTGTTCGCTCAGCTAAGGGAGTTGAATCCGCCTTCAGAATCAGAGAGTGAGAAGCACGGTTCTTCCAGGAGCTGGGTTTCGTTATACCCGGGTGAATTGGAACAAACGCGGTATTGAGAAATATCTGCTTCTAAAACCAAAACGGAGCTACCTAACAGAACGGTCTTCAATGTGTGCATTCAGCTTACGGAGTTAAACTGATGTGTGTTTGCAGGAGTTTCTAAACCCTTTCTGTGAAGAAGTGGAAAACGCATTTTCCCAGCCAAATCCAGGCATTCAAGAAATAGCTGGAAATCTCCGTCTAAAACACAAAAAGAACGTATCTTGCAAACTGCTCTGCTGGGTGTTCGCTCAGCTAAGGGAGTTGAATCCGCCTTCAGAATCAGAGAGTGAGAAGCACGGTTCTTCCAGGAGCTGGGTTTCGTTATACCCGGGTGCATTGGAACAAACGCGGTATTGAGAAATATCTGCTTCTAAAACCAAAACGGAGCTACCTAACAGAACGGTCTTCAATGTGTGCATTCAACTTACGGAGATAAACTGATGTGTGTTTGCAGGAGTTTCTAAACCCTTTCTGTGAAGAAGTGGAAAACGCATTTTCCCAGCCAAATCCAGGCATTCAAGAAATAGCTGGAAATCTCCGTCTAAAACACAAAAAGAACGTATCTTGCAAACTGCTCTGCTGGGTGTTCGCTCAGCTAAGGGAGTTGAATCCGCCTTCAGAATCAGAGAGTGAGAAGCACGGTTCTTCCAGGAGCTGGGTTTCGTAATACCCGGGTGAATTGGAACGAACGCGGTATTGAGAAATATCTGCTTCTAAAACCAAAACGGAGCTACCTAACAGAACGGTCTTCAATGTGTGCATTCAACTTACGGAGTGAAACTGATGTGTGTTTGCAGGAGTTTCTAAACCCTTTCTGTGAAGAAGTGGAAAACGCATTTTCCCAGCCAAATCCAGGCATTCAAGAAATAGCTGGAAATCTCCGTCTAAAACACAAAAAGAACGTATCTTGCAAACTGCTCTGCTGGGTGTTCGCTCAGCTAAGGGAGTTGAATCCGCCTTCAGAATCAGAGAGTGAGAAGCACGGTTCTTCCAGGAGCTGGGTTTCGTAATACCCGGGTGAATTGGAACAAACGCGGTATTGAGAAATATCTGCTTCTAAAACCAAAACGGAGCTACCTAACAGAACGGTCTTCAATGTGTGCATTCAACTTACGGAGTTAAACTGATGTGTGTTTGCAGGAGTTTCTAAACCCTTTCTGTGAAGAAGTGGAAAACGCATTTTCCCAGCCAAATCCAGGCATTCAAGAAATAGCTGGAAATCTCCGTCTAAAACACAAAAAGAACGTATCTTGCAAACTGCTCTGCTGGGTGTTCGCTCAGCTAAGGGAGTTGAATCCGCCTTCAGAATCAGAGAGTGAGAAGCACGGTTCTTCCAGGAGCTGGGTTTCGTTATACCCGGGTGAATTGGAACAAACGCGGTATTGAGAAATATCTGCTTCTAAAACCAAAACGGAGCTACCTAACAGAACGGTCTTCAATGTTTGCATTCAACTTACGGAGTTAAAGTGATGTGTGTTTGCAGGAGTTTCTAAACCCTTTCTGTGAAGAAGTGGAAAACGCATTTTCCCAGCCAAATCCAGGCATTCAAGAAATAGCTGAAAATCTCCGTCTAAAACACAAAAAGAACGTATCGTGCAAACTGCTCTGCTGGGTGTTCGCTCAGCTAAGGGAGTGAATCCGCCTTCAGAATCAGAGAGTGAGAAGCACGGTTCTTCCAGGAGCTGGGTTTCGTTATACCCGGGTGAATTGGAACAAACGCGGTATTGAGAAATATCTGCTTCTAAAACCAAAACGGAGCTACCTAACAGAACGGTCTTCAATGTGTGCATTCAACTAACGGAGTTAAACTGATGTGTGTTTGCAGGAGTTTCTAAACCCTTTCTGTGAAGAAGTGGAAAACGCATTTTCCCAGCCAAATCCAGGCATTCATGAAATAGCTGGAAATCTCCGTCTAAAACACAAAAAGAACGTATCTTGCAAACTGCTCTGCTGGGTGTTCGCTCAGCTAAGGGAGTTGAATCCGCCTTCAGAATCAGAGAGTGAGAAGCACGGTTCTTCCAGGAGCTGGGTTTCGTAATACCCGGGTGAATTGGAACAAATGCGGTATTGAGAAATATCTGCTTCTGAAACCAAAACGGAGCTACCTAACAGAACGGTCTTCAATGTGTGCATTCAACTTACAAAGTTCAACTGATGTGTGTTTGCAGGAGTTTCTAAACCCTTTGTGTGAAGAAGTGGAAAACGCATTTTCCCAGCCAAATCCAGGCATTCATGAAATAGCTGGAAAGCTCCGTCTAAAACACAAAAAGAACGTATCTTGCAAACTGCTCTGCTGGGTGTTCGCTCAGCTAAGGGAGTTGAATCCGCCTTCAGAATCAGAGAGTGAGAAGCACGGTTCTTCCAGGAGCTGGGTTTCGTTATACCCGGGTGAATTGGAACAAACGCGGTATTGAGAAATATCTGCTTCTAAAACCAAAACGGAGCTACCTAACAGAACGGTCTTCAATGTGTGCATTCAACTTACGGAGTTAAACTGATGTGTGTTTGCAGGAGTTTCTAAACCCTTTCTGTGAAGAAGTGGAAAACGCATTTTCCCAGCCAAATCCAGGCATTCAAGAAATAGCTGGAAATCTCCGTCTAAAACACAAAAAGAACGTATCTTGCAAACTGCTCTGCTGGGTGTTCGCTCAGCTAAGGGAGTTGAATCCGCCTTCAGAATCAGAGAGTGAGAAGCACGGTTCTTCCAGGAGCTGGGTTTCGTTATACCCGGGTGAATTGGAACAAACGCGGTATTGAGAAATATCTGCTTCTAAAACCAAAACGGAGCTACCTAACAGAACGGTCTTCAATGTTTGCATTCAGCTTACGGAGTTAAAGTGATGTGTGTTTGCAGGAGTTTCTAAACCCTTTCTGTGAAGAAGTGGAAAACGCATTTTCCCAGCCAAATCCAGGCATTCAAGAAATAGCTGGAAATCTCCGTCTAAAACACAAAAAGAACGTATCTTGCAAACTGCTCTGCTGGGTGTTCGCTCAGCTAAGGGAGTTGAATCCGCCTTCAGAATCAGAGAGTGAGAAGCACGGTTCTTCCAGGAGCTGGGTTTCGTTATACCCGGGTGAATTGGAACAAACGCGGTATTGAGAAATATCTGCTTCTAAAACCAAAACGGAGCTACCTAACAGAACGGTCTTCAATGTTTGCATTCAACTTACGGAGTTAAACTGATGTGTGTTTGCAGGAGTTTCTAAACCCTTTCTGTGAAGAAGTGGAAAACGCATTTTCCCAGCCAAATCCAGGCATTCAAGAAATAGCTGGAAATCTCCGTCTAAAACACAAAAAGAACGTATCTTGCAAACTGCTCTGCTGGGTGTTCGCTCAGCTAAGGGAGTTGAATCCGCCTTCAGAATCAGAGAGTGAGAAGCACGGTTCTTCCAGGAGCTGGGTTTCGTTATACCCGGGTGAATTGGAACAAACGCGGTATTGAGAAATATCTGCTTCTAAAACCAAAACGGAGCTACCTAACAGAACGGTCTTCAATGTGTGCATTCAACTTACGGAGTTAAACTGATGTGTGTTTGCAGGAGTTTCTAAACCCTTTCTGTGAAGAAGTGGAAAACGCATTTTCCCAGCCAAATCCAGGCATTCAAGAAATAGCTGGAAATCTCCGTCTAAAACACAAAAAGAACGTATCTTGCAAACTGCTCTGCTGGGTGTTCGCTCAGCTAAGGGAGTTGAATCCGCCTTCAGAATCAGAGAGTGAGAAGCACGGTTCTTCCAGGAGCTGGGTTTCGTTATACCCGGGTGAATTGGAACAAACGCGGTATTGAGAAATATCTGCTTCTAAAACCAAAACGGAGCTACCTAACAGAACGGTCTTCAATGTTTGCATTCAACTTACGGAGTTAAAGTGATGTGTGTTTGCAGGAGTTTCTAAACCCTTTCTGTGAAGAAGTGGAAAACGCATTTTCCCAGCCAAATCCAGGCATTCAAGAAACAGCTGGAAATCTCCGTCTAAAACACAAAAAGAACGTATCTTGCAAACTGCTCTGCTGGGTGTTCGCTCAGCTAAGGGAGTTGAATCCGCCTTCAGAATCAGAGAGTGAGAAGCACGGTTCTTCCAGGAGCTGGGTTTCGTTATACCCGGGTGAATTGGAACAAACGCGGTATTGAGAAATATCTGCTTCTAAAACCAAAACGGAGCTACCTAACAGAACGGTCTTCAATGTGTGCATTCAACTAACGGAGTTAAACTGATGTGTGTTTGCAGGAGTTTCTAAACCCTTTCTGTGAAGAAGTGGAAAACGCATTTTCCCAGCCAAATCCAGGCATTCATGAAATAGCTGGAAATCTCCGTCTAAAACACAAAAAGAACGTATCTTGCAAACTGCTCTGCTGGGTGTTCGCTCAGCTAAGGGAGTTGAATCCGCCTTCAGAATCAGAGAGTGAGAAGCACGGTTCTTCCAGGAGCTGGGTTTCGTAATACCCGGGTGAATTGGAACAAATGCGGTATTGAGAAATATCTGCTTCTGAAACCAAAACGGAGCTACCTAACAGAACGGTCTTCAATGTGTGCATTCAACTTACAAAGTTCAACTGATGTGTGTTTGCAGGAGTTTCTAAACCCTTTGTGTGAAGAAGTGGAAAACGCATTTTCCCAGCCAAATCCAGGCATTCATGAAATAGCTGGAAAGCTCCGTCTAAAACACAAAAAGAACGTATCTTGCAAACTGCTCTGCTGGGTGTTCGCTCAGCTAAGGGAGTTGAATCCGCCTTCAGAATCAGAGAGTGAGAAGCACGGTTCTTCCAGGAGCTGGGTTTCGTTATACCCGGGTGAATTGGAACAAACGCGGTATTGAGAAATATCTGCTTCTAAAACCAAAACGGAGCTACCTAACAGAACGGTCTTCAATGTGTGCATTCAACTTACGGAGTTAAACTGATGTGTGTTTGCAGGAGTTTCTAAACCCTTTCTGTGAAGAAGTGGAAAACGCATTTTCCCAGCCAAATCCAGGCATTCAAGAAATAGCTGGAAATCTCCGTCTAAAACACAAAAAGAACGTATCTTGCAAACTGCTCTGCTGGGTGTTCGCTCAGCTAAGGGAGTTGAATCCGCCTTCAGAATCAGAGAGTGAGAAGCACGGTTCTTCCAGGAGCTGGGTTTCGTTATACCCGGGTGAATTGGAACAAACGCGGTATTGAGAAATATCTGCTTCTAAAACCAAAACGGAGCTACCTAACAGAACGGTCTTCAATGTTTGCATTCAGCTTACGGAGTTAAAGTGATGTGTGTTTGCAGGAGTTTCTAAACCCTTTCTGTGAAGAAGTGGAAAACGCATTTTCCCAGCCAAATCCAGGCATTCAAGAAATAGCTGGAAATCTCCGTCTAAAACACAAAAAGAACGTATCTTGCAAACTGCTCTGCTGGGTGTTCGCTCAGCTAAGGGAGTTGAATCCGCCTTCAGAATCAGAGAGTGAGAAGCACGGTTCTTCCAGGAGCTGGGTTTCGTTATACCCGGGTGAATTGGAACAAACGCGGTATTGAGAAATATCTGCTTCTAAAACCAAAACGGAGCTACCTAACAGAACGGTCTTCAATGTTTGCATTCAACTTACGGAGTTAAACTGATGTGTGTTTGCAGGAGTTTCTAAACCCTTTCTGTGAAGAAGTGGAAAACGCATTTTCCCAGCCAAATCCAGGCATTCAAGAAATAGCTGGAAATCTCCGTCTAAAACACAAAAAGAACGTATCTTGCAAACTGCTCTGCTGGGTGTTCGCTCAGCTAAGGGAGTTGAATCCGCCTTCAGAATCAGAGAGTGAGAAGCACGGTTCTTCCAGGAGCTGGGTTTCGTTATACCCGGGTGAATTGGAACAAACGCGGTATTGAGAAATATCTGCTTCTAAAACCAAAACGGAGCTACCTAACAGAACGGTCTTCAATGTGTGCATTCAACTTACGGAGTTAAACTGATGTGTGTTTGCAGGAGTTTCTAAACCCTTTCTGTGAAGAAGTGGAAAACGCATTTTCCCAGCCAAATCCAGGCATTCAAGAAATAGCTGGAAATCTCCGTCTAAAACACAAAAAGAACGTATCTTGCAAACTGCTCTGCTGGGTGTTCGCTCAGCTAAGGGAGTTGAATCCGCCTTCAGAATCAGAGAGTGAGAAGCACGGTTCTTCCAGGAGCTGGGTTTCGTTATACCCGGGTGAATTGGAACAAACGCGGTATTGAGAAATATCTGCTTCTAAAACCAAAACGGAGCTACCTAACAGAACGGTCTTCAATGTTTGCATTCAACTTACGGAGTTAAAGTGATGTGTGTTTGCAGGAGTTTCTAAACCCTTTCTGTGAAGAAGTGGAAAACGCATTTTCCCAGCCAAATCCAGGCATTCAAGAAACAGCTGGAAATCTCCGTCTAAAACACAAAAAGAACGTATCTTGCAAACTGCTCTGCTGGGTGTTCGCTCAGCTAAGGGAGTTGAATCCGCCTTCAGAATCAGAGAGTGAGAAGCACGGTTCTTCCAGGAGCTGGGTTTCGTTATACCCGGGTGAATTGGAACAAACGCGGTATTGAGAAATATCTGCTTCTAAAACCAAAACGGAGCTACCTAACAGAACGGTCTTCAATGTTTGCATTCAACTTACGGAGTTAAACTGATGTGTGTTTGCAGGAGTTTCTAAACCCTTTCTGTGAAGAAGTGGAAAACGCATTTTCCCAGCCAAATCCAGGCATTCAAGAAATAGCTGGAAATCTCCGTCTAAAACACAAAAAGAACGTATCTTGCAAACTGCTCTGCTGGGTGTTCGCTCAGCTAAGGGAGTTGAATCCGCCTTCAGAATCAGAGAGTGAGAAGCACGGTTCTTCCAGGAGCTGGGTTTCGTTATACCCGGGTGAATTGGAACAAACGCGGTATTGAGAAATATCTGCTTCTAAAACCAAAACGGAGCTACCTAACAGAACGGTCTTCAATGTGTGCATTCAACTTACGGAGTTAAACTGATGTGTGTTTGCAGGAGTTTCTAAACCCTTTCTGTGAAGAAGTGGAAAACGCATTTTCCCAGCCAAATCCAGGCATTCAAGAAATAGCTGGAAATCTCCGTCTAAAACACAAAAAGAACGTATCTTGCAAACTGCTCTGCTGGGTGTTCGCTCAGCTAAGGGAGTTGAATCCGCCTTCAGAATCAGAGAGTGAGAAGCACGGTTCTTCCAGGAGCTGGGTTTCGTTATACCCGGGTGAATTGGAACAAACGCGGTATTGAGAAATATCTGCTTCTAAAACCAAAACGGAGCTACCTAACAGAACGGTCTTCAATGTGTGCATTCAACTTACGGAGTTAAAGTGATGTGTGTTTGCAGGAGTTTCTAAACCCTTTCTGTGAAGAAGTGGAAAACGCATTTTCCCAGCCAAATCCAGGCATTCAAGAAATAGCTGGAAATCTCCGTCTAAAACACAAAAAGAACGTATCTTGCAAACTGCTCTGCTGGGTGTTCGCTCAGCTAAGGGAGTTGAATCCGCCTTCAGAATCAGAGAGTGAGAAGCACGGTTCTTCCAGGAGCTGGGTTTCGTTATACCCGGGTGAATTGGAACAAACGCGGTATTGAGAAATATCTGCTTCTAAAACCAAAACGGAGCTACCTAACAGAACGGTCTTCAATGTTTGCATTCAACTTACGGAGTTAAACTGATGTGTGTTTGCAGGAGTTTCTAAACCCTTTCTGTGAAGAAGTGGAAAACGCATTTTCCCAGCCAAATCCAGGCATTCAAGAAATAGCTGGAAATCTCCGTCTAAAACACAAAAAGAACGTATCTTGCAAACTGCTCTGCTGGGTGTTCGCTCAGCTAAGGGAGTTGAATCCGCCTTCAGAATCAGAGAGTGAGAAGCACGGTTCTTCCAGGAGCTGGGTTTCGTTATACCCGGGTGAATTGGAACAAACGCGGTATTGAGAAATATCTGCTTCTAAAACCAAAACGGAGCTACCTAACAGAACGGTCTTCAATGTGTGCATTCAACTTACGGAGTTAAACTGATGTGTGTTTGCAGGAGTTTCTAAACCCTTTCTGTGAAGAAGTGGAAAACGCATTTTCCCAGCCAAATCCAGGCATTCAAGAAATAGCTGGAAATCTCCGTCTAAAACACAAAAAGAACGTATCTTGCAAACTGCTCTGCTGGGTGTTCGCTCAGCTAAGGGAGTTGAATCCGCCTTCAGAATCAGAGAGTGAGAAGCACGGTTCTTCCAGGAGCTGGGTTTCGTTATACCCGGGTGAATTGGAACAAACGCGGTATTGAGAAATATCTGCTTCTAAAACCAAAACGGAGCTACCTAACAGAACGGTCTTCAATGTGTGCATTCAACTTACGGAGTTCAACTGATGTGTGTTTGCAGGAGTTTCTAAACCCTTTCTGTGAAGAAGTGGAAAACGCATTTTCCCAGCCAAATCCAGGCATTCAAGAAATAGCTGGAAATCTCCGTCTAAAACACAAAAAGAACGTATCTTGCAAACTGCTCTGCTGGGTGTTCGCTCAGCTAAGAAAGTTGAATCCGCCTTCAGAATCACAGAGTGAGAAGCACGGTTCTTCCAGGAGCTGGGTTTCGTAATACCCGGGTGAATTGGAACAAACGCGGTATTGAGAAATATCTGCTTCTAAAACCAAAACGGAGCTACCTAACAGAACGGTCTTCAATGTGTGCATTCAACTTACGGAGTTAAACTGATGTGTGTTTGCAGGAGTTTCTAAACCCTTTCTGTGAAGAAGTGGAAAACGCATTTTCCCAGCCAAATCCAGGCATTCAAGAAATAGCTGGAAATCTCCGTCTAAAACACAAAAAGAACGTATCTTGCAAACTGCTCTGCTGGGTGTTCGCTCAGCTAAGGGAGTTGAATCCGCCTTCAGAATCAGAGAGTGAGAAGCACGGTTCTTCCAGGAGCTGGGTTTCGTTATACCCGGGTGCATTGGAACAAACGCGGTATTGAGAAATATCTGCTTCTAAAACCAAAACGGAGCTACCTAACAGAACGGTCTTCAATGTGTGCATTCAACTTACGGAGTTAAACTGATGTGTGTTTGCAGGAGTTTCTAAACCCTTTCTGTGAAGAAGTGGAAAACGCATTTTCCCAACCAAATCCAGGCATTCAAGAAATAGCTGGAAATCTCCGTCTAAAACACAAAAAGAACGTATCTTGCAAACTGCTCTGCTGGGTGTTCGCTCAGCTAAGGGAGTTGAATCCGCCTTCAGAATCAGAGAGTGAGAAGCACGGTTCTTCCAGGAGCTGGGTTTGGTAATACCCGGGTGAATTGGAACAAACGCGGTATTGAGAAATATCTGCTTCTAAAACCAAAACGGAGCTACCTAACAGAACGGTCTTCAATGTGTGCATTCAACTTACGGAGTTAAACTGATGTGTGTTTGCAGGAGTTTCTAAACCCTTTCTGTGAAGAAGTGGAAAACGCATTTTCCCAGCCAAATCCAGGCATTCAAGAAATAGCTGGAAATCTCCGTCTAAAACACAAAAAGAACGTATCTTGCAAACTGCTCTGCTGGGTGTTCGCTCAGCTAAGGGAGTTGAATCCGCCTTCAGAATCAGAGAGTGAGAAGCACGGTTCTTCCAGGAGCTGGGTTTCGTTATACCCGGGTGAATTGGAACAAACGCGGTATTGAGAAATATCTGCTTCTAAAACCAAAACGGAGCTACCTAACAGAACGGTCTTCAATGTGTGCATTCAACTTACGGAGTTAAACTGATGTGTGTTTGCAGGAGTTTCTAAACCCTTTCTGTGAAGAAGTGGAAAACGCATTTTCCCAGCCAAATCCAGGCATTCAAGAAATAGCTGGAAATCTCCGTCTAAAACACAAAAAGAACGTATCTTGCAAACTGCTCTGCTGGGTGTTCGCTCAGCTAAGGGAGTTGAATCCGCCTTCAGAATCAGAGAGTGAGAAGCACGGTTCTTCCAGGAGCTGGGTTTCGTTATACCCGGGTGAATTGGAACAAACGCGGTATTGAGAAATATCTGCTTCTAAAACCAAAACGGAGCTACCTAACAGAACGGTCTTCAATGTGTGCATTCAACTTACGGAGTTAAACTGATGTGTGTTTGCAGGAGTTTCTAAACCCTTTCTGTGAAGAAGTGGAAAACGCATTTTCCCAGCCAAATCAAGGCATTCAAGAAATAGCTGGAAATCTCCGTCTAAAACACAAAAAGAACGTATCTTGCAAACTGCTCTGCTGGGTGTTCGCTCAGCTAAGAAAGTTGAATCCGCCTTCAGAATCACAGAGTGAGAAGCACGGTTCTTCCAGGAGCTGGGTTTCGTTATACCCGGGTGAATTGGAACAAACGCGGTATTGAGAAATATCTGCTTCTAAAACCAAAACGGAGCTACCTAACAGAACGGTCTTCAATGTGTGCATTCAACTTACGGAGTTAAAGTGATGTGTGTTTGCAGGAGTTTCTAAACCCTTCCTGTGAAGAAGTGGAAAACGCATTTTCCCAGCCAAATCCAGGCATTCAAGAAATAGCTGGAAATCTCCGTCTAAAACACAAAAAGAACGTATCTTGCAAACTGCTCTGCTGGGTGTTCGCTCAGCTAAGGGAGTTGAATCCGCCTTCAGAATCAGAGAGTGAGAAGCACGGTTCTTCCAGGAGCTGGGTTTCGTAATACCCGGGTGAATTGGAACAAACGCGGTATTGAGAAATATCTGCTTCTGAAACCAAAACGGAGCTACCTAATAGAACGGTCTTCAATGTGTGCATTCAACTTACGGAGTTAAACTGATGTGTGTTTGCAGGAGTTTCTAAACCCTTTCTGTGAAGAAGTGGAAAACGCATTTTCCCAGCCAAATCCAGGCATTCAAGAAATAGCTGGAAATCTCCGTCTAAAACACAAAAAGAACGTATCTTGCAAACTGCTCTGCTGGGTGTTCGCTCAGCTAAGGGAGTTGAATCCGCCTTCAGAATCAGAGAGTGAGAAGCACGGTTCTTCCAGGAGCTGGGTTTCGTAATACCCGGGTGAATTGGAACAAACGCGATATTGATTAATATCTGCTTCTAAAACCAAAACGGAGCTACCTAACAGAACGGTCTTCAATGTGTGCATTCAACTTACGGAGTTAAACTGATGTGTGTTTGCAGGAGTTTCTAAACCCTTTCTGTGAAGAAGTGGAAAACGCATTTTCCCAGCCAAATCCAGGCATTCAAGAAATAGCTGGAAATCTCCGTCTAAAACACAAAAAGAACGTATCTTGCAAACTGCTCTGCTGGGTGTTCGCTCAGCTAAGGGAGTTGAATCCGCCTTCAGAATCAGAGAGTGAGAAGCACGGTTCTTCCAGGAGCTGGGTTTCGTTATACCCGGGTGAATTGGAACAAACGCGGTATTGAGAAATATCTGCTTCTAAAACCAAAACGGAGCTACCTAACAGAACGGTCTTCAATGTGTGCATTCAACTTACGGAGTTAAACTGATGTGTGTTTGCAGGAGTTTCTAAACCCTTTCTGTGAAGAAGTGGAAAACGCATTTTCCCAGCCAAATCCAGGCATTCAAGAAATAGCTGGAAATCTCCGTCTAAAACACAAAAAGAACGTATCTTGCAAACTGCTCTGCTGGGTGTTCGCTCAGCTAAGGGAGTTGAATCCGCCTTCAGAATCAGAGAGTGAGAAGCACGGTTCTTCCAGGAGCTGGGTTTCGTTATACCCGGGTGAATTGGAACAAACGCGGTATTGAGAAATATCTGCTTCTAAAACCAAAACGGAGCTACCTAACAGAACGGTCTTCAATGTTTGCATTCAACTTACGGAGTTAAAGTGATGTGTGTTTGCAGGAGTTTCTAAACCCTTTCTGTGAAGAAGTGGAAAACGCATTTTCCCAGCCAAATCCAGGCATTCAAGAAATAGCTGGAAATCTCCGTCTAAAACACAAAAAGAACGTATCTTGCAAACTGCTCTGCTGGGTGTTCGCTCAGCTAAGGGAGTTGAATCCGCCTTCAGAATCAGAGAGTGAGAAGCACGGTTCTTCCAGGAGCTGGGTTTCGTTATACCCGGGTGAATTGGAACAAACGCGGTATTGAGAAATATCTGCTTCTAAAACCAAAACGGAGCTACCTAACAGAACGGTCTTCAATGTTTGCATTCAACTTACGGAGTTAAACTGATGTGTGTTTGCAGGAGTTTCTAAACCCTTTCTGTGAAGAAGTGGAAAACGCATTTTCCCAGCCAAATCCAGGCATTCAAGAAATAGCTGGAAATCTCCGTCTAAAACACAAAAAGAACGTATCTTGCAAACTGCTCTGCTGGGTGTTCGCTCAGCTAAGGGAGTTGAATCCGCCTTCAGAATCAGAGAGTGAGAAGCACGGTTCTTCCAGGAGCTGGGTTTCGTTATACCCGGGTGAATTGGAACAAACGCGGTATTGAGAAATATCTGCTTCTAAAACCAAAACGGAGCTACCTAACAGAACGGTCTTCAATGTGTGCATTCAACTTACGGAGTTAAACTGATGTGTGTTTGCAGGAGTTTCTAAACCCTTTCTGTGAAGAAGTGGAAAACGCATTTTCCCAGCCAAATCCAGGCATTCAAGAAATAGCTGGAAATCTCCGTCTAAAACACAAAAAGAACGTATCTTGCAAACTGCTCTGCTGGGTGTTCGCTCAGCTAAGGGAGTTGAATCCGCCTTCAGAATCAGAGAGTGAGAAGCACGGTTCTTCCAGGAGCTGGGTTTCGTTATACCCGGGTGAATTGGAACAAACGCGGTATTGAGAAATATCTGCTTCTAAAACCAAAACGGAGCTACCTAACAGAACGGTCTTCAATGTGTGCATTCAACTTACGGAGTTAAACTGATGTGTGTTTGCAGGAGTTTCTAAACCCTTTCTGTGAAGAAGTGGAAAACGCATTTTCCCAGCCAAATCCAGGCATTCAAGAAATAGCTGGAAATCTCCGTCTAAAACACAAAAAGAACGTATCTTGCAAACTGCTCTGCTGGGTGTTCGCTCAGCTAAGGGAATTGAATCCGCCTTCAGAATCAGAGAGTGAGAAGCACGGTTCTTCCAGGAGCTGGGTTTCGTAATACCCGGGTGAATTGGAACAAACGCGGTATTGAGAAATATCTGCTTCTAAAACCAAAACGGAGCTACCTAACAGAACGGTCTTCAATGTGTGCATTCAACTTACGGAGTTAAACTGATGTGTGTTTGCAGGAGTTTCTAAACCCTTTCTGTGAAGAAGTGCAAAACGCATTTTCCCAGCCAAATCCAGGCATTCAAGAAATAGCTGGAAATCTCCGTCTAAAACACAAAAAGAACGTATCTTGCAAACTGCTCTGCTGGGTGTTCGCTCAGCTAAGGGAGTTGAATCTGACTTCAGAATCAGAGAGTGAGAAGCACGGTTCTTCCAGGAGCTGGGTTTCGTTATACCCGGGTGAATTGGAACAAACGCGGTATTGAGAAATATCTGCTTCTAAAACCAAAACGGAGCTACCTAACAGAACGGTCTTCAATGTGTGCATTCAACTTACGGAGTTAAAGTGATGTGTGTTTGCAGGAGTTTCTAAACCCTTCCTGTGAAGAAGTGGATTACGCATTTTCCCAGCCAAATCCAGGCATTCAAGAAATAGCTGGAAATCTCCGTCTAAAACACAAAAAGAACGTATCTTGCAAACTGCTCTGCTGGGTGTTCGCTCAGCTAAGGGAGTTGAATCCGCCTTCAGAATCAGAGAGTGAGAAGCACGGTTCTTCCAGGAGCTGGGTTTCGTAATACCCGGGTGAATTGGAACAAACGCGGTATTGAGAAATATCTGCTTCTGAAACCAAAACGGAGCTACCTAATAGAATGGTCTTCAATGTGTGCATTCAACTTACGGAGTTAAACTGATGTGTGTTTGCAGGAGTTTCTAAACCCTTTCTGTGAAGAAGTGGAAAACGCATTTTCCCAGCCAAATCCAGGCATTCAAGAAATAGCTGGAAATCTCCGTCTAAAACACAAAAAGAACGTATCTTGCAAACTGCTCTGCTGGGTGTTCGCTCAGCTAAGGGAGTTGAATCCGCCTTCAGAATCAGAGAGTGAGAAGCACGGTTCTTCCAGGAGCTGGGTTTCGTAATACCCGGGTGAATTGGAACAAACGCGGTATTGAGAAATATCTGCTTCTAAAACCAAAACGGAGCTACCTAACAGAACGGTCTTCAATGTGTGCATTCAACTTACGGAGTTAAACTGATGTGTGTTTGCAGGAGTTTCTAAACCCTTTCTGTGAAGAAGTGGAAAACGCATTTTCCCAGCCAAATCCAGGCATTCAAGAAATAGCTGGAAATCTCCGTCTAAAACACAAAAAGAACGTATCTTGCAAACTGCTCTGCTGGGTGTTCGCTCAGCTAAGGGAGTTGAATCCGCCTTCAGAATCAGAGAGTGAGAAGCACGGTTCTTCCAGGAGCTGGGTTTCGTTATACCCGGGTGAATTGGAACAAACGCGGTATTGAGAAATATCTGCTTCTAAAACCAAAACGGAGCTACCTAACAGAACGGTCTTCAATGTGTGCATTCAACTTACGGAGTTAAACTGATGTGTGTTTGCAGGAGTTTCTAAACCCTTTCTGTGAAGAAGTGGAAAACGCATTTTCCCAGCCAAATCCAGGCATTCAAGAAATAGCTGGAAATCTCCGTCTAAAACACAAAAAGAACGTATCTTGCAAACTGCTCTGCTGGGTGTTCGCTCAGCTAAGGGAGTTGAATCCGCCTTCAGAATCAGAGAGTGAGAAGCACGGTTCTTCCAGGAGCTGGGTTTCGTTATACCCGGGTGAATTGGAACAAACGCGGTATTGAGAAATATCTGCTTCTAAAACCAAAACGGAGCTACCTAACAGAACGGTCTTCAATGTTTGCATTCAACTTACGGAGTTAAAGTGATGTGTGTTTGCAGGAGTTTCTAAACCCTTTCTGTGAAGAAGTGGAAAACGCATTTTCCCAGCCAAATCCAGGCATTCAAGAAATAGCTGGAAATCTCCGTCTAAAACACAAAAAGAACGTATCTTGCAAACTGCTCTGCTGGGTGTTCGCTCAGCTAAGGGAGTGAATCCGCCTTCAGAATCAGAGAGTGAGAAGCACGGTTCTTCCAGGAGCTGGGTTTCGTTATACCCGGGTGAATTGGAACAAACGCGGTATTGAGAAATATCTGCTTCTAAAACCAAAACGGAGCTACCTAACAGAACGGTCTTCAATGTGTGCATTCAACTAACGGAGTTAAACTGATGTGTGTTTGCAGGAGTTTCTAAACCCTTTCTGTGAAGAAGTGGAAAACGCATTTTCCCAGCCAAATCCAGGCATTCATGAAATAGCTGGAAATCTCCGTCTAAAACACAAAAAGAACGTATCTTGCAAACTGCTCTGCTGGGTGTTCGCTCAGCTAAGGGAGTTGAATCCGCCTTCAGAATCAGAGAGTGAGAAGCACGGTTCTTCCAGGAGCTGGGTTTCGTAATACCCGGGTGAATTGGAACAAATGCGGTATTGAGAAATATCTGCTTCTGAAACCAAAACGGAGCTACCTAACAGAACGGTCTTCAATGTGTGCATTCAACTTACGGAGTTCAACTGATGTGTGTTTGCAGGAGTTTCTAAACCCTTTGTGTGAAGAAGTGGAAAACGCATTTTCCCAGCCAAATCCAGGCATTCATGAAATAGCTGGAAATCTCCGTCTAAAACACAAAAAGAACGTATCTTGCAAACTGCTCTGCTGGGTGTTCGCTCAGCTAAGGGAGTTGAATCCGCCTTCAGAATCAGAGAGTGAGAAGCACGGTTCTTCCAGGAGCTGGGTTTCGTTATACCCGGGTGAATTGGAACAAACGCGGTATTGAGAAATATCTGCTTCTAAAACCAAAACGGAGCTACCTAACAGAACGGTCTTCAATGTGTGCATTCAGCTTACGGAGTTAAACTGATGTGTGTTTGCAGGAGTTTCTAAACCCTTTCTGTGAAGAAGTGGAAAACGCATTTTCCCAGCCAAATCCAGGCATTCAAGAAATAGCTGGAAATCTCCGTCTAAAACACAAAAAGAACGTATCTTGCAAACTGCTCTGCTGGGTGTTCGCTCAGCTAAGGGAGTTGAATCCGCCTTCAGAATCAGAGAGTGAGAAGCACGGTTCTTCCAGGAGCTGGGTTTCGTTATACCCGGGTGCATTGGAACAAACGCGGTATTGAGAAATATCTGCTTCTAAAACCAAAACGGAGCTACCTAACAGAACGGTCTTCAATGTGTGCATTCAACTTACGGAGTTAAACTGATGTGTGTTTGCAGGAGTTTCTAAACCCTTTCTGTGAAGAAGTGGAAAAAGCATTTTCCCAGCCAAATCCAGGCATTCAAGAAATAGCTGGAAATCTCCGTCTAAAACACAAAAAGAACGTATCTTGCAAACTGCTCTGCTGGGTGTTCGCTCAGCTAAGGGAGTTGAATCCGCCTTCAGAATCAGAGAGTGAGAAGCACGGTCCTTCCAGGAGCTGGGTTTCGTTATACCCGGGTGAATTGGAACAAACGCGGTATTGAGAAATATCTGCTTCTAAAACCAAAACGGAGCTACCTAACAGAACGGTCTTCAATGTGTGCATTCAACTTACGGAGTTCAACTGATGTGTGTTTGCAGGAGTTTCTAAACCCTTTGTGTGAAGAAGTGGAAAACGCATTTTCCCAGCCAAATCCAGGCATTCATGAAATAGCTGGAAATCTCCATCTAAAACACAAAAAGAACGTATCTTGCAAACTGCTCTGCTGGGTGTTCGCTCAGCTAAGGGAGTTGAATCCGCCTTCAGAATCAGAGAGTGAGAAGCACGGTTCTTCCAGGAGCTGGGTTTCGTTATACCCGGGTGCATTGGAACAAACGCGGTATTGAGAAATATCTGCTTCTAAAACCAAAACGGAGCTACCTAACAGAACGGTCTTCAATGTGTGCATTCAACTTACGGAGTTAAACTGATGTGTGTTTGCAGGAGTTTCTAAACCCTTTCTGTGAAGAAGTGGAAAACGCATTTTCCCAGCCAAATCCAGGCATTCAAGAAATAGCTGGAAATCTCCGTCTAAAACACAAAAAGAACGTATCTTGCAAACTGCTCTGCTGGGTGTTCGCTCAGCTAAGGGAGTTGAATCCGCCTTCAGAATCAGAGAGTGAGAAGCACGGTTCTTCCAGGAGCTGGGTTTCGTTATACCCGGGTGAATTGGAACAAACGCGGTATTGAGAAATATCTGCTTCTAAAACCAAAACGGAGCTACCTAACAGAACGGTCTTCAATGTGTGCATTCAACTTACGGAGTTAAACTGATGTGTGTTTGCAGGAGTTTCTAAACCCTTTCTGTGAAGAAGTGGAAAACGCATATTCCCAGCAAAATCCAGGCATTCAAGAAATAGCTGGAAATCTCCGTCTAAAACACAAAAAGAACATATCTGGCAAACTGCTCTGCTGGGTGTTCGCTCAGCTAAGGGAGTTGAATCCGCCTTCAGAATCAGAGAGTGAGAAGCACGGTTCTTCCAGGAGCTGGGTTTGGTAATACCCGGGTGAATTGGAACAAACGCGGTATTGAGAAATATCTGCTTCTAAAACCAAAACGGAGCTACCTAACAGAACGGTCTTCAATGTGTGCATTCAACTTACGGAGTTAAACTGATGTGTGTTTGCAGGAGTTTCTAAACCCTTTCTGTGAAGAAGTGGAAAACGCATTTTCCCAGCCAAATCCAGGCATTCAAGAAATAGCTGGAAATCTCCGTCTAAAACACAAAAAGAACGTATCTTGCAAACTGCTCTGCTGGGTGTTCGCTCAGCTAAGGGAGTTGAATCCGCCTTCAGAATCAGAGAGTGAGAAGCACGGTTCTTCCAGGAGCTGGGTTTCGTTATACCCGGGTAAATTGGAACAAACGCGGTATTGAGAAATATCTGCTTCTAAAACCAAAACGGAGCTACCTAACAGAACGGTCTTCAATGTGTGCATTCAACTTACGGAGTTAAAGTGATGTGTGTTTGCAGGAGTTTCTAAACCCTTCCTGTGAAGAAGTGGAAAACGCATTTTCCCAGCCAAATCCAGGCATTCAAGAAATAGCTGGAAATCTCCGTCTAAAACACAAAAAGAACGTATCTTGCAAACTGCTCTGCTGGGTGTTCGCTCAGCTAAGGGAGTTGAATCCGCCTTCAGAATCAGAGAGTGAGAAGCACGGTTCTTCCAGGAGCTGGGTTTCGTAATACCCGGGTGAATTGGAACAAACGCGGTATTGAGAAATATCTGCTTCTAAAACCAAAACGGAGCTACCTAACAGAACGGTCTTCAATGTGTGCATTCAACTTACGGAGTTAAACTGATGTGTGTTTGCAGGAGTTTCTAAACCCTTTCTGTGAAGAAGTGGAAAACGCATTTTCCCAGCCAAATCCAGGCATTCAAGAAATAGCTGGAAATCTCCGTCTAAAACACAAAAAGAACGTATCTTGCAAACTGCTCTGCTGGGTGTTCGCTCAGCTAAGGGAGTTGAATCCGCCTTCAGAATCAGAGAGTGAGAAGCACGGTTCTTCCAGGAGCTGGGTTTCGTAATACCCGGGTGAATTGGAACAAACGCGGTATTGAGAAATATCTGCTTCTAAAACCAAAACGGAGCTACCTAACAGAACGGTCTTCAATGTGTGCATTCAACTTACGGAGTTAAACTGATGTGTGTTTGCAGGAGTTTCTAAACCCTTTCTGTGAAGAAGTGGAAAACGCATTTTCCCAGCCAAATCCAGGCATTCAAGAAATAGCTGGAAATCTCCGTCTAAAACACAAAAAGAACGTATCTTGCAAACTGCTCTGCTGGGTGTTCGCTCAGCTAAGGGAGTTGAATCCGCCTTCAGAATCAGAGAGTGAGAAGCACGGTTCTTCCAGG
Source organism: Callithrix jacchus (assembly GCF_049354715.1). Taxonomy (NCBI): domain Eukaryota; kingdom Metazoa; phylum Chordata; class Mammalia; order Primates; family Cebidae; genus Callithrix; species Callithrix jacchus. The sequence goes on from NC_133518.1 coordinate 3,146,393, forward strand.
AGCTGGGTTTCGTTATACCCGGGTGAATTGGAACAAACGCGGTATTGAGAAATATCTGCTTCTAAAACCAAAACGGAGCTACCTAACAGAACGGTCTTCAATGTGTGCATTCAACTTACGGAGTTAAACTGATGTGTGTTTGCAGGAGTTTCTAAACCCTTTCTGTGAAGAAGTGGAAAACGCATTTTCCCAGCCAAATCCAGGCATTCAAGAAATAGCTGGAAATCTCCGTCTAAAACACAAAAAGAACGTATCTTGCAAACTGCTCTGCTGGGTGTTCGCTCAGCTAAGGGAGTTGAATCCGCCTTCAGAATCAGAGAGTGAGAAGCACGGTTCTTCCAGGAGCTGGGTTTCGTTATACCCGGGTGAATTGGAACAAACGCGGTATTGAGAAATATCTGCTTCTAAAACCAAAACGGAGCTACCTAACAGAACGGTCTTCAATGTTTGCATTCAACTTACGGAGTTAAAGTGATGTGTGTTTGCAGGAGTTTCTAAACCCTTTCTGTGAAGAAGTGGAAAACGCATTTTCCCAGCCAAATCCAGGCATTCAAGAAATAGCTGGAAATCTCCGTCTAAAACACAAAAAGAACGTATCTTGCAAACTGCTCTGCTGGGTGTTCGCTCAGCTAAGGGAGTTGAATCCGCCTTCAGAATCAGAGAGTGAGAAGCACGGTTCTTCCAGGAGCTGGGTTTCGTTATACCCGGGTGAATTGGAACAAACGCGGTATTGAGAAATATCTGCTTCTAAAACCAAAACGGAGCTACCTAACAGAACGGTCTTCAATGTTTGCATTCAACTTACGGAGTTAAACTGATGTGTGTTTGCAGGAGTTTCTAAACCCTTTCTGTGAAGAAGTGGAAAACGCATTTTCCCAGCCAAATCCAGGCATTCAAGAAATAGCTGGAAATCTCCGTCTAAAACACAAAAAGAACGTATCTTGCAAACTGCTCTGCTGGGTGTTCGCTCAGCTAAGGGAGTTGAATCCGCCTTCAGAATCAGAGAGTGAGAAGCACGGTTCTTCCAGGAGCTGGGTTTCGTTATACCCGGGTGAATTGGAACAAACGCGGTATTGAGAAATATCTGCTTCTAAAACCAAAACGGAGCTACCTAACAGAACGGTCTTCAATGTGTGCATTCAACTTACGGAGTTAAACTGATGTGTGTTTGCAGGAGTTTCTAAACCCTTTCTGTGAAGAAGTGGAAAACGCATTTTCCCAGCCAAATCCAGGCATTCAAGAAATAGCTGGAAATCTCCGTCTAAAACACAAAAAGAACGTATCTTGCAAACTGCTCTGCTGGGTGTTCGCTCAGCTAAGGGAGTTGAATCCGCCTTCAGAATCAGAGAGTGAGAAGCACGGTTCTTCCAGGAGCTGGGTTTCGTTATACCCGGGTGAATTGGAACAAACGCGGTATTGAGAAATATCTGCTTCTAAAACCAAAACGGAGCTACCTAACAGAACGGTCTTCAATGTGTGCATTCAACTTACGGAGTTAAACTGATGTGTGTTTGCAGGAGTTTCTAAACCCTTTCTGTGAAGAAGTGGAAAACGCATTTTCCCAGCCAAATCCAGGCATTCAAGAAATAGCTGGAAATCTCCGTCTAAAACACAAAAAGAACGTATCTTGCAAACTGCTCTGCTGGGTGTTCGCTCAGCTAAGGGAATTGAATCCGCCTTCAGAATCAGAGAGTGAGAAGCACGGTTCTTCCAGGAGCTGGGTTTCGTAATACCCGGGTGAATTGGAACAAACGCGGTATTGAGAAATATCTGCTTCTAAAACCAAAACGGAGCTACCTAACAGAACGGTCTTCAATGTGTGCATTCAACTTACGGAGTTAAAGTGATGTGTGTTTGCAGGAGTTTCTAAACCCTTTCTGTGAAGAAGTGGAAAACGCATTTTCCCAGCCAAATCCAGGCATTCAAGAAATAGCTGGAAATCTCCGTCTAAAACACAAAAAGAACGTATCTTGCAAACTGCACTGCTGGGTGTTCGCTCAGCTAAGGGAGTTGAATCCGCCTTCAGAATCAGAGAGTGAGAAGCACGGTTCTTCCAGGAGCTGGGTTTCGTAATACCCGGGTGAATTGGAACAAACGCGGTATTGAGAAATATCTGCTTCTAAAACCAAAACGGAGCTACCTAACAGAACGGTCTTCAATGTGTGCATTCAACTTACGGAGTTAAACTGATGTGTGTTTGCAGGAGTTTCTAAACCCTTTCTGTGAAGAAGTGGAAAACGCATTTTCCCAGCCAAATCCAGGCATTCAAGAAATAGCTGGAAATCTCCGTCTAAAACACAAAAAGAACGTATCTTGCAAACTGCTCTGCTGGGTGTTCGCTCAGCTAAGGGAGTTGAATCCGCCTTCAGAATCACAGAGTGAGAAGCACGGTTCTTCCAGGAGCTGGGTTTCGTAATACCCGGGTGAATTGGAACAAACACGGTATTGAGAAATATCTGCTTCTAAAACCAAAACGGAGCTACCTAACAGAACGGTCTTCAATGTGTGCATTCAACTTACGGAGTTCAACTGATGTGTGTTTGCAGGAGTTTCTAAACCCTTTCTGTGAAGAAGTGGAAAACGCATTTTCCCAGCCAAATCCAGGCATTCAAGAAATAGCTGGAAATCTCCGTCTAAAACACAAAAAGAACGAATCTTGCAAACTGCTCTGCTGGGTGTTCGCTCAGCTAAGGGAGTTGAATCCGCCTTCAGAATCAGAGAGTGAGAAGCACGGTTCTTCCAGGAGCTGGGTTTCGTTATACCCGGGTGCATTGGAACAAACGCGGTATTGAGAAATATCTGCTTCTAAAACCAAAACGGAGCTACCTAACAGAACGGTCTTCAATGTGTGCATTCAACTTACGGAGTTAAAGTGATGTGTGTTTGCAGGAGTTTCTAAACCCTTTCTGTGAAGAAGTGGAAAACGCATTTTCCCAGCCAAATCCAGGCATTCAAGAAATAGCTGGAAATCTCCGTCTAAAACACAAAAAGAACGTATCTTGCAAACTGCTCTGCTGGGTGTTCGCTCAGCTAAGGGAGTTGAATCCGCCTTCAGAATCAGAGAGTGAGAAGCACGGTTCTTCCAGGAGCTGGGTTTCGTTATACCCGGGTGAATTGGAACAAACGCGGTATTGAGAAATATCTGCTTCTAAAACCAAAACGGAGCTACCTAACAGAACGGTCTTCAATGTGTGCATTCAACTTACGGAGTTAAACTGATGTGTGTTTGCAGGAGTTTCTAAACCCTTTCTGTGAAGAAGTGGAAAACGCATTTTCCCAGCCAAATCCAGGCATTCAAGAAATAGCTGGAAATCTCCGTCTAAAACACAAAAAGAACGTATCTTGCAAACTGCTCTGCTGGGTGTTCGCTCAGCTAAGGGAGTTGAATCCGCCTTCAGAATCAGAGAGTGAGAAGCACGGTTCTTCCAGGAGCTGGGTTTCGTTATACCCTGGTGCATTGGAACAAACGCGGTATTGAGAAATATCTGCTTCTAAAACCAAAACGGAGCTACCTAACAGAACGGTCTTCAATGTGTGCATTCAACTTACGGAGTTAAACTGATGTGTGTTTGCAGGAGTTTCTAAACCCTTTCTGTGAAGAAGTGGAAAACGCATTTTCCCAGCCAAATCCAGGCATTCAAGAAATAGCTGGAAATCTCCGTCTAAAACACAAAAAGAACGTATCTTGCAAACTGCTCTGCTGGGTGTTCGCTCAGCTAAGGGAGTTGAATCCGCCTTCAGAATCAGAGAGTGAGAAGCACGGTTCTTCCAGGAGCTGGGTTTCGTTATACCCGGGTGAATTGGAACAAACGCGGTATTGAGAAATATCTGCTTCTAAAACCAAAACGGAGCTACCTAACAGAACGGTCTTCAATGTGTGCATTCAACTTACGGAGTTAAACTGATGTGTGTTTGCAGGAGTTTCTAAACCCTTTCTGTGAAGAAGTGGAAAACGCATTTTCCCAGCCAAATCCAGGCATTCAAGAAATAGCTGGAAATCTCCGTCTAAAACACAAAAAGAACGTATCTTGCAAACTGCTCTGCTGGGTGTTCGCTCAGCTAAGGGAATTGAATCCGCCTTCAGAATCAGAGAGTGAGAAGCACGGTTCTTCCAGGAGCTGGGTTTCGTAATACCCGGGTGAATTGGAACAAACGCGGTATTGAGAAATATCTGCTTCTAAAACCAAAACGGAGCTACCTAACAGAACGGTCTTCAATGTGTGCATTCAACTTACGGAGTTAAAGTGATGTGTGTTTGCAGGAGTTTCTAAACCCTTTCTGTGAAGAAGTGGAAAACGCATTTTCCCAGCCAAATCCAGGCATTCAAGAAATAGCTGGAAATCTCCGTCTAAAACACAAAAAGAACGTATCTTGCAAACTGCACTGCTGGGTGTTCGCTCAGCTAAGGGAGTTGAATCCGCCTTCAGAATCAGAGAGTGAGAAGCACGGTTCTTCCAGGAGCTGGGTTTCGTAATACCCGGGTGAATTGGAACAAACGCGGTATTGAGAAATATCTGCTTCTAAAACCAAAACGGAGCTACCTAACAGAACGGTCTTCAATGTGTGCATTCAACTTACGGAGTTAAACTGATGTGTGTTTGCAGGAGTTTCTAAACCCTTTCTGTGAAGAAGTGGAAAACGCATTTTCCCAGCCAAATCCAGGCATTCAAGAAATAGCTGGAAATCTCCGTCTAAAACACAAAAAGAACGTATCTTGCAAACTGCTCTGCTGGGTGTTCGCTCAGCTAAGGGAGTTGAATCCGCCTTCAGAATCAGAGAGTGAGAAGCACGGTTCTTCCAGGAGCTGGGTTTCGTTATACCCGGGTGAATTGGAACAAACGCGGTATTGAGAAATATCTGCTTCTAAAACCAAAACGGAGCTACCTAACAGAACGGTCTTCAATGTGTGCATTCAACTTACGGAGTTCAACTGATGTGTGTTTGCAGGAGTTTCTAAACCCTTTCTGTGAAGAAGTGGAAAACGCATTTTCCCAGCCAAATCCAGGCATTCAAGAAATAGCTGGAAATCTCCGTCTAAAACACAAAAAGAACGTATCTTGCAAACTGCTCTGCTGGGTGTTCGCTCAGCTAAGAAAGTTGAATCCGCCTTCAGAATCACAGAGTGAGAAGCACGGTTCTTCCAGGAGCTGGGTTTCGTAATACCCGGGTGAATTGGAACAAACGCGGTATTGAGAAATATCTGCTTCTAAAACCAAAACGGAGCTACCTAACAGAACGGTCTTCAATGTGTGCATTCAACTTACGGAGTTCAACTGATGTGTGTTTGCAGGAGTTTCTAAACCCTTTCTGTGAAGAAGTGGAAAACGCATTTTCCCAGCCAAATCCAGGCATTCAAGAAATAGCTGGAAATCTCCGTCTAAAACACAAAAAGAACGTATCTTGCAAACTGCTCTGCTGGGTGTTCGCTCAGCTAAGGGAGTTGAATCCGCCTTCAGAATCAGAGAGTGAGAAGCACGGTTCTTCCAGGAGCTGGGTTTCGTTATACCCGGGTGCATTGGAACAAACGCGGTATTGAGAAATATCTGCTTCTAAAACCAAAACGGAGCTACCTAACAGAACGGTCTTCAATGTGTGCATTCAACTTACGGAGTTCAACTGATGTGTGTTTGCAGGAGTTTCTAAACCCTTTCTGTGAAGAAGTGGAAAACGCATTTTCCCAGCCAAATCCAGGCATTCAAGAAATAGCTGGAAATCTCCGTCTAAAACACAAAAAGAACGTATCTTGCAAACTGCTCTGCTGGGTGTTCGCTCAGCTAAGGGAGTTGAATCCGCCTTCAGAATCAGAGAGTGAGAAGCACGGTTCTTCCAGGAGCTGGGTTTGGTAATACCCGGGTGAATTGGAACAAACGCGGTATTGAGAAATATCTGCTTCTAAAACCAAAACGGAGCTACCTAACAGAACGGTCTTCAATGTGTGCATTCAACTTACGGAGTTCAACTGATGTGTGTTTGCAGGAGTTTCTAAACCCTTTCTGTGAAGAAGTGGAAAACGCATTTTCCCAGCCAAATCCAGGCATTCAAGAAATAGCTGGAAATCTCCGTCTAAAACACAAAAAGAACGTATCTTGCAAACTGCTCTGCTGGGTGTTCGCTCAGCTAAGGGAGTTGAATCCGCCTTCAGAATCAGAGAGTGAGAAGCACGGTTCTTCCAGGAGCTGGGTTTCGTTATACCCGGGTGCATTGGAACAAACGCGGTATTGAGAAATATCTGCTTCTAAAACCAAAACGGAGCTACCTAACAGAACGGTCTTCAATGTGTGCATTCAACTTACGGAGTTAAACTGATGTGTGTTTGCAGGAGTTTCTAAACCCTTTCTGTGAAGAAGTGGAAAACGCATTTTCCCAGCCAAATCCAGGCATTCAAGAAATAGCTGGAAATCTCCGCCTAAAACACAAAAAGAACGTATCTTGCAAACTGCTCTGCTGGGTGTTCGCTCAGCTAAGGGAGTTGAATCCGCCTTCAGAATCAGAGAGTGAGAAGCACGGTTCTTCCAGGAGCTGGGTTTCGTTATACCCGGGTGAATTGGAACAAACGCGGTATTGAGAAATATCTGCTTCTAAAACCAAAACGGAGCTACCTAACAGAACGGTCTTCAATGTGTGCATTCAACTTACGGAGTTAAACTGATGTGTGTTTGCAGGAGTTTCTAAACCCTTTCTGTGAAGAAGTGGAAAACGCATATTCCCAGCAAAATCCAGGCATTCAAGAAATAGCTGGAAATCTCCGTCTAAAACACAAAAAGAACATATCTGGCAAACTGCTCTGCTGGGTGTTCGCTCAGCTAAGGGAGTTGAATCCGCCTTCAGAATCAGAGAGTGAGAAGCACGGTTCTTCCAGGAGCTGGGTTTGGTAATACCCGGGTGAATTGGAACAAACGCGGTATTGAGAAATATCTGCTTCTAAAACCAAAACGGAGCTACCTAACAGAACGGTCTTCAATGTGTGCATTCAACTTACGGAGTTAAACTGATGTGTGTTTGCAGGAGTTTCTAAACCCTTTCTGTGAAGAAGTGGAAAACGCATTTTCCCAGCCAAATCCAGGCATTCAAGAAATAGCTGGAAATCTCCGTCTAAAACACAAAAAGAACGTATCTTGCAAACTGCTCTGCTGGGTGTTCGCTCAGCTAAGGGAGTTGAATCCGCCTTCAGAATCAGAGAGTGAGAAGCACGGTTCTTCCAGGAGCTGGGTTTCGTTATACCCGGGTGAATTGGAACAAACGCGGTATTGAGAAATATCTGCTTCTAAAACCAAAACGGAGCTACCTAACAGAACGGTCTTCAATGTTTGCATTCAACTTACGGAGTTCAACTGATGTGTGTTTGCAGGAGTTTCTAAACCCTTTCTGTGAAGAAGTGGAAAACGCATTTTCCCAGCCAAATCCAGGCATTCAAGAAATAGCTGGAAATCTCCGTCTAAAACACAAAAAGAACGTATCTTGCAAACTGCTCTGCTGGGTGTTCGCTCAGCTAAGAAAGTTGAATCCGCCTTCAGAATCACAGAGTGAGAAGCACGGTTCTTCCAGGAGCTGGGTTTCGTAATACCCGGGTGAATTGGAACAAACGCGGTATTGAGAAATATCTGCTTCTAAAACCAAAACGGAGCTACCTAACAGAACGGTCTTCAATGTGTGCATTCAACTTACGGAGTTAAACTGATGTGTGTTTGCAGGAGTTTCTAAACCCTTTCTGTGAAGAAGTGGAAAACGCATATTCCCAGCAAAATCCAGGCATTCAAGAAATAGCTGGAAATCTCCGTCTAAAACACAAAAAGAACATATCTGGCAAACTGCTCTGCTGGGTGTTCGCTCAGCTAAGGGAGTTGAATCCGCCTTCAGAATCAGAGAGTGAGAAGCACGGTTCTTCCAGGAGCTGGGTTTGGTAATACCCGGGTGAATTGGAACAAACGCGGTATTGAGAAATATCTGCTTCTAAAACCAAAACGGAGCTACCTAACAGAACGGTCTTCAATGTGTGCATTCAACTTACGGAGTTAAACTGATGTGTGTTTGCAGGAGTTTCTAAACCCTTTCTGTGAAGAAGTGGAAAACGCATTTTCCCAGCCAAATCCAGGCATTCAAGAAATAGCTGGAAATCTCCGTCTAAAACACAAAAAGAACGTATCTTGCAAACTGCTCTGCTGGGTGTTCGCTCAGCTAAGGGAGTTGAATCCGCCTTCAGAATCAGAGAGTGAGAAGCACGGTTCTTCCAGGAGCTGGGTTTCGTTATACCCGGGTGAATTGGAACAAACGCGGTATTGAGAAATATCTGCTTCTAAAACCAAAACGGAGCTACCTAACAGAACGGTCTTCAATGTTTGCATTCAACTTACGGAGTTAAAGTGATGTGTGTTTGCAGGAGTTTCTAAACCCTTTCTGTGAAGAAGTGGAAAACGCATTTTCCCAGCCAAATCCAGGCATTCAAGAAATAGCTGGAAATCTCCGTCTAAAACACAAAAAGAACGTATCTTGCAAACTGCTCTGCTGGGTGTTCGCTCAGCTAAGGGAGTTGAATCCGCCTTCAGAATCAGAGAGTGAGAAGCACGGTTCTTCCAGGAGCTGGGTTTCGTTATACCCGGGTGAATTGGAACAAACGCGGTATTGAGAAATATCTGCTTCTAAAACCAAAACGGAGCTACCTAACAGAACGGTCTTCAATGTGTGCATTCAACTTACGGAGTTCAACTGATGTGTGTTTGCAGGAGTTTCTAAACCCTTTCTGTGAAGAAGTGGAAAACGCATTTTCCCAGCCAAATCCAGGCATTCAAGAAATAGCTGGAAATCTCCGTCTAAAACACAAAAAGAACGTATCTTGCAAACTGCTCTGCTGGGTGTTCGCTCAGCTAAGGGAGTTGAATCCGCCTTCAGAATCAGAGAGTGAGAAGCACGGTTCTTCCAGGAGCTGGGTTTCGTAATACCCGGGTGAATTGGAACAAACGCGGTATTGAGAAATATCTGCTTCTAAAACCAAAACGGAGCTACCTAACAGAACGGTCTTCAATGTGTGCATTCAACTTACGGAGTTCAACTGATGTGTGTTTGCAGGAGTTTCTAAACCCTTTCTGTGAAGAAGTGGAAAACGCATTTTCCCAGCCAAATCCAGGCATTCAAGAAATAGCTGGAAATCTCCGTCTAAAACACAAAAAGAACGTATCTTGCAAACTGCTCTGCTGGGTGTTCGCTCAGCTAAGGGAGTTGAATCCGCCTTCAGAATCAGAGAGTGAGAAGCACGGTTCTTCCAGGAGCTGGGTTTCGTTATACCCGGGTGCATTGGAACAAACGCGGTATTGAGAAATATCTGCTTCTAAAACCAAAACGGAGCTACCTAACAGAACGGTCTTCAATGTGTGCATTCAACTTACGGAGTTCAACTGATGTGTGTTTGCAGGAGTTTCTAAACCCTTTCTGTGAAGAAGTGGAAAACGCATTTTCCCAGCCAAATCCAGGCATTCAAGAAATAGCTGGAAATCTCCGTCTAAAACACAAAAAGAACGTATCTTGCAAACTGCTCTGCTGGGTGTTCGCTCAGCTAAGGGAGTTGAATCCGCCTTCAGAATCACAGAGTGAGAAGCACGGTTCTTCCAGGAGCTGGGTTTCGTAATACCCGGGTGAATTGGAACAAACGCGGTATTGAGAAATATCTGCTTCTAAAACCAAAACGGAGCTACCTAACAGAACGGTCTTCAATGTGTGCATTCAACTTACGGAGTTCAACTGATGTGTGTTTGCAGGAGTTTCTAAACCCTTTCTGTGAAGAAGTGGAAAACGCATTTTCCCAGCCAAATCCAGGCATTCAAGAAATAGCTGGAAATCTCCGTCTAAAACACAAAAAGAACGTATCTTGCAAACTGCTCTGCTGGGTGTTCGCTCAGCTAAGGGAGTTGAATCCGCCTTCAGAATCAGAGAGTGAGAAGCACGGTTCTTCCAGGAGCTGGGTTTCGTTATACCCGGGTGCATTGGAACAAACGCGGTATTGAGAAATATCTGCTTCTAAAACCAAAACGGAGCTACCTAACAGAACGGTCTTCAATGTGTGCATTCAACTTACGGAGTTAAAGTGATGTGTGTTTGCAGGAGTTTCTAAACCCTTTCTGTGAAGAAGTGGAAAACGCATTTTCCCAGCCAAATCCAGGCATTCAAGAAATAGCTGGAAATCTCCGTCTAAAACACAAAAAGAACGTATCTTGCAAACTGCTCTGCTGGGTGTTCGCTCAGCTAAGGGAGTTGAATCCGCCTTCAGAATCAGAGAGTGAGAAGCACGGTTCTTCCAGGAGCTGGGTTTCGTTATACCCGGGTGAATTGGAACAAACGCGGTATTGAGAAATATCTGCTTCTAAAACCAAAACGGAGCTACCTAACAGAACGGTCTTCAATGTGTGCATTCAACTTACGGAGTTAAACTGATGTGTGTTTGCAGGAGTTTCTAAACCCTTTCTGTGAAGAAGTGGAAAACGCATTTTCCCAGCCAAATCCAGGCATTCAAGAAATAGCTGGAAATCTCCGTCTAAAACACAAAAAGAACGTATCTTGCAAACTGCTCTGCTGGGTGTTCGCTCAGCTAAGAAAGTTGAATCCGCCTTCAGAATCACAGAGTGAGAAGCACGGTTCTTCCAGGAGCTGGGTTTCGTAATACCCGGGTGAATTGGAACAAACGCGGTATTGAGAAATATCTGCTTCTAAAACCAAAACGGAGCTACCTAACAGAACGGTCTTCAATGTGTGCATTCAACTTACGGAGTTAAACTGATGTGTGTTTGCAGGAGTTTCTAAACCCTTTCTGTGAAGAAGTGGAAAACGCATTTTCCCAGCCAAATCCAGGCATTCAAGAAATAGCTGGAAATCTCCGTCTAAAACACAAAAAGAACGTATCTTGCAAACTGCTCTGCTGGGTGTTCGCTCAGCTAAGGGAGTTGAATCCGCCTTCAGAATCAGAGAGTGAGAAGCACGGTTCTTCCAGGAGCTGGGTTTCGTTATACCCGGGTGCATTGGAACAAACGCGGTATTGAGAAATATCTGCTTCTAAAACCAAAACGGAGCTACCTAACAGAACGGTCTTCAATGTGTGCATTCAACTTACGGAGTTAAACTGATGTGTGTTTGCAGGAGTTTCTAAACCCTTTCTGTGAAGAAGTGGAAAACGCATTTTCCCAGCCAAATCCAGGCATTCAAGAAATAGCTGGAAATCTCCGTCTAAAACACAAAAAGAACGTATCTTGCAAACTGCTCTGCTGGGTGTTCGCTCAGCTAAGGGAGTTGAATCCGCCTTCAGAATCAGAGAGTGGGAAGCACGGTTCTTCCAGGAGCTGGGTTTGGTAATACCCGGGTGAATTGGAACAAACGCGGTATTGAGAAATATCTGCTTCTAAAACCAAAACGGAGCTACCTAACAGAACGGTCTTCAATGTGTGCATTCAACTTACGGAGTTCAACTGATGTGTGTTTGCAGGAGTTTCTAAACCCTTTCTGTGAAGAAGTGGAAAACGCATTTTCCCAGCCAAATCCAGGCATTCAAGAAATAGCTGGAAATCTCCGTCTAAAACACAAAAAGAACGTATCTTGCAAACTGCTCTGCTGGGTGTTCGCTCAGCTAAGGGAGTTGAATCCGCCTTCAGAATCAGAGAGTGAGAAGCACGGTTCTTCCAGGAGCTGGGTTTCGTTATACCCGGGTGCATTGGAACAAACGCGGTATTGAGAAATATCTGCTTCTAAAACCAAAACGGAGCTACCTAACAGAACGGTCTTCAATGTGTGCATTCAACTTACGGAGTTCAACTGATGTGTGTTTGCAGGAGTTTCTAAACCCTTTCTGTGAAGAAGTGGAAAACGCATTTTCCCAGCCAAATCCAGGCATTCAAGAAATAGCTGGAAATCTCCGTCTAAAACACAAAAAGAACGTATCTTGCAAACTGCTCTGCTGGGTGTTCGCTCAGCTAAGGGAGTTGAATCCGCCTTCAGAATCAGAGAGTGAGAAGCACGGTTCTTCCAGGAGCTGGGTTTCGTTATACCCGGGTGAATTGGAACAAACGCGGTATTGAGAAATATCTGCTTCTAAAACCAAAACGGAGCTACCTAACAGAACGGTCTTCAATGTGTGCATTCAACTTACGGAGTTAAACTGATGTGTGTTTGCAGGAGTTTCTAAACCCTTTCTGTGAAGAAGTGGAAAACGCATATTCCCAGCAAAATCCAGGCATTCAAGAAATAGCTGGAAATCTCCGTCTAAAACACAAAAAGAACATATCTGGCAAACTGCTCTGCTGGGTGTTCGCTCAGCTAAGGGAGTTGAATCCGCCTTCAGAATCAGAGAGTGAGAAGCACGGTTCTTCCAGGAGCTGGGTTTGGTAATACCCGGGTGAATTGGAACAAACGCGGTATTGAGAAATATCTGCTTCTAAAACCAAAACGGAGCTACCTAACAGAACGGTCTTCAATGTGTGCATTCAACTTACGGAGTTAAACTGATGTGTGTTTGCAGGAGTTTCTAAACCCTTTCTGTGAAGAAGTGGAAAACGCATTTTCCCAGCCAAATCCAGGCATTCAAGAAATAGCTGGAAATCTCCGTCTAAAACACAAAAAGAACGTATCTTGCAAACTACTCTGCTGGGTGTTCGCTCAGCTAAGGGAGTTGAATCTGCCTTCAGAATCAGAGAGTGAGAAGCACGGTTCTTCCAGGAGCTGGGTTTCGTTATACCCGGGTGAATTGGAACAAACGCGGTATTGAGAAATATCTGCTTCTAAAACCAAAACGGAGCTACCTAACAGAACGGTCTTCAATGTGTGCATTCAACTTACGGAGTTAAACTGATGTGTGTTTGCAGGAGTTTCTAAACCCTTTCTGTGAAGAAGTGGAAAACGCATTTTCCCAGCCAAATCCAGGCATTCAAGAAATAGCTGGAAATCTCCGTCTAAAACACAAAAAGAACGTATCTTGCAAACTGCTCTGCTGGGTGTTCGCTCAGCTAAGGGAGTTGAATCCGCCTTCAGAATCAGAGAGTGAGAAGCACGGTTCTTCCAGGAGCTGGGTTTCGTTATACCCGGGTGAATTGGAACAAACGCGGTATTGAGAAATATCTGCTTCTAAAACCAAAACGGAGCTACCTAACAGAACGGTCTTCAATGTGTGCATTCAACTTACGGAGTTAAACTGATGTGTGTTTGCAGGAGTTTCTAAACCCTTTCTGTGAAGAAGTGGAAAACGCATTTTCCCAGCCAAATCCAGGCATTCAAGAAATAGCTGGAAATCTCCGTCTAAAACACAAAAAGAACGTATCTTGCAAACTGCTCTGCTGGGTGTTCGCTCAGCTAAGGGAGTTGAATCCGCCTTCAGAATCAGAGAGTGAGAAGCACGGTTCTTCCAGGAGCTGGGTTTCGTTATACCCGGGTGAATTGGAACAAACGCGGTATTGAGAAATATCTGCTTCTAAAACCAAAACGGAGCTACCTAACAGAACGGTCTTCAATGTGTGCATTCAACTTACGGAGTTAAACTGATGTGTGTTTGCAGGAGTTTCTAAACCCTTTCTGTGAAGAAGTGGAAAACGCATTTTCCCAGCCAAATCCAGGCATTCAAGAAATAGCTGGAAATCTCCGTCTAAAACACAAAAAGAACGTATCTTGCAAACTGCTCTGCTGGGTGTTCGCTCAGCTAAGAAAGTTGAATCCGCCTTCAGAATCACAGAGTGAGAAGCACGGTTCTTCCAGGAGCTGGGTTTCGTTATACCCGGGTGAATTGGAACAAACGCGGTATTGAGAAATATCTGCTTCTAAAACCAAAACGGAGCTACCTAACAGAACGGTCTTCAATGTGTGCATTCAACTTACGGAGTTAAAGTGATGTGTGTTTGCAGGAGTTTCTAAACCCTTCCTGTGAAGAAGTGGAAAACGCATTTTCCCAGCCAAATCCAGGCATTCAAGAAATAGCTGGAAATCTCCGTCTAAAACACAAAAAGAACGTATCTTGCAAACTGCTCTGCTGGGTGTTCGCTCAGCTAAGGGAGTTGAATCCGCCTTCAGAATCAGAGAGTGAGAAGCACGGTTCTTCCAGGAGCTGGGTTTCGTAATACCCGGGTGAATTGGAACAAACGCGGTATTGAGAAATATCTGCTTCTAAAACCAAAACGGAGCTACCTAATAGAACGGTCTTCAATGTGTGCATTCAACTTACGGAGTTAAACTGATGTGTGTTTGCAGGAGTTTCTAAACCCTTTCTGTGAAGAAGTGGAAAACGCATTTTCCCAGCCAAATCCAGGCATTCAAGAAATAGCTGGAAATCTCCGTCTAAAACACAAAAAGAACGTATCTTGCAAACTGCTCTGCTGGGTGTTCGCTCAGCTAAGAAAGTTGAATCCGCCTTCAGAATCACAGAGTGAGAAGCACGGTTCTTCCAGGAGCTGGGTTTCGTAATACCCGGGTGAATTGGAACAAACGCGGTATTGAGAAATATCTGCTTCTAAAACCAAAACGGAGCTACCTAACAGAACGGTCTTCAATGTGTGCATTCAACTTACGGAGTTAAAGTGATGTGTGTTTGCAGGAGTTTCTAAACCCTTCCTGTGAAGAAGTGGAAAACGCATTTTCCCAGCCAAATCCAGGCATTCAAGAAATAGCTGGAAATCTCCGTCTAAAACACAAAAAGAACGTATCTTGCAAACTGCTCTGCTGGGTGTTCGCTCAGCTAAGGGAGTTGAATCCGCCTTCAGAATCAGAGAGTGAGAAGCACGGTTCTTCCAGGAGCTGGGTTTCGTAATACCCGGGTGAATTGGAACAAACGCGGTATTGAGAAATATCTGCTTCTAAAACCAAAACGGAGCTACCTAATAGAACGGTCTTCAATGTGTGCATTCAACTTACGGAGTTAAACTGATGTGTGTTTGCAGGAGTTTCTAAACCCTTTCTGTGAAGAAGTGGAAAACGCATTTTCCCAGCCAAATCCAGGCATTCAAGAAATAGCTGGAAATCTCCGTCTAAAACACAAAAAGAACGTATCTTGCAAACTGCTCTGCTGGGTGTTCGCTCAGCTAAGGGAGTTGAATCCGCCTTCAGAATCAGAGAGTGAGAAGCACGGTTCTTCCAGGAGCTGGGTTTCGTAATACCCGGGTGAATTGGAACAAACGCGGTATTGAGAAATATCTGCTTCTAAAACCAAAACGGAGCTACCTAACAGAACGGTCTTCAATGTGTGCATTCAACTTACGGAGTTAAACTGATGTGTGTTTGCAGGAGTTTCTAAACCCTTTCTGTGAAGAAGTGGAAAACGCATTTTCCCAGCCAAATCCAGGCATTCAAGAAATAGCTGGAAATCTCCGTCTAAAACACAAAAAGAACGTATCTTGCAAACTGCTCTGCTGGGTGTTCGCTCAGCTAAGGGAGTTGAATCCGCCTTCAGAATCAGAGAATGAGAAGCACGGTTCTTCCAGGAGCTGGGTTTCGTTATACCCGGGTGAATTGGAACAAACGCGGTATTGAGAAATATCTGCTTCTAAAACCAAAACGGAGCTACCTAACAGAACGGTCTTCAATGTTTGCATTCAACTTACGGAGTTAAAGTGATGTGTGTTTGCAGGAGTTTCTAAACCCTTTCTGTGAAGAAGTGGAAAACGCATTTTCCCAGCCAAATCCAGGCATTCAAGAAATAGCTGGAAATCTCCGTCTAAAACACAAAAAGAACGTATCTTGCAAACTGCTCTGCTGGGTGTTCGCTCAGCTAAGGGAGTTGAATCCGCCTTCAGAATCAGAGAGTGAGAAGCACGGTTCTTCCAGGAGCTGGGTTTCGTTATACCCGGGTGAATTGGAACAAACGCGGTATTGAGAAATATCTGCTTCTAAAACCAAAACGGAGCTACCTAACAGAACGGTCTTCAATGTGTGCATTCAACTTACGGAGTTAAACTGATGTGTGTTTGCAGGAGTTTCTAAACCCTTTCTGTGAAGAAGTGGAAAACGCATTTTCCCAGCCAAATCCAGGCATTCAAGAAATAGCTGGAAATCTCCGTCTAAAACACAAAAAGAACGTATCTTGCAAACTGCTCTGCTGGGTGTTCGCTCAGCTAAGGGAGTTGAATCCGCCTTCAGAATCAGAGAGTGAGAAGCACGGTTCTTCCAGGAGCTGGGTTTCGTTATACCCGGGTGAATTGGAACAAACGCGGTATTGAGAAATATCTGCTTCTAAAACCAAAACGGAGCTACCTAACAGAACGGTCTTCAATGTGTGCATTCAACTTACGGAGTTAAACTGATGTGTGTTTGCAGGAGTTTCTAAACCCTTTCTGTGAAGAAGTGGAAAACGCATTTTCCCAGCCAAATCCAGGCATTCAAGAAATAGCTGGAAATCTCCGTCTAAAACACAAAAAGAACGTATCTTGCAAACTGCTCTGCTGGGTGTTCGCTCAGCTAAGGGAGTTGAATCCGCCTTCAGAATCAGAGAGTGAGAAGCACGGTTCTTCCAGGAGCTGGGTTTCGTTATACCCGGGTGAATTGGAACAAACGCGGTATTGAGAAATATCTGCTTCTAAAACCAAAACGGAGCTACCTAACAGAACGGTCTTCAATGTGTGCATTCAACTTACGGAGTTAAACTGATGTGTGTTTGCAGGAGTTTCTAAACCCTTTCTGTGAAGAAGTGGAAAACGCATTTTCCCAGCCAAATCCAGGCATTCAAGAAATAGCTGGAAATCTCCGTCTAAAACACAAAAAGAACGTATCTTGCAAACTGCTCTGCTGGGTGTTCGCTCAGCTAAAAAAGTTGAATCCGCCTTCAGAATCACAGAGTGAGAAGCACGGTTCTTCCAGGAGCTGGGTTTCGTTATACCCGGGTGAATTGGAACAAACGCGGTATTGAGAAATATCTGCTTCTAAAACCAAAACGGAGCTACCTAACAGAACGGTCTTCAATGTGTGCATTCAACTTACGGAGTTAAAGTGATGTGTGTTTGCAGGAGTTTCTAAACCCTTCCTGTGAAGAAGTGGAAAACGCATTTTCCCAGCCAAATCCAGGCATTCAAGAAATAGCTGGAAATCTCCGTCTAAAACACAAAAAGAACGTATCTTGCAAACTGCTCTGCTGGGTGTTCGCTCAGCTAAGGGAGTTGAATCCGCCTTCAGAATCAGAGAGTGAGAAGCACGGTTCTTCCAGGAGCTGGGTTTCGTAATACCCGGGTGAATTGGAACAAACGCGGTATTGAGAAATATCTGCTTCTAAAACCAAAACGGAGCTACCTAATAGAACGGTCTTCAATGTGTGCATTCAACTTACGGAGTTAAACTGATGTGTGTTTGCAGGAGTTTCTAAACCCTTTCTGTGAAGAAGTGGAAAACGCATTTTCCCAGCCAAATCCAGGCATTCAAGAAATAGCTGGAAATCTCCGTCTAAAACACAAAAAGAACGTATCTTGCAAACTGCTCTGCTGGGTGTTCGCTCAGCTAAGGGAGTTGAATCCGCCTTCAGAATCAGAGAGTGAGAAGCACGGTTCTTCCAGGAGCTGGGTTTCGTAATACCCGGGTGAATTGGAACAAACGCGGTATTGAGAAATATCTGCTTCTAAAACCAAAACGGAGCTACCTAACAGAACGGTCTTCAATGTGTGCATTCAACTTACGGAGTTAAACTGATGTGTGTTTGCAGGAGTTTCTAAACTCTTTCTGTGAAGAAGTGGAAAACGCATTTTCCCAGCCAAATCCAGGCATTCAAGAAATAGCTGGAAATCTCCGTCTAAAACACAAAAAGAACGTATCTTGCAAACTGCTCTGCTGGGTGTTCGCTCAGCTAAGGGAGTTGAATCCGCCTTCAGAATCAGAGAGTGAGAAGCACGGTTCTTCCAGGAGCTGGGTTTCGTTATACCCGGGTGAATTGGAACAAACGCGGTATTGAGAAATATCTGCTTCTAAAACCAAAACGGAGCTACCTAACAGAACGGTCTTCAATGTGTGCATTCAACTTACGGAGTTCAACTGATGTGTGTTTGCAGGAGTTTCTAAACCCTTTCTGTGAAGAAGTGGAAAACGCATTTTCCCAGCCAAATCCAGGCATTCAAGAAATAGCTGGAAATCTCCGTCTAAAACACAAAAAGAACGTATCTTGCAAACTGCTCTGCTGGGTGTTCGCTCAGCTAAGAAAGTTGAATCCGCCTTCAGAATCAGAGAGTGAGAAGCACGGTTCTTCCAGGAGCTGGGTTTCGTAATACCCGGGTGAATTGGAACAAACGCGGTATTGAGAAATATCTGCTTCTAAAACCAAAACGGAGCTACCTAACAGAACGGTCTTCAATGTGTGCATTCAACTTACGGAGTTAAACTGATGTGTGTTTGCAGGAGTTTCTAAACCCTTTCTGTGAAGAAGTGGAAAACGCATTTTCCCAGCCAAATCCAGGCATTCAAGAAATAGCTGGAAATCTCCGTCTAAAACACAAAAAGAACGTATCTTGCAAACTACTCTGCTGGGTGTTCGCTCAGCTAAGGGAGTTGAATCCGCCTTCAGAATCAGAGAGTGAGAAGCACGGTTCTTCCAGGAGCTGGGTTTCGTTATACCCGGGTGAATTGGAACAAACGCGGTATTGAGAAATATCTGCTTCTAAAACCAAAACGGAGCTACCTAACAGAACGGTCTTCAATGTGTGCATTCAACTTACGGAGTTAAACTGATGTGTGTTTGCAGGAGTTTCTAAACCCTTTCTGTGAAGAAGTGGAAAACGCATTTTCCCAGCCAAATCCAGGCATTCAAGAAATAGCTGGAAATCTCCGTCTAAAACACAAAAAGAACGTATCTTGCAAACTGCTCTGCTGGGTGTTCGCTCAGCTAAGGGAGTTGAATCCGCCTTCAGAATCAGAGAGTGAGAAGCACGGTTCTTCCAGGAGCTGGGTTTCGTTATACCCGGGTGAATTGGAACAAACGCGGTATTGAGAAATATCTGCTTCTAAAACCAAAACGGAGCTACCTAACAGAACGGTCTTCAATGTGTGCATTCAACTTACGGAGTTAAACTGATGTGTGTTTGCAGGAGTTTCTAAACCCTTTCTGTGAAGAAGTGGAAAACGCATTTTCCCAGCCAAATCCAGGCATTCAAGAAATAGCTGGAAATCTCCGTCTAAAACACAAAAAGAACGTATCTTGCAAACTGCTCTGCTGGGTGTTCGCTCAGCTAAGGGAGTTGAATCCGCCTTCAGAATCAGAGAGTGAGAAGCACGGTTCTTCCAGGAGCTGGGTTTCGTTATACCCGGGTGAATTGGAACAAACGCGGTATTGAGAAATATCTGCTTCTAAAACCAAAACGGAGCTACCTAACAGAACGGTCTTCAATGTGTGCATTCAACTTACGGAGTTAAACTGATGTGTGTTTGCAGGAGTTTCTAAACCCTTTCTGTGAAGAAGTGGAAAACGCATTTTCCCAGCCAAATCCAGGCATTCAAGAAATAGCTGGAAATCTCCGTCTAAAACACAAAAAGAACGTATCTTGCAAACTGCTCTGCTGGGTGTTCGCTCAGCTAAGAAAGTTGAATCCGCCTTCAGAATCACAGAGTGAGAAGCACGGTTCTTCCAGGAGCTGGGTTTCGTTATACCCGGGTGAATTGGAACAAACGCGGTATTGAGAAATATCTGCTTCTAAAACCAAAACGGAGCTACCTAACAGAACGGTCTTCAATGTGTGCATTCAACTTACGGAGTTAAAGTGATGTGTGTTTGCAGGAGTTTCTAAACCCTTCCTGTGAAGAAGTGGAAAACGCATTTTCCCAGCCAAATCCAGGCATTCAAGAAATAGCTGGAAATCTCCGTCTAAAACACAAAAAGAACGTATCTTGCAAACTGCTCTGCTGGGTGTTCGCTCAGCTAAGGGAGTTGAATCCGCCTTCAGAATCAGAGAGTGAGAAGCACGGTTCTTCCAGGAGCTGGGTTTCGTAATACCCGGGTGAATTGGAACAAACGCGGTATTGAGAAATATCTGCTTCTAAAACCAAAACGGAGCTACCTAATAGAACGGTCTTCAATGTGTGCATTCAACTTACGGAGTTAAACTGATGTGTGTTTGCAGGAGTTTCTAAACCCTTTCTGTGAAGAAGTGGAAAACGCATTTTCCCAGCCAAATCCAGGCATTCAAGAAATAGCTGGAAATCTCCGTCTAAAACACAAAAAGAACGTATCTTGCAAACTGCTCTGCTGGGTGTTCGCTCAGCTAAGAAAGTTGAATCCGCCTTCAGAATCACAGAGTGAGAAGCACGGTTCTTCCAGGAGCTGGGTTTCGTAATACCCGGGTGAATTGGAACAAACGCGGTATTGAGAAATATCTGCTTCTAAAACCAAAACGGAGCTACCTAACAGAACGGTCTTCAATGTGTGCATTCAACTTACGGAGTTAAAGTGATGTGTGTTTGCAGGAGTTTCTAAACCCTTCCTGTGAAGAAGTGGAAAACGCATTTTCCCAGCCAAATCCAGGCATTCAAGAAATAGCTGGAAATCTCCGTCTAAAACACAAAAAGAACGTATCTTGCAAACTGCTCTGCTGGGTGTTCGCTCAGCTAAGGGAGTTGAATCCGCCTTCAGAATCAGAGAGTGAGAAGCACGGTTCTTCCAGGAGCTGGGTTTCGTAATACCCGGGTGAATTGGAACAAACGCGGTATTGAGAAATATCTGCTTCTAAAACCAAAACGGAGCTACCTAATAGAACGGTCTTCAATGTGTGCATTCAACTTACGGAGTTAAACTGATGTGTGTTTGCAGGAGTTTCTAAACCCTTTCTGTGAAGAAGTGGAAAACGCATTTTCCCAGCCAAATCCAGGCATTCAAGAAATAGCTGGAAATCTCCGTCTAAAACACAAAAAGAACGTATCTTGCAAACTGCTCTGCTGGGTGTTCGCTCAGCTAAGGGAGTTGAATCCGCCTTCAGAATCAGAGAGTGAGAAGCACGGTTCTTCCAGGAGCTGGGTTTCGTAATACCCGGGTGAATTGGAACAAACGCGGTATTGAGAAATATCTGCTTCTAAAACCAAAACGGAGCTACCTAACAGAACGGTCTTCAATGTGTGCATTCAACTTACGGAGTTAAACTGATGTGTGTTTGCAGGAGTTTCTAAACCCTTTCTGTGAAGAAGTGGAAAACGCATTTTCCCAGCCAAATCCAGGCATTCAAGAAATAGCTGGAAATCTCCGTCTAAAACACAAAAAGAACGTATCTTGCAAACTGCTCTGCTGGGTGTTCGCTCAGCTAAGGGAGTTGAATCCGCCTTCAGAATCAGAGAATGAGAAGCACGGTTCTTCCAGGAGCTGGGTTTCGTTATACCCGGGTGAATTGGAACAAACGCGGTATTGAGAAATATCTGCTTCTAAAACCAAAACGGAGCTACCTAACAGAACGGTCTTCAATGTTTGCATTCAACTTACGGAGTTAAAGTGATGTGTGTTTGCAGGAGTTTCTAAACCCTTTCTGTGAAGAAGTGGAAAACGCATTTTCCCAGCCAAATCCAGGCATTCAAGAAATAGCTGGAAATCTCCGTCTAAAACACAAAAAGAACGTATCTTGCAAACTGCTCTGCTGGGTGTTCGCTCAGCTAAGGGAGTTGAATCCGCCTTCAGAATCAGAGAGTGAGAAGCACGGTTCTTCCAGGAGCTGGGTTTCGTTATACCCGGGTGAATTGGAACAAACGCGGTATTGAGAAATATCTGCTTCTAAAACCAAAACGGAGCTACCTAACAGAACGGTCTTCAATGTGTGCATTCAACTTACGGAGTTAAACTGATGTGTGTTTGCAGGAGTTTCTAAACCCTTTCTGTGAAGAAGTGGAAAACGCATTTTCCCAGCCAAATCCAGGCATTCAAGAAATAGCTGGAAATCTCCGTCTAAAACACAAAAAGAACGTATCTTGCAAACTGCTCTGCTGGGTGTTCGCTCAGCTAAGGGAGTTGAATCCGCCTTCAGAATCAGAGAGTGAGAAGCACGGTTCTTCCAGGAGCTGGGTTTCGTTATACCCGGGTGAATTGGAACAAACGCGGTATTGAGAAATATCTGCTTCTAAAACCAAAACGGAGCTACCTAACAGAACGGTCTTCAATGTGTGCATTCAACTTACGGAGTTAAACTGATGTGTGTTTGCAGGAGTTTCTAAACCCTTTCTGTGAAGAAGTGGAAAACGCATTTTCCCAGCCAAATCCAGGCATTCAAGAAATAGCTGGAAATCTCCGTCTAAAACACAAAAAGAACGTATCTTGCAAACTGCTCTGCTGGGTGTTCGCTCAGCTAAGGGAGTTGAATCCGCCTTCAGAATCAGAGAGTGAGAAGCACGGTTCTTCCAGGAGCTGGGTTTCGTTATACCCGGGTGAATTGGAACAAACGCGGTATTGAGAAATATCTGCTTCTAAAACCAAAACGGAGCTACCTAACAGAACGGTCTTCAATGTGTGCATTCAACTTACGGAGTTAAACTGATGTGTGTTTGCAGGAGTTTCTAAACCCTTTCTGTGAAGAAGTGGAAAACGCATTTTCCCAGCCAAATCCAGGCATTCAAGAAATAGCTGGAAATCTCCGTCTAAAACACAAAAAGAACGTATCTTGCAAACTGCTCTGCTGGGTGTTCGCTCAGCTAAAAAAGTTGAATCCGCCTTCAGAATCACAGAGTGAGAAGCACGGTTCTTCCAGGAGCTGGGTTTCGTTATACCCGGGTGAATTGGAACAAACGCGGTATTGAGAAATATCTGCTTCTAAAACCAAAACGGAGCTACCTAACAGAACGGTCTTCAATGTGTGCATTCAACTTACGGAGTTAAAGTGATGTGTGTTTGCAGGAGTTTCGAAACCCTTCCTGTGAAGAAGTGGAAAACGCATTTTCCCAGCCAAATCCAGGCATTCAAGAAATAGCTGGAAATCTCCGTCTAAAACACAAAAAGAACGTATCTTGCAAACTGCTCTGCTGGGTGTTCGCTCAGCTAAGGGAGTTGAATCCGCCTTCAGAATCAGAGAGTGAGAAGCACGGTTCTTCCAGGAGCTGGGTTTCGTAATACCCGGGTGAATTGGAACAAACGCGGTATTGAGAAATATCTGCTTCTAAAACCAAAACGGAGCTACCTAATAGAACGGTCTTCAATGTGTGCATTCAACTTACGGAGTTAAACTGATGTGTGTTTGCAGGAGTTTCTAAACCCTTTCTGTGAAGAAGTGGAAAACGCATTTTCCCAGCCAAATCCAGGCATTCAAGAAATAGCTGGAAATCTCCGTCTAAAACACAAAAAGAACGTATCTTGCAAACTGCTCTGCTGGGTGTTCGCTCAGCTAAGGGAGTTGAATCCGCCTTCAGAATCAGAGAGTGAGAAGCACGGTTCTTCCAGGAGCTGGGTTTCGTAATACCCGGGTGAATTGGAACAAACGCGGTATTGAGAAATATCTGCTTCTAAAACCAAAACGGAGCTACCTAACAGAACGGTCTTCAATGTGTGCATTCAACTTACGGAGTTAAACTGATGTGTGTTTGCAGGAGTTTCTAAACTCTTTCTGTGAAGAAGTGGAAAACGCATTTTCCCAGCCAAATCCAGGCATTCAAGAAATAGCTGGAAATCTCCGTCTAAAACACAAAAAGAACGTATCTTGCAAACTGCTCTGCTGGGTGTTCGCTCAGCTAAGGGAGTTGAATCCGCCTTCAGAATCAGAGAGTGAGAAGCACGGTTCTTCCAGGAGCTGGGTTTCGTTATACCCGGGTGAATTGGAACAAACGCGGTATTGAGAAATATCTGCTTCTAAAACCAAAACGGAGCTACCTAACAGAACGGTCTTCAATGTGTGCATTCAACTTACGGAGTTCAACTGATGTGTGTTTGCAGGAGTTTCTAAACCCTTTCTGTGAAGAAGTGGAAAACGCATTTTCCCAGCCAAATCCAGGCATTCAAGAAATAGCTGGAAATCTCCGTCTAAAACACAAAAAGAACGTATCTTGCAAACTGCTCTGCTGGGTGTTCGCTCAGCTAAGAAAGTTGAATCCGCCTTCAGAATCAGAGAGTGAGAAGCACGGTTCTTCCAGGAGCTGGGTTTCGTAATACCCGGGTGAATTGGAACAAACGCGGTATTGAGAAATATCTGCTTCTAAAACCAAAACGGAGCTACCTAACAGAACGGTCTTCAATGTGTGCATTCAACTTACGGAGTTAAACTGATGTGTGTTTGCAGGAGTTTCTAAACCCTTTCTGTGAAGAAGTGGAAAACGCATTTTCCCAGCCAAATCCAGGCATTCAAGAAATAGCTGGAAATCTCCGTCTAAAACACAAAAAGAACGTATCTTGCAAACTGCTCTGCTGGGTGTTCGCTCAGCTAAGGGAGTTGAATCCGCCTTCAGAATCAGAGAGTGAGAAGCACGGTTCTTCCAGGAGCTGGGTTTCGTTATACCCGGGTGAATTGGAACAAACGCGGTATTGAGAAATATCTGCTTCTAAAACCAAAACGGAGCTACCTAACAGAACGGTCTTCAATGTGTGCATTCAACTTACGGAGTTAAACTGATGTGTGTTTGCAGGAGTTTCTAAACCCTTTCTGTGAAGAAGTGGAAAACGCATTTTCCCAGCCAAATCCAGGCATTCAAGAAATAGCTGGAAATCTCCGTCTAAAACACAAAAAGAACGTATCTTGCAAACTGCTCTGCTGGGTGTTCGCTCAGCTAAGGGAGTTGAATCCGCCTTCAGAATCAGAGAGTGAGAAGCACGGTTCTTCCAGGAGCTGGGTTTCGTAATACCCGGGTGAATTGGAACAAACGCGGTATTGAGAAATATCTGCTTCTAAAACCAAAACGGAGCTACCTAACAGAACGGTCTTCAATGTGTGCATTCAACTTACGGAGTTAAACTGATGTGTGTTTGCAGGAGTTTCTAAACCCTTTCTGTGAAGAAGTGGAAAACGCATTTTCCCAGCCAAATCCAGGCATTCAAGAAATAGCTGGAAATCTCCGTCTAAAACACAAAAAGAACGTATCTTGCAAACTGCTCTGCTGGGTGTTCGCTCAGCTAAGAAAGTTGAATCCGCCTTCAGAATCACAGAGTGAGAAGCACGGTTCTTCCAGGAGCTGGGTTTCGTTATACCCGGGTGAATTGGAACAAACGCGGTATTGAGAAATATCTGCTTCTAAAACCAAAACGGAGCTACCTAACAGAACGGTCTTCAATGTGTGCATGCAACTTACGGAGTTTAAGTGATGTGTGTTTGCAGGAGTTTCTAAACCCTTCCTGTGAAGAAGTGGAAAACGCATTTTCCCAGCCAAATCCAGGCATTCAAGAAATAGCTGGAAATCTCCGTCTAAAACACAAAAAGAACGTATCTTGCAAACTGCTCTGCTGGGTGTTCGCTCAGCTAAGGGAGTTGAATCCGCCTTCAGAATCAGAGAGTGAGAAGCACGGTTCTTCCAGGAGCTGGGTTTCGTAATACCCGGGTGAATTGGAACAAACGCGGTATTGAGAAATATCTGCTTCTGAAACCAAAACGGAGCTACCTAATAGAACGGTCTTCAATGTGTGCATTCAACTTACGGAGTTAAACTGATGTGTGTTTGCAGGAGTTTCTAAACCCTTTCTGTGAAGAAGTGGAAAACGCATTTTCCCAGCCAAATCCAGGCATTCAAGAAATAGCTGGAAATCTCCGTCTAAAACACAAAAAGAACGTATCTTGCAAACTGCTCTGCTGGGTGTTCGCTCAGCTAAGAAAGTTGAATCCGCCTTCAGAATCACAGAGTGAGAAGCACGGTTCTTCCAGGAGCTGGGTTTCGTTATACCCGGGTGAATTGGAACAAACGCGGTATTGAGAAATATCTGCTTCTAAAACCAAAACGGAGCTACCTAACAGAACGGTCTTCAATGTGTGCATTCAACTTACGGAGTTAAAGTGATGTGTGTTTGCAGGAGTTTCTAAACCCTTCCTGTGAAGAAGTGGAAAACGCATTTTCCCAGCCAAATCCAGGCATTCAAGAAATAGCTGGAAATCTCCGTCTAAAACACAAAAAGAACGTATCTTGCAAACTGCTCTGCTGGGTGTTCGCTCAGCTAAGGGAGTTGAATCCGCCTTCAGAATCAGAGAGTGAGAAGCACGGTTCTTCCAGGAGCTGGGTTTCGTAATACCCGGGTGAATTGGAACAAACGCGGTATTGAGAAATATCTGCTTCTAAAACCAAAACGGAGCTACCTAATAGAACGGTCTTCAATGTGTGCATTCAACTTACGGAGTTAAACTGATGTGTGTTTGCAGGAGTTTCTAAACCCTTTCTGTGAAGAAGTGGAAAACGCATTTTCCCAGCCAAATCCAGGCATTCAAGAAATAGCTGGAAATCTCCGTCTAAAACACAAAAAGAACGTATCTTGCAAACTGCTCTGCTGGGTGTTCGCTCAGCTAAGGGAGTTGAATCCGCCTTCAGAATCAGAGAGTGAGAAGCACGGTTCTTCCAGGAGCTGGGTTTCGTAATACCCGGGTGAATTGGAACAAACGCGGTATTGAGAAATATCTGCTTCTAAAACCAAAACGGAGCTACCTAACAGAACGGTCTTCAATGTGTGCATTCAACTTACGGAGTTAAACTGATGTGTGTTTGCAGGAGTTTCTAAACCCTTTCTGTGAAGAAGTGGAAAACGCATTTTCCCAGCCAAATCCAGGCATTCAAGAAATAGCTGGAAATCTCCGTCTAAAACACAAAAAGAACGTATCTTGCAAACTGCTCTGCTGGGTGTTCGCTCAGCTAAGGGAGTTGAATCCGCCTTCAGAATCAGAGAGTGAGAAGCACGGTTCCTCCAGGAGCTGGGTTTCGTTATACCCGGGTGAATTGGAACAAACGCGGTATTGAGAAATATCTGCTTCTAAAACCAAAACGGAGCTACCTAACAGAGCGGTCTTCAATGTGTGCATTCAACTTACGGAGTTCAACTGATGTGTGTTTGCAGGAGTTTCTAAACCCTTTCTGTGAAGAAGTGGAAAACGCATTTTCCCAGCCAAATCCAGGCATTCAAGAAATAGCTGGAAATCTCCGTCTAAAACACAAAAAGAACGTATCTTGCAAACTGCTCTGCTGGGTGTTCGCTCAGCTAAGAAAGTTGAATCCGCCTTCAGAATCACAGAGTGAGAAGCACGGTTCTTCCAGGAGCTGGGTTTCGTAATACCCGGGTGAATTGGAACAAACGCGGTATTGAGAAATATCTGCTTCTAAAACCAAAACGGAGCTACCTAACAGAACGGTCTTCAATGTGTGCATTCAACTTACGGAGTTAAACTGATGTGTGTTTGCAGGAGTTTCTAAACCCTTTCTGTGAAGAAGTGGAAAACGCATTTTCCCAGCCAAATCCAGGCATTCAAGAAATAGCTGGAAATCTCCGTCTAAAACACAAAAAGAACGTATCTTGCAAACTGCTCTGCTGGGTGTTCGCTCAGCTAAGGGAGTTGAATCCGCCTTCAGAATCAGAGAGTGAGAAGCACGGTTCTTCCAGGAGCTGGGTTTCGTTATACCCGGGTGAATTGGAACAAACGCGGTATTGAGAAATATCTGCTTCTAAAACCAAAACGGAGCTACCTAACAGAACGGTCTTCAATGTGTGCATTCAACTTACGGAGTTAAACTGATGTGTGTTTGCAGGAGTTTCTAAACCCTTTCTGTGAAGAAGTGGAAAACGCATTTTCCCAGCCAAATCCAGGCATTCAAGAAATAGCTGGAAATCTCCGTCTAAAACACAAAAAGAACGTATCTTGCAAACTGCTCTGCTGGGTGTTCGCTCAGCTAAGGGAGTTGAATCCGCCTTCAGAATCAGAGAGTGAGAAGCACGGTTCTTCCAGGAGCTGGGTTTCGTAATACCCGGGTGAATTGGAACAAACGCGGTATTGAGAAATATCTGCTTCTAAAACCAAAACGGAGCTACCTAACAGAACGGTCTTCAATGTGTGCATTCAACTTACGGAGTTAAAGTGATGTGTGTTTGCAGGAGTTTCTAAACCCTTTCTGTGAAGAAGTGGAAAACGCATTTTCCCAGCCAAATCCAGGCATTCAAGAAATAGCTGGAAATCTCCGTCTAAAACACAAAAAGAACGTATCTTGCAAACTGCACTGCTGGGTGTTCGCTCAGCTAAGGGAGTTGAATCCGCCTTCAGAATCAGAGAGTGAGAAGCACGGTTCTTCCAGGAGCTGGGTTTCGTTATACCCGGGTGAATTGGAACAAA
This sequence comes from Callithrix jacchus, assembly GCF_049354715.1. NCBI lineage: Eukaryota > Metazoa > Chordata > Mammalia > Primates > Cebidae > Callithrix > Callithrix jacchus. Next base: position 3,174,556 of record NC_133518.1, read on the forward strand.
CGCGGTATTGAGAAATATCTGCTTCTAAAACCAAAACGGAGCTACCTAACAGAACGGTCTTCAATGTGTGCATTCAACTTACGGAGTTAAACTGATGTGTGTTTGCAGGAGTTTCTAAACCCTTTCTGTGAAGAAGTGCAAAACGCATTTTCCCAGCCAAATCCAGGCATTCAAGAAATAGCTGGAAATCTCCGTCTAAAACACAAAAAGAACGTATCTTGCAAACTGCTCTGCTGGGTGTTCGCTCAGCTAAGGGAGTTGAATCTGACTTCAGAATCAGAGAGTGAGAAGCACGGTTCTTCCAGGAGCTGGGTTTCGTTATACCCGGGTGAATTGGAACAAACGCGGTATTGAGAAATATCTGCTTCTAAAACCAAAACGGAGCTACCTAACAGAACGGTCTTCAATGTGTGCATTCAACTTACGGAGTTAAAGTGATGTGTGTTTGCAGGAGTTTCTAAACCCTTCCTGTGAAGAAGTGGAAAACGCATTTTCCCAGCCAAATCCAGGCATTCAAGAAATAGCTGGAAATCTCCGTCTAAAACACAAAAAGAACGTATCTTGCAAACTGCTCTGCTGGGTGTTCGCTCAGCTAAGGGAGTTGAATCCGCCTTCAGAATCAGAGAGTGAGAAGCACGGTTCTTCCAGGAGCTGGGTTTCGTAATACCCGGGTGAATTGGAACAAACGCGGTATTGAGAAATATCTGCTTCTAAAACCAAAACGGAGCTACCTAACAGAACGGTCTTCAATGTGTGCATTCAACTTACGGAGTTAAACTGATGTGTGTTTGCAGGAGTTTCTAAACCCTTTCTGTGAAGAAGTGGAAAACGCATTTTCCCAGCCAAATCCAGGCATTCAAGAAATAGCTGGAAATCTCCGTCTAAAACACAAAAAGAACGTATCTTGCAAACTGCTCTGCTGGGTGTTCGCTCAGCTAAGGGAGTTGAATCCGACTTCAGAATCACAGAGTGAGAAGCACGGTTCTTCCAGGAGCTGGGTTTCGTAATACCCGGGTGAATTGGAACAAACGCGGTATTGAGAAATATCTGCTTCTAAAACCAAAACGGAGCTACCTAACAGAACGGTCTTCAATGTGTGCATTCAACTTACGGAGTTAAACTGATGTGTGTTTGCAGGAGTTTCTAAACCCTTTCTGTGAAGAAGTGGAAAACGCATTTTCCCAGCCAAATCCAGGCATTCAAGAAATAGCTGGAAATCTCCATCTAAAACACAAAAAGAACGTATCTTGCAAACTGCTCTGCTGGGTGTTCGCTCAGCTAAGGGAGTTGAATCCGCCTTCAGAATCAGAGAGTGAGAAGCACGGTTCTTCCAGGAGCTGGGTTTCGTAATACCCGGGTGAATTGGAACAAACGCGGTATTGAGAAATATCTGCTTCTAAAACCAAAACGGAGCTACCTAACAGAACGGTCTTCAATGTGTGCATTCAACTTACGGAGTTAAACTGATGTGTGTTTGCACGAGTTTCTAAACCCTTTCTGTGAAGAAGTGGAAAACGCATATTTCCAGCAAAATCCAGGCATTCAAGAAATAGCTGGAAATCTCCGTCTAAAACACAAAAACTACGTATCTTGCAAACTGCTCTGCTGGGTGTTCGCTCAGCTAAGGGAGTTGAATCTGACTTCAGAATCAGAGAGTGAGAAGCACGGTTCTTCCAGGAGCTGGGTTTCGTAATACCCGGGTGAATTGGAACAAACGCGGTATTGAGAAATATCTGCTTCTAAAACCAAAACGGAGCTACCTAACAGAACGGTCTTCAATGTGTGCATTCAACTTACGGAGTTAAAGTGATGTGTGTTTGCAGGAGTTTCTAAACCCTTTCTGTGAAGAAGTGGAAAACGCATTTTCCCAGCCAAATCCAGGCATTCAAGAAATAGCTGGAAATCTCCGTCTAAAACACAAAAAGAACGTATCTTGCAAACTGCTCTGCTGGGTGTTCGCTCAGCTAAGGGAGTTGAATCCGCCTTCAGAATCAGAGAGTGAGAAGCACGGTTCTTCCAGGAGCTGGGTTTCGTTATACCCGGGTGAATTGGAACAAACGCGGTATTGAGAAATATCTGCTTCTAAAACCAAAACGGAGCTACCTAACAGAACGGTCTTCAATGTGTGCATTCAACTTACGGAGTTAAACAGATGTGTGTTTGCAGGAGTTTCTAAACCCTTTCTGTGAAGAAGTGGAAAACGCATTTTCCCAGCCAAATCCAGGCATTCAAGAAATAGCTGGAAATCTCCGTCTAAAACACAAAAAGAACGTATCTTGCAAACTGCTCTGCTGGGTGTTCGCTCAGCTAAGGGAGTTGAATCTGACTTCAGAATCAGAGAGTGAGAAGCACGGTTCTTCCAGGAGCTGGGTTTTGTTATACCCGGGTGAATTGGAACAAACGCGGTATTGAGAAATATCTGCTTCTAAAACCAAAACGGAGCTACCTAACAGAACGGTCTTCAATGTGTGCATTCAACTTACGGAGTTAAAGTGATGTGTGTTTGCAGGAGTTTCTAAACCCTTCCTGTGAAGAAGTGGAAAACGCATTTTCCCAGCCAAATCCAGGCATTCAAGAAATAGCTGGAAATCTCCGTCTAAAACACAAAAAGAACGTATCTTGCAAACTGCTCTGCTGGGTGTTCGCTCAGCTAAGGGAGTTGAATCCGCCTTCAGAATCAGAGAGTGAGAAGCACGGTTCTTCCAGGAGCTGGGTTTCGTAATACCCGGGTGAATTGGAACATACGCGGTATTGAGAAATATCTGCTTCTAAAACCAAAACGGAGCTACCTAATAGAACGGTCTTCAATGTGTGCATTCAACTTACGGAGTTAAACTGATGTGTGTTTGCAGGAGTTTCTAAACCCTTTCTGTGAAGAAGTGGAAAACGCATTTTCCCAGCCAAATCCAGGCATTCAAGAAATAGCTGGAAATCTCCGTCTAAAACACAAAAAGAACGTATCTTGCAAACTGCTCTGCTGGGTGTTCGCTCAGCTAAGGGAGTTGAATCCGCCTTCAGAATCAGAGAGTGAGAAGCACGGTTCTTCCAGGAGCTGGGTTTCGTAATACCCGGGTGAATTGGAACAAACGCGGTATTGAGAAATATCTGCTTCTAAAACCAAAACGGAGCTACCTAACAGAACGGTCTTCAATGTGTGCATTCAACTTACGGAGTTCAACTGATGTGTGTTTGCAGGAGTTTCTAAACCCTTTCTGTGAAGAAGTGGAAAACGCATTTTCCCAGCCAAATCCAGGCATTCAAGAAATAGCTGGAAATCTCCGTCTAAAACACAAAAAGAACGTATCTTGCAAACTGCTCTGCTGGGTGTTCGCTCAGCTAAGGGAGTTGAATCCGCCTTCAGAATCAGAGAGTGAGAAGCACGGTTCCTCCAGGAGCTGGGTTTCGTTATACCCGGGTGAATTGGAACAAACGCGGTATTGAGAAATATCTGCTTCTAAAACCAAAACGGAGCTACCTAACAGAACGGTCTTCAATGTGTGCATTCAACTTACGGAGTTCAACTGATGTGTGTTTGCAGGAGTTTCTAAACCCTTTCTGTGAAGAAGTGGAAAACGCATTTTCCCAGCCAAATCCAGGCATTCAAGAAATAGCTGGAAATCTCCGTCTAAAACACAAAAAGAACGTATCTTGCAAACTGCTCTGCTGGGTGTTCGCTCAGCTAAGAAAGTTGAATCCGCCTTCAGAATCACAGAGTGAGAAGCACGGTTCTTCCAGGAGCTGGGTTTCGTAATACCCGGGTGAATTGGAACAAACGCGGTATTGAGAAATATCTGCTTCTAAAACCAAAACGGAGCTACCTAACAGAACGGTCTTCAATGTGTGCATTCAACTTACGGAGTTAAACTGATGTGTGTTTGCAGGAGTTTCTAAACCCTTTCTGTGAAGAAGTGGAAAACGCATTTTCCCAGCCAAATCCAGGCGTTCAAGAAATAGCTGGAAATCTCCGTCTAAAACACAAAAAGAACGTATCTTGCAAACTGCTCTGCTGGGTGTTCGCTCAGCTAAGGGAGTTGAATCCGCCTTCAGAATCAGAGAGTGAGAAGCACGGTTCTTCCAGGAGCTGGGTTTCGTTATACCCGGGTGAATTGGAACAAACGCGGTATTGAGAAATATCTGCTTCTAAAACCAAAACGGAGCTACCTAACAGAACGGTCTTCAATGTGTGCATTCAACTTACGGAGTTAAACTGATGTGTGTTTGCAGGAGTTTCTAAACCCTTTCTGTGAAGAAGTGGAAAACGCATTTTCCCAGCCAAATCCAGGCATTCAAGAAATAGCTGGAAATCTCCGTCTAAAACACAAAAAGAACGTATCTTGCAAACTGCTCTGCTGGGTGTTCGCTCAGCTAAGGGAGTTGAATCCGCCTTCAGAATCAGAGAGTGAGAAGCACGGTTCTTCCAGGAGCTGGGTTTCGTAATACCCGGGTGAATTGGAACAAACGCGGTATTGAGAAATATCTGCTTCTAAAACCAAAACGGAGCTACCTAACAGAACGGTCTTCAATGTGTGCATTCAACTTACGGAGTTAAAGTGATGTGTGTTTGCAGGAGTTTCTAAACCCTTTCTGTGAAGAAGTGGAAAACGCATTTTCCCAGCCAAATCCAGGCATTCAAGAAATAGCTGGAAATCTCCGTCTAAAACACAAAAAGAACGTATCTTGCAAACTGCACTGCTGGGTGTTCGCTCAGCTAAGGGAGTTGAATCCGCCTTCAGAATCAGAGAGTGAGAAGCACGGTTCTTCCAGGAGCTGGGTTTCGTTATACCCGGGTGAATTGGAACAAACGCGGTATTGAGAAATATCTGCTTCTAAAACCAAAACGGAGCTACCTAACAGAACGGTCTTCAATGTGTGCATTCAACTTACGGAGTTAAACTGATGTGTGTTTGCAGGAGTTTCTAAACCCTTTCTGTGAAGAAGTGCAAAACGCATTTTCCCAGCCAAATCCAGGCATTCAAGAAATAGCTGGAAATCTCCGTCTAAAACACAAAAAGAACGTATCTTGCAAACTGCTCTGCTGGGTGTTCGCTCAGCTAAGGGAGTTGAATCTGACTTCAGAATCAGAGAGTGAGAAGCACGGTTCTTCCAGGAGCTGGGTTTCGTTATACCCGGGTGAATTGGAACAAACGCGGTATTGAGAAATATCTGCTTCTAAAACCAAAACGGAGCTACCTAACAGAACGGTCTTCAATGTGTGCATTCAACTTACGGAGTTAAAGTGATGTGTGTTTGCAGGAGTTTCTAAACCCTTCCTGTGAAGAAGTGGAAAACGCATTTTCCCAGCCAAATCCAGGCATTCAAGAAATAGCTGGAAATCTCCGTCTAAAACACAAAAAGAACGTATCTTGCAAACTGCTCTGCTGGGTGTTCGCTCAGCTAAGGGAGTTGAATCCGCCTTCAGAATCAGAGAGTGAGAAGCACGGTTCTTCCAGGAGCTGGGTTTCGTAATACCCGGGTGAATTGGAACAAACGCGGTATTGAGAAATATCTGCTTCTAAAACCAAAACGGAGCTACCTAACAGAACGGTCTTCAATGTGTGCATTCAACTTACGGAGTTCAACTGATGTGTGTTTGCAGGAGTTTCTAAACCCTTTCTGTGAAGAAGTGGAAAACGCATTTTCCCAGCCAAATCCAGGCATTCAAGAAATAGCTGGAAATCTCCGTCTAAAACACAAAAAGAACGTATCTTGCAAACTGCTCTGCTGGGTGTTCGCTCAGCTAAGGGAGTTGAATCCGACTTCAGAATCACAGAGTGAGAAGCACGGTTCTTCCAGGAGCTGGGTTTCGTAATACCCGGGTGAATTGGAACAAACGCGGTATTGAGAAATATCTGCTTCTAAAACCAAAACGGAGCTACCTAACAGAACGGTCTTCAATGTGTGCATTCAACTTACGGAGTTAAACTGATGTGTGTTTGCAGGAGTTTCTAAACCCTTTCTGTGAAGAAGTGGAAAACGCATTTTCCCAGCCAAATCCAGGCATTCAAGAAATAGCTGGAAATCTCCATCTAAAACACAAAAAGAACGTATCTTGCAAACTGCTCTGCTGGGTGTTCGCTCAGCTAAGGGAGTTGAATCCGCCTTCAGAATCAGAGAGTGAGAAGCACGGTTCTTCCAGGAGCTGGGTTTCGTAATACCCGGGTGAATTGGAACAAACGCGGTATTGAGAAATATCTGCTTCTAAAACCAAAACGGAGCTACCTAACAGAACGGTCTTCAATGTGTGCATTCAACTTACGGAGTTAAACTGATGTGTGTTTGCACGAGTTTCTAAACCCTTTCTGTGAAGAAGTGGAAAACGCATATTTCCAGCAAAATCCAGGCATTCAAGAAATAGCTGGAAATCTCCGTCTAAAACACAAAAACTACGTATCTTGCAAACTGCTCTGCTGGGTGTTCGCTCAGCTAAGGGAGTTGAATCTGACTTCAGAATCAGAGAGTGAGAAGCACGGTTCTTCCAGGAGCTGGGTTTCGTAATACCCGGGTGAATTGGAACAAACGCGGTATTGAGAAATATCTGCTTCTAAAACCAAAACGGAGCTACCTAACAGAACGGTCTTCAATGTGTGCATTCAACTTACGGAGTTAAAGTGATGTGTGTTTGCAGGAGTTTCTAAACCCTTTCTGTGAAGAAGTGGAAAACGCATTTTCCCAGCCAAATCCAGGCATTCAAGAAATAGCTGGAAATCTCCGTCTAAAACACAAAAAGAACGTATCTTGCAAACTGCTCTGCTGGGTGTTCGCTCAGCTAAGGGAGTTGAATCCGCCTTCAGAATCAGAGAGTGAGAAGCACGGTTCTTCCAGGAGCTGGGTTTCGTAATACCCGGGTGAATTGGAACAAACGCGGTATTGAGAAATATCTGCTTCTAAAACCAAAACGGAGCTACCTAACACAACGGTCTTCAACGTGTGCATTAAACTTGCAGAGTTAAACTGATGTGTGTTAGCAGGAGGTTCGAAACCCTTTCTGTGAAGAAGTGGAAAACGCATTTTCCCAGCCAAATCCAGGCATTCAAGAAATAGCTGGAAATCTCCGTCTAAAACACAAAAAGAACGTATCTTGCAAACTGCTCTGCTGGGTGTTCGCTCAGCTAAGGGAGTTGAATCCGCCTTCAGAATCAGAGAGTGAGAAGCACGGTTCTTCCAGGAGCTGGGTTTCGTAATACCCGGGTGAATTGGAACAAACGCGGTATTGAGAAATATCTGCTTCTAAAACCAAAACGGAGCTACCTAACAGAACGGCCTTCAATGTGTGCATTCAACTTACGGAGTTAAACTGATGTGTGTTTGCAGGAGTTTCTAAACCCTTTCTGTGAAGAAGTGGAAAACGCATTTTCCCAGCCAAATCCAGGCATTCAAGAAATAGCTGGAAATCTCCGTCTAAAACACAAAAAGAACGTATCTTGCAAACTGCTCTGCTGGGTGTTCGCTCAGCTAAGGGAGTTGAATCCGCCTTCAGAATCAGAGAGTGAGAAGCACGGTTCTTCCAGGAGCTGGGTTTCGTTATACCCGGGTGAATTGGAACAAACGCGGTATTGAGAAATATCTGCTTCTAAAACCAAAACGGAGCTACCTAACAGAACGGTCTTCAATGTGTGCATTCAACTTACGGAGTTCAACTGATGTGTGTTTGCAGGAGTTTCTAAACCCTTTCTGTGAAGAAGTGGAAAACGCATATTCCCAGCCAAATCCAGGCATTCAAGAAATAGCTGGAAATCTCCGTCTAAAACACAAAAAGAACGTATCTTGCAAACTGCTCTGCTGGGTGTTCGCTCAGCTAAGAAAGTTGAATCCGCCTTCAGAATCACAGAGTGAGAAGCACGGTTCTTCCAGGAGCTGGGTTTCGTAATACCCGGGTGAATTGGAACAAACGCGGTATTGAGAAATATCTGCTTCTAAAACCAAAACGGAGCTACCTAACAGAACGGTCTTCAATGTGTGCATTCAACTTACGGAGTTAAACTGATGTGTGTTTGCAGGAGTTTCTAAACCCTTTCTGTGAAGAAGTGGAAAACGCATTTTCCCAGCCAAATCCAGGCATTCAAGAAATAGCTGGAAATCTCCGTCTAAAACACAAAAAGAACGTATCTTGCAAACTGCTCTGCTGGGTGTTCGCTCAGCTAAGGGAGTTGAATCCGCCTTCAGAATCAGAGAGTGAGAAGCACGGTTCTTCCAGGAGCTGGGTTTCGTTATACCCGGGTGAATTGGAACAAACGCGGTATTGAGAAATATCTGCTTCTAAAACCAAAACGGAGCTACCTAACAGAACGGTCTTCAATGTGTGCATTCAACTTACGGAGTTAAACTGATGTGTGTTTGCAGGAGTTTCTAAACCCTTTCTGTGAAGAAGTGGAAAACGCATTTTCCCAGCCAAATCCAGGCATTCAAGAAATAGCTGGAAATCTCCGTCTAAAACACAAAAAGAACGTATCTTGCAAACTGCTCTGCTGGGTGTTCGCTCAGCTAAGGGAGTTGAATCCGCCTTCAGAATCAGAGAGTGAGAAGCACGGTTCTTCCAGGAGCTGGGTTTCGTAATACCCGGGTGAATTGGAACAAACGCGGTATTGAGAAATATCTGCTTCTAAAACCAAAACGGAGCTACCTAACAGAACGGTCTTCAATGTGTGCATTCAACTTACGGAGTTAAAGTGATGTGTGTTTGCAGGAGTTTCTAAACCCTTTCTGTGAAGAAGTGGAAAACGCATTTTCCCAGCCAAATCCAGGCATTCAAGAAATAGCTGGAAATCTCCGTCTAAAACACAAAAAGAACGTATCTTGCAAACTGCACTGCTGGGTGTTCGCTCAGCTAAGGGAGTTGAATCCGCCTTCAGAATCAGAGAGTGAGAAGCACGGTTCTTCCAGGAGCTGGGTTTCGTAATACCCGGGTGAATTGGAACAAACGCGGTATTGAGAAATATCTGCTTCTAAAACCAAAACGGAGCTACCTAACAGAACGGTCTTCAATGTGTGCATTCAACTTACGGAGTTAAACTGATGTGTGTTTGCAGGAGTTTCTAAACCCTTTCTGTGAAGAAGTGCAAAACGCATTTTCCCAGCCAAATCCAGGCATTCAAGAAATAGCTGGAAATCTCCGTCTAAAACACAAAAAGAACGTATCTTGCAAACTGCTCTGCTGGGTGTTCGCTCAGCTAAGGGAGTTGAATCTGACTTCAGAATCAGAGAGTGAGAAGCACGGTTCTTCCAGGAGCTGGGTTTCGTTATACCCGGGTGAATTGGAACAAACGCGGTATTGAGAAATATCTGCTTCTAAAACCAAAACGGAGCTACCTAACAGAACGGTCTTCAATGTGTGCATTCAACTTACGGAGTTAAAGTGATGTGTGTTTGCAGGAGTTTCTAAACCCTTCCTGTGAAGAAGTGGAAAACGCATTTTCCCAGCCAAATCCAGGCATTCAAGAAATAGCTGGAAATCTCCGTCTAAAACACAAAAAGAACGTATCTTGCAAACTGCTCTGCTGGGTGTTCGCTCAGCTAAGGGAGTTGAATCCGCCTTCAGAATCAGAGAGTGAGAAGCACGGTTCTTCCAGGAGCTGGGTTTCGTAATACCCGGGTGAATTGGAACAAACGCGGTATTGAGAAATATCTGCTTCTAAAACCAAAACGGAGCTACCTAACAGAACGGTCTTCAATGTGTGCATTCAACTTACGGAGTTAAACTGATGTGTGTTTGCAGGAGTTTCTAAACCCTTTCTGTGAAGAAGTGGAAAACGCATTTTCCCAGCCAAATCCAGGCATTCAAGAAATAGCTGGAAATCTCCGTCTAAAACACAAAAAGAACGTATCTTGCAAACTGCTCTGCTGGGTGTTCGCTCAGCTAAGGGAGTTGAATCCGACTTCAGAATCAGAGAGTGAGAAGCACGGTTCTTCCAGGAGCTGGGTTTCGTAATACCCGGGTGAATTGGAACAAACGCGGTATTGAGAAATATCTGCTTCTAAAACCAAAACGGAGCTACCTAACAGAACGGTCTTCAATGTGTGCATTCAACTTACGGAGTTAAAGTGATGTGTGTTTGCAGGAGTTTCTAAACCCTTCCTGTGAAGAAGTGGAAAACGCATTTTCCCAGCCAAATCCAGGCATTCAAGAAATAGCTGGAAATCTCCGTCTAAAACACAAAAAGAACGTATCTTGCAAACTGCTCTGCTGGGTGTTCGCTCAGCTAAGGGAGTTGAATCCGCCTTCAGAATCAGAGAGTGAGAAGCACGGTTCTTCCAGGAGCTGGGTTTCGTAATACCCGGGTGAATTGGAACAAACGCGGTATTGAGAAATATCTGCTTCTAAAACCAAAACGGAGCTACCTAACAGAACGGTCTTCAATGTGTGCATTCAACTTACGGAGTTAAACTGATGTGTGTTTGCAGGAGTTTCTAAACCCTTTCTGTGAAGAAGTGGAAAACGCATTTTCCCAGCCAAATCCAGGCATTCAAGAAATAGCTGGAAATCTCCGTCTAAAACACAAAAAGAACGTATCTTGCAAACTGCTCTGCTGGGTGTTCGCTCAGCTAAGGGAGTTGAATCCGACTTCAGAATCACAGAGTGAGAAGCACGGTTCTTCCAGGAGCTGGGTTTCGTAATACCCGGGTGAATTGGAACAAACGCGGTATTGAGAAATATCTGCTTCTAAAACCAAAACGGAGCTACCTAACAGAACGGTCTTCAATGTGTGCATTCAACTTACGGAGTTAAACTGATGTGTGTTTGCAGGAGTTTCTAAACCCTTTCTGTGAAGAAGTGGAAAACGCATTTTCCCAGCCAAATCCAGGCATTCAAGAAATAGCTGGAAATCTCCATCTAAAACACAAAAAGAACGTATATTGCAAACTGCTCTGCTGGGTGTTCGCTCAGCTAAGGGAGTTGAATCCGCCTTCAGAATCAGAGAGTGAGAAGCACGGTTCTTCCAGGAGCTGGGTTTCGTAATACCCGGGTGAATTGGAACAAACGCGGTATTGAGAAATATCTGCTTCTAAAACCAAAACGGAGCTACCTAACAGAACGGTCTTCAATGTGTGCATTCAACTTACGGAGTTAAACTGATGTGTGTTTGCACGAGTTTCTAAACCCTTTCTGTGAAGAAGTGGAAAACGCATATTTCCAGCAAAATCCAGGCATTCAAGAAATAGCTGGAAATCTCCGTCTAAAACACAAAAACTACGTATCTTGCAAACTGCTCTGCTGGGTGTTCGCTCAGCTAAGGGAGTTGAATCTGACTTCAGAATCAGAGAGTGAGAAGCACGGTTCTTCCAGGAGCTGGGTTTCGTAATACCCGGGTGAATTGGAACAAACGCGGTATTGAGAAATATCTGCTTCTAAAACCAAAACGGAGCTACCTAACAGAACGGTCTTCAATGTGTGCATTCAACTTACGGAGTTAAAGTGATGTGTGTTTGCAGGAGTTTCTAAACCCTTTCTGTGAAGAAGTGGAAAACGCATTTTCCCAGCCAAATCCAGGCATTCAAGAAATAGCTGGAAATCTCCGTCTAAAACACAAAAAGAACGTATCTTGCAAACTGCTCTGCTGGGTGTTCGCTCAGCTAAGGGAGTTGAATCCGCCTTCAGAATCAGAGAGTGAGAAGCACGGTTCTTCCAGGAGCTGGGTTTCGTTATACCCGGGTGAATTGGAACAAACGCGGTATTGAGAAATATCTGCTTCTAAAACCAAAACGGAGCTACCTAACAGAACGGTCTTCAATGTGTGCATTCAACTTACGGAGTTAAACAGATGTGTGTTTGCAGGAGTTTCTAAACCCTTTCTGTGAAGAAGTGGAAAACGCATTTTCCCAGCCAAATCCAGGCATTCAAGAAATAGCTGGAAATCTCCGTCTAAAACACAAAAAGAACGTATCTTGCAAACTGCTCTGCTGGGTGTTCGCTCAGCTAAGGGAGTTGAATCTGACTTCAGAATCAGAGAGTGAGAAGCACGGTTCTTCCAGGAGCTGGGTTTCGTTATACCCGGGTGAATTGGAACAAACGCGGTATTGAGAAATATCTGCTTCTAAAACCAAAACGGAGCTACCTAACAGAACGGTCTTCAATGTGTGCATTCAACTTACGGAGTTAAAGTGATGTGTGTTTGCAGGAGTTTCTAAACCCTTCCTGTGAAGAAGTGGAAAACGCATTTTCCCAGCCAAATCCAGGCATTCAAGAAATAGCTGGAAATCTCCGTCTAAAACACAAAAAGAACGTATCTTGCAAACTGCTCTGCTGGGTGTTCGCTCAGCTAAGGGAGTTGAATCCGCCTTCAAAATCAGAGAGTGAGAAGCACGGTTCTTCCAGGAGCTGGGTTTCGTAATACCCGGGTGAATTGGAACAAACGCGGTATTGAGAAATATCTGCTTCTAAAACCAAAACGGAGCTACCTAATAGAACGGTCTTCAATGTGTGCATTCAACTTACGGAGTTAAACTGATGTGTGTTTGCAGGAGTTTCTAAACCCTTTCTGTGAAGAAGTGGAAAACGCATTTTCCCAGCCAAATCCAGGCATTCAAGAAATAGCTGGAAATCTCCGTCTAAAACACAAAAAGAACGTATCTTGCAAACTGCTCTGCTGGGTGTTCGCTCAGCTAAGGGAGTTGAATCCGCCTTCAGAATCAGAGAGTGAGAAGCACGGTTCTTCCAGGAGCTGGGTTTCGTAATACCCGGGTGAATTGGAACAAACGCGGTATTGAGAAATATCTGCTTCTAAAACCAAAACGGAGCTACCTAACAGAACGGTCTTCAATGTGTGCATTCAACTTACGGAGTTAAACTGATGTGTGTTTGCAGGAGTTTCTAAACCCTTTCTGTGAAGAAGTGGAAAACGCATTTTCCCAGCCAAATCCAGGCATTCAAGAAATAGCTGGAAATCTCCGTCTAAAACACAAAAAGAACGTATCTTGCAAACTGCTCTGCTGGGTGTTCGCTCAGCTAAGGGAGTTGAATCCGCCTTCAGAATCAGAGAGTGAGAAGCACGGTTCTTCCAGGAGCTGGGTTTCGTTATACCCGGGTGAATTGGAACAAACGCGGTATTGAGAAATATCTGCTTCTAAAACCAAAACGGAGCTACCTAACAGAACGGTCTTCAATGTGTGCATTCAACTTACGGAGTTCAACTGATGTGTGTTTGCAGGAGTTTCTAAACCCTTTCTGTGAAGAAGTGGAAAACGCATTTTCCCAGCCAAATCCAGGCATTCAAGAAATAGCTGGAAATCTCCGTCTAAAACACAAAAAGAACGTATCTTGCAAACTGCTCTGCTGGGTGTTCGCTCAGCTAAGAAAGTTGAATCCGCCTTCAGAATCACAGAGTGAGAAGCACGGTTCTTCCAGGAGCTGGGTTTCGTAATACCCGGGTGAATTGGAACAAACGCGGTATTGAGAAATATCTGCTTCTAAAACCAAAACGGAGCTACCTAACAGAACGGTCTTCAATGTGTGCATTCAACTTACGGAGTTAAACTGATGTGTGTTTGCAGGAGTTTCTAAACCCTTTCTGTGAAGAAGTGGAAAACGCATTTTCCCAGCCAAATCCAGGCATTCAAGAAATAGCTGGAAATCTCCGTCTAAAACACAAAAAGAACGTATCTTGCAAACTGCTCTGCTGGGTGTTCGCTCAGCTAAGGGAGTTGAATCCGCCTTCAGAATCAGAGAGTGAGAAGCACGGTTCTTCCAGGAGCTGGGTTTCGTTATACCCGGGTGAATTGGAACAAACGCGGTATTGAGAAATATCTGCTTCTAAAACCAAAACGGAGCTACCTAACAGAACGGTCTTCAATGTGTGCATTCAACTTACGGAGTTAAACTGATGTGTGTTTGCAGGAGTTTCTAAACCCTTTCTGTGAAGAAGTGGAAAACGCATTTTCCCAGCCAAATCCAGGCATTCAAGAAATAGCTGGAAATCTCCGTCTAAAACACAAAAAGAACGTATCTTGCAAACTGCTCTGCTGGGTGTTCGCTCAGCTAAGGGAGTTGAATCCGCCTTCAGAATCAGAGAGTGAGAAGCACGGTTCTTCCAGGAGCTGGGTTTCGTAATACCCGGGTGAATTGGAACAAACGCGGTATTGAGAAATATCTGCTTCTAAAACCAAAACGGAGCTACCTAACAGAACGGTCTTCAATGTGTGCATTCAACTTACGGAGTTAAAGTGATGTGTGTTTGCAGGAGTTTCTAAACCCTTTCTGTGAAGAAGTGGAAAACGCATTTTCCCAGCCAAATCCAGGCATTCAAGAAATAGCTGGAAATCTCCGTCTAAAACACAAAAAGAACGTATCTTGCAAACTGCACTGCTGGGTGTTCGCTCAGCTAAGGGAGTTGAATCCGCCTTCAGAATCAGAGAGTGAGAAGCACGGTTCTTCCAGGAGCTGGGTTTCGTAATACCCGGGTGAATTGGAACAAACGCGGTATTGAGAAATATCTGCTTCTAAAACCAAAACGGAGCTACCTAACAGAACGGTCTTCAATGTGTGCATTCAACTTACGGAGTTAAACTGATGTGTGTTTGCAGGAGTTTCTAAACCCTTTCTGTGAAGAAGTGCAAAACGCATTTTCCCAGCCAAATCCAGGCATTCAAGAAATAGCTGGAAATCTCCGTCTAAAACACAAAAAGAACGTATCTTGCAAACTTCTCTGCTGGGTGTTCGCTCAGCTAAGGGAGTTGAATCTGACTTCAGAATCAGAGAGTGAGAAGCACGGTTCTTCCAGGAGCTGGGTTTCGTTATACCCGGGTGAATTGGAACAAACGCGGTATTGAGAAATATCTGCTTCTAAAACCAAAACGGAGCTACCTAACAGAACGGTCTTCAATGTGTGCATTCAACTTACGGAGTTAAAGTGATGTGTGTTTGCAGGAGTTTCTAAACCCTTCCTGTGAAGAAGTGGAAAACGCATTTTCCCAGCCAAATCCAGGCATTCAAGAAATAGCTGGAAATCTCCGTCTAAAACACAAAAAGAACGTATCTTGCAAACTGCTCTGCTGGGTGTTCGCTCAGCTAAGGGAGTTGAATCCGCCTTCAGAATCAGAGAGTGAGAAGCACGGTTCTTCCAGGAGCTGGGTTTCGTAATACCCGGGTGAATTGGAACAAACGCGGTATTGAGAAATATCTGCTTCTAAAACCAAAACGGAGCTACCTAACAGAACGGTCTTCAATGTGTGCATTCAACTTACGGAGTTAAACTGATGTGTGTTTGCAGGAGTTTCTAAACCCTTTCTGTGAAGAAGTGGAAAACGCATTTTCCCAGCCAAATCCAGGCATTCAAGAAATAGCTGGAAATCTCCGTCTAAAACACAAAAAGAACGTATCTTGCAAACTGCTCTGCTGGGTGTTCGCTCAGCTAAGGGAGTTGAATCCGACTTCAGAATCACAGAGTGAGAAGCACGGTTCTTCCAGGAGCTGGGTTTCGTAATACCCGGGTGAATTGGAACAAACGCGGTATTGAGAAATATCTGCTTCTAAAACCAAAACGGAGCTACCTAACAGAACGGTCTTCAATGTGTGCATTCAACTTACGGAGTTAAACTGATGTGTGTTTGCAGGAGTTTCTAAACCCTTTCTGTGAAGAAGTGGAAAACGCATTTTCCCAGCCAAATCCAGGCATTCAAGAAATAGCTGGAAATCTCCATCTAAAACACAAAAAGAACGTATCTTGCAAACTGCTCTGCTGGGTGTTCGCTCAGCTAAGGGAGTTGAATCCGCCTTCAGAATCAGAGAGTGAGAAGCACGGTTCTTCCAGGAGCTGGGTTTCGTAATACCCGGGTGAATTGGAACAAACGCGGTATTGAGAAATATCTGCTTCTAAAACCAAAACGGAGCTACCTAACAGAACGGTCTTCAATGTGTGCATTCAACTTACGGAGTTAAACTGATGTGTGTTTGCACGAGTTTCTAAACCCTTTCTGTGAAGAAGTGGAAAACGCATATTTCCAGCAAAATCCAGGCATTCAAGAAATAGCTGGAAATCTCCGTCTAAAACACAAAAAGAACGTATCTTGCAAACTGCTCTGCTGGGTGTTCGCTCAGCTAAGGGAGTTGAATCCGCCTTCAGAATCAGAGAGTGAGAAGCACGGTTCTTCCAGGAGCTGGGTTTCGTAATACCCGGGTGAATTGGAACAAACGCGGTATTGAGAAATATCTGCTTCTAAAACCAAAACGGAGCTACCTAACAGAACGGTCTTCAATGTGTGCATTCAACTTACGGAGTTAAACTGATGTGTGTTTGCAGGAGTTTCTAAACCCTTTCTGTGAAGAAGTGGAAAACGCATTTTCCCAGCCAAATCCAGGCATTCAAGAAATAGCTGGAAATCTCCGTCTAAAACACAAAAAGAACGTATCTTGCAAACTGCTCTGCTGGGTGTTCGCTCAGCTAAGGGAGTTGAATCCGCCTTCAGAATCAGAGAGTGAGAAGCACGGTTCTTCCAGGAGCTGGGTTTCGTAATACCCGGGTGAATTGGAACAAACGCGGTATTGAGAAATATCTGCTTCTAAAACCAAAACGGAGCTACCTAACAGAACGGTCTTCAATGTGTGCATTCAACTTACGGAGTTAAAGTGATGTGTGTTTGCAGGAGTTTCTAAACCCTTTCTGTGAAGAAGTGGAAAACGCATTTTCCCAGCCAAATCCAGGCATTCAAGAAATAGCTGGAAATCTCCGTCTAAAACACAAAAAGAACGTATCTTGCAAACTGCACTGCTGGGTGTTCGCTCAGCTAAGGGAGTTGAATCCGCCTTCAGAATCAGAGAGTGAGAAGCACGGTTCTTCCAGGAGCTGGGTTTCGTAATACCCGGGTGAATTGGAACAAACGCGGTATTGAGAAATATCTGCTTCTAAAACCAAAACGGAGCTACCTAACAGAACGGTCTTCAATGTGTGCATTCAACTTACGGAGTTAAAGTGATGTGTGTTTGCAGGAGTTTCTAAACCCTTTCTGTGAAGAAGTGGAAAACGCATTTTCCCAGCCAAATCCAGGCATTCAAGAAATAGCTGGAAATCTCCGTCTAAAACACAAAAAGAACGTATCTTGCAAACTGCTCTGCTGGGTGTTCGCTCAGCTAAGGGAGTTGAATCCGCCTTCAGAATCAGAGAGTGAGAAGCACGGTTCTTCCAGGAGCTGGGTTTCGTTATACCCGGGTGAATTGGAACAAACGCGGTATTGAGAAATATCTGCTTCTAAAACCAAAACGGAGCTACCTAACAGAACGGTCTTCAATGTGTGCATTCAACTTACGGAGTTAAACAGATGTGTGTTTGCAGGAGTTTCTAAACCCTTTCTGTGAAGAAGTGGAAAACGCATTTTCCCAGCCAAATCCAGGCATTCAAGAAATAGCTGGAAATCTCCGTCTAAAACACAAAAAGAACGTATCTTGCAAACTGCTCTGCTGGGTGTTCGCTCAGCTAAGGGAGTTGAATCTGACTTCAGAATCAGAGAGTGAGAAGCACGGTTCTTCCAGGAGCTGGGTTTCGTTATACCCGGGTGAATTGGAACAAACGCGGTATTGAGAAATATCTGCTTCTAAAACCAAAACGGAGCTACCTAACAGAACGGTCTTCAATGTGTGCATTCAACTTACGGAGTTAAAGTGATGTGTGTTTGCAGGAGTTTCTAAACCCTTTCTGTGAAGAAGTGGAAAACGCATTTTCCCAGCCAAATCCAGGCATTCAAGAAATAGCTGGAAATCTCCGTCTAAAACACAAAAAGAACGTATCTTGCAAACTGCTCTGCTGGGTGTTCGCTCAGCTAAGGGAGTTGAATCCGCCTTCAGAATCAGAGAGTGAGAAGCACGGTTCTTCCAGGAGCTGGGTTTCGTAATACCCGGGTGAATTGGAACAAACGCGGTATTGAGAAATATCTGCTTCTAAAACCAAAACGGAGCTACCTAACAGAACGGTCTTCAATGTGTGCATTCAACTTACGGAGTTAAAGTGATGTGTGTTTGCAGGAGTTTCTAAACCCTTTCTGTGAAGAAGTGGAAAACGCATTTTCCCAGCCAAATCCAGGCATTCAAGAAATAGCTGGAAATCTCCGTCTATAACACAAAAAGAACGTATCTTGCAAACTGCTCTGTTGGGTGTTCGCTCAGCTAAGGGAGTTGAATCCGCCTTCAGAATCAGAGAGTGAGAAGCACGGTTCTTCCAGGAGCTGGGTTTCGTAATACCCGGGTGAATTGGAACAAACGCGGTATTGAGAAATATCTGCTTCTAAAACCAAAACGGAGCTACCTAACAGAACGGTCTTCAATGTGTGCATTCAACTTACGGAGTTCAACTGATGTGTGTTTGCAGGAGTTTCTAAACCCTTTCTGTGAAGAAGTGGAAAACGCATTTTCCCAGCCAAATCCAGGCATTCAAGAAATAGCTGGAAATCTCCGTCTAAAACACAAAAAGAACGTATCTTGCAAACTGCTCTGCTGGGTGTTCGCTCAGCTAAGGGAGTTGAATCCGCCTTCAGAATCAGAGAGTGAGAAGCACGGTTCTTCCAGGAGCTGGGTTTCGTTATACCCGGGTGAATTGGAACAAACGCGGTATTGAGAAATATCTGCTTCTAAAACCAAAACGGAGCTACCTAACAGAACGGTCTTCAATGTGTGCATTCAACTTACGGAGTTAAACTGATGTGTGTTTGCAGGAGTTTCTAAACCCTTTCTGTGAAGAAGTGGAAAACGCATTTTCCCAGCCAAATCCAGGCATTCAAGAAATAGCTGGAAATCTCCGTCTAAAACACAAAAAGAACGTATCTTGCAAACTGCTCTGCTGGGTGTTCGCTCAGCTAAGGGAGTTGAATCCGCCTTCAGAATCAGAGAGTGAGAAGCACGGTTCTTCCAGGAGCTGGGTTTCGTTATACCCGGGTGAATTGGAACAAACGCGGTATTGAGAAATATCTGCTTCTAAAACCAAAACGGAGCTACCTAACAGAACGGTCTTCAATGTGTGCATTCAACTTACGGAGTTCAACTGATGTGTGTTTGCAGGAGTTTCTAAACCCTTTCTGTGAAGAAGTGGAAAACGCATTTTCCCAGCCAAATCCAGGCATTCAAGAAATAGCTGGAAATCTCCGTCTAAAACACAAAAAGAACGTATCTTGCAAACTGCTCTGCTGGGTGTTCGCTCAGCTAAGGGAGTTGAATCCGCCTTCAGAATCAGAGAGTGAGAAGCACGGTTCTTCCAGGAGCTGGGTTTCGTTATACCCGGGTGAATTGGAACAAACGCGGTATTGAGAAATATCTGCTTCTAAAACCAAAACGGAGCTACCTAACAGAACGGTCTTCAATGTGTGCATTCAACTTACGGAGTTAAACTGATGTGTGTTTGCAGGAGTTTCTAAACCCTTTCTGTGAAGAAGTGGAAAACGCATTTTCCCAGCCAAATCCAGGCATTCAAGAAATAGCTGGAAATCTCCGTCTAAAACACAAAAAGAACGTATCTTGCAAACTGCTCTGCTGGGTGTTCGCTCAGCTAAGGGAGTTGAATCCGCCTTCAGAATCAGAGAGTGAGAAGCACGGTTCTTCCAGGAGCTGGGTTTCGTTATACCCGGGTGAATTGGAACAAACGCGGTATTGAGAAATATCTGCTTCTAAAACCAAAACGGAGCTACCTAACAGAACGGTCTTCAATGTGTGCATTCAACTTACGGAGTTAAACTGATGTGTGTTTGCAGGAGTTTCTAAACCCTTTCTGTGAACAAGTGGAAAACGCATTTTCCCAGCCAAATCCAGGCATTCAAGAAATAGCTGGAAATCTCCGTCTAAAACACAAAAAGAACGTATCTTGCAAACTGCTCTGCTGGGTGTTCGCTCAGCTAAGGGAGTTGAATCCGCCTTCAGAATCAGAGAGTGAGAAGCACGGTTCTTCCAGGAGCTGGGTTTCGTTATACCCGGGTGAATTGGAACAAACGCGGTATTGAGAAATATCTGCTTCTAAAACCAAAACGGAGCTACCTAACAGAACGGTCTTCAATGTGTGCATTCAACTTACGGAGTTAAACTGATGTGTGTTTGCAGGAGTTTCTAAACCCTTTCTGTGAAGAAGTGGAAAACGCATTTTCCCAGCCAAATCCAGGCATTCAAGAAATAGCTGGAAATCTCCGTCTAAAACACAAAAAGAACGTATCTTGCAAACTGCTCTGCTGGGTGTTCGCTCAGCTAAGGGAGTTGAATCCGCCTTCAGAATCAGAGAGTGAGAAGCACGGTTCTTCCAGGAGCTGGGTTTCGTAATACCCGGGTGAATTGGAACAAACGCGGTATTGAGAAATATCTGCTTCTAAAACCAAAACGGAGCTACCTAACAGAACGGTCTTCAATGTGTGCATTCAACTTACGGAGTTCAACTGATGTGTGTTTGCAGGAGTTTCTAAACCCTTTCTGTGAAGAAGTGGAAAACGCATATTCCCAGCAAAATCCAGGCATTCAAGAAATAGCTGGAAATCTCCGTCTAAAACACAAAAAGAACGTATCTTGCAAACTGCTCTGCTGGGTGTTCGCTCAGCTAAGGGAGTTGAATCCGCCTTCAGAATCAGAGAGTGAGAAGCACGGTTCTTCCAGGAGCTGGGTTTCGTTATACCCGGGTGAATTGGAACAAACGCGGTATTGAGAAATATCTGCTTCTAAAACCAAAACGGAGCTACCTAACAGAACGGTCTTCAATGTGTGCATTCAACTTACGGAGTTAAACTGATGTGTGTTTGCAGGAGTTTCTAAACCCTTTCTGTGAAGAAGTGGAAAACGCATTTTCCCAGCCAAATCCAGGCATTCAAGAAATAGCTGGAAATCTCCGTCTAAAACACAAAAAGAACGTATCTTGCAAACTGCTCTGCTGGGTGTTCGCTCAGCTAAGGGAGTTGAATCCGCCTTCAGAATCAGAGAGTGAGAAGCACGGTTCTTCCAGGAGCTGGGTTTCTTAATACCCGGGTGAATTGGAACAAACGCGGTATTGAGAAATATCTGCTTCTAAAACCAAAACAAAGCTACCTATCAGAACGGTCTTCAATGTTTGCATTCAACTTACGGAGTTAAAGTGATGTGTGTTTGCAGGAGTTTCTAAACCCTTTCTGTGAAGAAGTGGAAAACGCATTTTCCCAGCCAAATCCAGGCATTCAAGAAATAGCTGGAAATCTCCGTCTAAAACACAAAAAGAACGTATCTTGCAAACTGCTCTGCTGGGTGTTCGCTCAGCTAAGGGAGTTGAATCCGCCTTCAGAATCAGAGAGTGAGAAGCACGGTTCTTCCAGGAGCTGGGTTTCGTTATACCCGGGTGAATTGGAACAAACGCGGTATTGAGAAATATCTGCTTCTAAAACCAAAACGGAGCTACCTAACAGAACGGTCTTCAATGTGTGCATTCAACTTACGGAGTTCAACTGATGTGTGTTTGCAGGAGTTTCTAAACCCTTTCTGTGAAGAAGTGGAAAACGCATTTTCCCAGCCAAATCCAGGCATTCAAGAAATAGCTGGAAATCTCCGTCTAAAACACAAAAAGAACGTATCTTGCAAACTGCTCTGCTGGGTGTTCGCTCAGCTAAGGGAGTTGAATCCGCCTTCAGAATCAGAGAGTGAGAAGCACGGTTCTTCCAGGAGCTGGGTTTCGTTATACCCGGGTGAATTGGAACAAACGCGGTATTGAGAAATATCTGCTTCTAAAACCAAAACGGAGCTACCTAACAGAACGGTCTTCAATGTGTGCATTCAACTTACGGAGTTAAACTGATGTGTGTTTGCAGGAGTTTCTAAACCCTTTCTGTGAAGAAGTGGAAAACGCATTTTCCCAGCCAAATCCAGGCATTCAAGAAATAGCTGGAAATCTCCGTCTAAAACACAAAAAGAACGTATCTTGCAAACTGCTCTGCTGGGTGTTCGCTCAGCTAAGGGAGTTGAATCCACCTTCACAATCAGAGAGTGAGAAGCACGGTTCTTCCAGGAGCTGGGTTTCGTTATACCCGGGTGAATTGGAACAAACGCGGTATTGAGAAATATCTGCTTCTAAAACCAAAACGGAGCTACCTAACAGAACGGTCTTCAATGTGTGCATTCAACTTACGGAGTTAAACTGATGTGTGTTTGCAGGAGTTTCTAAACCCTTTCTGTGAACAAGTGGAAAACGCATTTTCCCAGCCAAATCCAGGCATTCAAGAAATAGCTGGAAATCTCCGTCTAAAACACAAAAAGAACGTATCTTGCAAACTGCTCTGCTGGGTGTTCGCTCAGCTAAGGGAGTTGAATCCGCCTTCAGAATCAGAGAGTGAGAAGCACGGTTCTTCCAGGAGCTGGGTTTCGTTATACCCGGGTGAATTGGAACAAACGCGGTATTGAGAAATATCTGCTTCTAAAACCAAAACGGAGCTACCTAACAGAACGGTCTTCAATGTGTGCATTCAACTTACGGAGTTAAACAGATGTGTGTTTGCAGGAGTTTCTAAACCCTTTCTGTGAAGAAGTGGAAAACGCATTTTCCCAGCCAAATCCAGGCATTCAAGAAATAGCTGGAAATCTCCGTCTAAAACACAAAAAGAACGTATCTTGCAAACTGCTCTGCTGGGTGTTCGCTCAGCTAAGGGAGTTGAATCCGCCTTCAGAATCAGAGAGTGAGAAGCACGGTTCTTCCAGGAGCTGGGTTTCGTAATACCCGGGTGAATTGGAACAAACGCGGTATTGAGAAATATCTGCTTCTAAAACCAAAACGGAGCTACCTAACAGAACGGTCTTCAATGTGTGCATTCAACTTACGGAGTTCAACTGATGTGTGTTTGCAGGAGTTTCTAAACCCTTTCTGTGAAGAAGTGGAAAACGCATATTCCCAGCAAAATCCAGGCATTCAAGAAATAGCTGGAAATCTCCGTCTAAAACACAAAAAAAACGTATCTTGCAAACTGCTCTGCTGGGTGTTCGCTCAGCTAAGGGAGTTGAATCCGCCTTCAGAATCAGAGAGTGAGAAGCACGGTTCTTCCAGGAGCTGGGTTTCGTTATACCCGGCTGAATTGGAACAAACGCGGTATTGAGAAATATCTGCTTCTAAAACCAAAACGGAGCTACCTAACAGAACGGTCTTCAATGTGTGCATTCAACTTACGGAGTTAAACTGATGTGTGTTTGCAGGAGTTTCTAAACCCCTTCTGTGAAGAAGTGGAAAACGCATTTTCCCAGCCAAATCCAGGCATTCAAGAAATAGCTGGAAATCTCCGTCTAAAACACAAAAAGAACGTATCTTGCAAACTGCTCTGCTGGGTGTTCGCTCAGCTAAGGGAGTTGAATCCGCCTTCAGAATCAGAGAGTGAGAAGCACGGTTCTTCCAGGAGCTGGGTTTCTTAATACCCGGGTGAATTGGAACAAACGCGGTATTGAGAAATATCTGCTTCTAAAACCAAAACGGTGCTACCTAACAGAACGGTCTTCAATGTTTGCATTCAACTTACGGAGTTAAAGTGATGTGTGTTTGCAGGAGTTTCTAAACCCTTTCTGTGAAGAAGTGGAAAACGCATTTTCCCAGCCAAATCCAGGCATTCAAGAAATAGCTGGAAATCTCCGTCTAAAACACAAAAAGAACGTATCTTGCAAACTGCTCTGCTGGGTGTTCGCTCAGCTAAGGGAGTTGAATCCGCCTTCAGAATCAGAGAGTGAGAAGCACGGTTCTTCCAGGAGCTGGGTTTCGTTATACCCGGGTGAATTGGAACAAACGCGGTATTGAGAAATATCTGCTTCTAAAACCAAAACGGAGCTACCTAACAGAACGGTCTTCAATGTTTGCATTCAACTTACGGAGTTAAACTGATGTGTGTTTGCAGGAGTTTCTAAACCGTTTCTGTGAAGAAGTGGAAAACGCATTTTCCCAGCCAAATCCAGGCATTCAAGAAATAGCTGGAAATCTCCGTCTAAAACACAAAAAGAACGTATCTTGCAAACTGCTCTGCTGGGTGTTCGCTCAGCTAAGGGAGTTGAATCCGCCTTCAGAATCAGAGAGTGAGAAGCACGGTTCTTCCAGGAGCTGGGTTTCGTTATACCCGGGTGAATTGGAACAAACGCGGTATTGAGAAATATCTGCTTCTAAAACCAAAACGGAGCTACCTAACAGAACGGTCTTCAATGTTTGCATTCAACTTACGGAGTTAAACTGATGTGTGTTTGCAGGAGATTCTAAACCCTTTCTGTGAAGAAGTGGAAAACGCATTTTCCCAGCCAAATCCAGGCATTCAAGAAATAGCTGGAAATCTCCGTCTAAAACACAAAAAGAACGTATCTTGCAAACTGCTCTGCTGGGTGTTCGCTCAGCTAAGGGAGTTGAATCCGCCTTCAGAATCAGAGAGTGAGAAGCACGGTTCTTCCAGGAGCTGGGTTTCGTTATACCCGGGTGAATTGGAACAAACGCGGTATTGAGAAATATCTGCTTCTAAAACCAAAACGGAGCTACCTAACAGAACGGTCTTCAATGTGTGCATTCAACTTACGGAGTTAAACTGATGTGTGTTTGCAGGAGTTTCTAAACCCTTTCTGTGAAGAAGTGGAAAACGCATTTTCCCAGCCAAATCCAGGCATTCAAGAAATAGCTGGAAATCTCCGTCTAAAACACAAAAAGAACGTATCTTGCAAACTGCTCTGCTGGGTGTTCGCTCAGCTAAGAAAGTTGAATCCGCCTTCAGAATCACAGAGTGAGAAGCACGGTTCTTCCAGGAGCTGGGTTTCGTTATACCCGGGTGAATTGGAACAAACGCGGTATTGAGAAATATCTGCTTCTAAAACCAAAACGGAGCTACCTAACAGAACGGTCTTCAATGTGTGCATGCAACTTACGGAGTTAAAGTGATGTGTGTTTGCAGGAGTTTCTAAACCCTTCCTGTGAAGAAGTGGAAAACGCATTTTCCCAGCCAAATCCAGGCATTCAAGAAATAGCTGGAAATCTCCGTCTAAAACACAAAAAGAACGTATCTTGCAAACTGCTCTGCTGGGTGTTCGCTCAGCTAAGGGAGTTGAATCCGCCTTCAGAATCAGAGAGTGAGAAGCACGGTTCTTCCAGGAGCTGGGTTTCGTAATACCCGGGTGAATTGGAACAAACGCGGTATTGAGAAATATCTGCTTCTAAAACCAAAACGGAGCTACCTAATAGAACGGTCTTCAATGTGTGCATTCAACTTACGGAGTTAAACTGATGTGTGTTTGCAGGAGTTTCTAAACCCTTTCTGTGAAGAAGTGGAAAACGCATTTTCCCAGCCAAATCCAGGCATTCAAGAAATAGCTGGAAATCTCCGTCTAAAACACAAAAAGAACGTATCTTGCAAACTGCTCTGCTGGGTGTTCGCTCAGCTAAGAAAGTTGAATCCGCCTTCAGAATCACAGAGTGAGAAGCACGGTTCTTCCAGGAGCTGGGTTTCGTTATACCCGGGTGAATTGGAACAAACGCGGTATTGAGAAATATCTGCTTCTAAAACCAAAACGGAGCTACCTAACAGAACGGTCTTCAATGTGTGCATTCAACTTACGGAGTTAAAGTGATGTGTGTTTGCAGGAGTTTCTAAACCCTTCCTGTGAAGAAGTGGAAAACGCATTTTCCCAGCCAAATCCAGGCATTCAAGAAATAGCTGGAAATCTCCGTCTAAAACACAAAAAGAACGTATCTTGCAAACTGCTCTGCTGGGTGTTCGCTCAGCTAAGGGAGTTGAATCCGCCTTCAGAATCAGAGAGTGAGAAGCACGGTTCTTCCAGGAGCTGGGTTTCGTAATACCCGGGTGAATTGGAACAAACGCGGTATTGAGAAATATCTGCTTCTAAAACCAAAACGGAGCTACCTAATAGAACGGTCTTCAATGTGTGCATTCAACTTACGGAGTTAAACTGATGTGTGTTTGCAGGAGTTTCTAAACCCTTTCTGTGAAGAAGTGGAAAACGCATTTTCCCAGCCAAATCCAGGCATTCAAGAAATAGCTGGAAATCTCCGTCTAAAACACAAAAAGAACGTATCTTGCAAACTGCTCTGCTGGGTGTTCGCTCAGCTAAGGGAGTTGAATCCGCCTTCAGAATCAGAGAGTGAGAAGCACGGTTCTTCCAGGAGCTGGGTTTCGTAATACCCGGGTGAATTGGAACAAACGCGGTATTGAGAAATATCTGCTTCTAAAACCAAAACGGAGCTACCTAACAGAACGGTCTTCAATGTGTGCATTCAACTTACGGAGTTAAACTGATGTGTGTTTGCAGGAGTTTCTAAACCCTTTCTGTGAAGAAGTGGAAAACGCATTTTCCCAGCCAAATCCAGGCATTCAAGAAATAGCTGGAAATCTCCGTCTAAAACACAAAAAGAACGTATCTTGCAAACTGCTCTGCTGGGTGTTCGCTCAGCTAAGGGAGTTGAATCCGCCTTCAGAATCAGAGAGTGAGAAGCACGGTTCTTCCAGGAGCTGGGTTTCGTTATACCCGGGTGAATTGGAACAAACGCGGTATTGAGAAATATCTGCTTCTAAAACCAAAACGGAGCTACCTAACAGAACGGTCTTCAATGTGTGCATTCAACTTACGGAGTTAAACTGATGTGTGTTTGCAGGAGTTTCTAAACCCTTTCTGTGAAGAAGTGGAAAACGCATTTTCCCAGCCAAATCCAGGCATTCAAGAAATAGCTGGAAATCTCCGTCTAAAACACAAAAAGAACGTATCTTGCAAACTGCTCTGCTGGGTGTTCGCTCAGCTAAGGGAGTTGAATCCGCCTTCAGAATCAGAGAGTGAGAAGCACGGTTCTTCCAGGAGCTGGGTTTCGTTATACCCGGGTGAATTGGAACAAACGCGGTATTGAGAAATATCTGCTTCTAAAACCAAAACGGAGCTACCTAACAGAACGGTCTTCAATGTTTGCATTCAACTTACGGAGTTAAAGTGATGTGTGTTTGCAGGAGTTTCTAAACCCTTTCTGTGAAGAAGTGGAAAACGCATTTTCCCAGCCAAATCCAGGCATTCAAGAAATAGCTGGAAATCTCCGTCTAAAACACAAAAAGAACGTATCTTGCAAACTGCTCTGCTGGGTGTTCGCTCAGCTAAGGGAGTTGAATCCGCCTTCAGAATCAGAGAGTGAGAAGCACGGTTCTTCCAGGAGCTGGGTTTCGTTATACCCGGGTGAATTGGAACAAACGCGGTATTGAGAAATATCTGCTTCTAAAACCAAAACGGAGCTACCTAACAGAACGGTCTTCAATGTGTGCATTCAACTTACGGAGTTAAACTGATGTGTGTTTGCAGGAGTTTCTAAACCCTTTCTGTGAAGAAGTGGAAAACGCATTTTCCCAGCCAAATCCAGGCATTTAAGAAATAGCTGGAAATCTCCGTCTAAAACACAAAAAGAACGTATCTTGCAAACTGCTCTGCTGGGTGTTCGCTCAGCTAAGAAAGTTGAATCCGCCTTCAGAATCACAGAGTGAGAAGCACGGTTCTTCCAGGAGCTGGGTTTCGAAATACCCGGGTGAATTGGAACAAACGCGGTATTGAGAAATATCTGCTTCTAAAACCAAAACGGAGCTACCTAACAGAACGGTCTTCAATGTGTGCATTCAACTTACGGAGTTAAACTGATGTGTGTTTGCAGGAGTTTCTAAAACCTTTCTGTGAAGAAGTGGAAAACGCATTTTCCCAGCCAAATCCAGGCATTCAAGAAATAGCTGGAAATCTCCGTCTAAAACACAAAAAGAAGGTATCTTGCAAACTGCTCTGCTGGGTGTTCGCTCAGCTAAGGGAGTTGAATCCGCCTTCAGAATCAGAGAGTGAGAAGCACGGTTCTTCCAGGAGCTGGGTTTCGTTATACCCGGGTGAATTGGAACAAACGCGGTATTGAGAAATATCTGCTTCTAAAACCAAAACGGAGCTACCTAACAGAACGGTCTTCAATGTGTGCATTCAACTTACGGAGTTAAACTGATGTGTGTTTGCAGGAGTTTCTAAACCCTTTCTGTGAAGAAGTGGAAAACGCATTTTCCCAGCCAAATCCAGGCATTCAAGAAATAGCTGGAAATCTCCGTCTAAAACACAAAAAGAACGTATCTTGCAAACTGCTCTGCTGGGTGTTCGCTCAGCTAAGGGAGTTGAATCCGCCTTCAGAATCAGAGAGTGAGAAGCACGGTTCTTCCAGGAGCTGGGTTTCGTAATACCCGGGTGAATTGGAACAAACGCGGTATTGAGAAATATCTGCTTCTAAAACCAAAACGGAGCTACCTAACAGAACGGTCTTCAATGTGTGCATTCAACTTACGGAGTTAAAGTGATGTGTGTTTGCAGGAGTTTCTAAACCCTTTCTGTGAAGAAGTGGAAAACGCATTTTCCCAGCCAAATCCAGGCATTCAAGAAATAGCTGGAAATCTCCGTCTAAAACACAAAAAGAACGTATCTTGCAAACTGCACTGCTGGGTGTTCGCTCAGCTAAGGGAGTTGAATCCGCCTTCAGAATCAGAGAGTGAGAAGCACGGTTCTTCCAGGAGCTGGGTTTCGTAATACCCGGGTGAATTGGAACAAACGCGGTATTGAGAAATATCTGCTTCTAAAACCAAAACGGAGCTACCTAACAGAACGGTCTTCAATGTGTGCATTCAACTTACGGAGTTAAACTGATGTGTGTTTGCAGGAGTTTCTAAACCCTTTCTGTGAAGAAGTGCAAAACGCATTTTCCCAGCCAAATCCAGGCATTCAAGAAATAGCTGGAAATCTCCGTCTAAAACACAAAAAGAACGTATCTTGCAAACTGCTCTGCTGGGTGTTCGCTCAGCTAAGGGAGTTGAATCCGCCTTCAGAATCAGAGAGTGAGAAGCACGGTTCTTCCAGGAGCTGGGTTTCGTTATACCCGGGTGAATTGGAACAAACGCGGTATTGAGAAATATCTGCTTCTAAAACCAAAACGGAGCTACCTAACAGAACGGTCTTCAATGTGTGCATTCAACTTACGGAGTTAAACTGATGTGTGTTTGCAGGAGTTTCTAAACCCTTTCTGTGAAGAAGTGGAAAACGCATTTTCCCAGCCAAATCCAGGCATTCAAGAAATAGCTGGAAATCTCCGTCTAAAACACAAAAAGAACGTATCTTGCAAACTGCTCTGCTGGGTGTTCGCTCAGCTAAGGGAGTTGAATCCGCCTTCAGAATCAGAGAGTGAGAAGCACGGTTCTTCCAGGAGCTGGGTTTCGTTATACCCGGGTGAATTGGAACAAACGCGGTATTGAGAAATATCTGCTTCTAAAACCAAAACGGAGCTACCTAACAGAACGGTCTTCAATGTGTGCATTCAACTTACGGAGTTAAACTGATGTGTGTTTGCAGGAGTTTCTAAACCCTTTCTGTGAAGAAGTGGAAAACGCATTTTCCCAGCCAAATCCAGGCATTCAAGAAATAGCTGGAAATCTCCGTCTAAAACACAAAAAGAACGTATCTTGCAAACTGCTCTGCTGGGTGTTCGCTCAGCTAAGGGAGTTGAATCCGCCTTCAGAATCAGAGAGTGAGAAGCACGGTTCTTCCAGGAGCTGGGTTTCGTTATACCCGGGTGAATTGGAACAAACGCGGTATTGAGAAATATCTGCTTCTAAAACCAAAACGGAGCTACCTAACAGAACGGTCTTCAATGTGTGCATTCAACTTACGGAGTTAAACTGATGTGTGTTTGCAGGAGTTTCTAAACCCTTTCTGTGAAGAAGTGGAAAACGCATTTTCCCAGCCAAATCCAGGCATTCAAGAAATAGCTGGAAATCTCCGTCTAAAACAAAAAAAGAACGTATCTTGCAAACTGCTCTGCTGGGTGTTCGCTCAGCTAAGGGAGTTGAATCCGCCTTCAGAATCAGAGAGTGAGAAGCACGGTTCTTCCAGGAGCTGGGTTTCGTAATACCCGGGTGAATTGGAACAAACGCGGTATTGAGAAATATCTGCTTCTAAAACCAAAACGGAGCTACCTAACAGAACGGTCTTCAATGTGTGCATTCAACTTACGGAGTTCAACTGATGTGTGTTTGCAGGAGTTTCTAAACCCTTTCTGTGAAGAAGTGGAAAACGCATATTCCCAGCAAAATCCAGGCATTCAAGAAATAGCTGGAAATCTCCGTCTAAAACACAAAAAGAACGTATCTTGCAAACTGCTCTGCTGGGTGTTCTCTCAGCTAAGGGAGTTGAATCCGCCTTCAGAATCAGAGAGTGAGAAGCACGGTTCTTCCAGGAGCTGGGTTTCGTAATACCCGGGTGAATTGGAACAAACGCGGTATTGAGAAATATCTGCTTCTAAAACCGAAACGGAGCTACCTAACAGAACGGTCTTCAATGTTTGCATTCAACTTACGGAGTTAAAGTGATGTGTGTTTGCAGGAGTTTCTAAACCCTTTCTGTGAAGAAGTGGAAAACGCATTTTCCCAGCCAAATCCAGGCATTCAAGAAATAGCTGGAAATCTCCGTCTAAAACACAAAAAGAACGTATCTTGCAAACTGCTCTGCTGGGTGTTCGCTCAGCTAAGGGAGTTGAATCCGACTTCAGAATCAGAGAGTGAGAAGCACGGTTCTTCCAGGAGCTGGGTTTCGTAATACCCGGGTGAATTGGAACAAATGCGGTATTGAGAAATATGTGCTTCTAAAACCAAAACGGAGCTACCTAACAGAACGGTCTTCAATGTGTGCATTCAACTTACGGAGTTAAACTGATGTGTGTTTGCAGGAGTTTCTAAACCCTTTCTGTGAAGAAGTGGAAAACGGATTTTCCCAGCCAAATCCAGGCATTCAAGAAATAGCTGGAAATCTCCGTCTAAAACACAAAAAGAACGTATCTTGCAAACTGATCTGCTGGGTGTTCGCTCAGCTAAGGGAGTTGAATCCGCCTTCAGAATCAGAGAGTGAGAAGCACGGTTCTTCCAGGAGCTGGGTTTCGTAATACCCGGGTGAATTGGAACAAACGCGGTATTGAGAAATATCTGCTTCTAAAACCAAAACGGAGCTACCTAACAGAACGGTCTTCAATGTGTGCATTCAACTTACGGAGTTCAACTGATGTGTGTTTGCAGGAGTTTCTAAACCCTTTCTGTGAAGAAGTGGAAAACGCATATTCCCAGCAAAATCCAGGCATTCAAGAAATAGCTGGAAATCTCCGTCTAAAACACAAAAAGAACGTATCTTGCAAACTGCTCTGCTGGGTGTTCGCTCAGCTAAGGGAGTTGAATCCGCCTTCAGAATCAGAGAGTGAGAAGCACGGTTCTTCCAGGAGCTGGGTTTCGTTATACCCGGGTGAATTGGAACAAACGCGGTATTGAGAAATATCTGCTTCTAAAACCAAAACGGAGCTACCTAACAGAACGGTCTTCAATGTGTGCATTCAACTTACGGAGTTAAACTGATGTGTGTTTGCAGGAGTTTCTAAACCCTTTCTGTGAACAAGTGGAAAACGCATTTTCCCAGCCAAATCCAGGCATACAAGAAATATCTGGAAATCTCCGTCTAAAACACAAAAAGAACGTATCTTGCAAACTGCTCTGCTGGGTGTTCGCTCAGCTAAGGGAGTTGAATCCGCCTTCAGAATCAGAGAGTGAGAAGCACGGTTTTTCCAGGAGCTGGGTTTCGTTATACCCGGGTGCATTGGAACAAACGCGGTATTGAGAAATATCTGCTTCTAAAACCAAAACGGAGCTACCTAACAGAACGGTCTTCAATGTGTGCATTCAACTTACGGAGTTAAACTGATGTGTGTTTGCAGGAGTTTCTAAACCCTTTCTGTGAAGAAGTGGAAAACGCATTTTCCAGGCCAAATCCAGGCATTCAAGAAATAGCTGGAAATCTCCGTCTAAAACACAAAAAGAACGTATCTTGCAAACTGCTCTGCTGGGTGTTCGCTCAGCTAAGGGAGTTGAATCCGCCTTCAGAATCAGAGAGTGAGAAGCACGGTTCTTCCAGGAGCTGGGTTTCGTAATACCCGGGTGAATTGGAACAAACGCGGTATTGAGAAATATCTGCTTCTAAAACCAAAACGGAGCTACCTAACAGAACGGTATTCAATGTGTGCATTCAACTTACGGAGTTAAACTGATGTGTGTTTGCAGGAGTTTCTAAACCCTTTCTGTGAAGAAGTGGAAAACGCATTTTCCCAGCCAAATCCAGGCATTCAAGAAATAGCTGGAAATCTCCGTCGAAAACACAAAAAGAACGTATCTTGCAAACTGCTCTGCTGGGTGTTCGCTCAGCTAAGGGAGTTGAATCCGCCTTCAGAATCAGAGAGTGAGAAGCACGGTTCTTCCAGGAGCTGGGTTTCGTAATACCCGGGTGAATTGGAACAAACGCGGTATTGAGAAATATCTGCTTCTAAAACCAAAACGGAGGTACCTAACAGAACGGTCTTCAATGTGTGCATTCAACTTACGGAGTTAAACTGATGTGTGTTTGCAGGAGTTTCTAAACCCTTTCTGTGAAGAAGTGGAAAACGCATTTTCCCAGCCAAATCCAGGCATTCAAGAAATAGCTGGAAATCTCCGTCTAAAACACAAAAAGAACGTATCTTGCAAACTGCTCTGCTGGGTGTTCGCTCAGCTAAGGGAGTTGAATCCGCCTTCAGAATCAGAGAGTGAGAAGCACGGTTCTTCCAGGAGCTGGGTTTCGTAATACCCGGGTGAATTGGAACAAACGCGGTATTGAGAAATATCTGCTTCTAAAACCAAAACGGAGCTACCTAACAGAACGGTCTTCAATGTGTGCATTCAACTTACGGAGTTCAACTGATGTGTGTTTGCAGGAGTTTCTAAACCCTTTCTGTGAAGAAGTGGAAAACGCATATTCCCAGCAAAATCCAGGCATTCAAGAAATAGCTGGAAATCTCCGTCTAAAACACAAAAAGAACGTATCTTGCAAACTGCTCTGCTGGGTGTTCGCTCAGCTAAGGGAGTTGAATCCGCCTTCAGAATCAGAGAGTGAGAAGCACGGTTCTTCCAGGAGCTGGGTTTCGTTATACCCGGGTGAATTGGAACAAACGCGGTATTGAGAAATATCTGCTTCTAAAACCAAAACGGAGCTACCTAACAGAACGGTCTTCAATGTGTGCATTCAACTTACGGAGTTAAACTGATGTGTGTTTGCAGGAGTTTCTAAACCCTTTCTGTGAAGAAGTGGAAA
The DNA here is from genome assembly GCF_049354715.1 of Callithrix jacchus. Classification (NCBI taxonomy): domain Eukaryota; kingdom Metazoa; phylum Chordata; class Mammalia; order Primates; family Cebidae; genus Callithrix; species Callithrix jacchus. The sequence goes on from NC_133518.1 coordinate 3,207,626, forward strand.
ACGCATTTTCCCAGCCAAATCCAGGCATTCAAGAAATAGCTGGAAATCTCCGTCTAAAACACAAAAAGAACGTATCTTGCAAACTGCTCTGCTGGGTGTTCGCTCAGCTAAGGGAGTTGAATCCGCCTTCAGAATCAGAGAGTGAGAAGCACGGTTCTTCCAGGAGCTGGGTTTCTTTATACCCGGGTGAATTGGAACAAACGCGGTATTGAGAAATATCTGCTTCTAAAACCAAAACGGAGCTACCTAAAAGAACGGTCTTCAATGTGTGCATTCAACTTACAGAGTTAAACTGATGTGTGTTTGCAGGAGTTTCTAAACTTTTTCTGTGAAAAAGTGGAAAACGCATTTTCCCAGCCAAATCCAGGCATTCAAGAAATAGCTGGAAATCTCCGTCTAAAACACAAAAAGAACGTATCTTGCAAACTGCTCTGCTGGGTGTTCGCTCAGCTAAGGGAGTTGAATCCGCCTTCAGAATCAGAGAGTGAGAAGCACGGTTCTTCCAGGAGCTGGGTTTGGTAATACCCGGGTGAATTGGAACAAACGCGGTATTGAGAAATATCTGCTTCTAAAACCAAAACGGAGCTACCTAACAGAACGGTCTTCAATGTGTGCATTCAACTTACGGAGTTAAACTGATGTGTGTTTGCAGGAGTTTCTAAACCCTTTCTGTGAAGAAGTGGAAAACGCATTTTCCCAGCCAAATCCAGGCATTCAAGAAATAGCTGGAAATCTCCGTCTAAAACACAAAAAGAACGTATCTTGCAAACTGCTCTGCTGGGTGTTCGCTCAGCTAAGGGAGTTGAATCCGCCTTCAGAATCAGAGAGTGAGAAGCACGGTTCTTCCAGGAGCTGGGTTTCGTTATACCCGGGTGAATTGGAACAAACGCGGTATTGAGAAATATCTGCTTCTAAAACCAAAACGGAGCTACCTAACAGAACGGTCTTCAATGTGTGCATTCAACTTACGGAGTTAAACTGATGTGTGTTTGCAGGAGTTTCTAAACCCTTTCTGTGAAGAAGTGGAAAACGCATTTTCCCAGCCAAATCCAGGCATTCAAGAAATAGCTGGAAATCTCCGTCTAAAACACAAAAAGAACGTATCTTGCAAACTGCTCTGCTGGGTGTTCGCTCAGCTAAGGGAGTTGAATCCGCCTTCAGAATCAGAGAGTGAGAAGCACGGTTCTTCCAGGAGCTGGGTTTCGTAATACCCGGGTGAATTGGAACAAACGCGGTATTGAGAAATATCTGCTTCTAAAACCAAAACGGAGCTACCTAACAGAACGGTCTTCAATGTGTGCATTCAACTTACGGAGTTCAACTGATGTGTGTTTGCAGGAGTTTCTAAACCCTTTCTGTGAAGAAGTGGAAAACGCATTTTCCCAGCCAAATCCAGGCATTCAAGAAATAGCTGGAAATCTCCGTCTAAAACACAAAAAGAACGTATCTTGCAAACTGCTCTGCTGGGTGTTCGCTCAGCTAAGGGAGTTGAATCCGCCTTCAGAATCAGAGAGTGAGAAGCACGGTTCTTCCAGGAGCTGGGTTTCGTTATACCCGGGTGAATTGGAACAAACGCGGTATTGAGAAATATCTGCTTCTAAAACCAAAACGGAGCTACCTAACAGAACGGTCTTCAATGTGTGCATTCAACTTACGGAGTTAAACTGATGTGTGTTTGCAGGAGTTTCTAAACCCTTTCTGTGAAGAAGTGGAAAACGCATTTTCCCAGCCAAATCCAGGCATTCAAGAAATAGCTGGAAATCTCCGTCTAAAACACAAAAAGAACGTATCTTGCAAACTGCTCTGCTGGGTGTTCGCTCAGCTAAGGGAGTTGAATCCGCCTTCAGAATCAGAGAGTGAGAAGCACGGTTCTTCCAGGAGCTGGGTTTCGTTATACCCGGGTGAATTGGAACAAACGCGGTATTGAGAAATATCTGCTTCTAAAACCAAAACGGAGCTACCTAACAGAACGGTCTTCAATGTGTGCATTCAACTTACGGAGTTCAACTGATGTGTGTTTGCAGGAGTTTCTAAACCCTTTCTGTGAAGAAGTGGAAAACGCATTTTCCCAGCCAAATCCAGGCATTCAAGAAATAGCTGGAAATCTCCGTCTAAAACACAAAAAGAACGTATCTTGCAAACTGCTCTGCTGGGTGTTCGCTCAGCTAAGGGAGTTGAATCCGCCTTCAGAATCAGAGAGTGAGAAGCACGGTTCTTCCAGGAGCTGGGTTTCGTTATACCCGGGTGAATTGGAACAAACGCGGTATTGAGAAATATCTGCTTCTAAAACCAAAACGGAGCTACCTAACAGAACGGTCTTCAATGTTTGCATTCAACTTACGGAGTTAAAGTGATGTGTGTTTGCAGGAGTTTCTAAACCCTTTCTGTGAAGAAGTGGAAAACGCATTTTCCCAGCCAAATCCAGGCATTCAAGAAATAGCTGGAAATCTCCGTCTAAAACACAAAAAGAACGTATCTTGCAAACTGCTCTGCTGGGTGTTCGCTCAGCTAAGGGAGTTGAATCCGCCTTCAGAATCAGAGAGTGAGAAGCACGGTTCTTCCAGGAGCTGGGTTTCGTTATACCCGGGTGAATTGGAACAAACGCGGTATTGAGAAATATCTGCTTCTAAAACCAAAACGGAGCTACCTAACAGAACGGTCTTCAATGTGTGCATTCAACTTACGGAGTTCAACTGATGTGTGTTTGCAGGAGTTTCTAAACCCTTTCTGTGAAGAAGTGGAAAACGCATTTTCCCAGCCAAATCCAGGCATTCAAGAAATAGCTGGAAATCTCCGTCTAAAACACAAAAAGAACGTATCTTGCAAACTGCTCTGCTGGGTGTTCGCTCAGCTAAGGGAGTTGAATCCGCCTTCAGAATCAGAGAGTGAGAAGCACGGTTCTTCCAGGAGCTGGGTTTCTTTATACCCGGGTGAATTGGAACAAACGCGGTATTGAGAAATATCTGCTTCTAAAACCAAAACGGAGCTACCTAACAGAACGGTCTTCAATGTGTGCATTCAACTTACGGAGTTAAACTGATGTGTGTTTGCAGGAGTTTCTAAACCCTTTCTGTGAAGAAGTGGAAAACGCATTTTCCCAGCCAAATCCAGGCATTCAAGAAATAGCTGGAAATCTCCGTCTAAAACACAAAAAGAACGTATCTTGCAAACTGCTCTGCTGGGTGTTCGCTCAGCTAAGGGAGTTGAATCCGCCTTCAGAATCAGAGAGTGAGAAGCACGGTTCTTCCAGGAGCTGGGTTTCGTTATACCCGGGTGAATTGGAACAAACGCGGTATTGAGAAATATCTGCTTCTAAAACCAAAACGGAGCTACCTAACAGAACGGTCTTCAATGTGTGCATTCAACTTACGGAGTTAAACTGATGTGTGTTTGCAGGAGTTTCTAAACCCTTTCTGTGAACAAGTGGAAAACGCATTTTCCCAGCCAAATCCAGGCATTCAAGAAATAGCTGGAAATCTCCGTCTAAAACACAAAAAGAACGTATCTTGCAAACTGCTCTGCTGGGTGTTCGCTCAGCTAAGGGAGTTGAATCCGCCTTCAGAATCAGAGAGTGAGAAGCACGGTTCTTCCAGGAGCTGGGTTTCGTAATACCCGGGTGAATTGGAACAAACGCGGTATTGAGAAATATCTGCTTCTAAAACCAAAACGGAGCTACCTAACAGAACGGTCTTCAATGTGTGCATTCAACTTACGGAGTTAAACTGATGTGTGTTTGCAGGAGTTTCTAAACCCTTTCTGTGAAGAAGTGGAAAACGCATTTTCCCAGCCAAATCCAGGCATTCAAGAAATAGCTGGAAATCTCCGTCTAAAACACAAAAAGAACGTATCTTGCAAACTGCTCTGCTGGGTGTTCGCTCAGCTAAGGGAGTTGAATCCGCCTTCAGAATCAGAGAGTGAGAAGCACGGTTCTTCCAGGAGCTGGGTTTCGTTATACCCGGGTGAATTGGAACAAACGCGGTATTGAGAAATATCTGCTTCTAAAACCAAAACGGAGCTACCTAACAGAACGGTCTTCAATGTGTGCATTCAACTTACGGAGTTAAACTGATGTGTGTTTGCAGGAGTTTCTAAACCCTTTCTGTGAAGAAGTGGAAAACGCATTTTCCCAGCCAAATCCAGGCATTCAAGAAATAGCTGGAAATCTCCGTCTAAAACACAAAAAGAACGTATCTTGCAAACTGCTCTGCTGGGTGTTCGCTCAGATAAGGGAGTTGAATCCGCCTTCAGAATCAGAGAGTGAGAAGCACGGTTCTTCCAGGAGCTGGGTTTCTTAATACCCGGGTGAATTGGAACAAACGCGGTATTGAGAAATATCTGCTTCTAAAACCAAAACGGAGCTACCTAACAGAACGGTCTTCAATGTTTGCATTCAACTTACGGAGTTAAAGTGATGTGTGTTTGCAGGAGTTTCTAAACCCTTTCTGTGAAGAAGTGGAAAACGCATTTTCCCAGCCAAATCCAGGCATTCAAGAAATAGCTGGAAATCTCCGTCTAAAACACAAAAAGAACGTATCTTGCAAACTGCTCTGCTGGGTGTTCGCTCAGCTAAGGGAGTTGAATCCGCCTTCAGAATCAGAGAGTGAGAAGCACGGTTCTTCCAGGAGCTGGGTTTCGTTATACCCGGGTGAATTGGAACAAACGCGGTATTGAGAAATATCTGCTTCTAAAACCAAAACGGAGCTACCTAACAGAACGGTCTTCAATGTTTGCATTCAACTTACGGAGTTAAACTGATGTGTGTTTGCAGGAGTTTCTAAACCCTTTCTGTGAAGAAGTGGAAAACGCATTTTCCCAGCCAAATCCAGGCATTCAAGAAATAGCTGGAAATCTCCGTCTAAAACACAAAAAGAACGTATCTTGCAAACTGCTCTGCTGGGTGTTCGCTCAGCTAAGGGAGTTGAATCCGCCTTCAGAATCAGAGAGTGAGAAGCACGGTTCTTCCAGGAGCTGGGTTTCGTTATACCCGGGTGAATTGGAACAAACGCGGTATTGAGAAATATCTGCTTCTAAAACCAAAACGGAGCTACCTAACAGAACGGTCTTCAATGTGTGCATTCAACTTACGGAGTTAAACTGATGTGTGTTTGCAGGAGTTTCTAAACCCTTTCTGTGAAGAAGTGGAAAACGCATTTTCCCAGCCAAATCCAGGCATTCAAGAAATAGCTGGAAATCTCCGTCTAAAACACAAAAAGAACGTATCTTGCAAACTGCTCTGCTGGGTGTTCGCTCAGCTAAGGGAGTTGAATCCGCCTTCAGAATCAGAGAGTGAGAAGCACGGTTCTTCCAGGAGCTGGGTTTCGTTATACCCGGGTGAATTGGAACAAACGCGGTATTGAGAAATATCTGCTTCTAAAACCAAAACGGAGCTACCTAACAGAACGGTCTTCAATGTGTGCATTCAACTTACGGAGTTCAACTGATGTGTGTTTGCAGGAGTTTCTAAACCCTTTCTGTGAAGAAGTGGAAAACGCATTTTCCCAGCCAAATCCAGGCATTCAAGAAATAGCTGGAAATCTCCGTCTAAAACACAAAAAGAACGTATCTTGCAAACTGCTCTGCTGGGTGTTCGCTCAGCTAAGAAAGTTGAATCCGCCTTCAAAATCACAGAGTGAGAAGCACGGTTCTTCCAGGAGCTGGGTTTCGTTATACCCGGGTGAATTGGAACAAACGCGGTATTGAGAAATATCTGCTTCTAAAACCAAAACGGAGCTACCTAACAGAACGGTCTTCAATGTGTGCATGCAACTTACGGAGTTAAAGTGATGTGTGTTTGCAGGAGTTTCTAAACCCTTCCTGTGAAGAAGTGGAAAACGCATTTTCCCAGCCAAATCCAGGCATTCAAGAAATAGCTGGAAATCTCCGTCTAAAACACAAAAAGAACGTATCTTGCAAACTGCTCTGCTGGGTGTTCGCTCAGCTAAGGGAGTTGAATCCGCCTTCAGAATCAGAGAGTGAGAAGCACGGTTCTTCCAGGAGCTGGGTTTCGTAATACCCGGGTGAATTGGAACAAACGCGGTATTGAGAAATATCTGCTTCTAAAACCAAAACGGAGCTACCTAATAGAACGGTCTTCAATGTGTGCATTCAACTTACGGAGTTAAACTGATGTGTGTTTGCAGGAGTTTCTAAACCCTTTCTGTGAAGAAGTGGAAAACGCATTTTCCCAGCCAAATCCAGGCATTCAAGAAATAGCTGGAAATCTCCGTCTAAAACACAAAAAGAACGTATCTTGCAAACTGCTCTGCTGGGTGTTCGCTCAGCTAAGAAAGTTGAATCCGCCTTCAGAATCACAGAGTGAGAAGCACGGTTCTTCCAGGAGCTGGGTTTCGTTATACCCGGGTGAATTGGAACAAACGCGGTATTGAGAAATATCTGCTTCTAAAACCAAAACGGAGCTACCTAACAGAACGGTCTTCAATGTGTGCATTCAACTTACGGAGTTAAAGTGATGTGTGTTTGCAGGAGTTTCTAAACCCTTCCTGTGAAGAAGTGGAAAACGCATTTTCCCAGCCAAATCCAGGCATTCAAGAAATAGCTGGAAATCTCCGTCTAAAACACAAAAAGAACGTATCTTGCAAACTGCTCTGCTGGGTGTTCGCTCAGCTAAGGGAGTTGAATCCGCCTTCAGAATCAGAGAGTGAGAAGCACGGTTCTTCCAGGAGCTGGGTTTCGTAATACCCGGGTGAATTGGAACAAACGCGGTATTGAGAAATATCTGCTTCTAAAACCAAAACGGAGCTACCTAATAGAACGGTCTTCAATGTGTGCATTCAACTTACGGAGTTAAACTGATGTGTGTTTGCAGGAGTTTCTAATCCCTTTCTGTGAAGAAGTGGAAAACGCATTTTCCCAGCCAAATCCAGGCATTCAAGAAATAGCTGGAAATCTCCGTCTAAAACACAAAAAGAACGTATCTTGCAAACTGCTCTGCTGGGTGTTCGCTCAGCTAAGGGAGTTGAATCCGCCTTCAGAATCAGAGAGTGAGAAGCACGGTTCTTCCAGGAGCTGGGTTTCGTAATACCCGGGTGAATTGGAACAAACGCGGTATTGAGAAATATCTGCTTCTAAAACCAAAACGGAGCTACCTAACAGAACGGTCTTCAATGTGTGCATTCAACTTACGGAGTTAAACTGATGTGTGTTTGCAGGAGTTTCTAAACCCTTTCTGTGAAGAAGTGGAAAACGCATTTTCCCAGCCAAATCCAGGCATTCAAGAAATAGCTGGAAATCTCCGTCTAAAACACAAAAAGAACGTATCTTGCAAACTGCTCTGCTGGGTGTTCGCTCAGCTAAGGGAGTTGAATCCGCCTTCAGAATCAGAGAGTGAGAAGCACGGTTCTTCCAGGAGCTGGGTTTCGTAATACCCGGGTGAATTGGAACAAACGCGGTATTGAGAAATATCTGCTTCTAAAACCAAAACGGAGCTACCTAACAGAACGGTCTTCAATGTGTGCATTCAACTTACGGAGTTAAACTGATGTGTGTTTGCAGGAGTTTCTAAACCCTTTCTGTGAAGAAGTGGAAAACGCATTTTCCCAGCCAAATCCAGGCATTCAAGAAATAGCTGGAAATCTCCATCTAAAACACAAAAAGAACGTATCTTGCAAACTGCTCTGCTGGGTGTTCGCTCAGCTAAGGGAGTTGAATCCGCCTTCAGAATCAGAGAGTGAGAAGCACGGTTCTTCCAGGAGCTGGGTTTCGTAATACCCGGGTGAATTGGAACAAACGCGGTATTGAGAAATATCTGCTTCTAAAACCAAAACGGAGCTACCTAACAGAACGGTCTTCAATGTGTGCATTCAACTTACGGAGTTAAACTGATGTGTGTTTGCACGAGTTTCTAAACCCTTTCTGTGAAGAAGTGGAAAACGCATATTTCCAGCAAAATCCAGGCATTCAAGAAATAGCTGGAAATCTCCGTCTAAAACACAAAAACTACGTATCTTGCAAACTGCTCTGCTGGGTGTTCGCTCAGCTAAGGGAGTTGAATCTGACTTCAGAATCAGAGAGTGAGAAGCACGGTTCTTCCAGGAGCTGGGTTTCGTAATACCCGGGTGAATTGGAACAAACGCGGTATTGAGAAATATCTGCTTCTAAAACCAAAACGGAGCTACCTAACAGAACGGTCTTCAATGTGTGCATTCAACTTACGGAGTTAAAGTGATGTGTGTTTGCAGGAGTTTCTAAACCCTTTCTGTGAAGAAGTGGAAAACGCATTTTCCCAGCCAAATCCAGGCATTCAAGAAATAGCTGGAAATCTCCGTCTAAAACACAAAAAGAACGTATCTTGCAAACTGCTCTGCTGGGTGTTCGCTCAGCTAAGGGAGTTGAATCCGCCTTCAGAATCAGAGAGTGAGAAGCACGGTTCTTCCAGGAGCTGGGTTTCGATATACCCGGGTGAATTGGAACAAACGCGGTATTGAGAAATATCTGCTTCTAAAACCAAAACGGAGCTACCTAACAGAACGGTCTTCAATGTGTGCATTCAACTTACGGAGTTAAACAGATGTGTGTTTGCAGGAGTTTCTAAACCCTTTCTGTGAAGAAGTGGAAAACGCATTTTCCCAGCCAAATCCAGGCATTCAAGAAATAGCTGGAAATCTCCGTCTAAAACACAAAAAGAACGTATCTTGCAAACTGCTCTGCTGGGTGTTCGCTCAGCTAAGGGAGTTGAATCTGACTTCAGAATCAGAGAGTGAGAAGCACGGTTCTTCCAGGAGCTGGGTTTCGTTATACCCGGGTGAATTGGAACAAACGCGGTATTGAGAAATATCTGCTTCTAAAACCAAAACGGAGCTACCTAACAGAACGGTCTTCAATGTGTGCATTCAACTTACGGAGTTAAAGTGATGTGTGTTTGCAGGAGTTTCTAAACCCTTTCTGTGAAGAAGTGGAAAACGCATTTTCCCAGCCAAATCCAGGCATTCAAGAAATAGCTGGAAATCTCCGTCTAAAACACAAAAAGAACGTATCTTGCAAACTGCTCTGCTGGGTGTTCGCTCAGCTAAGGGAGTTGAATCCGCCTTCAGAATCAGAGAGTGAGAAGCACGGTTCTTCCAGGAGCTGGGTTTCGTAATACCCGGGTGAATTGGAACAAACGCGGTATTGAGAAATATCTGCTTCTAAAACCAAAACGGAGCTACCTAACAGAACGGTCTTCAATGTGTGCATTCAACTTACGGAGTTAAAGTGATGTGTGTTTGCAGGAGTTTCTAAACCCTTTCTGTGAAGAAGTGGAAAACGCATTTTCCCAGCCAAATCCAGGCATTCAAGAAATAGCTGGAAATCTCCGTCTATAACACAAAAAGAACGTATCTTGCAAACTGCTCTGTTGGGTGTTCGCTCAGCTAAGGGAGTTGAATCCGCCTTCAGAATCAGAGAGTGAGAAGCACGGTTCTTCCAGGAGCTGGGTTTCGTAATACCCGGGTGAATTGGAACAAACGCGGTATTGAGAAATATCTGCTTCTAAAACCAAAACGGAGCTACCTAACAGAACGGTCTTCAATGTGTGCATTCAACTTACGGAGTTAAAGTGATGTGTGTTTGCAGGAGTTTCTAAACCCTTTCTGTGAAGAAGTGGAAAACGCATTTTCCCAGCCAAATCCAGGCATTCAAGAAATAGCTGGAAATCTCCGTCTAAAACACAAAAAGAACGTATCTTGCAAACTGCTCTGCTGGGTGTTCGCTCAGCTAAGGGAGTTGAATCTGACTTCAGAATCAGAGAGTGAGAAGCACGGTTCTTCCAGGAGCTGGGTTTCGTTATACCCGGGTGAATTGGAACAAACGCGGTATTGAGAAATATCTGCTTCTAAAACCAAAACGGAGCTACCTAACAGAACGGTCTTCAATGTGTGCATTCAACTTACGGAGTTAAAGTGATGTGTGTTTGCAGGAGTTTCTAAACCCTTCCTGTGAAGAAGTGGAAAACGCATTTTCCCAGCCAAATCCAGGCATTCAAGAAATAGCTGGAAATCTCCGTCTAAAACACAAAAAGAACGTATCTTGCAAACTGCTCTGCTGGGTGTTCGCTCAGCTAAGGGAGTTGAATCCGCCTTCAGAATCAGAGAGTGAGAAGCACGGTTCTTCCAGGAGCTGGGTTTCGTAATACCCGGGTGAATTGGAACAAACGCGGTATTGAGAAATATCTGCTTCTAAAACCAAAACGGAGCTACCTAACAGAACGGTCTTCAATGTGTGCATTCAACTTACGGAGTTAAACTGATGTGTGTTTGCAGGAGTTTCTAAACCCTTTCTGTGAAGAAGTGGAAAACGCATTTTCCCAGCCAAATCCAGGCATTCAAGAAATAGCTGGAAATCTCCGTCTAAAACACAAAAAGAACGTATCTTGCAAACTGCTCTGCTGGGTGTTCGCTCAGCTAAGGGAGTTGAATCCGCCTTCAGAATCAGAGAGTGAGAAGCACGGTTCTTCCAGGAGCTGGGTTTCGTAATACCCGGGTGAATTGGAACAAACGCGGTATTGAGAAATATCTGCTTCTAAAACCAAAACGGAGCTACCTAACAGAACGGTCTTCAATGTGTGCATTCAACTTACGGAGTTAAACTGATGTGTGTTTGCAGGAGTTTCTAAACCCTTTCTGTGAAGAAGTGGAAAACGCATTTTCCCAGCCAAATCCAGGCATTCAAGAAATAGCTGGAAATCTCCATCTAAAACACAAAAAGAACGTATCTTGCAAACTGCTCTGCTGGGTGTTCGCTCAGCTAAGGGAGTTGAATCCGCCTTCAGAATCAGAGAGTGAGAAGCACGGTTCTTCCAGGAGCTGGGTTTCGTAATACCCGGGTGAATTGGAACAAACGCGGTATTGAGAAATATCTGCTTCTAAAACCAAAACGGAGCTACCTAACAGAACGGTCTTCAATGTGTGCATTCAACTTACGGAGTTAAACTGATGTGTGTTTGCACGAGTTTCTAAACCCTTTCTGTGAAGAAGTGGAAAACGCATATTTCCAGCAAAATCCAGGCATTCAAGAAATAGCTGGAAATCTCCGTCTAAACACAAAAACTACGTATCTTGCAAACTGCTCTGCTGGGTGTTCGCTCAGCTAAGGGAGTTGAATCTGACTTCAGAATCAGAGAGTGAGAAGCACGGTTCTTCCAGGAGCTGGGTTTCGTAATACCCGGGTGAATTGGAACAAACGCGGTATTGAGAAATATCTGCTTCTAAAACCAAAACGGAGCTACCTAACAGAACGGTCTTCAATGTGTGCATTCAACTTACGGAGTTAAAGTGATGTGTGTTTGCAGGAGTTTCTAAACCCTTTCTGTGAAGAAGTGGAAAACGCATTTTCCCAGCCAAATCCAGGCATTCAAGAAATAGCTGGAAATCTCCGTCTAAAACACAAAAAGAACGTATCTTGCAAACTGCTCTGCTGGGTGTTCGCTCAGCTAAGGGAGTTGAATCCGCCTTCAGAATCAGAGAGTGAGAAGCACGGTTCTTCCAGGAGCTGGGTTTCGTTATACCCGGGTGAATTGGAACAAACGCGGTATTGAGAAATATCTGCTTCTAAAACCAAAACGGAGCTACCTAACAGAACGGTCTTCAATGTGTGCATTCAACTTACGGAGTTAAACAGATGTGTGTTTGCAGGAGTTTCTAAACCCTTTCTGTGAAGAAGTGGAAAACGCATTTTTCCAGCCAAATCCCGGCATTCAAGAAATAGCTGGAAATCTCCGTCTAAAACACAAAAAGAACGTATCTTGCAAACTGCTCTGCTGGGTGTTCGCTCAGCTAAGGGAGTTGAATCTGACTTCAGAATCAGAGAGTGAGAAGCACGGTTCTTCCAGGAGCTGGGTTTCGTTATACCCGGGTGAATTGGAACAAACGCGGTATTGAGAAATATCTGCTTCTAAAACCAAAACGGAGCTACCTAACAGAACGGTCTTCAATGTGTGCATTCAACTTACGGAGTTAAAGTGATGTGTGTTTGCAGGAGTTTCTAAACCGTTTCTGTGAGGAAGTGGAAAACGCATTTTCCCAGCCAAATCCAGGCATTCAAGAAATAGCTGGAAATCTCCGTCTAAAACACAAAAAGAACGTATCTTGCAAACTGCTCTGCTGGGTGTTCGCTCAGCTAAGGGAGTTGAATCCGCCTTCAGAATCAGAGAGGGAGAAGCACGGTTCTTCCAGGAGCTGGGTTTCGTAATACCCGGGTGAATTGGAACAAACGCGGTATTGAGAAATATCTGCTTCTAAAACCAAAACGGAGCTACCTAACAGAACGGTCTTCAATGTGTGCATTCAACTTACGGAGTTAAAGTGATGTGTGTTTGCAGGAGTTTCTAAACCCTTTCTGTGAAGAAGTGGAAAACGCATTTTCCCAGCCAAATCCAGGCATTCAAGAAATAGCTGGAAATCTCCGTCTATAACACAAAAAGAACGTATCTTGCAAACTGCTCTGTTGGGTGTTCGCTCAGCTAAGGGAGTTGAATCCGCCTTCAGAATCAGAGAGTGAGAAGCACGGTTCTTCCAGGAGCTGGGTTTCGTAATACCCGGGTGAATTGGAACAAACGCGGTATTGAGAAATATCTGCTTCTAAAACCAAAACGGAGCTACCTAACAGAACGGTCTTCAATGTGTGCATTCAACTTACGGAGTTAAACTGATGTGTGTTTGCAGGAGTTTCTAAACCCTTTCTGTGAAGAAGTGGAAAACGCATTTTCCCAGCCAAATCCAGGCATTCAAGAAATAGCTGGAAATCTCCGTCTAAAACACAAAAAGAACGTATCTTGCAAACTGCTCTGCTGGGTGTTCGCTCAGCTAAGGGAGTTGAATCCGCCTTCAGAATCAGAGAGTGAGAAGCACGGTTCTTCCAGGAGCTGGGTTTCGTTATACCCGGGTGAATTGGAACAAACGCGGTATTGAGAAATATCTGCTTCTAAAACCAAAACGGAGCTACCTAACAGAACGGTCTTCAATGTGTGCATTCAACTTACGGAGTTAAACTGATGTGTGTTTGCAGGAGTTTCTAAACCCTTTCTGTGAAGAAGTGGAAAACGCATTTTCCCAGCCAAATCCAGGCATTCAAGAAATAGCTGGAAATCTCCGTCTAAAACACAAAAAGAACGTATCTTGCAAACTGCTCTGCTGGGTGTTCGCTCAGCTAAGGGAGTTGAATCCGCCTTCAGAATCAGAGAGTGAGAAGCACGGTTCTTCCAGGAGCTGGGTTTCGTTATACCCGGGTGAATTGGAACAAACGCGGTATTGAGAAATATCTGCTTCTAAAACCAAAACGGAGCTACCTAACAGAACGGTCTTCAATGTGTGCATTCAACTTACGGAGTTCAACTGATGTGTGTTTGCAGGAGTTTCTAAACCCTTTCTGTGAAGAAGTGGAAAACGCATTTTCCCAGCCAAATCCAGGCATTCAAGAAATAGCTGGAAATCTCCGTCTAAAACACAAAAAGAACGTATCTTGCAAACTGCTCTGCTGGGTGTTCGCTCAGCTAAGGGAGTTGAATCCGCCTTCAGAATCAGAGAGTGAGAAGCACGGTTCTTCCAGGAGCTGGGTTTCGTTATACCCGGGTGAATTGGAACAAACGCGGTATTGAGAAATATCTGCTTCTAAAACCAAAACGGAGCTACCTAACAGAACGGTCTTCAATGTGTGCATTCAACTTACGGAGTTAAACTGATGTGTGTTTGCAGGAGTTTCTAAACCCTTTCTGTGAAGAAGTGGAAAACGCATTTTCCCAGCCAAATCCAGGCATTCAAGAAATAGCTGGAAATCTCCGTCTAAAACACAAAAAGAACGTATCTTGCAAACTGCTCTGCTGGGTGTTCGCTCAGCTAAGGGAGTTGAATCCGCCTTCAGAATCAGAGAGTGAGAAGCACGGTTCTTCCAGGAGCTGGGTTTCGTTATACCCGGGTGAATTGGAACAAACGCGGTATTGAGAAATATCTGCTTCTAAAACCAAAACGGAGCTACCTAACAGAACGGTCTTCAATGTGTGCATTCAACTTACGGAGTTAAACTGATGTGTGTTTGCAGGAGTTTCTAAACCCTTTCTGTGAAGAAGTGGAAAACGCATTTTCCCAGCCAAATCCAGGCATTCAAGAAATAGCTGGAAATCTCCGTCTAAAACACAAAAAGAACGTATCTTGCAAACTGCTCTGCTGGGTGTTCGCTCAGCTAAGGGAGTTGAATCCGCCTTCAGAATCAGAGAGTGAGAAGCACGGTTCTTCCAGGAGCTGGGTTTCGTTATACCCGGGTGAATTGGAACAAACGCGGTATTGAGAAATATCTGCTTCTAAAACCAAAACGGAGCTACCTAACAGAACGGTCTTCAATGTGTGCATTCAACTTACGGAGTTAAACTGATGTGTGTTTGCAGGAGTTTCTAAACCCTTTCTGTGAAGAAGTGGAAAACGCATTTTCCCAGCCAAATCCAGGCATTCAAGAAATAGCTGGAAATCTCCGTCTAAAACACAAAAAGAACGTATCTTGCAAACTGCTCTGCTGGGTGTTCGCTCAGCTAAGGGAGTTGAATCCGCCTTCAGAATCAGAGAGTGAGAAGCACGGTTCTTCCAGGAGCTGGGTTTCGTAATACCCGGGTGAATTGGAACAAACGCGGTATTGAGAAATATCTGCTTCTAAAACCAAAACGGAGCTACCTAACAGAACGGTCTTCAATGTGTGCATTCAACTTACGGAGTTCAACTGATGTGTGTTTGCAGGAGTTTCTAAACCCTTTCTGTGAAGAAGTGGAAAACGCATATTCCCAGCAAAATCCAGGCATTCAAGAAATAGCTGGAAATCTCCGTCTAAAACACAAAAAGAACGTATCTTGCAAACTGCTCTGCTGGGTGTTCGCTCAGCTAAGGGAGTTGAATCCGCCTTCAGAATCAGAGAGTGAGAAGCACGGTTCTTCCAGGAGCTGGGTTTCGTTATACCCGGGTGAATTGGAACAAACGCGGTATTGAGAAATATCTGCTTCTAAAACCAAAACGGAGCTACCTAACAGAACGGTCTTCAATGTGTGCATTCAACTTACGGAGTTAAACTGATGTGTGTTTGCAGGAGTTTCTAAACCCTTTCTGTGAACAAGTGGAAAACGCATTTTCCCAGCCAAATCCAGGCATACAAGAAATATCTGGAAATCTCCGTCTAAAACACAAAAAGAACGTATCTTGCAAACTGCTCTGCTGGGTGTTCGCTCAGCTAAGGGAGTTGAATCCGCCTTCAGAATCAGAGAGTGAGAAGCACGGTTTTTCCAGGAGCTGGGTTTCGTTATACCCGGGTGCATTGGAACAAACGCGGTATTGAGAAATATCTGCTTCTAAAACCAAAACGGAGCTACCTAACAGAACGGTCTTCAATGTGTGCATTCAACTTACGGAGTTAAACTGATGTGTGTTTGCAGGAGTTTCTAAACCCTTTCTGTGAAGAAGTGGAAAACGCATTTTCCAGGCCAAATCCAGGCATTCAAGAAATAGCTGGAAATCTCCGTCTAAAACACAAAAAGAACGTATCTTGCAAACTGCTCTGCTGGGTGTTCGCTCAGCTAAGGGAGTTGAATCCGCCTTCAGAATCAGAGAGTGAGAAGCACGGTTCTTCCAGGAGCTGGGTTTTGTTATACCCGGGTGAATTGGAACAAACGCGGTATTGAAAAATATCTGCTTCTAAAACCAAAACGGAGCTACCTAACAGAACGGTCTTCAATGTGTGCATTCAACTTACGGAGTTAAACTGATGTGTGTTTGCAGGAGTTTCTAAACCCTTTCTGTGAAGAAGTGGAAAACGCATTTTCCCAGCCAAATCCAGGCATTCAAGAAATAGCTGGAAATCTCCGTCTAAAACACAAAAAGAACGTATCTTGCAAACTGCTCTGCTGGGTGTTCGCTCAGCTAAGGGAGTTGAATCCGCCTTCAGAATCAGAGAGTGAGAAGCACGGTTCTTCCAGGAGCTGGGTTTCGTAATACCCGGGTGAATTGGAACAAACGCGGTATTGAGAAATATCTGCTTCTAAAACCAAAACGGAGCTACCTAACAGAACGGTCTTCAATGTGTGCATTCAACTTACGGAGTTAAACTGATGTGTGTTTGCAGGAGTTTCTAAACCCTTTCTGTGAAGAAGTGGAAAACGCATTTTCCCAGCCAAATCCAGGCATTCAAGAAATAGCTGGAAATCTCCGTCTAAAACACAAAAAGAACGTATCTTGCAAACTGCTCTGCTGGGTGTTCTCTCAGCTAAGGGAGTTGAATCCGCCTTCAGAATCAGAGAGTGAGAAGCACGGTTCTTCCAGGAGCTGGGTTTCGTAATACCCGGGTGAATTGGAACAAACGCGGTATTGAGAAATATCTGCTTCTAAAACCGAAACGGAGCTACCTAACAGAACGGTCTTCAATGTTTGCATTCAACTTACGGAGTTAAAGTGATGTGTTTGCAGGAGTTTCTAAACCCTTTCTGTGAAGAAGTGGAAAACGCATTTTCCCAGCCAAATCCAGGCATTCAAGAAATAGCTGGAAATCTCCGTCTAAAACACAAAAAGAACGTATCTTGCAAACTGCTCTGCTGGGTGTTCGCTCAGCTAAGGGAGTTGAATCCGCCTTCAGAATCAGAGAGTGAGAAGCACGGTTCTTCCAGGAGCTGGGTTTCGTAATACCCGGGTGAATTGGAACAAATGCGGTATTGAGAAATATCTGCTTCTAAAACCAAAACGGAGCTACCTAACAGAACGGTCTTCAATGTGTGCATTCAACTTACGGAGTTAAACTGATGTGTGTTTGCAGGAGTTTCTAAACCCTTTCTGTGAAGAAGTGGAAAACGCATTTTCCCAGCCAAATCCAGGCATTCAAGAAATAGCTGGAAATCTCCGTCTAAAACACAAAAAGAACGTATCTTGCAAACTGCTCTGCTGGGTGTTCTCTCAGCTAAGGGAGTTGAATCCGCCTTCAGAATCAGAGAGTGAGAAGCACGGTTCTTCCAGGAGCTGGGTTTCGTAATACCCGGGTGAATTGGAACAAACGCGGTATTGAGAAATATCTGCTTCTAAAACCGAAACGGAGCTACCTAACAGAACGGTCTTCAATGTTTGCATTCAACTTACGGAGTTAAAGTGATGTGTGTTTGCAGGAGTTTCTAAACCCTTTCTGTGAAGAAGTGGAAAACGCATTTTCCCAGCCAAATCCAGGCATTCAAGAAATAGCTGGAAATCTCCGTCTAAAACACAAAAAGAACGTATCTTGCAAACTGCTCTGCTGGGTGTTCGCTCAGCTAAGGGAGTTGAATCCGACTTCAGAATCAGAGAGTGAGAAGCACGGTTCTTCCAGGAGCTGGGTTTCGTAATACCCGGGTGAATTGGAACAAATGCGGTATTGAGAAATATCTGCTTCTAAAACCAAAACGGAGCTACCTAACAGAACGGTCTTCAATGTGTGCATTCAACTTACGGAGTTAAACTGATGTGTGTTTGCAGGAGTTTCTAAACCCTTTCTGTGAAGAAGTGGAAAACGGATTTTCCCAGCCAAATCCAGGCATTCAAGAAATAGCTGGAAATCTCCGTCTAAAACACAAAAAGAACGTATCTTGCAAACTGCTCTGCTGGGTGTTCGCTCAGCTAAGGGAGTTGAATCCGCCTTCAGAATCAGAGAGTGAGAAGCACGGTTCTTCCAGGAGCTGGGTTTCGTAATACCCGGGTGAATTGGAACAAACGCGGTATTGAGAAATATCTGCTTCTAAAACCAAAACGGAGCTACCTAACAGAACGGTCTTCAATGTGTGCATTCAACTTACGGAGTTCAACTGATGTGTGTTTGCAGGAGTTTCTAAACCCTTTCTGTGAAGAAGTGGAAAACGCATATTCCCAGCAAAATCCAGGCATTCAAGAAATAGCTGGAAATCTCCGTCTAAAACACAAAAAGAACGTATCTTGCAAACTGCTCTGCTGGGTGTTCGCTCAGCTAAGGGAGTTGAATCCGCCTTCAGAATCAGAGAGTGAGAAGCACGGTTCTTCCAGGAGCTGGGTTTCGTTATACCCGGGTGAATTGGAACAAACGCGGTATTGAGAAATATCTGCTTCTAAAACCAAAACGGAGCTACCTAACAGAACGGTCTTCAATGTGTGCATTCAACTTACGGAGTTAAACTGATGTGTGTTTGCAGGAGTTTCTAAACCCTTTCTGTGAACAAGTGGAAAACGCATTTTCCCAGCCAAATCCAGGCATACAAGAAATATCTGGAAATCTCCGTCTAAAACACAAAAAGAACGTATCTTGCAAACTGCTCTGCTGGGTGTTCGCTCAGCTAAGGGAGTTGAATCCGCCTTCAGAATCAGAGAGTGAGAAGCACGGTTTTTCCAGGAGCTGGGTTTCGTTATACCCGGGTGCATTGGAACAAACGCGGTATTGAGAAATATCTGCTTCTAAAACCAAAACGGAGCTACCTAACAGAACGGTCTTCAATGTGTGCATTCAACTTACGGAGTTAAACTGATGTGTGTTTGCAGGAGTTTCTAAACCCTTTCTGTGAAGAAGTGGAAAACGCATTTTCCAGGCCAAATCCAGGCATTCAAGAAATAGCTGGAAATCTCCGTCTAAAACACAAAAAGAACGTATCTTGCAAACTGCTCTGCTGGGTGTTCGCTCAGCTAAGGGAGTTGAATCCGCCTTCAGAATCAGAGAGTGAGAAGCACGGTTCTTCCAGGAGCTGGGTTTTGTTATACCCGGGTGAATTGGAACAAACGCGGTATTGAAAAATATCTGCTTCTAAAACCAAAACGGAGCTACCTAACAGAACGGTCTTCAATGTGTGCATTCAACTTACGGAGTTAAACTGATGTGTGTTTGCAGGAGTTTCTAAACCCTTTCTGTGAAGAAGTGGAAAACGCATTTTCCCAGCCAAATCCAGGCATTCAAGAAATAGCTGGAAATCTCCGTCTAAAACACAAAAAGAACGTATCTTGCAAACTGCTCTGCTGGGTGTTCGCTCAGTTAAGGGAGTTGAATCCGCCTTCAGAATCAGAGAGTGAGAAGCACGGTTCTTCCAGGAGCTGGGTTTCGTAATACCCGGGTGAATTGAAACAAACGCGGTATTGAGAAATATCTGCTTCTAAAACCAAAACGGAGCTACCTAACAGAACGGTCTTCAATGTGTGCATTCAACTTACGGAGTTAAACTGATGTGTGTTTGCAGGAGTTTCTAAACCCTTTCTGTGAAGAAGTGGAAAACGCATTTTCCCAGCCAAATCCAGGCATTCAAGAAATAGCTGGAAATCTCCGTCTAAAACACAAAAAGAACGTATCTTGCAAACTGCTCTGCTGGGTGTTCGCTCAGCTAAGGGAGTTGAATCCGCCTTCAGAATCAGAGAGTGAGAAGCACGGTTCTTCCAGGAGCTGGGTTTCGTAATACCCGGGTGAATTGGAACAAACGCGGTATTGAGAAATATCTGCTTCTAAAACCAAAACGGAGCTACCTAACAGAACGGTCTTCAATGTGTGCATTCAACTTACGGAGTTAAACTGATGTGTGTTTGCAGGAGTTTCTAAACCCTTTCTGTGAAGAAGTGGAAAACGCATTTTCCCAGCCAAATCCAGGCATTCAAGAAATAGCTGGAAATCTCCGTCTAAAACACAAAAAGAACGTATCTTGCAAACTGCTCTGCTGGGTGTTCGCTCAGCTAAGGGAGTTGAATCCGCCTTCAGAATCAGAGAGTGAGAAGCACGGTTCTTCCAGGAGCTGGGTTTGGTAATACCCGGGTGAATTGGAACAAACGCGGTATTGAGAAATATCTGCTTCTAAAACCAAAACGGAGCTACCTAACAGAACGGTCTTCAATGTGTGCATTCAACTTACGGAGTTCAACTGATGTGTGTTTGCAGGAGTTTCTAAACCCTTTCTGTGAAGAAGTGGAAAACGCATTTTCCCAGCCAAATCCAGGCATTCAAGAAATAGCTAGAAATCTCCGTCTAAAACACAAAAAGAACGTATCTTGCAAACTGCTCTGCTGGGTGTTCGCTCAGCTAAGGGAGTTGAATCCGCCTTCAGAATCAGAGAGTGAGAAGCACGGTTCTTCCAGGAGCTGGGTTTCGTTATACCCGGGTGAATTGGAACAAACGCGGTATTGAGAAATATCTGCTTCTAAAACCAAAACGGAGCTACCTAACAGAACGGTCTTCAATGTGTGCATTCAACTTACGGAGTTAAACTGATGTGTGTTTGCAGGAGTTTCTAAACCCTTTCTGTGAAGAAGTGGAAAACGCATTTTCCCAGCCAAATCCAGGCATTCAAGAAATAGCTGGAAATCTCCGTCTAAAACACAAAAAGAACGTATCTTGCAAACTGCTCTGCTGGGTGTTCGCTCAGCTAAGGGAGTTGAATCCGCCTTCAGAATCAGAGAGTGAGAAGCACGGTTCTTCCAGGAGCTGGGTTTCGTAATACCCGGGTGAATTGGAACAAACGCGGTATTGAGAAATATCTGCTTCTAAAACCAAAACGGAGCTACCTAACAGAACGGTCTTCAATGTGTGCATTCAACTTACGGAGTTCAACTGATGTGTGTTTGCAGGAGTTTCTAAACCCTTTCTGTGAAGAAGTGGAAAACGCATATTCCCAGCAAAATCCAGGCATTCAAGAAATAGCTGGAAATCTCCGTCTAAAACACAAAAAGAACGTATCTTGCAAACTGCTCTGCTGGGTGTTCGCTCAGCTAAGGGAGTTGAATCCGCCTTCAGAATCAGAGAGTGAGAAGCACGGTTCTTCCAGGAGCTGGGTTTCGTTATACCCGGGTGAATTGGAACAAACGCGGTATTGAGAAATATCTGCTTCTAAAACCAAAACGGAGCTACCTAACAGAACGGTCTTCAATGTGTGCATTCAACTTACGGAGTTAAACTGATGTGTGTTTGCAGGAGTTTCTAAACCCTTTCTGTGAACAAGTGGAAAACGCATTTTCCCAGCCAAATCCAGGCATACAAGAAATATCTGGAAATCTCCGTCTAAAACACAAAAAGAACGTATCTTGCAAACTGCTCTGCTGGGTGTTCGCTCAGCTAAGGGAGTTGAATCCGCCTTCAGAATCAGAGAGTGAGAAGCACGGTTTTTCCAGGAGCTGGGTTTCGTTATACCCGGGTGCATTGGAACAAACGCGGTATTGAGAAATATCTGCTTCTAAAACCAAAACGGAGCTACCTAACAGAACGGTCTTCAATGTGTGCATTCAACTTACGGAGTTAAACTGATGTGTGTTTGCAGGAGTTTCTAAACCCTTTCTGTGAAGAAGTGGAAAACGCATTTTCCAGGCCAAATCCAGGCATTCAAGAAATAGCTGGAAATCTCCGTCTAAAACACAAAAAGAACGTATCTTGCAAACTGCTCTGCTGGGTGTTCTCTCAGCTAAGGGAGTTGAATCCGCCTTCAGAATCAGAGAGTGAGAAGCACGGTTCTTCCAGGAGCTGGGTTTCGTAATACCCGGGTGAATTGGAACAAATGCGGTATTGAGAAATATCTGCTTCTAAAACCAAAACGGAGCTACCTAACAGAACGGTCTTCAATGTGTGCATTCAACTTACGGAGTTAAACTGATGTGTGTTTGCAGGAGTTTCTAAACCCTTTCTGTGAAGAAGTGGAAAACGGATTTTCCCAGCCAAATCCAGGCATTCAAGAAATAGCTGGAAATCTCCGTCTAAAACACAAAAAGAACGTATCTTGCAAACTGCTCTGCTGGGTGTTCGCTCAGCTAAGGGAGTTGAATCCGCCTTCAGAATCAGAGAGTGAGAAGCACGGTTCTTCCAGGAGCTGGGTTTCGTAATACCCGGGTGAATTGGAACAAACGCGGTATTGAGAAATATCTGCTTCTAAAACCAAAACGGAGCTACCTAACAGAACGGTCTTCAATGTGTGCATTCAACTTACGGAGTTCAACTGATGTGTGTTTGCAGGAGTTTCTAAACCCTTTCTGTGAAGAAGTGGAAAACGCATATTCCCAGCAAAATCCAGGCATTCAAGAAATAGCTGGAAATCTCCGTCTAAAACACAAAAAGAACGTATCTTGCAAACTGCTCTGCTGGGTGTTCGCTCAGCTAAGGGAGTTGAATCCGCCTTCAGAATCAGAGAGTGAGAAGCACGGTTCTTCCAGGAGCTGGGTTTCGTTATACCCGGGTGAATTGGAACAAACGCGGTATTGAGAAATATCTGCTTCTAAAACCAAAACGGAGCTACCTAACAGAACGGTCTTCAATGTGTGCATTCAACTTACGGAGTTAAACTGATGTGTGTTTGCAGGAGTTTCTAAACCCTTTCTGTGAACAAGTGGAAAACGCATTTTCCCAGCCAAATCCAGGCATACAAGAAATATCTGGAAATCTCCGTCTAAAACACAAAAAGAACGTATCTTGCAAACTGCTCTGCTGGGTGTTCGCTCAGCTAAGGGAGTTGAATCCGCCTTCAGAATCAGAGAGTGAGAAGCACGGTTTTTCCAGGAGCTGGGTTTCGTTATACCCGGGTGCATTGGAACAAACGCGGTATTGAGAAATATCTGCTTCTAAAACCAAAACGGAGCTACCTAACAGAACGGTCTTCAATGTGTGCATTCAACTTACGGAGTTAAACTGATGTGTGTTTGCAGGAGTTTCTAAACCCTTTCTGTGAAGAAGTGGAAAACGCATTTTCCAGGCCAAATCCAGGCATTCAAGAAATAGCTGGAAATCTCCGTCTAAAACACAAAAAGAACGTATCTTGCAAACTGCTCTGCTGGGTGTTCGCTCAGCTAAGGGAGTTGAATCCGCCTTCAGAATCAGAGAGTGAGAAGCACGGTTCTTCCAGGAGCTGGGTTTTGTTATACCCGGGTGAATTGGAACAAACGCGGTATTGAAAAATATCTGCTTCTAAAACCAAAACGGAGCTACCTAACAGAACGGTCTTCAATGTGTGCATTCAACTTACGGAGTTAAACTGATGTGTGTTTGCAGGAGTTTCTAAACCCTTTCTGTGAAGAAGTGGAAAACGCATTTTCCCAGCCAAATCCAGGCATTCAAGAAATAGCTGGAAATCTCCGTCTAAAACACAAAAAGAACGTATCTTGCAAACTGCTCTGCTGGGTGTTCGCTCAGTTAAGGGAGTTGAATCCGCCTTCAGAATCAGAGAGTGAGAAGCACGGTTCTTCCAGGAGCTGGGTTTCGTAATACCCGGGTGAATTGAAACAAACGCGGTATTGAGAAATATCTGCTTCTAAAACCAAAACGGAGCTACCTAACAGAACGGTCTTCAATGTGTGCATTCAACTTACGGAGTTAAACTGATGTGTGTTTGCAGGAGTTTCTAAACCCTTTCTGTGAAGAAGTGGAAAACGCATTTTCCCAGCCAAATCCAGGCATTCAAGAAATAGCTGGAAATCTCCGTCTAAAACACAAAAAGAACGTATCTTGCAAACTGCTCTGCTGGGTGTTCGCTCAGCTAAGGGAGTTGAATCCGCCTTCAGAATCAGAGAGTGAGAAGCACGGTTCTTCCAGGAGCTGGGTTTCGTAATACCCGGGTGAATTGGAACAAACGCGGTATTGAGAAATATCTGCTTCTAAAACCAAAACGGAGCTACCTAACAGAACGGTCTTCAATGTGTGCATTCAACTTACGGAGTTAAACTGATGTGTGTTTGCAGGAGTTTCTAAACCCTTTCTGTGAAGAAGTGGAAAACGCATTTTCCCAGCCAAATCCAGGCATTCAAGAAATAGCTGGAAATCTCCGTCTAAAACACAAAAAGAACGTATCTTGCAAACTGCTCTGCTGGGTGTTCGCTCAGCTAAGGGAGTTGAATCCGCCTTCAGAATCAGAGAGTGAGAAGCACGGTTCTTCCAGGAGCTGGGTTTGGTAATACCCGGGTGAATTGGAACAAACGCGGTATTGAGAAATATCTGCTTCTAAAACCAAAACGGAGCTACCTAACAGAACGGTCTTCAATGTGTGCATTCAACTTACGGAGTTCAACTGATGTGTGTTTGCAGGAGTTTCTAAACCCTTTCTGTGAAGAAGTGGAAAACGCATTTTCCCAGCCAAATCCAGGCATTCAAGAAATAGCTAGAAATCTCCGTCTAAAACACAAAAAGAACGTATCTTGCAAACTGCTCTGCTGGGTGTTCGCTCAGCTAAGGGAGTTGAATCCGCCTTCAGAATCAGAGAGTGAGAAGCACGGTTCTTCCAGGAGCTGGGTTTCGTTATACCCGGGTGAATTGGAACAAACGCGGTATTGAGAAATATCTGCTTCTAAAACCAAAACGGAGCTACCTAACAGAACGGTCTTCAATGTGTGCATTCAACTTACGGAGTTAAACTGATGTGTGTTTGCAGGAGTTTCTAAACCCTTTCTGTGAAGAAGTGGAAAACGCATTTTCCCAGCCAAATCCAGGCATTCAAGAAATAGCTGGAAATCTCCGTCTAAAACACAAAAAGAACGTATCTTGCAAACTGCTCTGCTGGGTGTTCGCTCAGCTAAGGGAGTTGAATCCGCCTTCAGAATCAGAGAGTGAGAAGCACGGTTCTTCCAGGAGCTGGGTTTCGTAATACCCGGGTGAATTGGAACAAACGCGGTATTGAGAAATATCTGCTTCTAAAACCAAAACGGAGCTACCTAACAGAACGGTCTTCAATGTGTGCATTCAACTTACGGAGTTCAACTGATGTGTGTTTGCAGGAGTTTCTAAACCCTTTCTGTGAAGAAGTGGAAAACGCATATTCCCAGCAAAATCCAGGCATTCAAGAAATAGCTGGAAATCTCCGTCTAAAACACAAAAAGAACGTATCTTGCAAACTGCTCTGCTGGGTGTTCGCTCAGCTAAGGGAGTTGAATCCGCCTTCAGAATCAGAGAGTGAGAAGCACGGTTCTTCCAGGAGCTGGGTTTCGTTATACCCGGGTGAATTGGAACAAACGCGGTATTGAGAAATATCTGCTTCTAAAACCAAAACGGAGCTACCTAACAGAACGGTCTTCAATGTGTGCATTCAACTTACGGAGTTAAACTGATGTGTGTTTGCAGGAGTTTCTAAACCCTTTCTGTGAACAAGTGGAAAACGCATTTTCCCAGCCAAATCCAGGCATACAAGAAATATCTGGAAATCTCCGTCTAAAACACAAAAAGAACGTATCTTGCAAACTGCTCTGCTGGGTGTTCGCTCAGCTAAGGGAGTTGAATCCGCCTTCAGAATCAGAGAGTGAGAAGCACGGTTTTTCCAGGAGCTGGGTTTCGTTATACCCGGGTGCATTGGAACAAACGCGGTATTGAGAAATATCTGCTTCTAAAACCAAAACGGAGCTACCTAACAGAACGGTCTTCAATGTGTGCATTCAACTTACGGAGTTAAACTGATGTGTGTTTGCAGGAGTTTCTAAACCCTTTCTGTGAAGAAGTGGAAAACGCATTTTCCAGGCCAAATCCAGGCATTCAAGAAATAGCTGGAAATCTCCGTCTAAAACACAAAAAGAACGTATCTTGCAAACTGCTCTGCTGGGTGTTCTCTCAGCTAAGGGAGTTGAATCCGCCTTCAGAATCAGAGAGTGAGAAGCACGGTTCTTCCAGGAGCTGGGTTTCGTAATACCCGGGTGAATTGGAACAAACGCGGTATTGAGAAATATCTGCTTCTAAAACCGAAACGGAGCTACCTAACAGAACGGTCTTCAATGTTTGCATTCAACTTACGGAGTTAAAGTGATGTGTGTTTGCAGGAGTTTCTAAACCCTTTCTGTGAAGAAGTGGAAAACGCATTTTCCCAGCCAAATCCAGGCATTCAAGAAATAGCTGGAAATCTCCGTCTAAAACACAAAAAGAACGTATCTTGCAAACTGCTCTGCTGGGTGTTCGCTCAGCTAAGGGAGTTGAATCCGACTTCAGAATCAGAGAGTGAGAAGCACGGTTCTTCCAGGAGCTGGGTTTCGTAATACCCGGGTGAATTGGAACAAATGCGGTATTGAGAAATATCTGCTTCTAAAACCAAAACGGAGCTACCTAACAGAACGGTCTTCAATGTGTGCATTCAACTTACGGAGTTAAACTGATGTGTGTTTGCAGGAGTTTCTAAACCCTTTCTGTGAAGAAGTGGAAAACGGATTTTCCCAGCCAAATCCAGGCATTCAAGAAATAGCTGGAAATCTCCGTCTAAAACACAAAAAGAACGTATCTTGCAAACTGCTCTGCTGGGTGTTCGCTCAGCTAAGGGAGTTGAATCCGCCTTCAGAATCAGAGAGTGAGAAGCACGGTTCTTCCAGGAGCTGGGTTTCGTAATACCCGGGTGAATTGGAACAAACGCGGTATTGAGAAATATCTGCTTCTAAAACCAAAACGGAGCTACCTAACAGAACGGTCTTCAATGTGTGCATTCAACTTACGGAGTTCAACTGATGTGTGTTTGCAGGAGTTTCTAAACCCTTTCTGTGAAGAAGTGGAAAACGCATATTCCCAGCAAAATCCAGGCATTCAAGAAATAGCTGGAAATCTCCGTCTAAAACACAAAAAGAACGTATCTTGCAAACTGCTCTGCTGGGTGTTCGCTCAGCTAAGGGAGTTGAATCCGCCTTCAGAATCAGAGAGTGAGAAGCACGGTTCTTCCAGGAGCTGGGTTTCGTTATACCCGGGTGAATTGGAACAAACGCGGTATTGAGAAATATCTGCTTCTAAAACCAAAACGGAGCTACCTAACAGAACGGTCTTCAATGTGTGCATTCAACTTACGGAGTTAAACTGATGTGTGTTTGCAGGAGTTTCTAAACCCTTTCTGTGAAGAAGTGGAAAACGCATTTTCCCAGCCAAATCCAGGCATTCAAGAAATAGCTGGAAATCTCCGTCTAAAACACAAAAAGAACGTATCTTGCAAACTGCTCTGCTGGGTGTTCTCTCAGCTAAGGGAGTTGAATCCGCCTTCAGAATCAGAGAGTGAGAAGCACGGTTCTTCCAGGAGCTGGGTTTCGTAATACCCGGGTGAATTGGAACAAACGCTGTATTGAGAAATATCTGCTTCTAAAACCGAAACGGAGCTACCTAACAGAACGGTCTTCAATGTTTGCATTCAACTTACGGAGTTAAAGTGATGTGTGTTTGCAGGAGTTTCTAAACCCTTTCTGTGAAGAAGTGGAAAACGCATATTCCCAGCCAAATCCAGGCATTCAAGAAATAGCTGGAAATCTCCGTCTAAAACACAAAAAGAACGTATCTTGCAAACTGCTCTGCTGGGTGTTCGCTCAGCTAAGGGAGTTGAATCCGACTTCAGAATCAGAGAGTGAGAACCACGGTTCTTCCAGGAGCTGGGTTTCGTAATACCCGGGTGAATTGGAACAAATGCGGTATTGAGAAATATCTGCTTCTAAAACCAAAACGGAGCTACCTAACAGAACGGTCTTCAATGTGTGCATTCTACTTACGGAGTTAAACTGATGTGTGTTTGCAGGAGTTTCTAAACCCTTTCTGTGAAGAAGTGGAAAACGGATTTTCCCAGCCAAATCCAGGCATTCAAGAAATAGCTGGAAATCTCCGTCTAAAACACAAAAAGAACGTATCTTGCAAACTGCTCTGCTGGGTGTTCGCTCAGCTAAGGGAGTTGAATCCGCCTTCAGAATCAGAGAGTGAGAAGCACGGTTCTTCCAGGAGCTGGGTTTCGTAATACCCGGGTGAATTGGAACAAACGCGGTATTGAGAAATATCTGCTTCTAAAACCAAAACGGAGCTACCTAACAGAACGGTCTTCAATGTGTGCATTCAACTTACGGAGTTCAACTGATGTGTGTTTGCAGGAGTTTCTAAACCCTTTCTGTGAAGAAGTGGAAAACGCATATTCCCAGCAAAATCCAGGCATTCAAGAAATAGCTGGAAATCTCCGTCTAAAACACAAAAAGAACGTATCTTGCAAACTGCTCTGCTGGGTGTTCGCTCAGCTAAGGGAGTTGAATCCGCCTTCAGAATCAGAGAGTGAGAAGCACGGTTCTTCCAGGAGCTGGGTTTCGTTATACCCGGGTGAATTGGAACAAACGCGGTATTGAGAAATATCTGCTTCTAAAACCAAAACGGAGCTACCTAACAGAACGGTCTTCAATGTGTGCATTCAACTTACGGAGTTAAACTGATGTGTGTTTGCAGGAGTTTCTAAACCCTTTCTGTGAACAAGTGGAAAACGCATTTTCCCAGCCAAATCCAGGCATTCAAGAAATAGCTGGAAATCTCCGTCTAAAACACAAAAAGAACGTATCTTGCAAACTGCTCTGCTGGGTGTTCTCTCAGCTAAGGGAGTTGAATCCGCCTTCAGAATCAGAGAGTGAGAAGCACGGTTCTTCCAGGAGCTGGGTTTCGTAATACCCGGGTGAATTGGAACAAACGCTGTATTGAGAAATATCTGCTTCTAAAACCGAAACGGAGCTACCTAACAGAACGGTCTTCAATGTTTGCATTCAACTTACGGAGTTAAAGTGATGTGTGTTTGCAGGAGTTTTTAAACCCTTTCTGTGAAGAAGTGGAAAACGCATATTCCCAGCCAAATCCAGGCATTCAAGAAATAGCTGGAAATCTCCGTCTAAAACACAAAAAGAACGTATCTTGCAAACTGCTCTGCTGGGTGTTCGCTCAGCTAAGGGAGTTGAATCCGACTTCAGAATCAGAGAGTGAGAAGCACGGTTCTTCCAGGAGCTGGGTTTCGTAATACCCGGGTGAATTGGAACAAATGCGGTATTGAGAAATATCTGCTTCTAAAACCAAAACGGAGCTACCTAACAGAACGGTCTTCAATGTGTGCATTCAACTTACGGAGTTAAACTGATGTGTGTTTGCAGGAGTTTCTAAACCCTTTCTGTGAAGAAGTGGAAAACGGATTTTCCCAGCCAAATCCAGGCATTCAAGAAATAGCTGGAAATCTCCGTCTAAAACACAAAAAGAACGTATCTTGCAAACTGCTCTGCTGGGTGTTCGCTCAGCTAAGGGAGTTGAATCCGCCTTCAGAATCAGAGAGTGAGAAGCACGGTTCTTCCAGGAGCTGGGTTTCGTAATACCCGGGTGAATTGGAACAAACGCGGTATTGAGAAATATCTGCTTCTAAAACCAAAACGGAGCTACCTAACAGAACGGTCTTCAATGTGTGCATTCAACTTACGGAGTTCAACTGATGTGTGTTTGCAGGAGTTTCTAAACCCTTTCTGTGAAGAAGTGGAAAACGCATATTCCCAGCAAAATCCAGGCATTCAAGAAATAGCTGGAAATCTCCGTCTAAAACACAAAAAGAACGTATCTTGCAAACTGCTCTGCTGGGTGTTCGCTCAGCTAAGGGAGTTGAATCCGCCTTCAGAATCAGAGAGTGAGAAGCACGGTTCTTCCAGGAGCTGGGTTTCGTTATACCCGGGTGAATTGGAACAAACGCGGTATTGAGAAATATCTGCTTCTAAAACCAAAACGGAGCTACCTAACAGAACGGTCTTCAATGTGTGCATTCAACTTACGGAGTTAAACTGATGTGTGTTTGCAGGAGTTTCTAAACCCTTTCTGTGAAGAAGTGGAAAACGCATTTTCCCAGCCAAATCCAGGCATTCAAGAAATAGCTGGAAATCTCCGTCTAAAACACAAAAAGAACGTATCTTGCAAACTGCTCTGCTGGGTGTTCTCTCAGCTAAGGGAGTTGAATCCGCCTTCAGAATCAGAGAGTGAGAAGCACGGTTCTTCCAGGAGCTGGGTTTCGTAATACCCGGGTGAATTGGAACAAACGCTGTATTGAGAAATATCTGCTTCTAAAACCGAAACGGAGCTACCTAACAGAACGGTCTTCAATGTTTGCATTCAACTTACGGAGTTAAAGTGATGTGTGTTTGCAGGAGTTTCTAAACCCTTTCTGTGAAGAAGTGGAAAACGCATATTCCCAGCCAAATCCAGGCATTCAAGAAATAGCTGGAAATCTCCGTCTAAAACACAAAAAGAACGTATCTTGCAAACTGCTCTGCTGGGTGTTCGCTCAGCTAAGGGAGTTGAATCCGACTTCAGAATCAGAGAGTGAGAAGCACGGTTCTTCCAGGAGCTGGGTTTCGTAATACCCGGGTGAATTGGAACAAATGCGGTATTGAGAAATATCTGCTTCTAAAACCAAAACGGAGCTACCTAACAGAACGGTCTTCAATGTGTGCATTCAACTTACGGAGTTAAACTGATGTGTGTTTGCAGGAGTTTCTAAACCCTTTCTGTGAAGAAGTGGAAAACGGATTTTCCCAGCCAAATCCAGGCATTCAAGAAATAGCTGGAAATCTCCGTCTAAAACACAAAAAGAACGTATCTTGCAAACTGCTCTGCTGGGTGTTCGCTCAGCTAAGGGAGTTGAATCCGCCTTCAGAATCAGAGAGTGAGAAGCACGGTTCTTCCAGGAGCTGGGTTTCGTAATACCCGGGTGAATTGGAACAAACGCGGTATTGAGAAATATCTGCTTCTAAAACCAAAACGGAGCTACCTAACAGAACGGTCTTCAATGTGTGCATTCAACTTACGGAGTTCAACTGATGTGTGTTTGCAGGAGTTTCTAAACCCTTTCTGTGAAGAAGTGGAAAACGCATATTCCCAGCAAAATCCAGGCATTCAAGAAATAGCTGGAAATCTCCGTCTAAAACACAAAAAGAACGTATCTTGCAAACTGCTCTGCTGGGTGTTCGCTCAGCTAAGGGAGTTGAATCCGCCTTCAGAATCAGAGAGTGAGAAGCACGGTTCTTCCAGGAGCTGGGTTTCGTTATACCCGGGTGAATTGGAACAAACGCGGTATTGAGAAATATCTGCTTCTAAAACCAAAACGGAGCTACCTAACAGAACGGTCTTCAATGTGTGCATTCAACTTACGGAGTTAAACTGATGTGTGTTTGCAGGAGTTTCTAAACCCTTTCTGTGAACAAGTGGAAAACGCATTTTCCCAGCCAAATCCAGGCATACAAGAAATATCTGGAAATCTCCGTCTAAAACACAAAAAGAACGTATCTTGCAAACTGCTCTGCTGGGTGTTCGCTCAGCTAAGGGAGTTGAATCCGCCTTCAGAATCAGAGAGTGAGAAGCACGGTTTTTCCAGGAGCTGGGTTTCGTTATACCCGGGTGCATTGGAACAAACGCGGTATTGAGAAATATCTGCTTCTAAAACCAAAACGGAGCTACCTAACAGAACGGTCTTCAATGTGTGCATTCAACTTACGGAGTTAAACTGATGTGTGTTTGCAGGAGTTTCTAAACCCTTTCTGTGAAGAAGTGGAAAACGCATTTTCCAGGCCAAATCCAGGCATTCAAGAAATAGCTGGAAATCTCCGTCTAAAACACAAAAAGAACGTATCTTGCAAACTGCTCTGCTGGGTGTTCGCTCAGCTAAGGGAGTTGAATCCGCCTTCAGAATCAGAGAGTGAGAAGCACGGTTCTTCCAGGAGCTGGGTTTTGTTATACCCGGGTGAATTGGAACAAACGCGGTATTGAAAAATATCTGCTTCTAAAACCAAAACGGAGCTACCTAACAGAACGGTCTTCAATGTGTGCATTCAACTTACGGAGTTAAAGTGATGTGTGTTTGCAGGAGTTTCTAAACCCTTTCTGTGAAGAAGTGGAAAACGCATTTTCCCAGCCAAATCCAGGCATTCAAGAAATAGCTGGAAATCTCCGTCTAAAACACAAAAAGAACGTATCTTGCAAACTGCTCTGCTGGGTGTTCGCTCAGCTAAGGGAGTTGAATCCGCCTTCAGAATCAGAGAGTGAGAAGCACGGTTCTTCCAGGAGCTGGGTTTCGTAATACCCGGGTGAATTGGAACAAACGCGGTATTGAGAAATATCTGCTTCTAAAACCAAAACGGAGCTACCTAACAGAACGGTCTTCAATGTGTGCATTCAACTTACGGAGTTAAACTGATGTGTGTTTGCAGGAGTTTCTAAACCCTTTCTGTGAAGAAGTGGAAAACGCATTTTCCCAGCCAAATCCAGGCATTCAAGAAATAGCTGGAAATCTCCGTCTAAAACACAAAAAGAACGTATCTTGCAAACTGCTCTGCTGGGTGTTCGCTCAGCTAAGGGAGTTGAATCCGCCTTCAGAATCAGAGAGTGAGAAGCACGGTTCTTCCAGGAGCTGGGTTTCGTAATACCCGGGTGAATTGGAACAAACGCGGTATTGAGAAATATCTGCTTCTAAAACCAAAACGGAGGTACCTAACAGAACGGTATTCAATGTGTGCATTCAACTTACGGAGTTAAAGTGATGTGTGTTTCCAGGAGTTTCTAAACCCTTTCTGTGAAGAAGTGGAAAACGCATTTTCCCAGCCAAATCCAGGCATTCAAGAAATAGCTGGAAATCTCCGTCTAAAACACAAAAAGAACGTATCTTGTAAACTGCTCTGCTGGGTGTTCGCTCAGCTAAGGGTGTTGAATCCGCCTTCAGAATCAGAGAGTGAGAAGCACGGTTCTTCCAGGAGCTGGGTTTCGTAATACCCGGGTGAATTGGAACAAACGCGGTATTGAGAAATATCTGCTTCTAAAACCAAAACGGAGCTACCTAACAGAACGGTCTTCAATGTGTGCATTCAACTTACGGAGTTAAACTGATGTGTGTTTGCAGGAGTTTCTAAACCCTTTCTGTGAAGAAGTGGAAAACGCATTTTCCCAGCCAAATCCAGGCATTCAAGAAATAGCTGGAAATCTCCGTCTAAAACACAAAAAGAACGTATCTTGCAAACTGCTCTGCTGGGTGTTCGCTCAGCTAAGGGAGTTGAATCTGACTTCAGAATCAGAGAGTGAGAAGCACGGTTCTTCCAGGAGCTGGGTTTCGTTATACCCGGGTGAATTGGAACAAACGCGGTATTGAGAAATATCTGCTTCTAAAACCAAAACGGAGCTACCTAACAGAACGGTCTTCAATGTGTGCATTCAACTTACGGAGTTAAACTGATGTGTGTTTGCAGGAGTTTCTAAACCCTTTCTGTGAAGAAGTGGAAAACGCATTTTCCCAGCCAAATCCAGGCATTCAAGAAATAGCTGGAAATCTCCGTCTAAAACACAAAAAGAACGTATCTTGCAAACTGCTCTGCTGGGTGTTCGCTCAGCTAAGGGAGTTGAATCCGCCTTCATAATCAGAGAGTGAGAAGCACGGTTCTTCCAGGAGCTGGGTTTCGTAATACCCGGGTGAATTGGAACAAACGCGGTATTGAGAAATATCTGCTTCTAAAACCAAAACGGAGCTACCTAACAGAACGGTCTTCAATGTGTGCATTCAACTTACGGAGTTAAACTGATGTGTGTTTGCAGGAGTTTCTAAACCCTTTCTGTGAAGAAGTGGAAAACGCATTTTCCCAGCCAAATCCAGGCATTCAATAAATAGCTGGAAATCTCCGTCTAAAACACAAAAAGAACGTATCTTGCAAACTGCTCTGCTGGGTGTTCGCTCAGCTAAGGGAGTTGAATCCGCCTTCAGAATCAGAGAGTGAGAAGCACGGTTCTTCCAGGAGCTGGGTTTCGTAATACCCGGGTGAATTGGAACAAACGCGGTATTGAGAAATATCTGCTTCTAAAACCAAAACGGAGCTACCTAACAGAACGGTCTTCAATGTGTGCATTCAACTTACGGAGTTAAACTGATGTGTGTTTGCAGGAGTTTCTAAACCCTTTCTGTGAAGAAGTGGAAAACGCATATTCCCAGCAAAATCCAGGCATTCAAGAAATAGCTGGAAATCTCCGTCTAAAACACAAAAAGAACGTATCTTGCAAACTGCTCTGCTGGGTGTTCGCTCAGCTAAGGGAGTTGAATCCGCCTTCAGAATCAGAGAGTGAGAAGCACGGTTCTTCCAGGAGCTGGGTTTCGTAATACCCGGGTGAATTGGAACAAACGCTGTATTGAGAAATATCTGCTTCTAAAACCGAAACGGAGCTACCTAACAGAACGGTCTTCAATGTTTGCATTCAACTTACGGAGTTAAAGTGATGTGTGTTTGCAGGAGTTTCTAAACCCTTTCTGTGAAGAAGTGGAAAACGCATATTCCCAGCCAAATCCAGGCATTCAAGAAATAGCTGGAAATCTCCGTCTAAAACACAAAAAGAACGTATCTTGCAAACTGCTCTGCTGGGTGTTCGCTCAGCTAAGGGAGTTGAATCCGACTTCAGAATCAGAGAGTGAGAAGCACGGTTCTTCCAGGAGCTGGGTTTCGTAATACCCGGGTGAATTGGAACAAATGCGGTATTGAGAAATATCTGCTTCTAAAACCAAAACGGAGCTACCTAACAGAACGGTCTTCAATGTGTGCATTCAACTTACGGAGTTAAACTGATGTGTGTTTGCAGGAGTTTCTAAACCCTTTCTGTGAAGAAGTGGAAAACGGATTTTCCCAGCCAAATCCAGGCATTCAAGAAATAGCTGGAAATCTCCGTCTAAAACACAAAAAGAACGTATCTTGCAAACTGCTCTGCTGGGTGTTCGCTCAGCTAAGGGAGTTGAATCCGCCTTCAGAATCAGAGAGTGAGAAGCACGGTTCTTCCAGGAGCTGGGTTTCGTAATACCCGGGTGAATTGGAACAAACGCGGTATTGAGAAATATCTGCTTCTAAAACCAAAACGGAGCTACCTAACAGAACGGTCTTCAATGTGTGCATTCAACTTACGGAGTTCAACTGATGTGTGTTTGCAGGAGTTTCTAAACCCTTTCTGTGAAGAAGTGGAAAACGCATATTCCCAGCAAAATCCAGGCATTCAAGAAATAGCTGGAAATCTCCGTCTAAAACACAAAAAGAACGTATCTTGCAAACTGCTCTGCTGGGTGTTCGCTCAGCTAAGGGAGTTGAATCCGCCTTCAGAATCAGAGAGTGAGAAGCACGGTTCTTCCAGGAGCTGGGTTTCGTTATACCCGGGTGAATTGGAACAAACGCGGTATTGAGAAATATCTGCTTCTAAAACCAAAACGGAGCTACCTAACAGAACGGTCTTCAATGTGTGCATTCAACTTACGGAGTTAAACTGATGTGTGTTTGCAGGAGTTTCTAAACCCTTTCTGTGAACAAGTGGAAAACGCATTTTCCCAGCCAAATCCAGGCATACAAGAAATATCTGGAAATCTCCGTCTAAAACACAAAAAGAACGTATCTTGCAAACTGCTCTGCTGGGTGTTCGCTCAGCTAAGGGAGTTGAATCCGCCTTCAGAATCAGAGAGTGAGAAGCACGGTTTTTCCAGGAGCTGGGTTTCGTTATACCCGGGTGCATTGGAACAAACGCGGTATTGAGAAATATCTGCTTCTAAAACCAAAACGGAGCTACCTAACAGAACGGTCTTCAATGTGTGCATTCAACTTACGGAGTTAAACTGATGTGTGTTTGCAGGAGTTTCTAAACCCTTTCTGTGAAGAAGTGGAAAACGCATTTTCCAGGCCAAATCCAGGCATTCAAGAAATAGCTGGAAATCTCCGTCTAAAACACAAAAAGAACGTATCTTGCAAACTGCTCTGCTGGGTGTTCGCTCAGCTAAGGGAGTTGAATCCGACTTCAGAATCAGAGAGTGAGAAGCACGGTTCTTCCAGGAGCTGGGTTTCGTAATACCCGGGTGAATTGGAACAAATGCGGTATTGAGAAATATCTGCTTCTAAAACCAAAACGGAGCTACCTAACAGAACGGTCTTCAATGTGTGCATTCAACTTACGGAGTTAAACTGATGTGTGTTTGCAGGAGTTTCTAAACCCTTTCTGTGAAGAAGTGGAAAACGGATTTTCCCAGCCAAATCCAGGCATTCAAGAAATAGCTGGAAATCTCCGTCTAAAACACAAAAAGAACGTATCTTGCAAACTGCTCTGCTGGGTGTTCGCTCAGCTAAGGGAGTTGAATCCGCCTTCAGAATCAGAGAGTGAGAAGCACGGTTCTTCCAGGAGCTGGGTTTCGTAATACCCGGGTGAATTGGAACAAACGCGGTATTGAGAAATATCTGCTTCTAAAACCAAAACGGAGCTACCTAACAGAACGGTCTTCAATGTGTGCATTCAACTTACGGAGTTCAACTGATGTGTGTTTGCAGGAGTTTCTAAACCCTTTCTGTGAAGAAGTGGAAAACGCATATTCCCAGCAAAATCCAGGCATTCAAGAAATAGCTGGAAATCTCCGTCTAAAACACAAAAAGAACGTATCTTGCAAACTGCTCTGCTGGGTGTTCGCTCAGCTAAGGGAGTTGAATCCGCCTTCAGAATCAGAGAGTGAGAAGCACGGTTCTTCCAGGAGCTGGGTTTCGTTATACCCGGGTGAATTGGAACAAACGCGGTATTGAGAAATATCTGCTTCTAAAACCAAAACGGAGCTACCTAACAGAACGGTCTTCAATGTGTGCATTCAACTTACGGAGTTAAACTGATGTGTGTTTGCAGGAGTTTCTAAACCCTTTCTGTGAAGAAGTGGAAAACGCATTTTCCCAGCCAAATCCAGGCATTCAATAAATAGCTGGAAATCTCCGTCTAAAACACAAAAAGAACGTATCTTGCAAACTGCTCTGCTGGGTGTTCGCTCAGCTAAGGGAGTTGAATCCGCCTTCAGAATCAGAGAGTGAGAAGCACGGTTCTTCCAGGAGCTGGGTTTCGTAATACCCGGGTGAATTGGAACAAACGCGGTATTGAGAAATATCTGCTTCTAAAACCAAAACGGAGCTACCTAACAGAACGGTCTTCAATGTGTGCATTCAACTTACGGAGTTAAACTGATGTGTGTTTGCAGGAGTTTCTAAACCCTTTCTGTGAAGAAGTGGAAAACGCATATTCCCAGCAAAATCCAGGCATTCAAGAAATAGCTGGAAATCTCCGTCTAAAACACAAAAAGAACGTATCTTGCAAACTGCTCTGCTGGGTGTTCGCTCAGCTAAGGGAGTTGAATCCGCCTTCAGAATCAGAGAGTGAGAAGCACGGTTCTTCCAGGAGCTGGGTTTCGTAATACCCGGGTGAATTGGAACAAACGCTGTATTGAGAAATATCTGCTTCTAAAACCGAAACGGAGCTACCTAACAGAACGGTCTTCAATGTTTGCATTCAACTTACGGAGTTAAAGTGATGTGTGTTTGCAGGAGTTTCTAAACCCTTTCTGTGAAGAAGTGGAAAACGCATATTCCCAGCCAAATCCAGGCATTCAAGAAATAGCTGGAAATCTCCGTCTAAAACACAAAAAGAACGTATCTTGCAAACTGCTCTGCTGGGTGTTCGCTCAGCTAAGGGAGTTGAATCCGACTTCAGAATCAGAGAGTGAGAAGCACGGTTCTTCCAGGAGCTGGGTTTCGTAATACCCGGGTGAATTGGAACAAATGCGGTATTGAGAAATATCTGCTTCTAAAACCAAAACGGAGCTACCTAACAGAACGGTCTTCAATGTGTGCATTCAACTTACGGAGTTAAACTGATGTGTGTTTGCAGGAGTTTCTAAACCCTTTCTGTGAAGAAGTGGAAAACGGATTTTCCCAGCCAAATCCAGGCATTCAAGAAATAGCTGGAAATCTCCGTCTAAAACACAAAAAGAACGTATCTTGCAAACTGCTCTGCTGGGTGTTCGCTCAGCTAAGGGAGTTGAATCCGCCTTCAGAATCAGAGAGTGAGAAGCACGGTTCTTCCAGGAGCTGGGTTTCGTAATACCCGGGTGAATTGGAACAAACGCGGTATTGAGAAATATCTGCTTCTAAAACCAAAACGGAGCTACCTAACAGAACGGTCTTCAATGTGTGCATTCAACTTACGGAGTTCAACTGATGTGTGTTTGCAGGAGTTTCTAAACCCTTTCTGTGAAGAAGTGGAAAACGCATATTCCCAGCAAAATCCAGGCATTCAAGAAATAGCTGGAAATCTCCGTCTAAAACACAAAAAGAACGTATCTTGCAAACTGCTCTGCTGGGTGTTCGCTCAGCTAAGGGAGTTGAATCCGCCTTCAGAATCAGAGAGTGAGAAGCACGGTTCTTCCAGGAGCTGGGTTTCGTTATACCCGGGTGAATTGGAACAAACGCGGTATTGAGAAATATCTGCTTCTAAAACCAAAACGGAGCTACCTAACAGAACGGTCTTCAATGTGTGCATTCAACTTACGGAGTTAAACTGATGTGTGTTTGCAGGAGTTTCTAAACCCTTTCTGTGAACAAGTGGAAAACGCATTTTCCCAGCCAAATCCAGGCATACAAGAAATATCTGGAAATCTCCGTCTAAAACACAAAAAGAACGTATCTTGCAAACTGCTCTGCTGGGTGTTCGCTCAGCTAAGGGAGTTGAATCCGCCTTCAGAATCAGAGAGTGAGAAGCACGGTTTTTCCAGGAGCTGGGTTTCGTTATACCCGGGTGCATTGGAACAAACGCGGTATTGAGAAATATCTGCTTCTAAAACCAAAACGGAGCTACCTAACAGAACGGTCTTCAATGTGTGCATTCAACTTACGGAGTTAAACTGATGTGTGTTTGCAGGAGTTTCTAAACCCTTTCTGTGAAGAAGTGGAAAACGCATTTTCCAGGCCAAATCCAGGCATTCAAGAAATAGCTGGAAATCTCCGTCTAAAACACAAAAAGAACGTATCTTGCAAACTGCTCTGCTGGGTGATCGCTCAGCTAAGGGAGTTGAATCCGCCTTCAGAATCAGAGAGTGAGAAGCACGGTTCTTCCAGGAGCTGGGTTTTGTTATACCCGGGTGAATTGGAACAAACGCGGTATTGAAAAATATCTGCTTCTAAAACCAAAACGGAGCTACCTAACAGAACGGTCTTCAATGTGTGCATTCAACTTACGGAGTTAAAGTGATGTGTGTTTGCAGGAGTTTCTAAACCCTTTCTGTGAAGAAGTGGAAAACGCATTTTCCCAGCCAAATCCAGGCATTCAAGAAATAGCTGGAAATCTCCGTCTAAAACACAAAAAGAACGTATCTTGCAAACTGCTCTGCTGGGTGTTCGCTCAGCTAAGGGAGTTGAATCCGCCTTCAGAATCAGAGAGTGAGAAGCACGGTTCTTCCAGGAGCTGGGTTTCGTAATACCCGGGTGAATTGGAACAAACGCGGTATTGAGAAATATCTGCTTCTAAAACCAAAACGGAGCTACCTAACAGAACGGTCTTCAATGTGTGCATTCAACTTACGGAGTTAAACTGATGTGTGTTTGCAGGAGTTTCTAAACCCTTTCTGTGAAGAAGTGGAAAACGCATTTTCCCAGCCAAATCCAGGCATTCAAGAAATAGCTGGAAATCTCCGTCTAAAACACAAAAAGAACGTATCTTGCAAACTGCTCTGCTGGGTGTTCGCTCAGCTAAGGGAGTTGAATCCGCCTTCAGAATCAGAGAGTGAGAAGCACGGTTCTTCCAGGAGCTGGGTTTCGTAATACCCGGGTGAATTGGAACAAACGCGGTATTGAGAAATATCTGCTTCTAAAACCAAAACGGAGGTACCTAACAGAACGGTATTCAATGTGTGCATTCAACTTACGGAGTTAAAGTGATGTGTGTTTCCAGGAGTTTCTAAACCCTTTCTGTGAAGAAGTGGAAAACGCATTTTCCCAGCCAAATCCAGGCATTCAAGAAATAGCTGGAAATCTCCGTCTAAAACACAAAAAGAACGTATCTTGTAAACTGCTCTGCTGGGTGTTCGCTCAGCTAAGGGTGTTGAATCCGCCTTCAGAATCAGAGAGTGAGAAGCACGGTTCTTCCAGGAGCTGGGTTTCGTAATACCCGGGTGAATTGGAACAAACGCGGTATTGAGAAATATCTGCTTCTAAAACCAAAACGGAGCTACCTAACAGAACGGTCTTCAATGTGTGCATTCAACTTACGGAGTTAAACTGATGTGTGTTTGCAGGAGTTTCTAAACCCTTTCTGTGAAGAAGTGGAAAACGCATTTTCCCAGCCAAATCCAGGCATTCAAGAAATAGCTGGAAATCTCCGTCTAAAACACAAAAAGAACGTATCTTGCAAACTGCTCTGCTGGGTGTTCGCTCAGCTAAGGGAGTTGAATCTGACTTCAGAATCAGAGAGTGAGAAGCACGGTTCTTCCAGGAGCTGGGTTTCGTTATACCCGGGTGAATTGGAACAAACGCGGTATTGAGAAATATCTGCTTCTAAAACCAAAACGGAGCTACCTAACAGAACGGTCTTCAATGTGTGCATTCAACTTACGGAGTTAAACTGATGTGTGTTTGCAGGAGTTTCTAAACCCTTTCTGTGAAGAAGTGGAAAACGCATTTTCCCAGCCAAATCCAGGCATTCAAGAAATAGCTGGAAATCTCCGTCTAAAACACAAAAAGAACGTATCTTGCAAACTGCTCTGCTGGGTGTTCGCTCAGCTAAGGGAGTTGAATCCGCCTTCATAATCAGAGAGTGAGAAGCACGGTTCTTCCAGGAGCTGGGTTTCGTAATACCCGGGTGAATTGGAACAAACGCGGTATTGAGAAATATCTGCTTCTAAAACCAAAACGGAGCTACCTAACAGAACGGTCTTCAATGTGTGCATTCAACTTACGGAGTTAAACTGATGTGTGTTTGCAGGAGTTTCTAAACCCTTTCTGTGAAGAAGTGGAAAACGCATTTTCCCAGCCAAATCCAGGCATTCAATAAATAGCTGGAAATCTCCGTCTAAAACACAAAAAGAACGTATCTTGCAAACTGCTCTGCTGGGTGTTCGCTCAGCTAAGGGAGTTGAATCCGCCTTCAGAATCAGAGAGTGAGAAGCACGGTTCTTCCAGGAGCTGGGTTTCGTAATACCCGGGTGAATTGGAACAAACGCGGTATTGAGAAATATCTGCTTCTAAAACCAAAACGGAGCTACCTAACAGAACGGTCTTCAATGTGTGCATTCAACTTACGGAGTTAAACTGATGTGTGTTTGCAGGAGTTTCTAAACCCTTTCTGTGAAGAAGTGGAAAACGCATATTCCCAGCAAAATCCAGGCATTCAAGAAATAGCTGGAAATCTCCGTCTAAAACACAAAAAGAACGTATCTTGCAAACTGCTCTGCTGGGTGTTCGCTCAGCTAAGGGAGTTGAATCCGCCTTCAGAATCAGAGAGTGAGAAGCACGGTTCTTCCAGGAGCTGGGTTTCGTTATACCCGGGTGAATTGGAACAAACGCGGTATTGAGAAATATCTGCTTCTAAAACCAAAACGGAGCTACCTAACAGAACGGTCTTCAATGTGTGCATTCAACTTACGGAGTTAAACTGATGTGTGTTTGCAGGAGTTTCTAAACCCTTTCTGTGAAGAAGTGGAAAACGCATTTTCCCAGCCAAATCCAGGCATACAAGAAATATCTGGAAATCTCCGTCTAAAACACAAAAAGAACGTATCTTGCAAACTGCTCTGCTGGGTGTTCGCTCAGCTAAGGGAGTTGAATCCGCCTTCAGAATCAGAGAGTGAGAAGCACGGTTTTTCCTGGAGCTGGGTTTCGTTATACCCGGGTGCATTGGAACAAACGCGGTATTGAGAAATATCTGCTTCTAAAACCAAAACGGAGCTACCTAACAGAACGGTCTTCAATGTGTGCATTCAACTTACGGAGTTAAACTGATGTGTGTTTGCAGGAGTTTCTAAACCCTTTCTGTGAAGAAGTGGAAAACGCATTTTCCCAGCCAAATCCAGGCATTCAAGAAATAGCTGGAAATCTCCGTCTAAAACACAAAAAGAACGTATCTTGCAAACTGCTCTGCTGGGTGTTCGCTCAGCTAAGGGAGTTGAATCCGCCTTCAGAATCAGAGAGTGAGAAGCACGGTTCTTCCAGGAGCTGGGTTTCGTTATACCCGGGTGAATTGGAACAAACGCGGTATTGAGAAATATCTGCTTCTAAAACCAAAACGGAGCTACCTAACAGAACGGTCTTCAATGTGTGCATTCAACTTACGGAGTTAAACTGATGTGTGTTTGCAGGAGTTTCTAAACCCTTCCTGTGAAGAAGTGGAAAACGCATTTTCCCAGCCAAATCCAGGCATTCAAGAAATAGCTGGAAATCTCCGTCTAAAACACAAAAAGAACGTATCTTGCAAACTGCTCTGCTGGGTGTTCGCTCAGCTAAGGGAGTTGAATCCGCCTTCAGAATCAGAGAGTGAGAAGCACGGTTCTTCCAGGAGCTGGGTTTCGTAATACCCGGGTGAATTGGAACAAACGCGGTATTGAGAAATATCTGCTTCTAAAACCAAAACGGAGCTACCTAACAGAACGGTCTTCAATGGGTGCATTCAACTTACGGAGTTAAACTGATGTGTGTATGCAGGAGTTTCTAAACCCTTTCTGTGAAGAAGTGGAAAACGCATTTTCCCAGCCAAATCCAGGCATTCAAGAAATAGCTGGAAATCTCCGTCTAAAACACAAAAAGAACGTATCTTGCAAACTGCTCTGCTGGGTGTTCGCTCAGCTAAGGGAGTTGAATCCGCCTTCAGAATCAGAGAGTGAGAAGCACGGTTCTTCCAGGAGCTGGGTTTCGTAATACCCGGGTGAATTGGAACAAACGCGGTATTGAGAAATATCTGCTTCTAAAACCAAAACGGAGCTACCTAACAGAACGGTCTTCAATATGTGCATTCAACTTACGGAGTTAAACTGATGTGTGTTTGCAGGAGTTTCTAAACCCTTTCTGTGAAGAAGTGGAAAACGCATTTTCCCAGCCAAATCCAGGCATTCAAGAAATAGCTGGAAATCTCCGTCTAAAACACAAAAAGAACGTATCTTGCCAACTGCTCTGCTGGGTGTTCGCTCAGCTAAGGGAGTTGAATCCGCCTTCAGAATCAGAGAGTGAGAAGCACGGTTCTTCCAGGAGCTGGGTTTCGTAATACCCGGGTGAATTGGAACAAACGCGGTATTGAGAAATATCTGCTTCTAAAACCAAAACGGAGCTACCTAACAGAACGGTCTTCAATGTGTGCATTCAACTTACGGCGTTAAAGTGATGTGTGTTTGCAGGAGTTTCTAAACCCTTTCTGTGAAGAAGTGGAAAACGCATTTTCCCAGCCAAATCCAGGCATTCAAGAAATAGCTGGAAATCTCCGTCTAAAACACAAAAAGAACGTATCTTGCAAACTGCTCTGCTGGGTGTTCGCTCAGCTAAGGGAGTTGAATCCGCCTTCAGAATCAGAGAGTGAGAAGCACGGTTCTTCCAGGAGCTGGGTTTCGTTATACCCGGGTGAATTGGAACAAACGCGGTATTGAGAAATATCTGCTTCTAAAACCAAAACGGAGCTACCTAACAGAACGGTCTTCAATGTTTGCATTCAACTTACGGAGTTAAACTGATGTGTGTTTGCAGGAGTTTCTAAACCCTTTCTGTGAAGAAGTGGAAAACGCATTTTCCCAGCCAAATCCAGGCATTCAAGAAATAGCTGGAAATCTCCGTCTAAAACACAAAAAGAACTTATCTTGCAAACTGCTCTGCTGGGTGTTCGCTCAGCTAAGGGAGTTGAATCCGCCTTCAGAATCAGAGAGTGAGAAGCACGGTTCTTCCAGGAGCTGGGTTTCGTTATACCCGGGTGAATTGGAACAAACGCTGTATTGAGAAATATCTGCTTCTAAAACCAAAACGGAGCTACCTAACAGAACGGTCTTCAATGTGTGCATTCAACTTACGGAGTTAAACTGATGTGTGTTTGCAGGAGTTTCTAAACCCTTTCTGTGAAGAAGTGGAAAACGCATTTTCCCAGCCAAATCCAGGCATTCAAGAAATAGCTGGAAATCTCCGTCTAAAACACAAAAAGAACGTATCTTGCAAACTGCTCTGCTGGGTGTTCGCTCAGCTAAGAAAGTTGAATCCGCCTTCAGAATCACAGAGTGAGAAGCACGGTTCTTCCAGGAGCTGGGTTTCGTTATACCCGGGTGAATTGGAACAAACGCGGTATTGAGAAATATCTGCTTCTAAAACCAAAACGGAGCTACCTAACAGAACGGTCTTCAATGTGTGCATGCAACTTACGGAGTTAAAGTGATGTGTGTTTGCAGGAGTTTCTAAACCCTTCCTGTGAAGAAGTGGAAAACGCATTTTCCCAGCCAAATCCAGGCATTCAAGAAATAGCTGGAAATCTCCGTCTAAAACACAAAAAGAACGTATCTTGCAAACTGCTCTGCTGGGTGTTCGCTCAGCTAAGGGAGTTGAATCCGCCTTCAGAATCAGAGAGTGAGAAGCACGGTTCTTCCAGGAGCTGGGTTTCGTAATACCCGGGTGAATTGGAACAAACGCGGTATTGAGAAATATCTGCTTCTAAAACCAAAACGGAGCTACCTAATAGAACGGTCTTCAATGTGTGCATTCAACTTACGGAGTTAAACTGATGTGTGTTTGCAGGAGTTTCTAAACCCTTTCTGTGAAGAAGTGGAAAACGCATTTTCCCAGCCAAATCCAGGCATTCAAGAAATAGCTGGAAATCTCCGTCTAAAACACAAAAAGAACGTATCTTGCAAACTGCTCTGCTGGGTGTTCGCTCAGCTAAGAAAGTTGAATCCGCCTTCAGAATCACAGAGTGAGAAGCACGGTTCTTCCAGGAGCTGGGTTTCGTTATACCCGGGTGAATTGGAACAAACGCGGTATTGAGAAATATCTGCTTCTAAAACCAAAACGGAGCTACCTAACAGAACGGTCTTCAATGTGTGCATTCAACTTACGGAGTTAAAGTGATGTGTGTTTGCAGGAGTTTCTAAACCCTTCCTGTGAAGAAGTGGAAAACGCATTTTCCCAGCCAAATCCAGGCATTCAAGAAATAGCTGGAAATCTCCGTCTAAAACACAAAAAGAACGTATCTTGCAAACTGCTCTGCTGGGTGTTCGCTCAGCTAAGGGAGTTGAATCCGCCTTCAGAATCAGAGAGTGAGAAGCACGGTTCTTCCAGGAGCTGGGTTTCGTAATACCCGGGTGAATTGGAACAAACGCGGTATTGAGAAATATCTGCTTCTAAAACCAAAACGGAGCTACCTAATAGAACGGTCTTCAATGTGTGCATTCAACTTACGGAGTTAAACTGATGTGTGTTTGCAGGAGTTTCTAAACCCTTTCTGTGAAGAAGTGGAAAACGCATTTTCCCAGCCAAATCCAGGCA
Organism: Callithrix jacchus; assembly: GCF_049354715.1. Taxonomy (NCBI): domain Eukaryota; kingdom Metazoa; phylum Chordata; class Mammalia; order Primates; family Cebidae; genus Callithrix; species Callithrix jacchus. Next base: position 3,252,583 of record NC_133518.1, read on the forward strand.
TTCAAGAAATAGCTGGAAATCTCCGTCTAAAACACAAAAAGAACGTATCTTGCAAACTGCTCTGCTGGGTGTTCGCTCAGCTAAGGGAGTTGAATCCGCCTTCAGAATCAGAGAGTGAGAAGCACGGTTCTTCCAGGAGCTGGGTTTCGTAATACCCGGGTGAATTGGAACAAACGCGGTATTGAGAAATATCTGCTTCTAAAACCAAAACGGAGCTACCTAACAGAACGGTCTTCAATGTGTGCATTCAACTTACGGAGTTAAACTGATGTGTGTTTGCAGGAGTTTCTAAACCCTTTCTGTGAAGAAGTGGAAAACGCATTTTCCCAGCCAAATCCAGGCATTCAAGAAATAGCTGGAAATCTCCGTCTAAAACACAAAAAGAACGTATCTTGCAAACTGCTCTGCTGGGTGTTCGCTCAGCTAAGGGAGTTGAATCCGCCTTCAGAATCAGAGAGTGAGAAGCACGGTTCTTCCAGGAGCTGGGTTTCGTTATACCCGGGTGAATTGGAACAAACGCGGTATTGAGAAATATCTGCTTCTAAAACCAAAACGGAGCTACCTAACAGAACGGTCTTCAATGTGTGCATTCAACTTACGGAGTTAAACTGATGTGTGTTTGCAGGAGTTTCTAAACCCTTTCTGTGAAGAAGTGGAAAACGCATTTTCCCAGCCAAATCCAGGCATTCAAGAAATAGCTGGAAATCTCCGTCTAAAACACAAAAAGAACGTATCTTGCAAACTGCTCTGCTGGGTGTTCGCTCAGCTAAGAAAGTTGAATCCGCCTTCAGAATCACAGAGTGAGAAGCACGGTTCTTCCAGGAGCTGGGTTTCGTAATACCCGGGTGAATTGGAACAAACGCGGTATTGAGAAATATCTGCTTCTAAAACCAAAACGGAGCTACCTAACAGAACGGTCTTCAATGTGTGCATTCAACTTACGGAGTTAAACTGATGTGTGTTTGCAGGAGTTTCTAAAACCTTTCTGTGAAGAAGTGGAAAACGCATTTTCCCAGCCAAATCCAGGCATTCAAGAAATAGCTGGAAATCTCCGTCTAAAACACAAAAAGAAGGTATCTTGCAAACTGCTCTGCTGGGTGTTCGCTCAGCTAAGGGAGTTGAATCCGCCTTCAGAATCAGAGAGTGAGAAGCACGGTTCTTCCAGGAGCTGGGTTTCGTTATACCCGGGTGAATTGGAACAAACGCGGTATTGAGAAATATCTGCTTCTAAAACCAAAACGGAGCTACCTAACAGAACGGTCTTCAATGTGTGCATTCAACTTACGGAGTTCAACTGATGTGTGTTTGCAGGAGTTTCTAAACCCTTTCTGTGAAGAAGTGGAAAACGCATTTTCCCAGCCAAATCCAGGCATTCAAGAAATAGCTGGAAATCTCCGTCTAAAACACAAAAAGAACGTATCTTGCAAACTGCTCTGCTGGGTGTTCGCTCAGCTAAGGGAGTTGAATCCGCCTTCAGAATCAGAGAGTGAGAAGCACGGTTCTTCCAGGAGCTGGGTTTCGTAATACCCGGGTGAATTGGAACAAACGCGGTATTGAGAAATATCTGCTTCTAAAACCAAAACGGAGCTACCTAACAGAACGGTCTTCAATGTGTGCATTCAACTTACGGAGTTAAAGTGATGTGTGTTTGCAGGAGTTTCTAAACCCTTTCTGTGAAGAAGTGGAAAACGCATTTTCCCAGCCAAATCCAGGCATTCAAGAAATAGCTGGAAATCTCCGTCTAAAACACAAAAAGAACGTATCTTGCAAACTGCTCTGCTGGGTGTTCGCTCAGCTAAGGGAGTTGAATCCGCCTTCAGAATCAGAGAGTGAGAAGCACGGTTATTCCAGGAGCTGGGTTTCGTTATACCCGGGTGAATTGGAACAAACGCAGTATTGAGAAATATCTGCTTCTAAAACCAAAACGGAGCTACCTAACAGAACGGTCTTCAATGTGTGCATTCAAATTACGGAGTTAAACTGATGTGTGTTTGCAGGAGTTTCTAAACCCTTTCTGTGAAGAAGTGGAAAACGCATTTTCCCAGCCAAATCCAGGCATTCAAGAAATAGCTGGAAATCTCCGTCTAAAACACAAAAAGAACGTATCTTGCAAACTGCTCTGCTGGGTGTTCGCTCAGCTAAGGGAGTTGAATCCGCCTTCAGAATCAGAGAGTGAGAAGCACGGTTCTTCCAGGAGCTGGGTTTCGTAATACCCGGGTGAATTGGAACAAACGCGGTATTGAGAAATATCTGCTTCTAAAACCAAAACGGAGCTACCTAACAGAACGGTCTTCAATGTGTGCATTCAACTTACGGAGGTAAAGTGATGTGTGTTTGCAGGAGTTTCTAAACCCTTTCTGTGAAGAAGTGGAAAACGCATTTTCCCAGCCAAATCCAGGCATTCAAGAAATAGCTGGAAATCTCCGTCTAAAACACAAAAAGAACGTATCTTGCAAACTGCTCTGCTGGGTGTTCGCTCAGCTAAGGGAGTTGAATCCGCCTTCAGAATCAGAGAGTGAGAAGCACGGTTCTTCCAGGAGCTGGGTTTCGTTATACCCGGGTGAATTGGAACAAACGCGGTATTGAGAAATATCTGCTTCTAAAACCAAAACGGAGCTACCTAACAGAACGGTCTTCAATGTGTGCATTCAACTTACGGAGTTAAACTGATGTGTGTTTGCAGGAGTTTCTAAACCCTTTCTGTGAAGAAGTGGAAAACGCATTTTCCCAGCCAAATCCAGGCATTCAAGAAATAGCTGGAAATCTCCGTCTAAAACACAAAAAGAACGTATGTTGCAAACTGCTCTGCTGGGTGTTCGCTCAGCTAAGGGAGTTGAATCCGCCTTCAGAATCAGAGAGTGAGAAGCACGGTTCTTCCAGGAGCTGGGTTTCGTAATACCCGGGTGAATTGGAACAAACGCGGTATTGAGAAATATCTGCTTCTAAAACCAAAACGGAGCTACCTAAAAGAACGGTCTTCAATGTGTGCATTCAACTTACAGAGTTAAACTGATGTGTGTTTGCAGGAGTTTCTAAACTTTTTCTGTGAAGAAGTGGAAAACGCATTTTCCCAGCCAAATCCAGGCATTCAAGAAATAGCTGGAAATCTCCGTCTAAAACACAAAAAGAATGTATCTTGCAAACTGCTCTGCTGGGTGTTCGCTCAGCTAAGGGAGTTGAATCCGCCTTCAGAATCAGAGAGTGAGAAGCACGGTTCTTCCAGGAGCTGGGTTTCGTAATACCCGGGTGAATTGGAACAAACGAGGTATTGAGAAATATCTGCTTCTAAAACCAAAACGGAGCTACCTAAAAGAACGGTCTTCAATGTGTGCATTCAACTTACAGAGTTAAACTGATGTGTGTTTGCAGGAGTTTCTAAACTTTTTCTGTGAAGAAGTGGAAAACGCATTTTCCCAGCCAAATCCAGGCATTCAAGAAATAGCTGGAAATCTCCGTCTAAAACACAAAAAGAACGTATCTTGCAAACTGCTCTGATGGGTGTTCGCTCAGCTAAGGGAGTTGAATCCGCCTTCAGAATCAGAGAGTGAGAAGCACGGTTCTTCCAGGAGCTGGGTTTCGTAATACCCGGGTGAATTGGAACAAACGCGGTATTGAGAAATATCTGCTTCTAAAACCAAAACGGAGCTACCTAACAGAACGGTCTTCAATGTGTGCATTCAACTTACGGAGTTAAACTGATGTGTGTTTGCAGGAGTTTCTAAACCCTTTCTGTGAAGAAGTGGAAAACGCATTTTCCCAGCCAAATCCAGGCATTCAAGAAATAGCTGGAAATCTCCGTCTAAAACACAAAAAGAACGTATCTTGCAAACTGCTCTGCTGGGTGTTCGCTCAGCTAAGGGAGTTGAATCCGCCTTCAGAATCAGAGAGTGAGAAGCACGGTTCTTCCAGGAGCTGGGTTTCGTTATACCCGGGTGAATTGGAACAAACGCGGTATTGAGAAATATCTGCTTCTAAAACCAAAACGGAGCTACCTAACAGAACGGTCTTCAATGTGTGCATTCAACTTACGGAGTTAAACTGATGTGTGTTTGCAGGAGTTTCTAAACCCTTCCTGTGAAGAAGTGGAAAACGCATTTTCCCAGCCAAATCCAGGCATTCAAGAAATAGCTGGAAATCTCCGTCTAAAACACAAAAAGAACGTATCTTGCAAACTGCTCTGCTGGGTGTTCGCTCAGCTAAGGGAGTTGAATCCGCCTTCAGAATCAGAGAGTGAGAAGCACGGTTCTTCCAGGAGCTGGGTTTCGTAATACCCGGGTGAATTGGAACAAACGCGGTATTGAGAAATATCTGCTTCTAAAACCAAAACGGAGCTACCTAACAGAACGGTCTTCAATGTGTGCATTCAACTTACGGAGTTAAACTGATGTGTGTTTGCAGGAGTTTCTAAACCCTTTCTGTGAAGAAGTGGAAAACGCATTTTCCCAGCCAAATCCAGGCATTCAAGAAATAGCTGGAAATCTCCGTCTAAAACACAAAAAGAACGTATCTTGCAAACTGCTCTGCTGGGTGTTCGCTCAGCTAAGGGAGTTGAATCCGCCTTCAGAATCAGAGAGTGAGAAGCACGGTTCTTCCAGGAGCTGGGTTTCGTTATACCCGGGTGAATTGGAACAAACGCGGTATTGAGAAATATCTGCTTCTAAAACCAAAACGGAGCTACCTAACAGAACGGTCTTCAATGTGTGCATTCAACTTACGGAGTTAAACTGATGTGTGTTTGCAGGAGTTTCTAAACCCTTTCTGTGAAGAAGTGGAAAACGCATTTTCCCAGCCAAATCCAGGCATTCAAGAAATAGCTGGAAATCTCCGTCTAAAACACAAAAAGAACGTATCTTGCAAACTGCTCTGCTAGGTGTTCGCTCAGCTAAGGGAGTTGAATCCGCCTTCAGAATCAGAGAGTGAGAAGCACGGTTCTTCCAGGAGCTGGGTTTCGTTATACCCGGGTGAATTGGAACAAACGCGGTATTGAGAAATATCTGCTTCTAAAACCAAAACGGAGCTACCTAACAGAACGGTCTTCAATGTTTGCATTCAACTTACGGAGTTAAAGTGATGTGTGTTTGCAGGAGTTTCTAAACCCTTTCTGTGAAGAAGTGGAAAACGCATTTTCCCAGCCAAATCCAGGCATTCAAGAAATAGCTGGAAATCTCCGTCTAAAACACAAAAAGAACGTATCTTGCAAACTGCTCTGCTGGGTGTTCGCTCAGCTAAGGGAGTTGAATCCGCCTTCAGAATCAGAGAGTGAGAAGCACGGTTCTTCCAGGAGCTGGGTTTCGTTATACCCGGGTGAATTGGAACAAACGCGGTATTGAGAAATATCTGCTTCTAAAACCAAAACGGAGCTACCTAACAGAACGGTCTTCAATGTGTGCATTCAACTTACGGAGTTCAACTGATGTGTGTTTGCAGGAGTTTCTAAACCCTTTCTGTGAAGAAGTGGAAAACGCATTTTCCCAGCCAAATCCAGGCATTCAAGAAATAGCTGGAAATCTCCGTCTAAAACACAAAAAGAACGTATCTTGCAAACTGCTCTGCTGGGTGTTCGCTCAGCTAAGAAAGTTGAATCCGCCTTCAGAATCACAGAGTGAGAAGCACGGTTCTTCCAGGAGCTGGGTTTCGTAATACCCGGGTGAATTGGAACAAACGCGGTATTGAGAAATATCTGCTTCTAAAACCAAAACGGAGCTACCTAACAGAACGGTCTTCAATGTGTGCATTCAACTTACGGAGTTAAACTGATGTGTGTTTGCAGGAGTTTCTAAAACCTTTCTGTGAAGAAGTGGAAAACGCATTTTCCCAGCCAAATCCAGGCATTCAAGAAATAGCTGGAAATCTCCGTCTAAAACACAAAAAGAAGGTATCTTGCAAACTGCTCTGCTGGGTGTTCGCTCAGCTAAGGGAGTTGAATCCGCCTTCAGAATCAGAGAGTGAGAAGCACGGTTCTTCCAGGAGCTGGGTTTCGTTATACCCGGGTGAATTGGAACAAACGCGGTATTGAGAAATATCTGCTTCTAAAACCAAAACGGAGCTACCTAACAGAACGGTCTTCAATGTGTGCATTCAACTTACGGAGTTAAACTGATGTGTGTTTGCAGGAGATTCTAAACCCTTTCTGTGAAGAAGTGGAAAACGCATTTTCCCAGCCAAATCCAGGCATTCAAGAAATAGCTGGAAATCTCCGTCTAAAACACAAAAAGAACGTATCTTGCAAACTGCTCTGCTGGGTGTTCGCTCAGCTAAGGGAGTTGAATCCGCCTTCAGAATCAGAGAGTGAGAAGCACGGTTCTTCCAGGAGCTGGGTTTCGTTATACCCGGGTGAATTGGAACAAACGCGGTATTGAGAAATATCTGCTTCTAAAACCAAAACGGAGCTACCTAACAGAACGGTCTTCAATGTGTGCATTCAACTTACGGAGTTAAACTGATGTGTGTTTGCAGGAGTTTCTAAACCCTTTCTGTGAAGAAGTGGAAAACGCATTTTCCCAGCCAAATCCAGGCATTCAAGAAATAGCTGGAAATCTCCGTCTAAAACACAAAAAGAACGTATCTTGCAAACTGCTCTGCTGGGTGTTCGCTCAGCTAAGGGAGTTGAATCCGCCTTCAGAATCAGAGAGTGAGAAGCACGGTTCTTCCAGGAGCTGGGTTTCGTAATACCCGGGTGAATTGGAACAAACGCGGTATTGAGAAATATCTGCTTCTAAAACCAAAACGGAGCTACCTAACAGAACGGTCTTCAATGTGTGCATTCAACTTACGGAGTTAAACTGATGTGTGTTTGCAGGAGTTTCTAAACCCTTTCTGTGAAGAAGTGGAAAACGCATTTTCCCAGCCAAATCCAGGCATTCAAGAAATAGCTGGAAATCTCCGTCTAAAACACAAAAAGAACGTATCTTGCAAACTGCTCTGCTGGGTGTTCGCTCAGCTAAGGGAGTTGAATCCGCCTTCAGAATCAGAGAGTGAGAAGCACGGTTCTTCCAGGAGCTGGTTTTCGTTATACCCGGGTGAATTGGAACAAACGCGGTATTGAGAAATATCTGCTTCTAAAACCAAAACGGAGCTACCTAACAGAACGGTCTTCAATGTTTGCATTCAACTTACGGAGTTAAACTGATGTGTGTTTGCAGGAGTTTCTAAACCCTTTCTGTGAAGAAGTGGAAAACGCATTTTCCCAGCCAAATCCAGGCATTCAAGAAATAGCTGGAAATCTCCGTCTAAAACACAAAAAGAACGTATCTTGCAAACTGCTCTGCTGGGTGTTCGCTCAGCTAAGGGAGTTGAATCCGCCTTCAGAATCAGAGAGTGAGAAGCACGGTTCTTCCAGGAGCTGGGTTTCGTTATACCCGGGTGAATTGGAACAAACGCGGTATTGAGAAATATCTGCTTCTAAAACCAAAACGGAGCTACCTAACAGAACGGTCTTCAATGTTTGCATTCAACTTACGGAGTTAAAGTGATGTGTGTTTGCAGGAGTTTCTAAACCCTTTCTGTGAAGAAGTGGAAAACGCATTTTCCCAGCCAAATCCAGGCATTCAAGAAATAGCTGGAAATCTCCGTCTAAAACACAAAAAGAACGTATCTTGCAAACTGCTCTGCTGGGTGTTCGCTCAGCTAAGGGAGTTGAATCCGCCTTCAGAATCAGAGAGTGAGAAGCACGGTTCTTCCAGGAGCTGGGTTTCGTTATACCCGGGTGAATTGGAACAAACGCGGTATTGAGAAATATCTGCTTCTAAAACCAAAACGGAGCTACCTAACAGAACGGTCTTCAATGTGTGCATTCAACTTACGGAGTTCAACTGATGTGTGTTTGCAGGAGTTTCTAAACCCTTTCTGTGAAGAAGTGGAAAACGCATTTTCCCAGCCAAATCCAGGCATTCAAGAAATAGCTGGAAATCTCCGTCTAAAACACAAAAAGAACGTATCTTGCAAACTGCTCTGCTGGGTGTTCGCTCAGCTAAGAAAGTTGAATCCGCCTTCAGAATCACAGAGTGAGAAGCACGGTTCTTCCAGGAGCTGGGTTTCGTAATACCCGGGTGAATTGGAACAAACGCGGTATTGAGAAATATCTGCTTCTAAAACCAAAACGGAGCTACCTAACAGAACGGTCTTCAATGTGTGCATTCAACTTACGGAGTTAAACTGATGTGTGTTTGCAGGAGTTTCTAAAACCTTTCTGTGAAGAAGTGGAAAACACATTTTCCCAGCCAAATCCAGGCATTCAAGAAATAGCTGGAAATCTCCGTCTAAAACACAAAAAGAAGGTATCTTGCAAACTGCTCTGCTGGGTGTTCGCTCAGCTAAGGGAGTTGAATCCGCCTTCAGAATCAGAGAGTGAGAAGCACGGTTCTTCCAGGAGCTGGGTTTCGTTATACCCGGGTGAATTGGAACAAACGCGGTATTGAGAAATATCTGCTTCTAAAACCAAAACGGAGCTACCTAACAGAACGGTCTTCAATGTGTGCATTCAACTTACGGAGTTCAACTGATGTGTGTTTGCAGGAGTTTCTAAACCCTTTCTGTGAAGAAGTGGAAAACGCATTTTCCCAGCCAAATCCAGGCATTCAAGAAATAGCTGGAAATCTCCGTCTAAAACACAAAAAGAACGTATCTTGCAAACTGCTCTGCTGGGTGTTCGCTCAGCTAAGGGAGTTGAATCCGCCTTCAGAATCAGAGAGTGAGAAGCACGGTTCTTCCAGGAGCTGGGTTTCGTAATACCCGGGTGAATTGGAACAAACGCGGTATTGAGAAATATCTGCTTCTAAAACCAAAACGGAGCTACCTAACAGAACGGTCTTCAATGTGTGCATTCAACTTACGGAGTTAAAGTGATGTGTGTTTGCAGGAGTTTCTAAACCCTTTCTGTGAAGAAGTGGAAAACGCATTTTCCCAGCCAAATCCAGGCATTCAAGAAATAGCTGGAAATCTCCGTCTAAAACACAAAAAGAACGTATCTTGCAAACTGCACTGCTGGGTGTTCGCTCAGCTAAGGGAGTTGAATCCGCCTTCAGAATCAGAGAGTGAGAAGCACGGTTCTTCCAGGAGCTGGGTTTCGTAATACCCGGGTGAATTGGAACAAACGCGGTATTGAGAAATATCTGCTTCTAAAACCAAAACGGAGCTACCTAACAGAACGGTCTTCAATGTGTGCATTCAACTTACGGAGTTAAACTGATGTGTGTTTGCAGGAGTTTCTAAACCCTTTCTGTGAAGAAGTGCAAAACGCATTTTCCCAGCCAAATCCAGGCATTCAAGAAATAGCTGGAAATCTCCGTCTAAAACACAAAAAGAACGTATCTTGCAAACTGCTCTGCTGGGTGTTCGCTCAGCTAAGGGAGTTGAATCTGACTTCAGAATCAGAGAGTGAGAAGCACGGTTCTTCCAGGAGCTGGGTTTCGTTATACCCGGGTGAATTGGAACAAACGCGGTATTGAGAAATATCTGCTTCTAAAACCAAAACGGAGCTACCTAACAGAACGGTCTTCAATGTGTGCATTCAACTTACGGAGTTAAAGTGATGTGTGTTTGCAGGAGTTTCTAAACCCTTCCTGTGAAGAAGTGGAAAACGCATTTTCCCAGCCAAATCCAGGCATTCAAGAAATAGCTGGAAATCTCCGTCTAAAACACAAAAAGAACGTATCTTGCAAACTGCTCTGCTGGGTGTTCGCTCAGCTAAGGGAGTTGAATCCGCCTTCAGAATCAGAGAGTGAGAAGCACGGTTCTTCCAGGAGCTGGGTTTCGTAATACCCGGGTGAATTGGAACAAACGCGGTATTGAGAAATATCTGCTTCTAAAACCAAAACGGAGCTACCTAACAGAACGGTCTTCAATGTGTGCATTCAACTTACGGAGTTAAACTGATGTGTGTTTGCAGGAGTTTCTAAACCCTTTCTGTGAAGAAGTGGAAAACGCATTTTCCCAGCCAAATCCAGGCATTCAAGAAATAGCTGGAAATCTCCGTCTAAAACACAAAAAGAACGTATCTTGCAAACTGCTCTGCTGGGTGTTCGCTCAGCTAAGGGAGTTGAATCCGCCTTCAGAATCAGAGAGTGAGAAGCACGGTTCTTCCAGGAGCTGGGTTTCGTAATACCCGGGTGAATTGGAACAAACGCGGTATTGAGAAATATCTGCTTCTAAAACCAAAACGGAGCTACCTAACAGAACGGTCTTCAATGTGTGCATTCAACTTACGGAGTTAAACTGATGTGTGTTTGCAGGAGTTTCTAAACCCTTTCTGTGAAGAAGTGGAAAACGCATTTTCCCAGCCAAATCCAGGCATTCAAGAAATAGCTGGAAATCTCCATCTAAAACACAAAAAGAACGTATCTTGCAAACTGCTCTGCTGGGTGTTCGCTCAGCTAAGGGAGTTGAATCCGCCTTCAGAATCAGAGAGTGAGAAGCACGGTTCTTCCAGGAGCTGGGTTTCGTAATACCCGGGTGAATTGGAACAAACGCGGTATTGAGAAATATCTGCTTCTAAAACCAAAACGGAGCTACCTAACAGAACGGTCTTCAATGTGTGCATTCAACTTACGGAGTTAAACTGATGTGTGTTTGCACGAGTTTCTAAACCCTTTCTGTGAAGAAGTGGAAAACGCATATTTCCAGCAAAATCCAGGCATTCAAGAAATAGCTGGAAATCTCCGTCTAAAACACAAAAACTACGTATCTTGCAAACTGCTCTGCTGGGTGTTCGCTCAGCTAAGGGAGTTGAATCTGACTTCAGAATCAGAGAGTGAGAAGCACGGTTCTTCCAGGAGCTGGGTTTCGTAATACCCGGGTGAATTGGAACAAACGCGGTATTGAGAAATATCTGCTTCTAAAACCAAAACGGAGCTACCTAACAGAACGGTCTTCAATGTGTGCATTCAACTTACGGAGTTAAAGTGATGTGTGTTTGCAGGAGTTTCTAAACCCTTTCTGTGAAGAAGTGGAAAACGCATTTTCCCAGCCAAATCCAGGCATTCAAGAAATAGCTGGAAATCTCCGTCTAAAACACAAAAAGAACGTATCTTGCAAACTGCTCTGCTGGGTGTTCGCTCAGCTAAGGGAGTTGAATCCGCCTTCAGAATCAGAGAGTGAGAAGCACGGTTCTTCCAGGAGCTGGGTTTCGTTATACCCGGGTGAATTGGAACAAACGCGGTATTGAGAAATATCTGCTTCTAAAACCAAAACGGAGCTACCTAACAGAACGGTCTTCAATGTGTGCATTCAACTTACGGAGTTAAACAGATGTGTGTTTGCAGGAGTTTCTAAACCCTTTCTGTGAAGAAGTGGAAAACGCATTTTCCCAGCCAAATCCAGGCATTCAAGAAATAGCTGGAAATCTCCGTCTAAAACACAAAAAGAACGTATCTTGCAAACTGCTCTGCTGGGTGTTCGCTCAGCTAAGGGAGTTGAATCTGACTTCAGAATCAGAGAGTGAGAAGCACGGTTCTTCCAGGAGCTGGGTTTCGTTATACCCGGGTGAATTGGAACAAACGCGGTATTGAGAAATATCTGCTTCTAAAACCAAAACGGAGCTACCTAACAGAACGGTCTTCAATGTGTGCATTCAACTTACGGAGTTAAAGTGATGTGTGTTTGCAGGAGTTTCTAAACCCTTTCTGTGAAGAAGTGGAAAACGCATTTTCCCAGCCAAATCCAGGCATTCAAGAAATAGCTGGAAATCTCCGTCTAAAACACAAAAAGAACGTATCTTGCAAACTGCTCTGCTGGGTGTTCGCTCAGCTAAGGGAGTTGAATCCGCCTTCAGAATCAGAGAGTGAGAAGCACGGTTCTTCCAGGAGCTGGGTTTCGTAATACCCGGGTGAATTGGAACAAACGCGGTATTGAGAAATATCTGCTTCTAAAACCAAAACGGAGCTACCTAACAGAACGGTCTTCAATGTGTGCATTCAACTTACGGAGTTAAAGTGATGTGTGTTTGCAGGAGTTTCTAAACCCTTTCTGTGAAGAAGTGGAAAACGCATTTTCCCAGCCAAATCCAGGCATTCAAGAAATAGCTGGAAATCTCCGTCTATAACACAAAAAGAACGTATCTTGCAAACTGCTCTGTTGGGTGTTCGCTCAGCTAAGGGAGTTGAATCCGCCTTCAGAATCAGAGAGTGAGAAGCACGGTTCTTCCAGGAGCTGGGTTTCGTAATACCCGGGTGAATTGGAACAAACGCGGTATTGAGAAATATCTGCTTCTAAAACCAAAACGGAGCTACCTAACAGAACGGTCTTCAATGTGTGCATTCAACTTACGGAGTTAAAGTGATGTGTGTTTGCAGGAGTTTCTAAACCCTTTCTGTGAAGAAGTGGAAAACGCATTTTCCCAGCCAAATCCAGGCATTCAAGAAATAGCTGGAAATCTCCGTCTAAAACACAAAAAGAACGTATCTTGCAAACTGCTCTGCTGGGTGTTCGCTCAGCTAAGGGAGTTGAATCTGACTTCAGAATCAGAGAGTGAGAAGCACGGTTCTTCCAGGAGCTGGGTTTCGTTATACCCGGGTGAATTGGAACAAACGCGGTATTGAGAAATATCTGCTTCTAAAACCAAAACGGAGCTACCTAACAGAACGGTCTTCAATGTGTGCATTCAACTTACGGAGTTAAAGTGATGTGTGTTTGCAGGAGTTTCTAAACCCTTCCTGTGAAGAAGTGGAAAACGCATTTTCCCAGCCAAATCCAGGCATTCAAGAAATAGCTGGAAATCTCCGTCTAAAACACAAAAAGAACGTATCTTGCAAACTGCTCTGCTGGGTGTTCGCTCAGCTAAGGGAGTTGAATCCGCCTTCAGAATCAGAGAGTGAGAAGCACGGTTCTTCCAGGAGCTGGGTTTCGTAATACCCGGGTGAATTGGAACAAACGCGGTATTGAGAAATATCTGCTTCTAAAACCAAAACGGAGCTACCTAACAGAACGGTCTTCAATGTGTGCATTCAACTTACGGAGTTAAACTGATGTGTGTTTGCAGGAGTTTCTAAACCCTTTCTGTGAAGAAGTGGAAAACGCATTTTCCCAGCCAAATCCAGGCATTCAAGAAATAGCTGGAAATCTCCGTCTAAAACACAAAAAGAACGTATCTTGCAAACTGCTCTGCTGGGTGTTCGCTCAGCTAAGGGAGTTGAATCCGCCTTCAGAATCAGAGAGTGAGAAGCACGGTTCTTCCAGGAGCTGGGTTTCGTAATACCCGGGTGAATTGGAACAAACGCGGTATTGAGAAATATCTGCTTCTAAAACCAAAACGGAGCTACCTAACAGAACGGTCTTCAATGTGTGCATTCAACTTACGGAGTTAAACTGATTTGTGTTTGCAGGAGTTTCTAAACCCTTTCTGTGAAGAAGTGGAAAACGCATTTTCCCAGCCAAATCCAGGCATTCAAGAAATAGCTGGAAATCTCCATCTAAAACACAAAAAGAACGTATCTTGCAAACTGCTCTGCTGGGTGTTCGCTCAGCTAAGGGAGTTGAATCCGCCTTCAGAATCAGAGAGTGAGAAGCACGGTTCTTCCAGGAGCTGGGTTTCGTAATACCCGGGTGAATTGGAACAAACGCGGTATTGAGAAATATCTGCTTCTAAAACCAAAACGGAGCTACCTAACAGAACGGTCTTCAATGTGTGCATTCAACTTACGGAGTTAAACTGATGTGTGTTTGCACGAGTTTCTAAACCCTTTCTGTGAAGAAGTGGAAAACGCATATTTCCAGCAAAATCCAGGCATTCAAGAAATAGCTGGAAATCTCCGTCTAAACACAAAAACTACGTATCTTGCAAACTGCTCTGCTGGGTGTTCGCTCAGCTAAGGGAGTTGAATCTGACTTCAGAATCAGAGAGTGAGAAGCACGGTTCTTCCAGGAGCTGGGTTTCGTTATACCCGGGTGAATTGGAACAAACGCGGTATTGAGAAATATCTGCTTCTAAAACCAAAACGGAGCTACCTAACAGAACGGTCTTCAATGTGTGCATTCAACTTACGGAGTTAAAGTGATGTGTGTTTGCAGGAGTTTCTAAACCCTTTCTGTGAAGAAGTGGAAAACGCATTTTCCCAGCCAAATCCAGGCATTCAAGAAATAGCTGGAAATCTCCGTCTAAAACACAAAAAGAACGTATCTTGCAAACTGCTCTGCTGGGTGTTCGCTCAGCTAAGGGAGTTGAATCCGCCTTCAGAATCAGAGAGGGAGAAGCACGGTTCTTCCAGGAGCTGGGTTTCGTAATACCCGGGTGAATTGGAACAAACGCGGTATTGAGAAATATCTGCTTCTAAAACCAAAACGGAGCTACCTAACAGAACGGTCTTCAATGTGTGCATTCAACTTACGGAGTTAAAGTGATGTGTGTTTGCAGGAGTTTCTAAACCCTTTCTGTGAAGAAGTGGAAAACGCATTTTCCCAGCCAAATCCAGGCATTCAAGAAATAGCTGGAAATCTCCGTCTATAACACAAAAAGAACGTATCTTGCAAACTGCTCTGTTGGGTGTTCGCTCAGCTAAGGGAGTTGAATCCGCCTTCAGAATCAGAGAGTGAGAAGCACGGTTCTTCCAGGAGCTGGGTTTCGTAATACCCGGGTGAATTGGAACAAACGCGGTATTGAGAAATATCTGCTTCTAAAACCAAAACGGAGCTACCTAACAGAACGGTCTTCAATGTGTGCATTCAACTTACGGAGTTCAACTGATGTGTGTTTGCAGGAGTTTCTAAACCCTTTCTGTGAAGAAGTGGAAAACGCATTTTCCCAGCCAAATCCAGGCATTCAAGAAATAGCTGGAAATCTCCGTCTAAAACACAAAAAGAACGTATCTTGCAAACTGCTCTGCTGGGTGTTCGCTCAGCTAAGGGAGTTGAATCCGCCTTCAGAATCAGAGAGTGAGAAGCACGGTTCTTCCAGGAGCTGGGTTTCGTTATACCCGGGTGAATTGGAACAAACGCGGTATTGAGAAATATCTGCTTCTAAAACCAAAACGGAGCTACCTAACAGAACGGTCTTCAATGTGTGCATTCAACTTACGGAGTTAAACTGATGTGTGTTTGCAGGAGTTTCTAAACCCTTTCTGTGAAGAAGTGGAAAACGCATTTTCCCAGCCAAATCCAGGCATTCAAGAAATAGCTGGAAATCTCCGTCTAAAACACAAAAAGAACGTATCTTGCAAACTGCTCTGCTGGGTGTTCGCTCAGCTAAGGGAGTTGAATCCGCCTTCAGAATCAGAGAGTGAGAAGCACGGTTCTTCCAGGAGCTGGGTTTCGTTATACCCGGGTGAATTGGAACAAACGCGGTATTGAGAAATATCTGCTTCTAAAACCAAAACGGAGCTACCTAACAGAACGGTCTTCAATGTGTGCATTCAACTTACGGAGTTCAACTGATGTGTGTTTGCAGGAGTTTCTAAACCCTTTCTGTGAAGAAGTGGAAAACGCATTTTCCCAGCCAAATCCAGGCATTCAAGAAATAGCTGGAAATCTCCGTCTAAAACACAAAAAGAACGTATCTTGCAAACTGCTCTGCTGGGTGTTCGCTCAGCTAAGGGAGTTGAATCCGCCTTCAGAATCAGAGAGTGAGAAGCACGGTTCTTCCAGGAGCTGGGTTTCGTTATACCCGGGTGAATTGGAACAAACGCGGTATTGAGAAATATCTGCTTCTAAAACCAAAACGGAGCTACCTAACAGAACGGTCTTCAATGTGTGCATTCAACTTACGGAGTTAAACTGATGTGTGTTTGCAGGAGTTTCTAAACCCTTTCTGTGAAGAAGTGGAAAACGCATTTTCCCAGCCAAATCCAGGCATTCAAGAAATAGCTGGAAATCTCCGTCTAAAACACAAAAAGAACGTATCTTGCAAACTGCTCTGCTGGGTGTTCGCTCAGCTAAGGGAGTTGAATCCGCCTTCAGAATCAGAGAGTGAGAAGCACGGTTCTTCCAGGAGCTGGGTTTCGTTATACCCGGGTGAATTGGAACAAACGCGGTATTGAGAAATATCTGCTTCTAAAACCAAAACGGAGCTACCTAACAGAACGGTCTTCAATGTGTGCATTCAACTTACGGAGTTAAACTGATGTGTGTTTGCAGGAGTTTCTAAACCCTTTCTGTGAAGAAGTGGAAAACGCATTTTCCCAGCCAAATCCAGGCATTCAAGAAATAGCTGGAAATCTCCGTCTAAAACACAAAAAGAACGTATCTTGCAAACTGCTCTGCTGGGTGTTCGCTCAGCTAAGGGAGTTGAATCCGCCTTCAGAATCAGAGAGTGAGAAGCACGGTTCTTCCAGGAGCTGGGTTTCGTTATACCCGGGTGAATTGGAACAAACGCGGTATTGAGAAATATCTGCTTCTAAAACCAAAACGGAGCTACCTAACAGAACGGTCTTCAATGTGTGCATTCAACTTACGGAGTTAAACTGATGTGTGTTTGCAGGAGTTTCTAAACCCTTTCTGTGAAGAAGTGGAAAACGCATTTTCCCAGCCAAATCCAGGCATTCAAGAAATAGCTGGAAATCTCCGTCTAAAACACAAAAAGAACGTATCTTGCAAACTGCTCTGCTGGGTGTTCGCTCAGCTAAGGGAGTTGAATCCGCCTTCAGAATCAGAGAGTGAGAAGCACGGTTCTTCCAGGAGCTGGGTTTCGTAATACCCGGGTGAATTGGAACAAACGCGGTATTGAGAAATATCTGCTTCTAAAACCAAAACGGAGCTACCTAACAGAACGGTCTTCAATGTGTGCATTCAACTTACGGAGTTCAACTGATGTGTGTTTGCAGGAGTTTCTAAACCCTTTCTGTGAAGAAGTGGAAAACGCATATTCCCAGCAAAATCCAGGCATTCAAGAAATAGCTGGAAATCTCCGTCTAAAACACAAAAAGAACGTATCTTGCAAACTGCTCTGCTGGGTGTTCGCTCAGCTAAGGGAGTTGAATCCGCCTTCAGAATCAGAGAGTGAGAAGCACGGTTCTTCCAGGAGCTGGGTTTCGTTATACCCGGGTGAATTGGAACAAACGCGGTATTGAGAAATATCTGCTTCTAAAACCAAAACGGAGCTACCTAACAGAACGGTCTTCAATGTGTGCATTCAACTTACGGAGTTAAACTGATGTGTGTTTGCAGGAGTTTCTAAACCCTTTCTGTGAACAAGTGGAAAACGCATTTTCCCAGCCAAATCCAGGCATACAAGAAATATCTGGAAATCTCCGTCTAAAACACAAAAAGAACGTATCTTGCAAACTGCTCTGCTGGGTGTTCGCTCAGCTAAGGGAGTTGAATCCGCCTTCAGAATCAGAGAGTGAGAAGCACGGTTTTTCCAGGAGCTGGGTTTCGTTATACCCGGGTGCATTGGAACAAACGCGGTATTGAGAAATATCTGCTTCTAAAACCAAAACGGAGCTACCTAACAGAACGGTCTTCAATGTGTGCATTCAACTTACGGAGTTAAACTGATGTGTGTTTGCAGGAGTTTCTAAACCCTTTCTGTGAAGAAGTGGAAAACGCATTTTCCAGGCCAAATCCAGGCATTCAAGAAATAGCTGGAAATCTCCGTCTAAAACACAAAAAGAACGTATCTTGCAAACTGCTCTGCTGGGTGTTCGCTCAGCTAAGGGAGTTGAATCCGCCTTCAGAATCAGAGAGTGAGAAGCACGGTTCTTCCAGGAGCTGGGTTTTGTTATACCCGGGTGAATTGGAACAAACGCGGTATTGAAAAATATCTGCTTCTAAAACCAAAACGGAGCTACCTAACAGAACGGTCTTCAATGTGTGCATTCAACTTACGGAGTTAAACTGATGTGTGTTTGCAGGAGTTTCTAAACCCTTTCTGTGAAGAAGTGGAAAACGCATTTTCCCAGCCAAATCCAGGCATTCAAGAAATAGCTGGAAATCTCCGTCTAAAACACAAAAAGAACGTATCTTGCAAACTGCTCTGCTGGGTGTTCGCTCAGCTAAGGGAGTTGAATCCGCCTTCAGAATCAGAGAGTGAGAAGCACGGTTCTTCCAGGAGCTGGGTTTCGTAATACCCGGGTGAATTGGAACAAACGCGGTATTGAGAAATATCTGCTTCTAAAACCAAAACGGAGCTACCTAACAGAACGGTCTTCAATGTGTGCATTCAACTTACGGAGTTAAACTGATGTGTGTTTGCAGGAGTTTCTAAACCCTTTCTGTGAAGAAGTGGAAAACGCATTTTCCCAGCCAAATCCAGGCATTCAAGAAATAGCTGGAAATCTCCGTCTAAAACACAAAAAGAACGTATCTTGCAAACTGCTCTGCTGGGTGTTCTCTCAGCTAAGGGAGTTGAATCCGCCTTCAGAATCAGAGAGTGAGAAGCACGGTTCTTCCAGGAGCTGGGTTTCGTAATACCCGGGTGAATTGGAACAAACGCGGTATTGAGAAATATCTGCTTCTAAAACCGAAACGGAGCTACCTAACAGAACGGTCTTCAATGTTTGCATTCAACTTACGGAGTTAAAGTGATGTGTGTTTGCAGGAGTTTCTAAACCCTTTCTGTGAAGAAGTGGAAAACGCATTTTCCCAGCCAAATCCAGGCATTCAAGAAATAGCTGGAAATCTCCGTCTAAAACACAAAAAGAACGTATCTTGCAAACTGCTCTGCTGGGTGTTCGCTCAGCTAAGGGAGTTGAATCCGCCTTCAGAATCAGAGAGTGAGAAGCACGGTTCTTCCAGGAGCTGGGTTTCGTAATACCCGGGTGAATTGGAACAAATGCGGTATTGAGAAATATCTGCTTCTAAAACCAAAACGGAGCTACCTAACAGAACGGTCTTCAATGTGTGCATTCAACTTACGGAGTTAAACTGATGTGTGTTTGCAGGAGTTTCTAAACCCTTTCTGTGAAGAAGTGGAAAACGCATTTTCCCAGCCAAATCCAGGCATTCAAGAAATAGCTGGAAATCTCCGTCTAAAACACAAAAAGAACGTATCTTGCAAACTGCTCTGCTGGGTGTTCTCTCAGCTAAGGGAGTTGAATCCGCCTTCAGAATCAGAGAGTGAGAAGCACGGTTCTTCCAGGAGCTGGGTTTCGTAATACCCGGGTGAATTGGAACAAACGCGGTATTGAGAAATATCTGCTTCTAAAACCGAAACGGAGCTACCTAACAGAACGGTCTTCAATGTTTGCATTCAACTTACGGAGTTAAAGTGATGTGTGTTTGCAGGAGTTTCTAAACCCTTTCTGTGAAGAAGTGGAAAACGCATTTTCCCAGCCAAATCCAGGCATTCAAGAAATAGCTGGAAATCTCCGTCTAAAACACAAAAAGAACGTATCTTGCAAACTGCTCTGCTGGGTGTTCGCTCAGCTAAGGGAGTTGAATCCGACTTCAGAATCAGAGAGTGAGAAGCACGGTTCTTCCAGGAGCTGGGTTTCGTAATACCCGGGTGAATTGGAACAAATGCGGTATTGAGAAATATCTGCTTCTAAAACCAAAACGGAGCTACCTAACAGAACGGTCTTCAATGTGTGCATTCAACTTACGGAGTTAAACTGATGTGTGTTTGCAGGAGTTTCTAAACCCTTTCTGTGAAGAAGTGGAAAACGGATTTTCCCAGCCAAATCCAGGCATTCAAGAAATAGCTGGAAATCTCCGTCTAAAACACAAAAAGAACGTATCTTGCAAACTGCTCTGCTGGGTGTTCGCTCAGCTAAGGGAGTTGAATCCGCCTTCAGAATCAGAGAGTGAGAAGCACGGTTCTTCCAGGAGCTGGGTTTCGTAATACCCGGGTGAATTGGAACAAACGCGGTATTGAGAAATATCTGCTTCTAAAACCAAAACGGAGCTACCTAACAGAACGGTCTTCAATGTGTGCATTCAACTTACGGAGTTAAACTGATGTGTGTTTGCAGGAGTTTCTAAACCCTTTCTGTGAAGAAGTGGAAAACGCATTTTCCCAGCCAAATCCAGGCATTCAAGAAATAGCTGGAAATCTCCGTCTAAAACACAAAAAGAACGTATCTTGCAAACTGCTCTGCTGGGTGTTCTCTCAGCTAAGGGAGTTGAATCCGCCTTCAGAATCAGAGAGTGAGAAGCACGGTTCTTCCAGGAGCTGGGTTTCGTAATACCCGGGTGAATTGGAACAAACGCGGTATTGAGAAATATCTGCTTCTAAAACCGAAACGGAGCTACCTAACAGAACGGTCTTCAATGTTTGCATTCAACTTACGGAGTTAAAGTGATGTGTGTTTGCAGGAGTTTCTAAACCCTTTCTGTGAAGAAGTGGAAAACGCATTTTCCCAGCCAAATCCAGGCATTCAAGAAATAGCTGGAAATCTCCGTCTAAACACAAAAACTACGTATCTTGCAAACTGCTCTGCTGGGTGTTCGCTCAGCTAAGGGAGTTGAATCTGACTTCAGAATCAGAGAGTGAGAAGCACGGTTCTTCCAGGAGCTGGGTTTCGTAATACCCGGGTGAATTGGAACAAACGCGGTATTGAGAAATATCTGCTTCTAAAACCAAAACGGAGCTACCTAACAGAACGGTCTTCAATGTGTGCATTCAACTTACGGAGTTAAAGTGATGTGTGTTTGCAGGAGTTTCTAAACCCTTTCTGTGAAGAAGTGGAAAACGCATTTTCCCAGCCAAATCCAGGCATTCAAGAAATAGCTGGAAATCTCCGTCTAAAACACAAAAAGAACGTATCTTGCAAACTGCTCTGCTGGGTGTTCGCTCAGCTAAGGGAGTTGAATCCGCCTTCAGAATCAGAGAGTGAGAAGCACGGTTCTTCCAGGAGCTGGGTTTCGTTATACCCGGGTGAATTGGAACAAACGCGGTATTGAGAAATATCTGCTTCTAAAACCAAAACGGAGCTACCTAACAGAACGGTCTTCAATGTGTGCATTCAACTTACGGAGTTAAACAGATGTGTGTTTGCAGGAGTTTCTAAACCCTTTCTGTGAAGAAGTGGAAAACGCATTTTTCCAGCCAAATCCAGGCATTCAAGAAATAGCTGGAAATCTCCGTCTAAAACACAAAAAGAACGTATCTTGCAAACTGCTCTGCTGGGTGTTCGCTCAGCTAAGGGAGTTGAATCTGACTTCAGAATCAGAGAGTGAGAAGCACGGTTCTTCCAGGAGCTGGGTTTCGTTATACCCGGGTGAATTGGAACAAACGCGGTATTGAGAAATATCTGCTTCTAAAACCAAAACGGAGCTACCTAACAGAACGGTCTTCAATGTGTGCATTCAACTTACGGAGTTAAAGTGATGTGTGTTTGCAGGAGTTTCTAAACCCTTTCTGTGAAGAAGTGGAAAACGCATTTTCCCAGCCAAATCCAGGCATTCAAGAAATAGCTGGAAATCTCCGTCTAAAACACAAAAAGAACGTATCTTGCAAACTGCTCTGCTGGGTGTTCGCTCAGCTAAGGGAGTTGAATCCGCCTTCAGAATCAGAGAGGGAGAAGCACGGTTCTTCCAGGAGCTGGGTTTCGTAATACCCGGGTGAATTGGAACAAACGCGGTATTGAGAAATATCTGCTTCTAAAACCAAAACGGAGCTACCTAACAGAACGGTCTTCAATGTGTGCATTCAACTTACGGAGTTAAAGTGATGTGTGTTTGCAGGAGTTTCTAAACCCTTTCTGTGAAGAAGTGGAAAACGCATTTTCCCAGCCAAATCCAGGCATTCAAGAAATAGCTGGAAATCTCCGTCTATAACACAAAAAGAACGTATCTTGCAAACTGCTCTGTTGGGTGTTCGCTCAGCTAAGGGAGTTGAATCCGCCTTCAGAATCAGAGAGTGAGAAGCACGGTTCTTCCAGGAGCTGGGTTTCGTAATACCCGGGTGAATTGGAACAAACGCGGTATTGAGAAATATCTGCTTCTAAAACCAAAACGGAGCTACCTAACAGAACGGTCTTCAATGTGTGCATTCAACTTACGGAGTTCAACTGATGTGTGTTTGCAGGAGTTTCTAAACCCTTTCTGTGAAGAAGTGGAAAACGCATTTTCCCAGCCAAATCCAGGCATTCAAGAAATAGCTGGAAATCTCCGTCTAAAACACAAAAAGAACGTATCTTGCAAACTGCTCTGCTGGGTGTTCGCTCAGCTAAGGGAGTTGAATCCGCCTTCAGAATCAGAGAGTGAGAAGCACGGTTCTTCCAGGAGCTGGGTTTCGTTATACCCGGGTGAATTGGAACAAACGCGGTATTGAGAAATATCTGCTTCTAAAACCAAAACGGAGCTACCTAACAGAACGGTCTTCAATGTGTGCATTCAACTTACGGAGTTAAACTGATGTGTGTTTGCAGGAGTTTCTAAACCCTTTCTGTGAAGAAGTGGAAAACGCATTTTCCCAGCCAAATCCAGGCATTCAAGAAATAGCTGGAAATCTCCGTCTAAAACACAAAAAGAACGTATCTTGCAAACTGCTCTGCTGGGTGTTCGCTCAGCTAAGGGAGTTGAATCCGCCTTCAGAATCAGAGAGTGAGAAGCACGGTTCTTCCAGGAGCTGGGTTTCGTTATACCCGGGTGAATTGGAACAAACGCGGTATTGAGAAATATCTGCTTCTAAAACCAAAACGGAGCTACCTAACAGAACGGTCTTCAATGTGTGCATTCAACTTACGGAGTTCAACTGATGTGTGTTTGCAGGAGTTTCTAAACCCTTTCTGTGAAGAAGTGGAAAACGCATTTTCCCAGCCAAATCCAGGCATTCAAGAAATAGCTGGAAATCTCCGTCTAAAACACAAAAAGAACGTATCTTGCAAACTGCTCTGCTGGGTGTTCGCTCAGCTAAGGGAGTTGAATCCGCCTTCAGAATCAGAGAGTGAGAAGCACGGTTCTTCCAGGAGCTGGGTTTCGTTATACCCGGGTGAATTGGAACAAACGCGGTATTGAGAAATATCTGCTTCTAAAACCAAAACGGAGCTACCTAACAGAACGGTCTTCAATGTGTGCATTCAACTTACGGAGTTAAACTGATGTGTGTTTGCAGGAGTTTCTAAACCCTTTCTGTGAAGAAGTGGAAAACGCATTTTCCCAGCCAAATCCAGGCATTCAAGAAATAGCTGGAAATCTCCGTCTAAAACACAAAAAGAACGTATCTTGCAAACTGCTCTGCTGGGTGTTCGCTCAGCTAAGGGAGTTGAATCCGCCTTCAGAATCAGAGAGTGAGAAGCACGGTTCTTCCAGGAGCTGGGTTTCGTTATACCCGGGTGAATTGGAACAAACGCGGTATTGAGAAATATCTGCTTCTAAAACCAAAACGGAGCTACCTAACAGAACGGTCTTCAATGTGTGCATTCAACTTACGGAGTTAAACTGATGTGTGTTTGCAGGAGTTTCTAAACCCTTTCTGTGAAGAAGTGGAAAACGCATTTTCCCAGCCAAATCCAGGCATTCAAGAAATAGCTGGAAATCTCCGTCTAAAACACAAAAAGAACGTATCTTGCAAACTGCTCTGCTGGGTGTTCGCTCAGCTAAGGGAGTTGAATCCGCCTTCAGAATCAGAGAGTGAGAAGCACGGTTCTTCCAGGAGCTGGGTTTCGTTATACCCGGGTGAATTGGAACAAACGCGGTATTGAGAAATATCTGCTTCTAAAACCAAAACGGAGCTACCTAACAGAACGGTCTTCAATGTGTGCATTCAACTTACGGAGTTAAACTGATGTGTGTTTGCAGGAGTTTCTAAACCCTTTCTGTGAAGAAGTGGAAAACGCATTTTCCCAGCCAAATCCAGGCATTCAAGAAATAGCTGGAAATCTCCGTCTAAAACACAAAAAGAACGTATCTTGCAAACTGCTCTGCTGGGTGTTCGCTCAGCTAAGGGAGTTGAATCCGCCTTCAGAATCAGAGAGTGAGAAGCACGGTTCTTCCAGGAGCTGGGTTTCGTAATACCCGGGTGAATTGGAACAAACGCGGTATTGAGAAATATCTGCTTCTAAAACCAAAACGGAGCTACCTAACAGAACGGTCTTCAATGTGTGCATTCAACTTACGGAGTTAAACTGATGTGTGTTTGCAGGAGTTTCTAAACCCTTTCTGTGAAGAAGTGGAAAACGCATTTTCCCAGCCAAATCCAGGCATTCAAGAAATAGCTGGAAATCTCCGTCTAAAACACAAAAAGAACGTATCTTGCAAACTGCTCTGCTGGGTGTTCGCTCAGCTAAGGGAGTTGAATCCGCCTTCAGAATCAGAGAGTGAGAAGCACGGTTCTTCCAGGAGCTGGGTTTCGTAATACCCGGGTGAATTGGAACAAACGCGGTATTGAGAAATATCTGCTTCTAAAACCAAAACGGAGCTACCTAACAGAACGGTCTTCAATGTGTGCATTCAACTTACGGAGTTCAACTGATGTGTGTTTGCAGGAGTTTCTAAACCCTTTCTGTGAAGAAGTGGAAAACGCATATTCCCAGCAAAATCCAGGCATTCAAGAAATAGCTGGAAATCTCCGTCTAAAACACAAAAAGAACGTATCTTGCAAACTGCTCTGCTGGGTGTTCGCTCAGCTAAGGGAGTTGAATCCGCCTTCAGAATCAGAGAGTGAGAAGCACGGTTCTTCCAGGAGCTGGGTTTCGTTATACCCGGGTGAATTGGAACAAACGCGGTATTGAGAAATATCTGCTTCTAAAACCAAAACGGAGCTACCTAACAGAACGGTCTTCAATGTGTGCATTCAACTTACGGAGTTAAACTGATGTGTGTTTGCAGGAGTTTCTAAACCCTTTCTGTGAACAAGTGGAAAACGCATTTTCCCAGCCAAATCCAGGCATACAAGAAATATCTGGAAATCTCCGTCTAAAACACAAAAAGAACGTATCTTGCAAACTGCTCTGCTGGGTGTTCGCTCAGCTAAGGGAGTTGAATCCGCCTTCAGAATCAGAGAGTGAGAAGCACGGTTTTTCCAGGAGCTGGGTTTCGTTATACCCGGGTGCATTGGAACAAACGCGGTATTGAGAAATATCTGCTTCTAAAACCAAAACGGAGCTACCTAACAGAACGGTCTTCAATGTGTGCATTCAACTTACGGAGTTAAACTGATGTGTGTTTGCAGGAGTTTCTAAACCCTTTCTGTGAAGAAGTGGAAAACGCATTTTCCAGGCCAAATCCAGGCATTCAAGAAATAGCTGGAAATCTCCGTCTAAAACACAAAAAGAACGTATCTTGCAAACTGCTCTGCTGGGTGTTCTCTCAGCTAAGGGAGTTGAATCCGCCTTCAGAATCAGAGAGTGAGAAGCACGGTTCTTCCAGGAGCTGGGTTTCGTAATACCCGGGTGAATTGGAACAAACGCGGTATTGAGAAATATCTGCTTCTAAAACCGAAACGGAGCTACCTAACAGAACGGTCTTCAATGTTTGCATTCAACTTACCGAGTTAAAGTGATGTGTGTTTGCAGGAGTTTCTAAACCCTTTCTGTGAAGAAGTGGAAAACGCATTTTCCCAGCCAAATCCAGGCATTCAAGAAATAGCTGGAAATCTCCGTCTAAAACACAAAAAGAACGTATCTTGCAAACTGCTCTGCTGGGTGTTCGCTCAGCTAAGGGAGTTGAATCCGACTTCAGAATCAGAGAGTGAGAAGCACGGTTCTTCCAGGAGCTGGGTTTCGTAATACCCGGGTGAATTGGAACAAATGCGGTATTGAGAAATATCTGCTTCTAAAACCAAAACGGAGCTACCTAACAGAACGGTCTTCAATGTGTGCATTCAACTTACGGAGTTAAACTGATGTGTGTTTGCAGGAGTTTCTAAACCCTTTCTGTGAAGAAGTGGAAAACGGATTTTCCCAGCCAAATCCAGGCATTCAAGAAATAGCTGGAAATCTCCGTCTAAAACACAAAAAGAACGTATCTTGCAAACTGCTCTGCTGGGTGTTCGCTCAGCTAAGGGAGTTGAATCCGCCTTCAGAATCAGAGAGTGAGAAGCACGGTTCTTCCAGGAGCTGGGTTTCGTAATACCCGGGTGAATTGGAACAAACGCGGTATTGAGAAATATCTGCTTCTAAAACCAAAACGGAGCTACCTAACAGAACGGTCTTCAATGTGTGCATTCAACTTACGGAGTTCAACTGATGTGTGTTTGCAGGAGTTTCTAAACCCTTTCTGTGAAGAAGTGGAAAACGCATATTCCCAGCAAAATCCAGGCATTCAAGAAATAGCTGGAAATCTCCGTCTAAAACACAAAAAGAACGTATCTTGCAAACTGCTCTGCTGGGTGTTCGCTCAGCTAAGGGAGTTGAATCCGCCTTCAGAATCAGAGAGTGAGAAGCACGGTTCTTCCAGGAGCTGGGTTTCGTTATACCCGGGTGAATTGGAACAAACGCGGTATTGAGAAATATCTGCTTCTAAAACCAAAACGGAGCTACCTAACAGAACGGTCTTCAATGTGTGCATTCAACTTACGGAGTTAAACTGATGTGTGTTTGCAGGAGTTTCTAAACCCTTTCTGTGAACAAGTGGAAAACGCATTTTCCCAGCCAAATCCAGGCATTCAAGAAATAGCTGGAAATCTCCGTCTAAAACACAAAAAGAACGTATCTTGCAAACTGCTCTGCTGGGTGTTCTCTCAGCTAAGGGAGTTGAATCCGCCTTCAGAATCAGAGAGTGAGAAGCACGGTTCTTCCAGGAGCTGGGTTTCGTAATACCCGGGTGAATTGGAACAAACGCTGTATTGAGAAATATCTGCTTCTAAAACCGAAACGGAGCTACCTAACAGAACGGTCTTCAATGTTTGCATTCAACTTACGGAGTTAAAGTGATGTGTGTTTGCAGGAGTTTCTAAACCCTTTCTGTGAAGAAGTGGAAAACGCATATTCCCAGCCAAATCCAGGCATTCAAGAAATAGCTGGAAATCTCCGTCTAAAACACAAAAAGAACGTATCTTGCAAACTGCTCTGCTGGGTGTTCGCTCAGCTAAGGGAGTTGAATCCGACTTCAGAATCAGAGAGTGAGAAGCACGGTTCTTCCAGGAGCTGGGTTTCGTAATACCCGGGTGAATTGGAACAAATGCGGTATTGAGAAATATCTGCTTCTAAAACCAAAACGGAGCTACCTAACAGAACGGTCTTCAATGTGTGCATTCTACTTACGGAGTTAAACTGATGTGTGTTTGCAGGAGTTTCTAAACCCTTTCTGTGAAGAAGTGGAAAACGGATTTTCCCAGCCAAATCCAGGCATTCAAGAAATAGCTGGAAATCTCCGTCTAAAACACAAAAAGAACGTATCTTGCAAACTGCTCTGCTGGGTGTTCGCTCAGCTAAGGGAGTTGAATCCGCCTTCAGAATCAGAGAGTGAGAAGCACGGTTCTTCCAGGAGCTGGGTTTCGTAATACCCGGGTGAATTGGAACAAACGCGGTATTGAGAAATATCTGCTTCTAAAACCAAAACGGAGCTACCTAACAGAACGGTCTTCAATGTGTGCATTCAACTTACGGAGTTCAACTGATGTGTGTTTGCAGGAGTTTCTAAACCCTTTCTGTGAAGAAGTGGAAAACGCATATTCCCAGCAAAATCCAGGCATTCAAGAAATAGCTGGAAATCTCCGTCTAAAACACAAAAAGAACGTATCTTGCAAACTGCTCTGCTGGGTGTTCGCTCAGCTAAGGGAGTTGAATCCGCCTTCAGAATCAGAGAGTGAGAAGCACGGTTCTTCCAGGAGCTGGGTTTCGTTATACCCGGGTGAATTGGAACAAACGCGGTATTGAGAAATATCTGCTTCTAAAACCAAAACGGAGCTACCTAACAGAACGGTCTTCAATGTGTGCATTCAACTTACGGAGTTAAACTGATGTGTGTTTGCAGGAGTTTCTAAACCCTTTCTGTGAACAAGTGGAAAACGCATTTTCCCAGCCAAATCCAGGCATTCAAGAAATAGCTGGAAATCTCCGTCTAAAACACAAAAAGAACGTATCTTGCAAACTGCTCTGCTGGGTGTTCTCTCAGCTAAGGGAGTTGAATCCGCCTTCAGAATCAGAGAGTGAGAAGCACGGTTCTTCCAGGAGCTGGGTTTCGTAATACCCGGGTGAATTGGAACAAACGCTGTATTGAGAAATATCTGCTTCTAAAACCGAAACGGAGCTACCTAACAGAACGGTCTTCAATGTTTGCATTCAACTTACGGAGTTAAAGTGATGTGTGTTTGCAGGAGTTTCTAAACCCTTTCTGTGAAGAAGTGGAAAACGCATATTCCCAGCCAAATCCAGGCATTCAAGAAATAGCTGGAAATCTCCGTCTAAAACACAAAAAGAACGTATCTTGCAAACTGCTCTGCTGGGTGTTCGCTCAGCTAAGGGAGTTGAATCCGACTTCAGAATCAGAGAGTGAGAAGCACGGTTCTTCCAGGAGCTGGGTTTCGTAATACCCGGGTGAATTGGAACAAATGCGGTATTGAGAAATATCTGCTTCTAAAACCAAAACGGAGCTACCTAACAGAACGGTCTTCAATGTGTGCATTCAACTTACGGAGTTAAACTGATGTGTGTTTGCAGGAGTTTCTAAACCCTTTCTGTGAAGAAGTGGAAAACGGATTTTCCCAGCCAAATCCAGGCATTCAAGAAATAGCTGGAAATCTCCGTCTAAAACACAAAAAGAACGTATCTTGCAAACTGCTCTGCTGGGTGTTCGCTCAGCTAAGGGAGTTGAATCCGCCTTCAGAATCAGAGAGTGAGAAGCACGGTTCTTCCAGGAGCTGGGTTTCGTAATACCCGGGTGAATTGGAACAAACGCGGTATTGAGAAATATCTGCTTCTAAAACCAAAACGGAGCTACCTAACAGAACGGTCTTCAATGTGTGCATTCAACTTACGGAGTTCAACTGATGTGTGTTTGCAGGAGTTTCTAAACCCTTTCTGTGAAGAAGTGGAAAACGCATATTCCCAGCAAAATCCAGGCATTCAAGAAATAGCTGGAAATCTCCGTCTAAAACACAAAAAGAACGTATCTTGCAAACTGCTCTGCTGGGTGTTCGCTCAGCTAAGGGAGTTGA
Source organism: Callithrix jacchus (assembly GCF_049354715.1). Taxonomy (NCBI): domain Eukaryota; kingdom Metazoa; phylum Chordata; class Mammalia; order Primates; family Cebidae; genus Callithrix; species Callithrix jacchus. Next base: position 3,281,486 of record NC_133518.1, read on the forward strand.
ATCCGCCTTCAGAATCAGAGAGTGAGAAGCACGGTTCTTCCAGGAGCTGGGTTTCGTAATACCCGGGTGAATTGGAACAAACGCGGTATTGAGAAATATCTGCTTCTAAAACCGAAACGGAGCTACCTAACAGAACGGTCTTCAATGTTTGCATTCAACTTACGGAGTTAAAGTGATGTGTGTTTGCAGGAGTTTCTAAACCCTTTCTGTGAAGAAGTGGAAAACGCATTTTCCCAGCCAAATCCAGGCATTCAAGAAATAGCTGGAAATCTCCGTCTAAAACACAAAAAGAACGTATCTTGCAAACTGCTCTGCTGGGTGTTCGCTCAGCTAAGGGAGTTGAATCCGACTTCAGAATCAGAGAGTGAGAAGCACGGTTCTTCCAGGAGCTGGGTTTCGTAATACCCGGGTGAATTGGAACAAATGCGGTATTGAGAAATATCTGCTTCTAAAACCAAAACGGAGCTACCTAACAGAACGGTCTTCAATGTGTGCATTCAACTTACGGAGTTAAACTGATGTGTGTTTGCAGGAGTTTCTAAACCCTTTCTGTGAAGAAGTGGAAAACGGATTTTCCCAGCCAAATCCAGGCATTCAAGAAATAGCTGGAAATCTCCGTCTAAAACACAAAAAGAACGTATCTTGCAAACTGCTCTGCTGGGTGTTCGCTCAGCTAAGGGAGTTGAATCCGCCTTCAGAATCAGAGAGTGAGAAGCACGGTTCTTCCAGGAGCTGGGTTTCGTAATACCCGGGTGAATTGGAACAAACGCGGTATTGAGAAATATCTGCTTCTAAAACCAAAACGGAGCTACCTAACAGAACGGTCTTCAATGTGTGCATTCAACTTACGGAGTTAAACTGATGTGTGTTTGCAGGAGTTTCTAAACCCTTTCTGTGAAGAAGTGGAAAACGCATTTTCCCAGCCAAATCCAGGCATTCAAGAAATAGCTGGAAATCTCCGTCTAAAACACAAAAAGAACGTATCTTGCAAACTGCTCTGCTGGGTGTTCTCTCAGCTAAGGGAGTTGAATCCGCCTTCAGAATCAGAGAGTGAGAAGCACGGTTCTTCCAGGAGCTGGGTTTCGTAATACCCGGGTGAATTGGAACAAACGCGGTATTGAGAAATATCTGCTTCTAAAACCGAAACGGAGCTACCTAACAGAACGGTCTTCAATGTTTGCATTCAACTTACGGAGTTAAAGTGATGTGTGTTTGCAGGAGTTTCTAAACCCTTTCTGTGAAGAAGTGGAAAACGCATTTTCCCAGCCAAATCCAGGCATTCAAGAAATAGCTGGAAATCTCCGTCTAAAACACAAAAAGAACGTATCTTGCAAACTGCTCTGCTGGGTGTTCGCTCAGCTAAGGGAGTTGAATCCGCCTTCAGAATCAGAGAGTGAGAAGCACGGTTCTTCCAGGAGCTGGGTTTCGTAATACCCGGGTGAATTGGAACAAATGCGGTATTGAGAAATATCTGCTTCTAAAACCAAAACGGAGCTACCTAACAGAACGGTCTTCAATGTGTGCATTCAACTTACGGAGTTAAACTGATGTGTGTTTGCAGGAGTTTCTAAACCCTTTCTGTGAAGAAGTGGAAAACGCATTTTCCCAGCCAAATCCAGGCATTCAAGAAATAGCTGGAAATCTCCGTCTAAAACACAAAAAGAACGTATCTTGCAAACTGCTCTGCTGGGTGTTCTCTCAGCTAAGGGAGTTGAATCCGCCTTCAGAATCAGAGAGTGAGAAGCACGGTTCTTCCAGGAGCTGGGTTTCGTAATACCCGGGTGAATTGGAACAAACGCGGTATTGAGAAATATCTGCTTCTAAAACCGAAACGGAGCTACCTAACAGAACGGTCTTCAATGTTTGCATTCAACTTACGGAGTTAAAGTGATGTGTGTTTGCAGGAGTTTCTAAACCCTTTCTGTGAAGAAGTGGAAAACGCATTTTCCCAGCCAAATCCAGGCATTCAAGAAATAGCTGGAAATCTCCGTCTAAAACACAAAAAGAACGTATCTTGCAAACTGCTCTGCTGGGTGTTCGCTCAGTTAAGGGAGTTGAATCCGCCTTCAGAATCAGAGAGTGAGAAGCACGGTTCTTCCAGGAGCTGGGTTTCGTAATACCCGGGTGAATTGAAACAAACGCGGTATTGAGAAATATCTGCTTCTAAAACCAAAACGGAGCTACCTAACAGAACGGTCTTCAATGTGTGCATTCAACTTACGGAGTTAAACTGATGTGTGTTTGCAGGAGTTTCTAAACCCTTTCTGTGAAGAAGTGGAAAACGCATTTTCCCAGCCAAATCCAGGCATTCAAGAAATAGCTGGAAATCTCCGTCTAAAACACAAAAAGAACGTATCTTGCAAACTGCTCTGCTGGGTGTTCGCTCAGCTAAGGGAGTTGAATCCGCCTTCAGAATCAGAGAGTGAGAAGCACGGTTCTTCCAGGAGCTGGGTTTCGTAATACCCGGGTGAATTGGAACAAACGCGGTATTGAGAAATATCTGCTTCTAAAACCAAAACGGAGCTACCTAACAGAACGGTCTTCAATGTGTGCATTCAACTTACGGAGTTCAACTGATGTGTGTTTGCAGGAGTTTCTAAACCCTTTCTGTGAAGAAGTGGAAAACGCATTTTCCCAGCCAAATCCAGGCATTCAAGAAATAGCTGGAAATCTCCGTCTAAAACACAAAAAGAACGTATCTTGCAAACTGCTCTGCTGGGTGTTCGCTCAGCTAAGGGAGTTGAATCCGCCTTCAGAATCAGAGAGTGAGAAGCACGGTTCTTCCAGGAGCTGGGTTTCGTAATACCCGGGTGAATTGGAACAAACGCGGTATTGAGAAATATCTGCTTCTAAAACCAAAACGGAGCTACCTAACAGAACGGTCTTCAATGTGTGCATTCAACTTACGGAGTTCAACTGATGTGTGTTTGCAGGAGTTTCTAAACCCTTTCTGTGAAGAAGTGGAAAACGCATATTCCCAGCAAAATCCAGGCATTCAAGAAATAGCTGGAAATCTCCGTCTAAAACACAAAAAGAACGTATCTTGCAAACTGCTCTGCTGGGTGTTCGCTCAGCTAAGGGAGTTGAATCCGCCTTCAGAATCAGAGAGTGAGAAGCACGGTTCTTCCAGGAGCTGGGTTTCGTTATACCCGGGTGAATTGGAACAAACGCGGTATTGAGAAATATCTGCTTCTAAAACCAAAACGGAGCTACCTAACAGAACGGTCTTCAATGTGTGCATTCAACTTACGGAGTTAAACTGATGTGTGTTTGCAGGAGTTTCTAAACCCTTTCTGTGAACAAGTGGAAAACGCATTTTCCCAGCCAAATCCAGGCATACAAGAAATATCTGGAAATCTCCGTCTAAAACACAAAAAGAACGTATCTTGCAAACTGCTCTGCTGGGTGTTCGCTCAGCTAAGGGAGTTGAATCCGCCTTCAGAATCAGAGAGTGAGAAGCACGGTTTTTCCAGGAGCTGGGTTTCGTTATACCCGGGTGCATTGGAACAAACGCGGTATTGAGAAATATCTGCTTCTAAAACCAAAACGGAGCTACCTAACAGAACGGTCTTCAATGTGTGCATTCAACTTACGGAGTTAAACTGATGTGTGTTTGCAGGAGTTTCTAAACCCTTTCTGTGAAGAAGTGGAAAACGCATTTTCCAGGCCAAATCCAGGCATTCAAGAAATAGCTGGAAATCTCCGTCTAAAACACAAAAAGAACGTATCTTGCAAACTGCTCTGCTGGGTGTTCTCTCAGCTAAGGGAGTTGAATCCGCCTTCAGAATCAGAGAGTGAGAAGCACGGTTCTTCCAGGAGCTGGGTTTCGTAATACCCGGGTGAATTGGAACAAACGCGGTATTGAGAAATATCTGCTTCTAAAACCGAAACGGAGCTACCTAACAGAACGGTCTTCAATGTTTGCATTCAACTTACGGAGTTAAAGTGATGTGTGTTTGCAGGAGTTTCTAAACCCTTTCTGTGAAGAAGTGGAAAACGCATTTTCCCAGCCAAATCCAGGCATTCAAGAAATAGCTGGAAATCTCCGTCTAAAACACAAAAAGAACGTATCTTGCAAACTGCTCTGCTGGGTGTTCGCTCAGCTAAGGGAGTTGAATCCGACTTCAGAATCAGAGAGTGAGAAGCACGGTTCTTCCAGGAGCTGGGTTTCGTAATACCCGGGTGAATTGGAACAAATGCGGTATTGAGAAATATCTGCTTCTAAAACCGAAACGGAGCTACCTAACAGAACGGTCTTCAATGTGTGCATTCAACTTACGGAGTTAAACTGATGTGTGTTTGCAGGAGTTTCTAAACCCTTTCTGTGAAGAAGTGGAAAACGCATTTTCCCAGCCAAATCCAGGCATTCAAGAAATAGCTGGAAATCTCCGTCTAAAACACAAAAAGAACGTATCTTGCAAACTGCTCTGCTGGGTGTTCTCTCAGCTAAGGGAGTTGAATCCGCCTTCAGAATCAGAGAGTGAGAAGCACGGTTCTTCCAGGAGCTGGGTTTCGTAATACCCGGGTGAATTGGAACAAACGCGGTATTGAGAAATATCTGCTTCTAAAACCGAAACGGAGCTACCTAACAGAACGGTCTTCAATGTTTGCATTCAACTTACGGAGTTAAAGTGATGTGTGTTTGCAGGAGTTTCTAAACCCTTTCTGTGAAGAAGTGGAAAACGCATTTTCCCAGCCAAATCCAGGCATTCAAGAAATAGCTGGAAATCTCCGTCTAAAACACAAAAAGAACGTATCTTGCAAACTGCTCTGCTGGGTGTTCGCTCAGCTAAGGGAGTTGAATCCGACTTCAGAATCAGAGAGTGAGAAGCACGGTTCTTCCAGGAGCTGGGTTTCGTAATACCCGGGTGAATTGGAACAAATGCGGTATTGAGAAATATCTGCTTCTAAAACCAAAACGGAGCTACCTAACAGAACGGTCTTCAATGTGTGCATTCAACTTACGGAGTTAAACTGATGTGTGTTTGCAGGAGTTTCTAAACCCTTTCTGTGAAGAAGTGGAAAACGGATTTTCCCAGCCAAATCCAGGCATTCAAGAAATAGCTGGAAATCTCCGTCTAAAACACAAAAAGAACGTATCTTGCAAACTGCTCTGCTGGGTGTTCGCTCAGCTAAGGGAGTTGAATCCGCCTTCAGAATCAGAGAGTGAGAAGCACGGTTCTTCCAGGAGCTGGGTTTCGTAATACCCGGGTGAATTGGAACAAACGCGGTATTGAGAAATATCTGCTTCTAAAACCAAAACGGAGCTACCTAACAGAACGGTCTTCAATGTGTGCATTCAACTTACGGAGTTAAACTGATGTGTGTTTGCAGGAGTTTCTAAACCCTTTCTGTGAAGAAGTGGAAAACGCATTTTCCCAGCCAAATCCAGGCATTCAAGAAATAGCTGGAAATCTCCGTCTAAAACACAAAAAGAACGTATCTTGCAAACTGCTCTGCTGGGTGTTCTCTCAGCTAAGGGAGTTGAATCCGCCTTCAGAATCAGAGAGTGAGAAGCACGGTTCTTCCAGGAGCTGGGTTTCGTAATACCCGGGTGAATTGGAACAAACGCGGTATTGAGAAATATCTGCTTCTAAAACCGAAACGGAGCTACCTAACAGAACGGTCTTCAATGTTTGCATTCAACTTACGGAGTTAAAGTGATGTGTGTTTGCAGGAGTTTCTAAACCCTTTCTGTGAAGAAGTGGAAAACGCATTTTCCCAGCCAAATCCAGGCATTCAAGAAATAGCTGGAAATCTCCGTCTAAAACACAAAAAGAACGTATCTTGCAAACTGCTCTGCTGGGTGTTCGCTCAGCTAAGGGAGTTGAATCCGCCTTCAGAATCAGAGAGTGAGAAGCACGGTTCTTCCAGGAGCTGGGTTTCGTAATACCCGGGTGAATTGGAACAAATGCGGTATTGAGAAATATCTGCTTCTAAAACCAAAACGGAGCTACCTAACAGAACGGTCTTCAATGTGTGCATTCAACTTACGGAGTTAAACTGATGTGTGTTTGCAGGAGTTTCTAAACCCTTTCTGTGAAGAAGTGGAAAACGCATTTTCCCAGCCAAATCCAGGCATTCAAGAAATAGCTGGAAATCTCCGTCTAAAACACAAAAAGAACGTATCTTGCAAACTGCTCTGCTGGGTGTTCTCTCAGCTAAGGGAGTTGAATCCGCCTTCAGAATCAGAGAGTGAGAAGCACGGTTCTTCCAGGAGCTGGGTTTCGTAATACCCGGGTGAATTGGAACAAACGCGGTATTGAGAAATATCTGCTTCTAAAACCGAAACGGAGCTACCTAACAGAACGGTCTTCAATGTTTGCATTCAACTTACGGAGTTAAAGTGATGTGTGTTTGCAGGAGTTTCTAAACCCTTTCTGTGAAGAAGTGGAAAACGCATTTTCCCAGCCAAATCCAGGCATTCAAGAAATAGCTGGAAATCTCCGTCTAAAACACAAAAAGAACGTATCTTGCAAACTGCTCTGCTGGGTGTTCGCTCAGTTAAGGGAGTTGAATCCGCCTTCAGAATCAGAGAGTGAGAAGCACGGTTCTTCCAGGAGCTGGGTTTCGTAATACCCGGGTGAATTGAAACAAACGCGGTATTGAGAAATATCTGCTTCTAAAACCAAAACGGAGCTACCTAACAGAACGGTCTTCAATGTGTGCATTCAACTTACGGAGTTAAACTGATGTGTGTTTGCAGGAGTTTCAAAACCCTTTCTGTGAAGAAGTGGAAAACGCATTTTCCCAGCCAAATCCAGGCATTCAAGAAATAGCTGGAAATCTCCGTCTAAAACACAAAAAGAACGTATCTTGCAAACTGCTCTGCTGGGTGTTCGCTCAGCTAAGGGAGTTGAATCCGCCTTCAGAATCAGAGAGTGAGAAGCACGGTTCTTCCAGGAGCTGGGTTTCGTAATACCCGGGTGAATTGGAACAAACGCGGTATTGAGAAATATCTGCTTCTAAAACCAAAACGGAGCTACCTAACAGAACGGTCTTCAATGTGTGCATTCAACTTACGGAGTTAAACTGATGTGTGTTTGCAGGAGTTTCTAAACCCTTTCTGTGAAGAAGTGGAAAACGCATTTTCCCAGCCAAATCCAGGCATTCAAGAAATAGCTGGAAATCTCCGTCTAAAACACAAAAAGAACGTATCTTGCAAACTGCTCTGCTGGGTGTTCGCTCAGCTAAGGGAGTTGAATCCGCCTTCAGAATCAGAGAGTGAGAAGCACGGTTCTTCCAGGAGCTGGGTTTCGTAATACCCGGGTGAATTGGAACAAACGCGGTATTGAGAAATATCTGCTTCTAAAACCAAAACGGAGCTACCTAACAGAACGGTCTTCAATGTGTGCATTCAACTTACGGAGTTCAACTGATGTGTGTTTGCAGGAGTTTCTAAACCCTTTCTGTGAAGAAGTGGAAAACGCATATTCCCAGCAAAATCCAGGCATTCAAGAAATAGCTGGAAATCTCCGTCTAAAACACAAAAAGAACGTATCTTGCAAACTGCTCTGCTGGGTGTTCGCTCAGCTAAGGGAGTTGAATCCGCCTTCAGAATCAGAGAGTGAGAAGCACGGTTCTTCCAGGAGCTGGGTTTCGTTATACCCGGGTGAATTGGAACAAACGCGGTATTGAGAAATATCTGCTTCTAAAACCAAAACGGAGCTACCTAACAGAACGGTCTTCAATGTGTGCATTCAACTTACGGAGTTAAACTGATGTGTGTTTGCAGGAGTTTCTAAACCCTTTCTGTGAACAAGTGGAAAACGCATTTTCCCAGCCAAATCCAGGCATACAAGAAATATCTGGAAATCTCCGTCTAAAACACAAAAAGAACGTATCTTGCAAACTGCTCTGCTGGGTGTTCGCTCAGCTAAGGGAGTTGAATCCGCCTTCAGAATCAGAGAGTGAGAAGCACGGTTTTTCCAGGAGCTGGGTTTCGTTATACCCGGGTGCATTGGAACAAACGCGGTATTGAGAAATATCTGCTTCTAAAACCAAAACGGAGCTACCTAACAGAACGGTCTTCAATGTGTGCATTCAACTTACGGAGTTAAACTGATGTGTGTTTGCAGGAGTTTCTAAACCCTTTCTGTGAAGAAGTGGAAAACGCATTTTCCAGGCCAAATCCAGGCATTCAAGAAATAGCTGGAAATCTCCGTCTAAAACACAAAAAGAACGTATCTTGCAAACTGCTCTGCTGGGTGTTCTCTCAGCTAAGGGAGTTGAATCCGCCTTCAGAATCAGAGAGTGAGAAGCACGGTTCTTCCAGGAGCTGGGTTTCGTAATACCCGGGTGAATTGGAACAAACGCGGTATTGAGAAATATCTGCTTCTAAAACCGAAACGGAGCTACCTAACAGAACGGTCTTCAATGTTTGCATTCAACTTACGGAGTTAAAGTGATGTGTGTTTGCAGGAGTTTCTAAACCCTTTCTGTGAAGAAGTGGAAAACGCATTTTCCCAGCCAAATCCAGGCATTCAAGAAATAGCTGGAAATCTCCGTCTAAAACACAAAAAGAACGTATCTTGCAAACTGCTCTGCTGGGTGTTCGCTCAGCTAAGGGAGTTGAATCCGACTTCAGAATCAGAGAGTGAGAAGCACGGTTCTTCCAGGAGCTGGGTTTCGTAATACCCGGGTGAATTGGAACAAATGCGGTATTGAGAAATATCTGCTTCTAAAACCAAAACGGAGCTACCTAACAGAACGGTCTTCAATGTGTGCATTCAACTTACGGAGTTAAACTGATGTGTGTTTGCAGGAGTTTCTAAACCCTTTCTGTGAAGAAGTGGAAAACGGATTTTCCCAGCCAAATCCAGGCATTCAAGAAATAGCTGGAAATCTCCGTCTAAAACACAAAAAGAACGTATCTTGCAAACTGCTCTGCTGGGTGTTCGCTCAGCTAAGGGAGTTGAATCCGCCTTCAGAATCAGAGAGTGAGAAGCACGGTTCTTCCAGGAGCTGGGTTTCGTAATACCCGGGTGAATTGGAACAAACGCGGTATTGAGAAATATCTGCTTCTAAAACCAAAACGGAGCTACCTAACAGAACGGTCTTCAATGTGTGCATTCAACTTACGGAGTTCAACTGATGTGTGTTTGCAGGAGTTTCTAAACCCTTTCTGTGAAGAAGTGGAAAACGCATATTCCCAGCAAAATCCAGGCATTCAAGAAATAGCTGGAAATCTCCGTCTAAAACACAAAAAGAACGTATCTTGCAAACTGCTCTGCTGGGTGTTCGCTCAGCTAAGGGAGTTGAATCCGCCTTCAGAATCAGAGAGTGAGAAGCACGGTTCTTCCAGGAGCTGGGTTTCGTTATACCCGGGTGAATTGGAACAAACGCGGTATTGAGAAATATCTGCTTCTAAAACCAAAACGGAGCTACCTAACAGAACGGTCTTCAATGTGTGCATTCAACTTACGGAGTTAAACTGATGTGTGTTTGCAGGAGTTTCTAAACCCTTTCTGTGAACAAGTGGAAAACGCATTTTCCCAGCCAAATCCAGGCATTCAAGAAATAGCTGGAAATCTCCGTCTAAAACACAAAAAGAACGTATCTTGCAAACTGCTCTGCTGGGTGTTCTCTCAGCTAAGGGAGTTGAATCCGCCTTCAGAATCAGAGAGTGAGAAGCACGGTTCTTCCAGGAGCTGGGTTTCGTAATACCCGGGTGAATTGGAACAAACGCTGTATTGAGAAATATCTGCTTCTAAAACCGAAACGGAGCTACCTAACAGAACGGTCTTCAATGTTTGCATTCAACTTACGGAGTTAAAGTGATGTGTGTTTGCAGGAGTTTCTAAACCCTTTCTGTGAAGAAGTGGAAAACGCATATTCCCAGCCAAATCCAGGCATTCAAGAAATAGCTGGAAATCTCCGTCTAAAACACAAAAAGAACGTATCTTGCAAACTGCTCTGCTGGGTGTTCGCTCAGCTAAGGGAGTTGAATCCGACTTCAGAATCAGAGAGTGAGAAGCACGGTTCTTCCAGGAGCTGGGTTTCGTAATACCCGGGTGAATTGGAACAAATGCGGTATTGAGAAATATCTGCTTCTAAAACCAAAACGGAGCTACCTAACAGAACGGTCTTCAATGTGTGCATTCTACTTACGGAGTTAAACTGATGTGTGTTTGCAGGAGTTTCTAAACCCTTTCTGTGAAGAAGTGGAAAACGGATTTTCCCAGCCAAATCCAGGCATTCAAGAAATAGCTGGAAATCTCCGTCTAAAACACAAAAAGAACGTATCTTGCAAACTGCTCTGCTGGGTGTTCGCTCAGCTAAGGGAGTTGAATCCGCCTTCAGAATCAGAGAGTGAGAAGCACGGTTCTTCCAGGAGCTGGGTTTCGTAATACCCGGGTGAATTGGAACAAACGCGGTATTGAGAAATATCTGCTTCTAAAACCAAAACGGAGCTACCTAACAGAACGGTCTTCAATGTGTGCATTCAACTTACGGAGTTCAACTGATGTGTGTTTGCAGGAGTTTCTAAACCCTTTCTGTGAAGAAGTGGAAAACGCATATTCCCAGCAAAATCCAGGCATTCAAGAAATAGCTGGAAATCTCCGTCTAAAACACAAAAAGAACGTATCTTGCAAACTGCTCTGCTGGGTGTTCGCTCAGCTAAGGGAGTTGAATCCGCCTTCAGAATCAGAGAGTGAGAAGCACGGTTCTTCCAGGAGCTGGGTTTCGTTATACCCGGGTGAATTGGAACAAACGCGGTATTGAGAAATATCTGCTTCTAAAACCAAAACGGAGCTACCTAACAGAACGGTCTTCAATGTGTGCATTCAACTTACGGAGTTAAACTGATGTGTGTTTGCAGGAGTTTCTAAACCCTTTCTGTGAACAAGTGGAAAACGCATTTTCCCAGCCAAATCCAGGCATTCAAGAAATAGCTGGAAATCTCCGTCTAAAACACAAAAAGAACGTATCTTGCAAACTGCTCTGCTGGGTGTTCTCTCAGCTAAGGGAGTTGAATCCGCCTTCAGAATCAGAGAGTGAGAAGCACGGTTCTTCCAGGAGCTGGGTTTCGTAATACCCGGGTGAATTGGAACAAACGCTGTATTGAGAAATATCTGCTTCTAAAACCGAAACGGAGCTACCTAACAGAACGGTCTTCAATGTTTGCATTCAACTTACGGAGTTAAAGTGATGTGTGTTTGCAGGAGTTTCTAAACCCTTTCTGTGAAGAAGTGGAAAACGCATATTCCCAGCCAAATCCAGGCATTCAAGAAATAGCTGGAAATCTCCGTCTAAAACACAAAAAGAACGTATCTTGCAAACTGCTCTGCTGGGTGTTCGCTCAGCTAAGGGAGTTGAATCCGACTTCAGAATCAGAGAGTGAGAAGCACGGTTCTTCCAGGAGCTGGGTTTCGTAATACCCGGGTGAATTGGAACAAATGCGGTATTGAGAAATATCTGCTTCTAAAACCAAAACGGAGCTACCTAACAGAACGGTCTTCAATGTGTGCATTCAACTTACGGAGTTAAACTGATGTGTGTTTGCAGGAGTTTCTAAACCCTTTCTGTGAAGAAGTGGAAAACGGATTTTCCCAGCCAAATCCAGGCATTCAAGAAATAGCTGGAAATCTCCGTCTAAAACACAAAAAGAACGTATCTTGCAAACTGCTCTGCTGGGTGTTCGCTCAGCTAAGGGAGTTGAATCCGCCTTCAGAATCAGAGAGTGAGAAGCACGGTTCTTCCAGGAGCTGGGTTTCGTAATACCCGGGTGAATTGGAACAAACGCGGTATTGAGAAATATCTGCTTCTAAAACCAAAACGGAGCTACCTAACAGAACGGTCTTCAATGTGTGCATTCAACTTACGGAGTTCAACTGATGTGTGTTTGCAGGAGTTTCTAAACCCTTTCTGTGAAGAAGTGGAAAACGCATATTCCCAGCAAAATCCAGGCATTCAAGAAATAGCTGGAAATCTCCGTCTAAAACACAAAAAGAACGTATCTTGCAAACTGCTCTGCTGGGTGTTCGCTCAGCTAAGGGAGTTGAATCCGCCTTCAGAATCAGAGAGTGAGAAGCACGGTTCTTCCAGGAGCTGGGTTTCGTAATACCCGGGTGAATTGGAACAAACGCGGTATTGAGAAATATCTGCTTCTAAAACCGAAACGGAGCTACCTAACAGAACGGTCTTCAATGTTTGCATTCAACTTACGGAGTTAAAGTGATGTGTGTTTGCAGGAGTTTCTAAACCCTTTCTGTGAAGAAGTGGAAAACGCATTTTCCCAGCCAAATCCAGGCATTCAAGAAATAGCTGGAAATCTCCGTCTAAAACACAAAAAGAACGTATCTTGCAAACTGCTCTGCTGGGTGTTCGCTCAGCTAAGGGAGTTGAATCCGACTTCAGAATCAGAGAGTGAGAAGCACGGTTCTTCCAGGAGCTGGGTTTCGTAATACCCGGGTGAATTGGAACAAATGCGGTATTGAGAAATATCTGCTTCTAAAACCAAAACGGAGCTACCTAACAGAACGGTCTTCAATGTGTGCATTCAACTTACGGAGTTAAACTGATGTGTGTTTGCAGGAGTTTCTAAACCCTTTCTGTGAAGAAGTGGAAAACGGATTTTCCCAGCCAAATCCAGGCATTCAAGAAATAGCTGGAAATCTCCGTCTAAAACACAAAAAGAACGTATCTTGCAAACTGCTCTGCTGGGTGTTCGCTCAGCTAAGGGAGTTGAATCCGCCTTCAGAATCAGAGAGTGAGAAGCACGGTTCTTCCAGGAGCTGGGTTTCGTAATACCCGGGTGAATTGGAACAAACGCGGTATTGAGAAATATCTGCTTCTAAAACCAAAACGGAGCTACCTAACAGAACGGTCTTCAATGTGTGCATTCAACTTACGGAGTTAAACTGATGTGTGTTTGCAGGAGTTTCTAAACCCTTTCTGTGAAGAAGTGGAAAACGCATTTTCCCAGCCAAATCCAGGCATTCAAGAAATAGCTGGAAATCTCCGTCTAAAACACAAAAAGAACGTATCTTGCAAACTGCTCTGCTGGGTGTTCTCTCAGCTAAGGGAGTTGAATCCGCCTTCAGAATCAGAGAGTGAGAAGCACGGTTCTTCCAGGAGCTGGGTTTCGTAATACCCGGGTGAATTGGAACAAACGCGGTATTGAGAAATATCTGCTTCTAAAACCGAAACGGAGCTACCTAACAGAACGGTCTTCAATGTTTGCATTCAACTTACGGAGTTAAAGTGATGTGTGTTTGCAGGAGTTTCTAAACCCTTTCTGTGAAGAAGTGGAAAACGCATTTTCCCAGCCAAATCCAGGCATTCAAGAAATAGCTGGAAATCTCCGTCTAAAACACAAAAAGAACGTATCTTGCAAACTGCTCTGCTGGGTGTTCGCTCAGCTAAGGGAGTTGAATCCGCCTTCAGAATCAGAGAGTGAGAAGCACGGTTCTTCCAGGAGCTGGGTTTCGTAATACCCGGGTGAATTGGAACAAATGCGGTATTGAGAAATATCTGCTTCTAAAACCAAAACGGAGCTACCTAACAGAACGGTCTTCAATGTGTGCATTCAACTTACGGAGTTAAACTGATGTGTGTTTGCAGGAGTTTCTAAACCCTTTCTGTGAAGAAGTGGAAAACGCATTTTCCCAGCCAAATCCAGGCATTCAAGAAATAGCTGGAAATCTCCGTCTAAAACACAAAAAGAACGTATCTTGCAAACTGCTCTGCTGGGTGTTCTCTCAGCTAAGGGAGTTGAATCCGCCTTCAGAATCAGAGAGTGAGAAGCACGGTTCTTCCAGGAGCTGGGTTTCGTAATACCCGGGTGAATTGGAACAAACGCGGTATTGAGAAATATCTGCTTCTAAAACCGAAACGGAGCTACCTAACAGAACGGTCTTCAATGTTTGCATTCAACTTACGGAGTTAAAGTGATGTGTGTTTGCAGGAGTTTCTAAACCCTTTCTGTGAAGAAGTGGAAAACGCATTTTCCCAGCCAAATCCAGGCATTCAAGAAATAGCTGGAAATCTCCGTCTAAAACACAAAAAGAACGTATCTTGCAAACTGCTCTGCTGGGTGTTCGCTCAGTTAAGGGAGTTGAATCCGCCTTCAGAATCAGAGAGTGAGAAGCACGGTTCTTCCAGGAGCTGGGTTTCGTAATACCCGGGTGAATTGAAACAAACGCGGTATTGAGAAATATCTGCTTCTAAAACCAAAACGGAGCTACCTAACAGAACGGTCTTCAATGTGTGCATTCAACTTACGGAGTTAAACTGATGTGTGTTTGCAGGAGTTTCTAAACCCTTTCTGTGAAGAAGTGGAAAACGCATTTTCCCAGCCAAATCCAGGCATTCAAGAAATAGCTGGAAATCTCCGTCTAAAACACAAAAAGAACGTATCTTGCAAACTGCTCTGCTGGGTGTTCGCTCAGCTAAGGGAGTTGAATCCGCCTTCAGAATCAGAGAGTGAGAAGCACGGTTCTTCCAGGAGCTGGGTTTCGTAATACCCGGGTGAATTGGAACAAACGCGGTATTGAGAAATATCTGCTTCTAAAACCAAAACGGAGCTACCTAACAGAACGGTCTTCAATGTGTGCATTCAACTTACGGAGTTAAACTGATGTGTGTTTGCAGGAGTTTCTAAACCCTTTCTGTGAAGAAGTGGAAAACGCATTTTCCCAGCCAAATCCAGGCATTCAAGAAATAGCTGGAAATCTCCGTCTAAAACACAAAAAGAACGTATCTTGCAAACTGCTCTGCTGGGTGTTCGCTCAGCTAAGGGAGTTGAATCCGCCTTCAGAATCAGAGAGTGAGAAGCACGGTTCTTCCAGGAGCTGGGTTTCGTAATACCCGGGTGAATTGGAACAAACGCGGTATTGAGAAATATCTGCTTCTAAAACCAAAACGGAGCTACCTAACAGAACGGTCTTCAATGTGTGCATTCAACTTACGGAGTTCAACTGATGTGTGTTTGCAGGAGTTTCTAAACCCTTTCTGTGAAGAAGTGGAAAACGCATATTCCCAGCAAAATCCAGGCATTCAAGAAATAGCTGGAAATCTCCGTCTAAAACACAAAAAGAACGTATCTTGCAAACTGCTCTGCTGGGTGTTCGCTCAGCTAAGGGAGTTGAATCCGCCTTCAGAATCAGAGAGTGAGAAGCACGGTTCTTCCAGGAGCTGGGTTTCGTTATACCCGGGTGAATTGGAACAAACGCGGTATTGAGAAATATCTGCTTCTAAAACCAAAACGGAGCTACCTAACAGAACGGTCTTCAATGTGTGCATTCAACTTACGGAGTTAAACTGATGTGTGTTTGCAGGAGTTTCTAAACCCTTTCTGTGAACAAGTGGAAAACGCATTTTCCCAGCCAAATCCAGGCATTCAAGAAATAGCTGGAAATCTCCGTCTAAAACACAAAAAGAACGTATCTTGCAAACTGCTCTGCTGGGTGTTCTCTCAGCTAAGGGAGTTGAATCCGCCTTCAGAATCAGAGAGTGAGAAGCACGGTTCTTCCAGGAGCTGGGTTTCGTAATACCCGGGTGAATTGGAACAAACGCTGTATTGAGAAATATCTGCTTCTAAAACCGAAACGGAGCTACCTAACAGAACGGTCTTCAATGTTTGCATTCAACTTACGGAGTTAAAGTGATGTGTGTTTGCAGGAGTTTCTAAACCCTTTCTGTGAAGAAGTGGAAAACGCATATTCCCAGCCAAATCCAGGCATTCAAGAAATAGCTGGAAATCTCCGTCTAAAACACAAAAAGAACGTATCTTGCAAACTGCTCTGCTGGGTGTTCGCTCAGCTAAGGGAGTTGAATCCGACTTCAGAATCAGAGAGTGAGAAGCACGGTTCTTCCAGGAGCTGGGTTTCGTAATACCCGGGTGAATTGGAACAAATGCGGTATTGAGAAATATCTGCTTCTAAAACCAAAACGGAGCTACCTAACAGAACGGTCTTCAATGTGTGCATTCAACTTACGGAGTTAAACTGATGTGTGTTTGCAGGAGTTTCTAAACCCTTTCTGTGAAGAAGTGGAAAACGGATTTTCCCAGCCAAATCCAGGCATTCAAGAAATAGCTGGAAATCTCCGTCTAAAACACAAAAAGAACGTATCTTGCAAACTGCTCTGCTGGGTGTTCGCTCAGCTAAGGGAGTTGAATCCGCCTTCAGAATCAGAGAGTGAGAAGCACGGTTCTTCCAGGAGCTGGGTTTCGTAATACCCGGGTGAATTGGAACAAACGCGGTATTGAGAAATATCTGCTTCTAAAACCAAAACGGAGCTACCTAACAGAACGGTCTTCAATGTGTGCATTCAACTTACGGAGTTCAACTGATGTGTGTTTGCAGGAGTTTCTAAACCCTTTCTGTGAAGAAGTGGAAAACGCATATTCCCAGCAAAATCCAGGCATTCAAGAAATAGCTGGAAATCTCCGTCTAAAACACAAAAAGAACGTATCTTGCAAACTGCTCTGCTGGGTGTTCGCTCAGCTAAGGGAGTTGAATCCGCCTTCAGAATCAGAGAGTGAGAAGCACGGTTCTTCCAGGAGCTGGGTTTCGTAATACCCGGGTGAATTGGAACAAACGCGGTATTGAGAAATATCTGCTTCTAAAACCGAAACGGAGCTACCTAACAGAACGGTCTTCAATGTTTGCATTCAACTTACGGAGTTAAAGTGATGTGTGTTTGCAGGAGTTTCTAAACCCTTTCTGTGAAGAAGTGGAAAACGCATTTTCCCAGCCAAATCCAGGCATTCAAGAAATAGCTGGAAATCTCCGTCTAAAACACAAAAAGAACGTATCTTGCAAACTGCTCTGCTGGGTGTTCGCTCAGCTAAGGGAGTTGAATCCGACTTCAGAATCAGAGAGTGAGAAGCACGGTTCTTCCAGGAGCTGGGTTTCGTAATACCCGGGTGAATTGGAACAAATGCGGTATTGAGAAATATCTGCTTCTAAAACCAAAACGGAGCTACCTAACAGAACGGTCTTCAATGTGTGCATTCAACTTACGGAGTTAAACTGATGTGTGTTTGCAGGAGTTTCTAAACCCTTTCTGTGAAGAAGTGGAAAACGGATTTTCCCAGCCAAATCCAGGCATTCAAGAAATAGCTGGAAATCTCCGTCTAAAACACAAAAAGAACGTATCTTGCAAACTGCTCTGCTGGGTGTTCGCTCAGCTAAGGGAGTTGAATCCGCCTTCAGAATCAGAGAGTGAGAAGCACGGTTCTTCCAGGAGCTGGGTTTCGTAATACCCGGGTGAATTGGAACAAACGCGGTATTGAGAAATATCTGCTTCTAAAACCAAAACGGAGCTACCTAACAGAACGGTCTTCAATGTGTGCATTCAACTTACGGAGTTAAACTGATGTGTGTTTGCAGGAGTTTCTAAACCCTTTCTGTGAAGAAGTGGAAAACGCATTTTCCCAGCCAAATCCAGGCATTCAAGAAATAGCTGGAAATCTCCGTCTAAAACACAAAAAGAACGTATCTTGCAAACTGCTCTGCTGGGTGTTCTCTCAGCTAAGGGAGTTGAATCCGCCTTCAGAATCAGAGAGTGAGAAGCACGGTTCTTCCAGGAGCTGGGTTTCGTAATACCCGGGTGAATTGGAACAAACGCGGTATTGAGAAATATCTGCTTCTAAAACCGAAACGGAGCTACCTAACAGAACGGTCTTCAATGTTTGCATTCAACTTACGGAGTTAAAGTGATGTGTGTTTGCAGGAGTTTCTAAACCCTTTCTGTGAAGAAGTGGAAAACGCATTTTCCCAGCCAAATCCAGGCATTCAAGAAATAGCTGGAAATCTCCGTCTAAAACACAAAAAGAACGTATCTTGCAAACTGCTCTGCTGGGTGTTCGCTCAGCTAAGGGAGTTGAATCCGCCTTCAGAATCAGAGAGTGAGAAGCACGGTTCTTCCAGGAGCTGGGTTTCGTAATACCCGGGTGAATTGGAACAAATGCGGTATTGAGAAATATCTGCTTCTAAAACCAAAACGGAGCTACCTAACAGAACGGTCTTCAATGTGTGCATTCAACTTACGGAGTTAAACTGATGTGTGTTTGCAGGAGTTTCTAAACCCTTTCTGTGAAGAAGTGGAAAACGCATTTTCCCAGCCAAATCCAGGCATTCAAGAAATAGCTGGAAATCTCCGTCTAAAACACAAAAAGAACGTATCTTGCAAACTGCTCTGCTGGGTGTTCTC
The DNA here is from genome assembly GCF_049354715.1 of Callithrix jacchus. NCBI lineage: Eukaryota > Metazoa > Chordata > Mammalia > Primates > Cebidae > Callithrix > Callithrix jacchus. The sequence continues at coordinate 3,299,648 of NC_133518.1, forward strand.
TCAGCTAAGGGAGTTGAATCCGCCTTCAGAATCAGAGAGTGAGAAGCACGGTTCTTCCAGGAGCTGGGTTTCGTAATACCCGGGTGAATTGGAACAAACGCGGTATTGAGAAATATCTGCTTCTAAAACCGAAACGGAGCTACCTAACAGAACGGTCTTCAATGTTTGCATTCAACTTACGGAGTTAAAGTGATGTGTGTTTGCAGGAGTTTCTAAACCCTTTCTGTGAAGAAGTGGAAAACGCATTTTCCCAGCCAAATCCAGGCATTCAAGAAATAGCTGGAAATCTCCGTCTAAAACACAAAAAGAACGTATCTTGCAAACTGCTCTGCTGGGTGTTCGCTCAGCTAAGGGAGTTGAATCCGACTTCAGAATCAGAGAGTGAGAAGCACGGTTCTTCCAGGAGCTGGGTTTCGTAATACCCGGGTGAATTGGAACAAATGCGGTATTGAGAAATATCTGCTTCTAAAACCAAAACGGAGCTACCTAACAGAACGGTCTTCAATGTGTGCATTCAACTTACGGAGTTAAACTGATGTGTGTTTGCAGGAGTTTCTAAACCCTTTCTGTGAAGAAGTGGAAAACGGATTTTCCCAGCCAAATCCAGGCATTCAAGAAATAGCTGGAAATCTCCGTCTAAAACACAAAAAGAACGTATCTTGCAAACTGCTCTGCTGGGTGTTCGCTCAGCTAAGGGAGTTGAATCCGCCTTCAGAATCAGAGAGTGAGAAGCACGGTTCTTCCAGGAGCTGGGTTTCGTAATACCCGGGTGAATTGGAACAAACGCGGTATTGAGAAATATCTGCTTCTAAAACCAAAACGGAGCTACCTAACAGAACGGTCTTCAATGTGTGCATTCAACTTACGGAGTTAAACTGATGTGTGTTTGCAGGAGTTTCTAAACCCTTTCTGTGAAGAAGTGGAAAACGCATTTTCCCAGCCAAATCCAGGCATTCAAGAAATAGCTGGAAATCTCCGTCTAAAACACAAAAAGAACGTATCTTGCAAACTGCTCTGCTGGGTGTTCTCTCAGCTAAGGGAGTTGAATCCGCCTTCAGAATCAGAGAGTGAGAAGCACGGTTCTTCCAGGAGCTGGGTTTCGTAATACCCGGGTGAATTGGAACAAACGCGGTATTGAGAAATATCTGCTTCTAAAACCGAAACGGAGCTACCTAACAGAACGGTCTTCAATGTTTGCATTCAACTTACGGAGTTAAAGTGATGTGTGTTTGCAGGAGTTTCTAAACCCTTTCTGTGAAGAAGTGGAAAACGCATTTTCCCAGCCAAATCCAGGCATTCAAGAAATAGCTGGAAATCTCCGTCTAAAACACAAAAAGAACGTATCTTGCAAACTGCTCTGCTGGGTGTTCGCTCAGCTAAGGGAGTTGAATCCGCCTTCAGAATCAGAGAGTGAGAAGCACGGTTCTTCCAGGAGCTGGGTTTCGTAATACCCGGGTGAATTGGAACAAATGCGGTATTGAGAAATATCTGCTTCTAAAACCAAAACGGAGCTACCTAACAGAACGGTCTTCAATGTGTGCATTCAACTTACGGAGTTAAACTGATGTGTGTTTGCAGGAGTTTCTAAACCCTTTCTGTGAAGAAGTGGAAAACGCATTTTCCCAGCCAAATCCAGGCATTCAAGAAATAGCTGGAAATCTCCGTCTAAAACACAAAAAGAACGTATCTTGCAAACTGCTCTGCTGGGTGTTCTCTCAGCTAAGGGAGTTGAATCCGCCTTCAGAATCAGAGAGTGAGAAGCACGGTTCTTCCAGGAGCTGGGTTTCGTAATACCCGGGTGAATTGGAACAAACGCGGTATTGAGAAATATCTGCTTCTAAAACCGAAACGGAGCTACCTAACAGAACGGTCTTCAATGTTTGCATTCAACTTACGGAGTTAAAGTGATGTGTGTTTGCAGGAGTTTCTAAACCCTTTCTGTGAAGAAGTGGAAAACGCATTTTCCCAGCCAAATCCAGGCATTCAAGAAATAGCTGGAAATCTCCGTCTAAAACACAAAAAGAACGTATCTTGCAAACTGCTCTGCTGGGTGTTCGCTCAGTTAAGGGAGTTGAATCCGCCTTCAGAATCAGAGAGTGAGAAGCACGGTTCTTCCAGGAGCTGGGTTTCGTAATACCCGGGTGAATTGAAACAAACGCGGTATTGAGAAATATCTGCTTCTAAAACCAAAACGGAGCTACCTAACAGAACGGTCTTCAATGTGTGCATTCAACTTACGGAGTTAAACTGATGTGTGTTTGCAGGAGTTTCTAAACCCTTTCTGTGAAGAAGTGGAAAACGCATTTTCCCAGCCAAATCCAGGCATTCAAGAAATAGCTGGAAATCTCCGTCTAAAACACAAAAAGAACGTATCTTGCAAACTGCTCTGCTGGGTGTTCGCTCAGCTAAGGGAGTTGAATCCGCCTTCAGAATCAGAGAGTGAGAAGCACGGTTCTTCCAGGAGCTGGGTTTCGTAATACCCGGGTGAATTGGAACAAACGCGGTATTGAGAAATATCTGCTTCTAAAACCAAAACGGAGCTACCTAACAGAACGGTCTTCAATGTGTGCATTCAACTTACGGAGTTAAACTGATGTGTGTTTGCAGGAGTTTCTAAACCCTTTCTGTGAAGAAGTGGAAAACGCATTTTCCCAGCCAAATCCAGGCATTCAAGAAATAGCTGGAAATCTCCGTCTAAAACACAAAAAGAACGTATCTTGCAAACTGCTCTGCTGGGTGTTCGCTCAGCTAAGGGAGTTGAATCCGCCTTCAGAATCAGAGAGTGAGAAGCACGGTTCTTCCAGGAGCTGGGTTTCGTAATACCCGGGTGAATTGGAACAAACGCGGTATTGAGAAATATCTGCTTCTAAAACCAAAACGGAGCTACCTAACAGAACGGTCTTCAATGTGTGCATTCAACTTACGGAGTTCAACTGATGTGTGTTTGCAGGAGTTTCTAAACCCTTTCTGTGAAGAAGTGGAAAACGCATATTCCCAGCAAAATCCAGGCATTCAAGAAATAGCTGGAAATCTCCGTCTAAAACACAAAAAGAACGTATCTTGCAAACTGCTCTGCTGGGTGTTCGCTCAGCTAAGGGAGTTGAATCCGCCTTCAGAATCAGAGAGTGAGAAGCACGGTTCTTCCAGGAGCTGGGTTTCGTTATACCCGGGTGAATTGGAACAAACGCGGTATTGAGAAATATCTGCTTCTAAAACCAAAACGGAGCTACCTAACAGAACGGTCTTCAATGTGTGCATTCAACTTACGGAGTTAAACTGATGTGTGTTTGCAGGAGTTTCTAAACCCTTTCTGTGAACAAGTGGAAAACGCATTTTCCCAGCCAAATCCAGGCATTCAAGAAATAGCTGGAAATCTCCGTCTAAAACACAAAAAGAACGTATCTTGCAAACTGCTCTGCTGGGTGTTCTCTCAGCTAAGGGAGTTGAATCCGCCTTCAGAATCAGAGAGTGAGAAGCACGGTTCTTCCAGGAGCTGGGTTTCGTAATACCCGGGTGAATTGGAACAAACGCTGTATTGAGAAATATCTGCTTCTAAAACCGAAACGGAGCTACCTAACAGAACGGTCTTCAATGTTTGCATTCAACTTACGGAGTTAAAGTGATGTGTGTTTGCAGGAGTTTCTAAACCCTTTCTGTGAAGAAGTGGAAAACGCATATTCCCAGCCAAATCCAGGCATTCAAGAAATAGCTGGAAATCTCCGTCTAAAACACAAAAAGAACGTATCTTGCAAACTGCTCTGCTGGGTGTTCGCTCAGCTAAGGGAGTTGAATCCGACTTCAGAATCAGAGAGTGAGAAGCACGGTTCTTCCAGGAGCTGGGTTTCGTAATACCCGGGTGAATTGGAACAAATGCGGTATTGAGAAATATCTGCTTCTAAAACCAAAACGGAGCTACCTAACAGAACGGTCTTCAATGTGTGCATTCAACTTACGGAGTTAAACTGATGTGTGTTTGCAGGAGTTTCTAAACCCTTTCTGTGAAGAAGTGGAAAACGGATTTTCCCAGCCAAATCCAGGCATTCAAGAAATAGCTGGAAATCTCCGTCTAAAACACAAAAAGAACGTATCTTGCAAACTGCTCTGCTGGGTGTTCGCTCAGCTAAGGGAGTTGAATCCGCCTTCAGAATCAGAGAGTGAGAAGCACGGTTCTTCCAGGAGCTGGGTTTCGTAATACCCGGGTGAATTGGAACAAACGCGGTATTGAGAAATATCTGCTTCTAAAACCAAAACGGAGCTACCTAACAGAACGGTCTTCAATGTGTGCATTCAACTTACGGAGTTCAACTGATGTGTGTTTGCAGGAGTTTCTAAACCCTTTCTGTGAAGAAGTGGAAAACGCATATTCCCAGCAAAATCCAGGCATTCAAGAAATAGCTGGAAATCTCCGTCTAAAACACAAAAAGAACGTATCTTGCAAACTGCTCTGCTGGGTGTTCGCTCAGCTAAGGGAGTTGAATCCGCCTTCAGAATCAGAGAGTGAGAAGCACGGTTCTTCCAGGAGCTGGGTTTCGTAATACCCGGGTGAATTGGAACAAACGCGGTATTGAGAAATATCTGCTTCTAAAACCGAAACGGAGCTACCTAACAGAACGGTCTTCAATGTTTGCATTCAACTTACGGAGTTAAAGTGATGTGTGTTTGCAGGAGTTTCTAAACCCTTTCTGTGAAGAAGTGGAAAACGCATTTTCCCAGCCAAATCCAGGCATTCAAGAAATAGCTGGAAATCTCCGTCTAAAACACAAAAAGAACGTATCTTGCAAACTGCTCTGCTGGGTGTTCGCTCAGCTAAGGGAGTTGAATCCGACTTCAGAATCAGAGAGTGAGAAGCACGGTTCTTCCAGGAGCTGGGTTTCGTAATACCCGGGTGAATTGGAACAAATGCGGTATTGAGAAATATCTGCTTCTAAAACCAAAACGGAGCTACCTAACAGAACGGTCTTCAATGTGTGCATTCAACTTACGGAGTTAAACTGATGTGTGTTTGCAGGAGTTTCTAAACCCTTTCTGTGAAGAAGTGGAAAACGGATTTTCCCAGCCAAATCCAGGCATTCAAGAAATAGCTGGAAATCTCCGTCTAAAACACAAAAAGAACGTATCTTGCAAACTGCTCTGCTGGGTGTTCGCTCAGCTAAGGGAGTTGAATCCGCCTTCAGAATCAGAGAGTGAGAAGCACGGTTCTTCCAGGAGCTGGGTTTCGTAATACCCGGGTGAATTGGAACAAACGCGGTATTGAGAAATATCTGCTTCTAAAACCAAAACGGAGCTACCTAACAGAACGGTCTTCAATGTGTGCATTCAACTTACGGAGTTAAACTGATGTGTGTTTGCAGGAGTTTCTAAACCCTTTCTGTGAAGAAGTGGAAAACGCATTTTCCCAGCCAAATCCAGGCATTCAAGAAATAGCTGGAAATCTCCGTCTAAAACACAAAAAGAACGTATCTTGCAAACTGCTCTGCTGGGTGTTCTCTCAGCTAAGGGAGTTGAATCCGCCTTCAGAATCAGAGAGTGAGAAGCACGGTTCTTCCAGGAGCTGGGTTTCGTAATACCCGGGTGAATTGGAACAAACGCGGTATTGAGAAATATCTGCTTCTAAAACCGAAACGGAGCTACCTAACAGAACGGTCTTCAATGTTTGCATTCAACTTACGGAGTTAAAGTGATGTGTGTTTGCAGGAGTTTCTAAACCCTTTCTGTGAAGAAGTGGAAAACGCATTTTCCCAGCCAAATCCAGGCATTCAAGAAATAGCTGGAAATCTCCGTCTAAAACACAAAAAGAACGTATCTTGCAAACTGCTCTGCTGGGTGTTCGCTCAGTTAAGGGAGTTGAATCCGCCTTCAGAATCAGAGAGTGAGAAGCACGGTTCTTCCAGGAGCTGGGTTTCGTAATACCCGGGTGAATTGAAACAAACGCGGTATTGAGAAATATCTGCTTCTAAAACCAAAACGGAGCTACCTAACAGAACGGTCTTCAATGTGTGCATTCAACTTACGGAGTTAAACTGATGTGTGTTTGCAGGAGTTTCTAAACCCTTTCTGTGAAGAAGTGGAAAACGCATTTTCCCAGCCAAATCCAGGCATTCAAGAAATAGCTGGAAATCTCCGTCTAAAACACAAAAAGAACGTATCTTGCAAACTGCTCTGCTGGGTGTTCGCTCAGCTAAGGGAGTTGAATCCGCCTTCAGAATCAGAGAGTGAGAAGCACGGTTCTTCCAGGAGCTGGGTTTCGTAATACCCGGGTGAATTGGAACAAACGCGGTATTGAGAAATATCTGCTTCTAAAACCAAAACGGAGCTACCTAACAGAACGGTCTTCAATGTGTGCATTCAACTTACGGAGTTAAACTGATGTGTGTTTGCAGGAGTTTCTAAACCCTTTCTGTGAAGAAGTGGAAAACGCATTTTCCCAGCCAAATCCAGGCATTCAAGAAATAGCTGGAAATCTCCGTCTAAAACACAAAAAGAACGTATCTTGCAAACTGCTCTGCTGGGTGTTCGCTCAGCTAAGGGAGTTGAATCCGCCTTCAGAATCAGAGAGTGAGAAGCACGGTTCTTCCAGGAGCTGGGTTTCGTAATACCCGGGTGAATTGGAACAAACGCGGTATTGAGAAATATCTGCTTCTAAAACCAAAACGGAGCTACCTAACAGAACGGTCTTCAATGTGTGCATTCAACTTACGGAGTTCAACTGATGTGTGTTTGCAGGAGTTTCTAAACCCTTTCTGTGAAGAAGTGGAAAACGCATATTCCCAGCAAAATCCAGGCATTCAAGAAATAGCTGGAAATCTCCGTCTAAAACACAAAAAGAACGTATCTTGCAAACTGCTCTGCTGGGTGTTCGCTCAGCTAAGGGAGTTGAATCCGCCTTCAGAATCAGAGAGTGAGAAGCACGGTTCTTCCAGGAGCTGGGTTTCGTTATACCCGGGTGAATTGGAACAAACGCGGTATTGAGAAATATCTGCTTCTAAAACCAAAACGGAGCTACCTAACAGAACGGTCTTCAATGTGTGCATTCAACTTACGGAGTTAAACTGATGTGTGTTTGCAGGAGTTTCTAAACCCTTTCTGTGAACAAGTGGAAAACGCATTTTCCCAGCCAAATCCAGGCATACAAGAAATATCTGGAAATCTCCGTCTAAAACACAAAAAGAACGTATCTTGCAAACTGCTCTGCTGGGTGTTCGCTCAGCTAAGGGAGTTGAATCCGCCTTCAGAATCAGAGAGTGAGAAGCACGGTTTTTCCAGGAGCTGGGTTTCGTTATACCCGGGTGCATTGGAACAAACGCGGTATTGAGAAATATCTGCTTCTAAAACCAAAACGGAGCTACCTAACAGAACGGTCTTCAATGTGTGCATTCAACTTACGGAGTTAAACTGATGTGTGTTTGCAGGAGTTTCTAAACCCTTTCTGTGAAGAAGTGGAAAACGCATTTTCCAGGCCAAATCCAGGCATTCAAGAAATAGCTGGAAATCTCCGTCTAAAACACAAAAAGAACGTATCTTGCAAACTGCTCTGCTGGGTGTTCTCTCAGCTAAGGGAGTTGAATCCGCCTTCAGAATCAGAGAGTGAGAAGCACGGTTCTTCCAGGAGCTGGGTTTCGTAATACCCGGGTGAATTGGAACAAACGCGGTATTGAGAAATATCTGCTTCTAAAACCGAAACGGAGCTACCTAACAGAACGGTCTTCAATGTTTGCATTCAACTTACGGAGTTAAAGTGATGTGTGTTTGCAGGAGTTTCTAAACCCTTTCTGTGAAGAAGTGGAAAACGCATTTTCCCAGCCAAATCCAGGCATTCAAGAAATAGCTGGAAATCTCCGTCTAAAACACAAAAAGAACGTATCTTGCAAACTGCTCTGCTGGGTGTTCGCTCAGCTAAGGGAGTTGAATCCGACTTCAGAATCAGAGAGTGAGAAGCACGGTTCTTCCAGGAGCTGGGTTTCGTAATACCCGGGTGAATTGGAACAAATGCGGTATTGAGAAATATCTGCTTCTAAAACCAAAACGGAGCTACCTAACAGAACGGTCTTCAATGTGTGCATTCAACTTACGGAGTTAAACTGATGTGTGTTTGCAGGAGTTTCTAAACCCTTTCTGTGAAGAAGTGGAAAACGCATTTTCCCAGCCAAATCCAGGCATTCAAGAAATAGCTGGAAATCTCCGTCTAAAACACAAAAAGAACGTATCTTGCAAACTGCTCTGCTGGGTGTTCTCTCAGCTAAGGGAGTTGAATCCGCCTTCAGAATCAGAGAGTGAGAAGCACGGTTCTTCCAGGAGCTGGGTTTCGTAATACCCGGGTGAATTGGAACAAACGCGGTATTGAGAAATATCTGCTTCTAAAACCGAAACGGAGCTACCTAACAGAACGGTCTTCAATGTTTGCATTCAACTTACGGAGTTAAAGTGATGTGTGTTTGCAGGAGTTTCTAAACCCTTTCTGTGAAGAAGTGGAAAACGCATTTTCCCAGCCAAATCCAGGCATTCAAGAAATAGCTGGAAATCTCCGTCTAAAACACAAAAAGAACGTATCTTGCAAACTGCTCTGCTGGGTGTTCGCTCAGCTAAGGGAGTTGAATCCGACTTCAGAATCAGAGAGTGAGAAGCACGGTTCTTCCAGGAGCTGGGTTTCGTAATACCCGGGTGAATTGGAACAAATGCGGTATTGAGAAATATCTGCTTCTAAAACCAAAACGGAGCTACCTAACAGAACGGTCTTCAATGTGTGCATTCAACTTACGGAGTTAAACTGATGTGTGTTTGCAGGAGTTTCTAAACCCTTTCTGTGAAGAAGTGGAAAACGGATTTTCCCAGCCAAATCCAGGCATTCAAGAAATAGCTGGAAATCTCCGTCTAAAACACAAAAAGAACGTATCTTGCAAACTGCTCTGCTGGGTGTTCGCTCAGCTAAGGGAGTTGAATCCGCCTTCAGAATCAGAGAGTGAGAAGCACGGTTCTTCCAGGAGCTGGGTTTCGTAATACCCGGGTGAATTGGAACAAACGCGGTATTGAGAAATATCTGCTTCTAAAACCAAAACGGAGCTACCTAACAGAACGGTCTTCAATGTGTGCATTCAACTTACGGAGTTAAACTGATGTGTGTTTGCAGGAGTTTCTAAACCCTTTCTGTGAAGAAGTGGAAAACGCATTTTCCCAGCCAAATCCAGGCATTCAAGAAATAGCTGGAAATCTCCGTCTAAAACACAAAAAGAACGTATCTTGCAAACTGCTCTGCTGGGTGTTCTCTCAGCTAAGGGAGTTGAATCCGCCTTCAGAATCAGAGAGTGAGAAGCACGGTTCTTCCAGGAGCTGGGTTTCGTAATACCCGGGTGAATTGGAACAAACGCGGTATTGAGAAATATCTGCTTCTAAAACCGAAACGGAGCTACCTAACAGAACGGTCTTCAATGTTTGCATTCAACTTACGGAGTTAAAGTGATGTGTGTTTGCAGGAGTTTCTAAACCCTTTCTGTGAAGAAGTGGAAAACGCATTTTCCCAGCCAAATCCAGGCATTCAAGAAATAGCTGGAAATCTCCGTCTAAAACACAAAAAGAACGTATCTTGCAAACTGCTCTGCTGGGTGTTCGCTCAGCTAAGGGAGTTGAATCCGCCTTCAGAATCAGAGAGTGAGAAGCACGGTTCTTCCAGGAGCTGGGTTTCGTAATACCCGGGTGAATTGGAACAAATGCGGTATTGAGAAATATCTGCTTCTAAAACCAAAACGGAGCTACCTAACAGAACGGTCTTCAATGTGTGCATTCAACTTACGGAGTTAAACTGATGTGTGTTTGCAGGAGTTTCTAAACCCTTTCTGTGAAGAAGTGGAAAACGCATTTTCCCAGCCAAATCCAGGCATTCAAGAAATAGCTGGAAATCTCCGTCTAAAACACAAAAAGAACGTATCTTGCAAACTGCTCTGCTGGGTGTTCTCTCAGCTAAGGGAGTTGAATCCGCCTTCAGAATCAGAGAGTGAGAAGCACGGTTCTTCCAGGAGCTGGGTTTCGTAATACCCGGGTGAATTGGAACAAACGCGGTATTGAGAAATATCTGCTTCTAAAACCGAAACGGAGCTACCTAACAGAACGGTCTTCAATGTTTGCATTCAACTTACGGAGTTAAAGTGATGTGTGTTTGCAGGAGTTTCTAAACCCTTTCTGTGAAGAAGTGGAAAACGCATTTTCCCAGCCAAATCCAGGCATTCAAGAAATAGCTGGAAATCTCCGTCTAAAACACAAAAAGAACGTATCTTGCAAACTGCTCTGCTGGGTGTTCGCTCAGTTAAGGGAGTTGAATCCGCCTTCAGAATCAGAGAGTGAGAAGCACGGTTCTTCCAGGAGCTGGGTTTCGTAATACCCGGGTGAATTGAAACAAACGCGGTATTGAGAAATATCTGCTTCTAAAACCAAAACGGAGCTACCTAACAGAACGGTCTTCAATGTGTGCATTCAACTTACGGAGTTAAACTGATGTGTGTTTGCAGGAGTTTCAAAACCCTTTCTGTGAAGAAGTGGAAAACGCATTTTCCCAGCCAAATCCAGGCATTCAAGAAATAGCTGGAAATCTCCGTCTAAAACACAAAAAGAACGTATCTTGCAAACTGCTCTGCTGGGTGTTCGCTCAGCTAAGGGAGTTGAATCCGCCTTCAGAATCAGAGAGTGAGAAGCACGGTTCTTCCAGGAGCTGGGTTTCGTAATACCCGGGTGAATTGGAACAAACGCGGTATTGAGAAATATCTGCTTCTAAAACCAAAACGGAGCTACCTAACAGAACGGTCTTCAATGTGTGCATTCAACTTACGGAGTTAAACTGATGTGTGTTTGCAGGAGTTTCTAAACCCTTTCTGTGAAGAAGTGGAAAACGCATTTTCCCAGCCAAATCCAGGCATTCAAGAAATAGCTGGAAATCTCCGTCTAAAACACAAAAAGAACGTATCTTGCAAACTGCTCTGCTGGGTGTTCGCTCAGCTAAGGGAGTTGAATCCGCCTTCAGAATCAGAGAGTGAGAAGCACGGTTCTTCCAGGAGCTGGGTTTCGTAATACCCGGGTGAATTGGAACAAACGCGGTATTGAGAAATATCTGCTTCTAAAACCAAAACGGAGCTACCTAACAGAACGGTCTTCAATGTGTGCATTCAACTTACGGAGTTCAACTGATGTGTGTTTGCAGGAGTTTCTAAACCCTTTCTGTGAAGAAGTGGAAAACGCATATTCCCAGCAAAATCCAGGCATTCAAGAAATAGCTGGAAATCTCCGTCTAAAACACAAAAAGAACGTATCTTGCAAACTGCTCTGCTGGGTGTTCGCTCAGCTAAGGGAGTTGAATCCGCCTTCAGAATCAGAGAGTGAGAAGCACGGTTCTTCCAGGAGCTGGGTTTCGTTATACCCGGGTGAATTGGAACAAACGCGGTATTGAGAAATATCTGCTTCTAAAACCAAAACGGAGCTACCTAACAGAACGGTCTTCAATGTGTGCATTCAACTTACGGAGTTAAACTGATGTGTGTTTGCAGGAGTTTCTAAACCCTTTCTGTGAACAAGTGGAAAACGCATTTTCCCAGCCAAATCCAGGCATACAAGAAATATCTGGAAATCTCCGTCTAAAACACAAAAAGAACGTATCTTGCAAACTGCTCTGCTGGGTGTTCGCTCAGCTAAGGGAGTTGAATCCGCCTTCAGAATCAGAGAGTGAGAAGCACGGTTTTTCCAGGAGCTGGGTTTCGTTATACCCGGGTGCATTGGAACAAACGCGGTATTGAGAAATATCTGCTTCTAAAACCAAAACGGAGCTACCTAACAGAACGGTCTTCAATGTGTGCATTCAACTTACGGAGTTAAACTGATGTGTGTTTGCAGGAGTTTCTAAACCCTTTCTGTGAAGAAGTGGAAAACGCATTTTCCAGGCCAAATCCAGGCATTCAAGAAATAGCTGGAAATCTCCGTCTAAAACACAAAAAGAACGTATCTTGCAAACTGCTCTGCTGGGTGTTCTCTCAGCTAAGGGAGTTGAATCCGCCTTCAGAATCAGAGAGTGAGAAGCACGGTTCTTCCAGGAGCTGGGTTTCGTAATACCCGGGTGAATTGGAACAAACGCGGTATTGAGAAATATCTGCTTCTAAAACCGAAACGGAGCTACCTAACAGAACGGTCTTCAATGTTTGCATTCAACTTACGGAGTTAAAGTGATGTGTGTTTGCAGGAGTTTCTAAACCCTTTCTGTGAAGAAGTGGAAAACGCATTTTCCCAGCCAAATCCAGGCATTCAAGAAATAGCTGGAAATCTCCGTCTAAAACACAAAAAGAACGTATCTTGCAAACTGCTCTGCTGGGTGTTCGCTCAGCTAAGGGAGTTGAATCCGACTTCAGAATCAGAGAGTGAGAAGCACGGTTCTTCCAGGAGCTGGGTTTCGTAATACCCGGGTGAATTGGAACAAATGCGGTATTGAGAAATATCTGCTTCTAAAACCAAAACGGAGCTACCTAACAGAACGGTCTTCAATGTGTGCATTCAACTTACGGAGTTAAACTGATGTGTGTTTGCAGGAGTTTCTAAACCCTTTCTGTGAAGAAGTGGAAAACGGATTTTCCCAGCCAAATCCAGGCATTCAAGAAATAGCTGGAAATCTCCGTCTAAAACACAAAAAGAACGTATCTTGCAAACTGCTCTGCTGGGTGTTCGCTCAGCTAAGGGAGTTGAATCCGCCTTCAGAATCAGAGAGTGAGAAGCACGGTTCTTCCAGGAGCTGGGTTTCGTAATACCCGGGTGAATTGGAACAAACGCGGTATTGAGAAATATCTGCTTCTAAAACCAAAACGGAGCTACCTAACAGAACGGTCTTCAA